>NC_064819.1:146468792-147206917 GCF_024166365.1 Elephas maximus indicus
TCTCTGCCAAATCCCTCTACCTTTAGTTGTTGAAAATGGCTGTGAACATTGCTCAGATAATTATGTAAGTTATAAAAACAATTGTTAATGTGAAAAATGAGTGATGTTTATAAAATTGTGTTGATGTATACAGATACAAACTCAATTTTTGGTGAAAATTCAAGTTGACTAAACTTTCTTATACATACATAAACAGTATTCAAAATGTATATGGGTACAATTTATCTTAATGGCATTACAGCAAAATAAATTTGATGACCAATGTAAGCAGTACAATTTTTTAATAAACTGATTTTTACAGTTTCTCTTCTAAAAATCCCAAACATAAAACAATGCTTTTTGATTTAATGGTTATCTACTTTTTTTTTTTACCACTGTACCTAAATGCAACCAATAATAGTAATAATAGTTTACTTGTGATTGAAGACTATTTTCATTTTTATAATTAACTTCTGCAACTGGATTTCAGAGGAAAAGTTTGAGAATATTAAAAGAGCTAGGAAAGGAGGAATATTGCTGAAAAATAAACTGTTATTTCAATACTCTCAATTATTTTTATCTTTGTTGTTGTTAAGAACCATCAACTTGGTTCCAACACACAGTGACCAGTGTACAACAGAACGAAACACTCCCAGGTCCTGCACCATCCTCAAAATCACTGCTATGCTTGAGCCCATCGTTGCCGCCACTATGTCAATTCATCTCATTGAGGGTTGTCTTAGTTATCTAGTGCTGCTATGACAGAAAGACACAAGTGGATGGCTTTAAAAAAAACAAATTTATTCCCTCACAGTCTAGGAGACTAGAAAGTCCAAGTTCAGGGTGCCAATTCCATGGCAAGGCTTTTTCTCCCCATCGGCTCTGGGGGAAGGTCCTTGTCATCCATCTTCCCCAGCCAAGGAGCTTCTCAGCAAAGGGACCCCAGGTCCAAAGGATGTGCTATTCTCCTGGCTCTCGTTTCTTGGTGGTATGAGTTTCCCCATGTTTCTCTGCTCACTTCTCTCTTTTATATCTCAAAAGAGAACGACTTATAACACAAGCTAATCTTGTAAATTGAGTCCTGTCTCATTAACGTAACTGCCACGGCAGTGTGATTAATTACTTTTGTGTGTGGCCTTTCTAGACAAGAACTTGTAACTCCCACCCAGGTGACTCTTTGATAGGGTAATTGTGGCCTACCAAAGGAACTGGTCAGTTTTACCTTAAAAGAGAGCCAATTCCAGAGTAGAGAGGTAAAGCCCACCACCAAGGAAGAGGAGAGACCCACAGCAGAGACCTGGCAGCAGGAGATGGCATGGTGGGCTTCCTGGCCCATGGAGAAAGCAGAATGCCTTTGGGGAGAGACTGAGGGCCAGGGAGAGGTGTGCCTGCAAGCATGGCTGGGAAGAGGCTTTCCTGATCGAAGAACTGTATCTTGAGTGTTCCTGAGCCTGAATTGTAACTGTTACTTCCTTAATAAACCCCATAACTGTAAGTATGATCTGTGAGTTCCGTGTGGCCACTGCAATGAATTATCAAACCCAGTGTAGGATGCCATGGGAGGGATGAATGGTGTCAGAAGTGACAAAGATGGCGGCAAGAGGAGGCATGTCTGGCCCCCACCTTATAGGAATCATCTTTGGGCTGTTGATCTTGAGCCTCCCTCCCCCTCATGAAGTTGGAAGAGGACACTGCCCCCATGCAGTTTTTACAGTCGCTAATCCCGCCTCATTAACATCACAGAGGTAGGGTTTACAACACGTAGGAAAATCCTATCAGATGACAAAATGGTGGACAATCACACAATACTGGGCATCATGGCCTAGCCAAGTTGACCACACAGTTTTGGGGGACATAATTCAATCCATAACAAGGGTCTTCCTCTTTTCCGATGACCCTCTACTTTACCAAGCATGATGTCCTCCAGGGACTGGTCCTCCTGATAGTATGTCCACAGTACCTGAGACGAAGTCTCGCTATTCTCTCTTCTAAGGAGCATTCTGGCTGTACTTCTTCCAAAACAGATTTGTTTGATCTTCTAGCAGTCCCTGATATATTCAATATTCTTCACCAACACCTTAATTCAAATGCATCAATTCTTCTTTGGTCTTCCTTATTCATTTTCCAGCTTTCACATGCATATGAGGGGATTGAAAATACCACGGGTTGGGTCAGGCACACCTTAGTCCTCAAGGTGACACCTTTGCTTTTTAACACTTTAAAGAGGTCTTTTGAAGCAGATATGGCCAGTGCAATATGTTGTTTGATTTCTTGACTGATGTTGATTTTCACTGAGTCAGAATTGATTTAACTACAATGGATTTTTATTTCTCTCTTTAGATTCTCTTTATTTCATCATCACCCTTACTCACAACTATTACTTTTCTATCATCTCCTTGCCTTTTCTCTTCCCCCAAAACTGTGGAAATTAAACAAATATTTTCCTACTTGTGATATTTATCAAATAAATTTTTATGTTCTTTTTTAAATATACAATCAGGACACTTTGTTGTTGTAAGGTTCCTTCTCTTCCTATACGTACAAAAAGTAAAATTCCAATTAAAGATATATTTTACTCTATTATGGTTCTCAAATTATTTTTCTATGTGGATTGATATCCTTCAGGAGAAAAGTTCTGACCTACCAAGTTCATGGATATAAGCAAATTATATTTATTTCTAATCAATAAAATATACCAAGAATACATAAGCTCTTTCATTCATTCAATATTTATTATGCATATAATAAATCAAAACCAAACCCATTGCCATCATGTTGATTCCGACTCACAGCAACCTACAGGGCAGAGTAGAACTGCCCCATAGGGTTTCCAAGAAGTGGCTGGTGGATTCAAGCCGACAACCATTTGGTCAGTAGGTGAGCTCTTAACTACTGTACCATCAGGGCTCCGTGCATATAACAGAACTATTTTTTCCCAACATTAAGAAAAATTTTAAACATATAAAATGTTGAAAGAATTGTACAGAGCACACCAACTAAACAGTACAGTTAATAAAAAAAAAATTTTTTTTTTTTTTTACTATATTTGCTTTGGAAACCCTGGTAGCATAGTGGTTAAGAGCTATGGCTGCTAACCAAAAGGTCAGCAGTTCAAATCCACCAGGTGCTCCTTGGAAACCTTACGGGGCAATTCTACTCTGTCCTATAGGGTCGCTATGAGTTGGAATTGACTCAATGGCAACTGGTTTGGTTTTTTTTTGGTTATATTTGCTTTATGATTCCTGAGTGACATAAACAGTTTGCTCTCAAGGTTAGCAGTTTGACCTGTCCCGCACTGATGCAGAAGAAAGTCCTGGTGATCTCCTTCCAATAAGTCTATAGCCGAGAAAACCACGTGTATACAATCGTCATAAAACGTACTCATAGCTTTAAAAAGAACCCTGTAGGGTGCCAACCATAAATTGTTGTTGTTGTTGTTGCTGTTAGGTGCCATCAAGTCATTTCTGACTCATAGCAACCCTATGCACAACAGAATGAAACACCGCCCAGTCCTGTGCCATCCTCACAATTGTTGCTCTGCTTGAGTCCACTGTTGTAGCCACTGTGTCAGTTTATCTCATTAAGGGGCTTCTTCCTTTTTGCTGACCCTCTACTTTACCAAAAATGATGACCTTCTCCAGGGACTGGTCCCTCCTAACAACATGTCTGAAGTATGTGAGACGTAGACTCACCATCCTTGCTTCTAAGGAGCATTCTGGTTGTTCGTTCTTACGGCAGTCCGTGGTATATTCAATATTCTTGTCCAACACCACCATTCAAGGGCAACAATTCTGTCTTCCTTATTCATTGTCCAGCTTTTGCATGCATATCAGGCAAATGAAAACACAATGGCTTGAGTCAGGCCCACCTTAATCCTCAAGGTGACATCCTTGCTTTTCAACACCTTAAAGAGGTCCTTTGCAGTAGATGTGTCCAATGCAACACATCTTTTGATTTCTTCACTGCTGCTTCCATGGGTGTTGATTGTGGATCCAAGTAAAACAAAATTCTTGAAAACCTCAATCTCCTCTCTGTTTTTAATGATGTTGTTTATTGGTCCAGTTGTGAGGGTTTTCTTTATGTTGAGGTGTAATCCATACTGAAGGCTATGGTCTTCGATCCTCATCAGTAAGTGCTTCAAGTCCTCTTCACTTTCAGCAAGCAAGCTGTGTCATCTACATATCACAGGCTGTCAATGAATCTTCCTCCAATCGTGATGTCCCATTCTTCTTCATATACTCCACCTTCTCAGAATATTTGCTCAGCATAGAGATTGAATAGGTATGGTGAAAGGATACAACCCTGATGCACACCTTTCTTGACTTTAAACCATGAAGTATTTCCTTGTTCTGTTCAAACAACTGCCTCTTGATCTATGTAAAGGTTCCTCATGAGCACAATTAAGTGTTCTGGATTCCCATTCACCACAATGTTATCCATAATTTAGTATGATGCACACAGTTGAATGCCTTAGCATAATCAATGAAACACAGGTAAACATCTTCCTGATATTCTATACTTTCAGCCAGTATCCATCTGATAGCAGCAATGATATCCCTGATTCCACGTCCTCTTCTAAATCTGGCTTGACTTTCTGGCAGTTCCCTGTCAATACACTGCTGCAGTGGCTTTTGAATGATCTTCAGCAACATTTTGCTTGCCTATGATACTGATATTGTTTGATAGTTTCTGTATTCAATTGGATCACTTTCCTTAGGAATAGGCATAAATATGGGTCTCTTCCAGTCAGTTGGCCAGGTAACTGTCTTCCACAGGTCCTGGCATAGGCAAGTGAGCACTTCCAGCGCTGCATCCATTTGCTGAAACATCTCAATTGGTATTCCATCAATTTCCAGAGCCTTGTTCTTTGCCAGTGCCCTCAGTGTGGCCTGGGCTTCTTCCTTCAGTACCTGATCATATGTTACCTCCTGAAATGGTTGAACATCAATCCTTTTTGGTATAGTGACTCTGTATATTTCTTCCACCTTCTTTTGAAGCTTCCTGCGTCGTTTAATATTTTCCCCATAGAATCCTTCACTATTGCTAGTCGAGGCTTGAATTTTTTCTTCAGTTCTTTCAGCTTGAGAAATGCAGAGCATGTTCTTCCTTTTTGGTTTTCCATCTCCAGGTCTTTGCACGTCATTATAATACTTTTTACTTTATCTTCTCGAGCCACCCTCTGAAATCTTCTGTTCAACTCTTTTACTTCATCATTTTTTCCTTTCACCTTAGCTACTCAGTGTTCAAGAGCAACTTTCAGAGTCTCTTCTGACATCCACCTAGGTCTTTTCTTTCTCTCCTGTCTTTTTAACAACCTCTTGCTTTCTTCATGTTTGACGTCATTCCACAACTCCTCTGGTCTTGGGTCATTAGTGTTCAATGCATCAAATCTATTCTTGAGATGGTTTCTAAATTCAGGTGGGATATATTCAAGGTCTTTGGCTCTCATGGACTTGTTCTAATTTTCTTCAGTTTCAATTTGAACTTGCATATGGGTAACTGATGGTCTAATCTGCAGTTGGCCCCTGGCCTTATTCTGACTGATGATATCGAGCTTTTTCATCACCTCTTTCCACAGATGTAGTCGATTTAATGCCTGTGTATTCCATCTGGTGAGGTCCACGTGTATAGTCTCCGTTTATGTTGGTGAAAAAAAGTATCTGCAATGAAGAAGTCGTTGGTCTTGCAAAATTCAATCATGAGATCTCCAGCATCATTTCTATCACCGAGGCCATATTTTCCAACTACCGATCCTTCATCTGTGTTTCTAACTTTCATATTACAAGCTCCAGTAATTATCAGTGCATCCTGATTGCATGTTCAATCAATTTCAGACTGCACAAGTTGGTAAAAATCTTTAATTTCTTCATCTTTGGCCTTAGTGGTTGGTGGGTCAATGTGAATAATAGTTGTATTAACTGGTCTTCCTTGTAGACGTATATTTTCCTATCACTGGCAGCACTGTACTTCGGGATAGATCTTGAAATGTTCTTTTTCACGATGAATGCAAAGCCATTCCTCTTCAAGGTGACAAGCCCAGTATGGTAGACCATATGATTGTCTGATTCAAAATGGCCAATACCAGTCCATTGCAGCTCACTAATGCCTAGGATATTGGCGTTTATATGTTCCATTTCATTTTTGAGGATTTCCAATTTTCCTAGATTCATACTTTGTACATTCCAGGTTCCAATTATTAATGGATGTCTGCAGCTGTTTCTTCTCATTTTGAGTCATGCCACATCAGCAAATTAAGGTCCTGAAAGCTTTATACCATCCACATCATTAAATTCGACTCTGCTTTGAGGAGACAGCTCTTCATGTTTTGTGCACCTTCCAATCTGCGGGGTTTATCTTCTGACACTATATCAGACAATGTTCTGGTGCTATTCGTAAGGTTTTCACTGGCTAATTCTTTTCAGGTCCTTCTGCCTATCTTAGTCTGGAAGCTCAGATGAAACCTGTCGGCCATGGGTGACCCTGCTGGCATCTGAATACCAGTGGCATAGCTCCCAGTATCATAGCAATACACAAGCCCCCACAATACGACAAACTGATAGACATTAGAATGTACTATAAGTTGTACATACTAATAAGGAAATAAAATCAAACAATAAGAAAGTGGCAAACTGACATTCTTCCTCATCTAGGATGAGCTCTTTATCAATCACATTATAAACTAAAAATAAAAATGGTGCAATCAAACTTGATGAAAATTTAGAACTCCTAAAATTTAAATTATCAAGTAAAGTATTTGAAAAAGTAATATATACCCACTGTCATTAACAATAACCCTCATCTTAAGTGATGAGGGTTATTGTACATTCATATATTAGGTAATTATTCATTCATTCAACAAATATTCATTGAGTACCTACTATCTACCTGGAACTCCTCTAGATGCTGGGGAAAGAGCTATGAACAAAATAGTCAGATCCCACCCTCATGGAATTCGGATTCAATGGAGAGATATAGACAACATATAACACATAGAATACTAGCAAATTATTGTAAATTTATAGTATGGCACCTTCATCATTAGTAAGGTAATTAACAACAAAGCACTCAGAACACAAATGCAACTTTCTAAAAATTTTAGAGCAGAGAAATTCTTATACCATTTCTAAATAAAATTTAAATTACTTAAAAATACTGTTCATTTTACCTTACTCCTAGTATTTTTTATTCGTATTATATCCCTATATATACAGTACTGATTAGACAAGAGTATACAGTTCAATAAATGAAGTAAAATATTTGTGATTAAGGTATTTACAGTGCTTGGGATGTAGAAAGAGCTTAATAAATGTTAGTTGTTATTGTAATAAATATTATTATTGTTATTGTTTTAATAATTATTGTAAAAGTACATAATCTACAAATATGTTTTAATAATTATTGTAAAAGTACATAATCTACAAATAAACAGCCATATCTTGTTTTTTTTATCTAAATTGTGGGAGAAAACTCGAAACCTTTTTACTGTAAAACCAAAACTAGTTTGGAAACCACTACCCTAAGCAATAAAGATTCACTGGAATTTTTGAGTAGGGTAGTTAATATGATTTTTTTTTTTTTTGCTAAAATCATGCTGGTGAGTGTGTGTGGGTGGATAAGATAGTGTCAAGACCAAAAGTCAAGGAAGAGGATACCACACTAGTTCAGGCAAGACCTCACAGCATCTAAACTGGGAAAGCGGAAATAGGTAAGCAATAGTTTAAAAGATTTTTTTTTTTTTTTTGGACCATTCCACCCATCGCCGTAGTCCATTCTGACTCATCCGACTCTGAGTAGAACTGCCCCACAGAGTTTCCAAGGACTGCCTGGTGGATTCAAACTGCCGACCTTTAGGTTTGCAGATGCAGGTCTTAACCTCTATGCCACTAAGGTTTCCTTTTAACCACTAGGAGGTGGAACTGACAAGAATTTGTGGATTGCCAGAATGGAGGAGTCAGGAAGAGAGAAGAATCCAGGATGACCACCACGTTTCTCAGCAATTGAATCCAGCCATTGAATTAGAGTAAATTAGGTGTTTGTGGGAAGCTGAAAAGTTTAGTTTTGGATTTTTCCAAATTTAATTCACCTGTTGTCCATCTAGGTAATGCCTAAAAAGCAACCTGAAACACAAGTCTGGAGTTTAGGGGAGAACTAAGAATTGGATATATTATCCGAGAAGTCTTCAAAAACAGAAAAATCGTGAGCACAGTTATGATTGCCCAGAAATACCGAAGAGAGAGGCTGAGGATACAGCCCTTAACGACCACACACAAACGGGAGAAAAGACGAGGGAACCATAAAAGTCAAGTAGCAGGCCCAAAGAGAGCTGAGATCTGAAACTCTGAGCCCAAAGGAAGAATGATTTAAACCTAGAAGGGAAGAAGGGCCTTCCCAGAGGGGCAAGATGGCGGCCCAGCGGAGCAGTTTGTGAATATCCATATCCCCTCACAAAAACAGGTTAATGTAACAAAACAAACAAACAAACAATGAGAATATCTACTACGGGTATCCTCTGAAAAGAAATGGGGGTCAGCCACCCCCACCCCGTCTGACCCTGCAAAATCAACTGCGTTAGGAGAGCAGCAGAAGCAAAAAAACAGGAAATTTGAAGGCTCTGAGCTAAGAAAGCCCAAAATGGACCACCAACAATCACACCCACTCGGAGTGGGATCGAGGAACGCACAGAAACCCCAAGGGGCTTCTGGGACTCTCATTAGAAAAGGTGTAAAAAAGCTCCAAGATCCCACCTGGGGCTACGGGAAGATTAAGGGGCGGGCTAGACTAGCAGCCGCCAGGGGCGCCAGGCTTAAGGAAGCACCAAATTCATTACGTGTAAAAATATTAAAGTAAAAATTATCAGAACCCAGTAAATATCCAGTAGTTGGCATAAGTTTATATAGACGTTCCCAAAATATACGCTGTAGCGCAGCGGCACAAACACGATGCTCGAAGCCCTTCGTAGAATAAAGCTCTGGTATTTAAGAAACTACCTACCGTTTTAACCTCTCGAAAAGTTCACTACTGTGCTAAGACGACTCCTGACAATTTAAAGGCTGCACCACAAGTGGGGAGCCGTATGAGAGGCCCCCGAGAGGAACTTGGACAGAAGCGGGTGCATCAGGGACCGCAGTGCCAGTCAAGCGGCAGAGGCTACCAGGCAGCGTTAATTGACAAGCGTTTGCGTGCACCAGGGGCCTTTTAGTCCTCACCTCGAACGACAGCAACCTCCTGCTCATGTGTCTGCCGATTCGTATTGCAGGACACTGTGGGAAATGAGCACGAGCAAAGCGAACCTTCTGTCGGTTGCTAGATGCATGGCCTTATCGCCACTTCCATCGTGAACTTCATCCGCGACAGAAAGAAAACAAGTACCTTGACTTTTTTTTCTGATGCTGCTAAATTATGTTAAAGGTGTCACAGACGCCCTCTGCCCCGGCCTGGAATATATCTTAACAGGCCCTGAGCTGAGCGATTTAGGCCACTTAATCTTAGACTAAAATCCTTCCAGATGAACAAAAGCAAGGAAAAACCCCTGGGAATAGAATCAAAGGGGCAAAGCAAGCATGCTGGAGATGGAGACAGAAGGCTCAACTATTCATGAAGGAGAAAACCAGAGATAGCTACAAAGAGAGGCCATATTTTGTAACGTCTGGCAACCCATGAAACTGGGAAAGCTTTTGTGGCCCACTCCCACCCACTACAACAGAACGCCCGAAAAGTATAGGAAGTGCATCACATTTTACCGTAAGTAACAGAAGAGAATTGTGATAGAGCTCCCTACAAATGTAAGAGAAAAGGAACAAATCCAAGTCATATACTAGGACATTTAAGACCTATAGGGAAAAAAAAAAATATATATATATATAGCCACAAAGCAACTCATTCCAAAATGAGACAAAATAAAGAAAATGAGAGAAGCTATGAAAGAAGAGTGTAACTAAAATATAAAACACAAATGATAGAACTAGAATACAGAAGGGTGTGAAAACGGAGCTGATTGAGCTCATAGGCTATCAAACAAGAGGGCAAGGCTATAGAAAACAAACAGAGATAGGAATACTGGAGACAAACGCAACCCGATTCT
The DNA here is from genome assembly GCF_024166365.1 of Elephas maximus indicus. Taxonomy (NCBI): domain Eukaryota; kingdom Metazoa; phylum Chordata; class Mammalia; order Proboscidea; family Elephantidae; genus Elephas; species Elephas maximus. The sequence goes on from NC_064819.1 coordinate 146,478,853, forward strand.
CGCTTACAGAACAGGTAAGGACTAAGGTCTGAAGCTAAGTAAACCTTCTGTGGTTCTGTCCTGGGATTTGCCCCACCTTCCTAGTGTTCATCCCCACTTACAGCATTCTGTATCCCCTAGGTTTTCCTTCTTACCTCGTATACTCTCCGTGACACTCTTAAGCCATTCTCTACACAAGCGCCTGGTATTACTTTTACCTGCAGGGCCCATGGTGGCCACACCCTGTGAAGAATGAATGTTCTTCACCTGGGCATCCTTGTCATCTTCCTCACAAACTCTCCATCCCACCACAAGCAATAAGTAATTCAAATTTTGACTATGGAAGTGACAGTTGGCCCTGTTTCTCTTAGTAAACAATCATGGGATAAATAGAATAAATGAGACCTGGGTAATGACAACTTCCTAGCTGATGACATAGGTTTAAAAATGAGGATCAGTAAAACTTTCCGGTATGTTGAATTGACCTTAAGTTTAAAAAAAAAAAAAAAAATTTTTTTTTTTTTTTTTTACACACAATATCAGGAAATCTGTTTTTAATTTCCTTGGAAAGGAATAATTAAAGTCCAAATAGAGTGTGTGACATATTTAGCTATTGTGCTGTTATATCAATGACAATCAGAGACAGTGGTGGCATTATGAAGTTCCAAGCTCGCTAGTAATTACAGGGAGAAGCATTCTCTCCCTGAGATATTCTTTTTCTGTCCACTGTGCAGTTTCTCAACAGCCTGGCTCCCACAAGGCAGAAGAGACTCCATTCCCAAAAATGCTGTACTGAACTAAAAAGCCTAGAAGACGACCCTGGAAAAAATATTTAACAAACAAGGAATAATGCCATCATCTTTTTAAAGTTAGAAACATCTTGGATTTTGTAAATCAGATTGTAGAATCTTCATTCCTCTACCCTTTTCTGCTCTTTTATTTTTGAAGTTTCATTCTGAATTTTTCACTTAGAGATATTAAAACTACCTTGACACTTGGAATGCTTTGGTGATTTAGTGAGCACATAAATCTGAGCTTATTGCTAAAAGAAGAATTCCGAAGCCTTACAGATTTGATTCTAAAGATAACAGCATGTCCTCCCAAACAGCTCCCCTGCCACCATATGGATGAGAGCATGACTTCTAAGGATTAAAGTTGGTGATGACAAGCTTCTAACTTTGTGCATAAAAATTTAAGTTCAGGCAACACGATCCGACAATGGTAAAATGAGATGGCATTTCTGATCACATTGCAGAAACTGACCAATATGCTCAAGGTACTCTGCATGCAGGCTGCAACAGTATAGTCTGTGAATGTAATATATAAGCAAGAAAATCCACTGCTGTCAAGTCGATTCCAACACCTGGTGACCCTATAGGACAGAGTAGAACTGCCCCATGGGGTTTCCAAGGTGTAATCTTTACAGAAGCAGACTGCCATATCTTTCTCCCAGAGAGCGACTAGCGGGTTCCAACTGCCAACCTTTCGGTTACCAGCCAAGCACTTAACCACTGTGCCACCAGGGCTCCTTAAGCAAGAAAAAGCCTACCAGTATTAATTTAGTGGAATAAACAATTGTGAGAATGGCATCAAAATCCAAACCAGACAATGGCTCAGTTAGTTGGAGGGCCAGGGGAAAGTGCAATCAGGGTGATTTTTTTATAGTTTGTTCTGTTATATAAACAAATTTTGACATGTGAGAATGTCAGTGCCGACAAACTGTTTCAATAGTAATATCCTAGTAGCATGGCAACTGCCTGGGGAAATTATTTCTTTCTCTGCTGTATCTGGTGATATGTGAAACCAATCACATCCAAAATAAAACACTGAGAACTGTACACAATGTAAGTGCAGGGAGAAGAGATGTGTTATATGGCTACCCCCTGATCCTAAGAATAAAAGCTTGAAAATTGAGGGTTTTTTTGCAGCAACTTTTCTCCACTGATTTGAGCCAAAGACAGGCAATTTTCCTTCTTCCTATTTACGTTATTAGTAAATTTGAGAAACGGACAAATACTTCAACTAGAGCAGAGAATAAAAGAGCTGTAATAGGTGAATGATTACGAAAGGATCTTCTTCCCTCCCACAGCCTCCCTGTCTTCTAGGTTTAAAGCTTGAGGTGTTTTTATTTGTTCAGTAGCTCTTTTTGTAAAATTCAATTATCATTTTAAGGAGAACAGCCTCTAAATCTAATATAAATTAATACAAACATGACGAATATATATAATACCCCCACTGTAGCTTAAATTAACTGAATTCCATTCTGAGCCCTTCAGTTTAATTAAATCAGGACACTGCTAGCAACAAAGCTTTTCTCAAGATTAGCATGATGAGGACAATTGCTCCATTCTGTTGGAGTTGTTGCAGGTGAAAAGCAAGTGGGACACCCCTCTACTAAAGGACTGTTTGTTTTGTGTGTAAATTTAATTAAAGCCAATTCCTATTTCCAACTTCCCTGAGACACTCAGAATTTCCAGAATAATGTTATTGTTCTGAACTTGACTCAAGAGGGAACCTAGAGACAGTGCAGGGTTGGGGGTAGAGATGGGACATTGTTTTCTTTCAAATCAGAGTAAGGAAATGTTTCCTGCTTTCCCAATAACATGGTGAACGAGAAGATGTCTAGTATAGATTGTCAAGAGGTAAGGTTATAGCAGGGGCATTTGAGTCTTTGATATAAATAATTTGGTTAATACTGGGTATAAATACAAGCTATGCATGTCTGCCTATAAACAGTAAGTAGTATAGAAAAAATGCAAAAGAAGCCATTGCTAATTAGGGTACTTTGAAAATCTAAATACGGCCTTTATTTACGGCAAGAAAGACTTTACTTTGTCTGAGAGAGACGGAGGAAATAAAGGGACTGCTTCAGTCAATGAACTGTTTTTTTGTTTTAATCCTAAATGGAATATACATGAATTAACAGCCTGGGAGCAAGTTAGCCATGTCATTATCCACCAGAGTGCAGAAACTGTGTGAAAATTGTTCAAGTCGCTCAGAAAATTCAGGTTAGTACAAGATTACAAATAATTCCTCCCTCCCTGGACATACAGAGCATGAACATCTTTGCCCTAATCATAAAGACGTAGATATACAGCCCTCATATCACATATAAACTATGAACATGGACTCTAATACAAGATTCACAGGAAACAATTGGCGGCAACACAGTTTTTCCTATTACTAAGTAGAAAACTGAGCTAGTTCTGCCTTTCATTTAAGCCATGAGACAAGAGAATCAAACTAAATGGATTTTATAAAATCCCTAAATGAAAGCTTACATCCCTTTCCTTAGCAAAGTCAAGAAATAAGCCATGGACTTTTTTATCCCTAACGCAGCCAGCATCCAAAATGCAGTACAATACAGGATATTTATCCTAACTCCCTTTGTCCAAAAAAAAAAAAAAAAAAATAGATTCCATAAAATCAATTAATCTTAGGGGTAGAAGGAGCCTTAGAGGTCATGAAGCCCAGCCTCCCATCTACTACTCCCACAGCCAGGAGATTATCCAGCCTGTGTATGAAAACCTCCTCTTAGTGAGCTTATCACAATTTAAGGCAGCTCTTTCCACTGATGAATAGTGCTAGTTATTAGAATGTTCTAATACTGCGCTGAAATCTGCCTCCTGGAAACCTCCACCCACTGGTCCCAGTTTTGTCCTCTGAAGCATCTCAGAGTCTATCGCCTCATCATCACCATGACAACTCTTCAAATATTTGAAGGGAATGAGAGCCTCTCCATCCAGGCTGTACATTCCTAGCTTCTACAACTCTTGATTTAGAGATAGATCCTTCATTCCGGATACTGTCCTGTGGCTATGTCCTACTTGGGCAATGTCCATGGTCAAATATACTGACCAGGATGTAACACAGTAATACACTGAGGGCCTAGTGCAGAGGCTTCTGCTCTTTGTCAGGGAGCACCCGTTTTTCTACACGAGAATAGAAATTTCGTTCAGCCTCGCTACCCTGCTAATAGAAGCATAGATGGCATTTAAACCTGATACCCAAAGAGTAGAGGTTATTCACAGCAAACACTAGATTATAAGATTCATTTCAGTCCAGTTCAGTAAGTGGTTTCAAATACTCGTAATGCAGAAGACTTTATACTAGGGACTATGGTAGATACAAAAATTCTCACATCTAGTAAGGAAAAAAAAAAAAGATTTAATAAACTATAAAACAATAGAGAAAGAGACAAAGGCCCTAAAAGAGACATAAAAAACTATTAGATATAGAGGAGAACACTTCCCTGGAGAGGTCTGGGAAGGCTGCTTGGAGGAGGTGGGAAGAGGTAGGATTTGAGGGTATCTTGAAGGATGAGTGAAATTTTATTAAGCAGAGAAGCTTGATGGGGGAGTGAGGAATTCCAAGGCAGAATAGACAACTGAAACAAAGGACTATAAAATAAAAGGCTATGATGCCTCCAAAGTAATAATAGTAGTAATAGCTCAATCAGACTGAAGTACAAAAGGCAAGATGGAAGGGAACAGGATATACAGCTCCAAAATCCTTAAGAAAGAGTTTGGATTTTTTTTTTTTAACCTAATGCTTATTAATTATGACAGTTTCACAAATTAGACAAATCATCTATCTAGTCATGGCTGATGGGCTTTTTTACTCAATGTGGCAATCTCAAAGACATTTATTTTCATATTCTTAATATGTTAATTAGAATTTGGCCACAGAAAGACTGGAGGTATAATATACATGTATATTTTCTCAAACATTATAACATTTATTTAGTAGCTGGAGCCCTGGCGGCAAAGTGGTTAAGGGCTCAGGCTGCTAACCAAAAGGCCAGCAGTTCGAATCCACCAGCCGCTCCTTGGAAACCCTATGGGGTAGTTCTACTCTGTCCTGTAGGGTCACTATGAGTTGGAATTGACTTGACAGCAGTGGGTTTTTTTAATCCATGAGCGAGGGGCTGTTCTAAGTGCTTTACATGAATGAACTAATTTAGTACGTAAAATGTCCAAATGAAGTAGCCCACCAAAACCAAACCCACTGCTGTCGAGTCAATACCAACTCATAGCGACCCTATAGGACAGAGTAGAACTGCCCCATAGAGTTTCCAAGGAGTACGTGGTGGATTTGAACTGCTGACCTTTTGGTTAGCAGCCATGGTATTTAACCACCATGCCACCAGGGTTTCCATATGAAGTAGGTCTTGTTATTTTCCCCTTCTTCAAGAAGAGAAAATAGAGGCACACAGAGATTAAGAAACTGCTCAGGTTCTCACAGCTAGTAAGTAATAGAATCAAAATTTGAACCCAAAGAGTCTCAGGCTTCAGAGCCAATTTGCAATACCATGCTGACTCTCACATAAACTAAATTAAATCTGGTTGCTTATTCCAACAATCTGTTTATAACCTTACTAAACCAAACCAAACCCATTGCCATTGAGTCGATTCGTATGCATAGCATCCCTATAGGACACAGTAGAACTGCCCCATAGGGTTCCCAAGGCTGTAATCTTTAAAAAGCAGACTACTACATCTTTCTCCCACAGAGTGGCTGGTGGGTTCAAACCACAGACCTTGGTTAGCAGCCGAGCGCTTAACCACTTCATCTTCTTATAACCTACTAGTTTAGGCTTTTTCAAAGTTATTTTTAGCCTAAAGGTTTAGCTAAGGCAACTTTTTTTGTTTTTTATCTGTTCATCTTCCAGAACTTAAACTATTCTGCATACTGATTAAGGGCTCATTTAGAGTACTGAATCCCAAGAACTCTGAATCATCATAGAAAATAAGTCATGCTTCTCTGGCTAACCTAAGGAAAACTTCCTGTGGTAAAAATATATCTATAGATGATATACAATTCCCCTCATACCTCCTTTAAAGCAGCTTCCATAATTAAAGAGTACACCAATATCTCCTAGCTACCACCCCCTACCCCTTCCAGGATGGCTCACAGCTGAACAATTCTAGACAGATAAAAATGTAACCTGCTGTTAAAATCCTCAGGAAAGAACATTCCATAGCCACCCCCACAGTAACAAATCCCCTTGCCTGACCACTTGGAGCATTTCCTATTCATAAAGTCAGAAAGTTTATTTACATATTTCCAATGTAACTGCTTTGTCCTGATTTTCTTAGGGGCCCTCAGGTCCCTGAAAATCTGCTTTATTCTGTGGCAGCTGGCACTGTTTCAGATTCCAGGACCCATTAATTGGGTCATGACTTGTTTTCTGGTCCTGACTCTTCTTTGCCACCAAGAAAACTTGCTGAAGTTAGCAGACAGAGCAGAGAAGACTAAAGAGAAGTCCATCCCTCTAGAGGGAGCTGTTCTTACCCTTGCCCAAGGACTTGGGCCAATGTTCAGATTTCAGATTCAGCACCATGATTCCAGGAAAGCTGGCCCTCTCCTGATAAATCCTGCACTCCACTCCCTGTCAGCTAAGCTTTCTGCTCTGATTGTTTGACCCATCCTTTGGTGGGCTCATTTTTTTTTTTTTTTTTTTGGTGGGCTCATTAGCTCTTCAAGTCCTCAGAAATTTGAAGCACTAGGTAAGAGAGTCCTAAAGCCTGAATTTTCAGGAAGCTTCAATACTCTTACAGATCCCTTGGGCAGAAGCTAGACCCTCCCATTGCTCCCTGTCAATGAACACAGGAGCAAAGAACAGTCACCCCTTTCTTCATTTCATATTTTTACCCACAAATTCTCCAGTTTGCTAGATCTGAGAGGTAATTATCCCAACATTAATGACTCCACTCTAGTTTCAAATCACCAGACCCTCCCAACTCCAACCAGTTACTGGCTGTTTTCAGTTCATGAGGGAGGAGGATGCTTTCCTTTATCTATTCTTTATTCATTCAATCATTTATTCAACAAGCATTTACTGAGTATACACCAAACTGCTCCAGATACTACATTAAGTGCTTGGAACATAAAGATGAGTAATTCTCTACCCATACCCTCCAGGTGCTCCCAGTTTAGTTGGGCAGACTGATTATAAACCAGATTACTATATTAGAGTGTTATAAGTCCTATACCTGTAGTGATATGTTCATAGGCTGCAGTAATATACAGCAAGAAGTAAATAACTATCTGAAGAAGTTGGAGATGAAGTTTAAGCTGAACCTTCAGAATGAGTAGGGGCATGCCTGGAAGATAAGAGAAATAGCATATTCTTGGCAAAGAAAGCAACATAAACAAGACACTAATATGTAAAAAATGTATGCCATATTCAGAGAAGAGAAAGTCGGTCTACTATGGTGAGTAAGGGCTGAGGGGAAGAGGGCCAGAGAGAGTAACTTGAAAAATAGGTTGTAACTACATTACGAAGGTCTTGCTGACAAATTTGGTTTTATTCTATGGGCCACACAGATCCAGAATAGCCAAGGTGTTTTTCTCAGTGCTTTAGAAAGATCCCTCTGATATTGAAAAAGGTGTGAAAGACTTTTAAGTACTGAAGGTAGAAGAGTTACGAGATTATTCTAACAATCCAGGGTCACTTCTCCTTATTCCACCTTTATACAAATAGGGAGATGATTGTGAGAAGAACACGATAGCTGCTGTCAGAGATTGGAAGGAATGTTCTGAGAGAGAGGGATTAGGCACATTCTCTATGGTCCCTGAGGGTAGGACAAGACACCATGGAAGAGTTAAATTTTATTACCTTAATAGAAAGTTTTAAGGTTTGGCACTGAACGTGGAATGAATTAGCTGCCTTGAAATGTCGCTGGATCCCCTTTACTTCAAGGCAGGATTTCTGTCAGTGTTGAGAACAGTGCGCTTTAATGTCCCCTTAGGGTTGCTGAGAGCCTAGGAGATGCCAGACAGGATCAGTGAGAGGCTCAAGTGAGATTAGATGGAATAAAGTGCTTATAAATGGTGACATGCTATAGAATTGGGAAAGATTGTTTTTCTACTTGCTGTTCCCCTTAAGTCCATTTAGAATCTCATGGCTTGCTAAGGACTGCCCACTATGATCCTATCGCTCTGAGTGAGAAACATATTTTTTTGACGTTTTGGTTAACAGGCAACATGGAGATCTGTAACTAATGTAAAATACTGCTGAATGTTAGTGTACATTGCAGGCAAGAAAAAGCCAACAAAGCAAGTATTTACAAAACCCTTTCTGTGTGTCAAGGCCAAAGCTATAGCAAAGATCAGCTTTTATTTTGAAAGCCCTATTTCTAGCTTGCCAGAATAGCTACCATTATTGATCGCTAGCTCAGTGCCAGACCTTATATTAGCTGCTTTATTATATAATCTTAATTCTTACAATAACCATGCAAAGTAGGTATTATTCCTATTTTATAGTTACCGAAATAGGAGCACTGAGGATAAATAACTTCTCCAAGGCCACAGTGTTGGTCCGTGGCAGAGATGGGATTTGAGCCCAATGCCTTCTACCTCTCCAATCCCATGTCTTCCCCTGAACCGCCTTTGTGAGGTGAGGTCTGGGAGATACTCTCACCTAGAGGACTAAAGCTGAGGTTGGAACTCAAAAGGGCAACAGTTTGTGAAAATACTTTGTAAAGCTGAGGTTGGAGCTCAGGAAGACAACAGTTGCAGAGTGTGGCACTGGCAGCAATATTTTTTAATACACTTGTTCTAAGGGAAGCCACTTTCATCTTAGTGTTTTTCCAACCATCTTCTAGAATAGAAAGAGGAAAGGATCATCAGACCCTGGGAGACCAAAGTGGTTCACCTTCCAGCTCTACCTTTTGGCTTCTTTCTTCAGGAGAATAACCCAGGTCAGCACCCACCAAAGTGTGTTTGGTGAAACATGAGGATCCTGGTAAGCACTTTAAAAAAGAAAAAAACTTGTTTAGTTTTGTATATCTCAGCATCTCCCAAACTCACTTGACCACAGAGCTTTTTTCCCACAGAACATTTAGCATGCTGCAGAACTGATATGTCACGGAACACGTGGTGACACAGGCTAAGTCCACTGCCCACCCAAAATCAATCTAGAACTCAGGGATTAGGCTTTTAGGTAATAATTCAGCCAGAGTCATTTTCAGGCAGTGTGAGGAAAGAGAAAGGCTGCCATTTAACAATGCCTGTGATTGGTGAGACATTTAACTCCTTTGAGCCTCAGTTTCCTCATCTATAAAATGGAGGAAGCACAAAGTTGTCTTGGGGATTAATAAAATAATGCATTTCATGATTTTAATTGCCTGGTGCATAGAAAGTCTAAATGAGTATTAGCTATTACTTTTTTGAATTATATTGAATGCTGGAAGTAAAATTACAAGTGATTTGAGAAAATATAAGCTATGTAGTACAATATGTTGTTGTTGTGTGCTGTTGTGTCAATTCTGGCTCATAGCAACCCTATGTGATAGAGTAGAACTGCCCCATAGGGCTTCCTAGGCTATAATTTTTATGGGAACAGATTGCCAGGTCTTTTCTCCCATGGAGTCCCTGGGTGGGTTTGAACCACCAATCTTTTGGTTAGTAGCCAAGCACTTAACCACCGCACCATCCAGGCTCTTTGTATAGTACTGTATAAATGTCAATTATTACATGTTATTCTCAGAAACTTCCTAGTCTCTTTAAAATGCTGTAGTTCAGTTAAGTCCTCTGTGTCCATAGAAAATACACAGTTGCTAAAGATTGATTATTCAGCTTCTTAAGGCTTCATTACTCATGTGGCTCTGACCTGCAATGGAAAGAAACAGAAATCCTCATTTTCCTCTTCTATAAATGGAAATTACTTTCAAGAAACCACTTCCTTTTAGAACGAGAAAGCAAAGTGGAGAAAGCAGTTGGGTATGTGTCTTTGCAGTCAATAAAGTAAATAAATAAAATAAAGAATAAACAACATTTAAGCAGATTATAAGAAAGTTTAAATAGTAATATGCAAGGATTTTTAGAATTTTGTTCAGGAGATCAATTTCTAGCTAACCGCCCTTATACTGGAATTTCAAATATCATGTAAAAACCAGAGGTACTGGAAAATATTCCAGTGTGCCAGGCATGGAGCTTCTGGGTGCCGCTGGTTAGAAGCCCTGGTCTCCTACATCAGTCCCTGATGAACAGATTTCCTATGCAAGCAGGAGCTTTGTGAATGTTTCCTTTTTCACACATCTTGTTTATTCAACTGGATTCTCAGAGGAAGTGGATGACACGCTTTAGCATAAATCTGGCAGATTGGGGCCCAGCAAGATGAGATCCAGGCACCTGGAAGAATTATCCTTCCCAAAGAGGCTATAACTACCAAAGTGCCCAGGATGTGCTGGAAAAAGCTGCCATAATGTACAGTGGGCGTGTGTGCATGGTCTCTCCTGCTCACCTGACTGCAGGCACTTAATAGGTAAGCATCACCCTGGATGCCATATTCCCTGGTCCTCTCTGGTTTGTGCACAGGGTATAAAAACAGAAACAAGAACCCTTACTCTAGTTCTCCTGCTCCCACATCCCTTCTCTCTTCTTCTGTCCTCCCCTCTTCACTTGCTCCCTCTCTTTTTCCTTTTCCCCAGTGGAAAATGCCTACCTATAATAACACTTCCAGCTTACAATGCAATTTTACAGGCATTATCTAAGTTGCCCCTAACACCTGTCTGGCTTGGGAGCCCAGAGAGATCAGTCTGTGTTTGAGCCTAGCTCAGGCATTCTCTGCATGACCTCAGGCAAGGTTGACTAACTTCTCTGAAAACTGTAAAATTAAGATAAGAAAACTTCAGAGAATTGTTGGGGAGATTACATGATCTAATAGAGCATTTTCCATGACTACTGGCATGGTGAAAGTACTCATTAAGTAGCAAGTATTAGTATTATGACCATGTTAGGGGTTAATAGCACCATTTTATATAAGAAGAAACTGAGGCATAAAGAGAGGATGGCATTGCCCAAGACCATTCAATTAGTAAGGAACAGAAGTCGACTTCTATTCCAGGGCAATTAACTCTCTGGACGGTGTTCTCCACACTGCCTCTGGCCCTTTTTTTCTCTCATGTTTTGCTCTACTCTCCACATAATCCAAGAAATTTGTTTCTTTTTTTTTTTTTTTTTCACTAGAACAAGAGGATTTACTGAAATTCTTTATAAGAAAACTTAAAAAAATCCTTGATCGACTCTGACTGGATGAGCCAGGCTGCAGGAGATTAGGGAGAATTCAGTATGTAGAATTGTGCTAGTTTTCCCAATTTCCAGTAGTGCATCTCAAATCACAGAGTTACCAGGTGCAGCTGAGGTTGGGAGTGATATGCATTAATGAAAATATGGAAGTCTATTTACTGAAAGCAAAAGCCCCTAAGTCCCTTCCAATATTTTGTTCCTCAATCATTGTAGTTAAGTTTATTTACTTTAGAGATGAGATTGAAAAATTCCTTGCTGGGAAAGCTGAACTATCCAAAGGAAGAAATAGAAAAAATACTTACAACTGAGGGTCACTGTTCCCACAGAAATAAAATGCCTTGGTCCCTGCCCAGCAAAACTACAGTGAGGTCCACCAGTTGAGACAAGTGTTTATATCATTATGCACTCATGGATATTTATTTCATACTTTGAGTTATCATCCAATAGTGCTTTATTTATTTTGGTTTTAAAATTGTTTCAGGTTTGAGTATTGGGAGGTCTTTCAGTTGGCTGCTACATCCTTTGACCTATCCTCATAATGGGGTGTGCGTGTTGAGCATTTCCTTATATCTGGCACTACAAGATGCTCCAAGCACATCTTAAGTATTCCTTGCCTCGGTCCTGTGATTAGTCATTTCTCCAAAGAGAACTTCTGTTGTTGTTTGTTTGTTTTAGTTTTAGGGTTTTGTGTGTGTGTGTGTATGTGTGTGTGTGTGTACTTCAGATGAAGATTCACAGAACTAGCTTGTCATTAAACAATTAGTACACATATTGTTTTGTGACATTGGTTACCAACCCCACGACATGTCAACACTCTCCCTTCTCGACCTTGGGTTCCTTATTACCAGCTTTCCTGTCCCCTCCTGCCTTCTAGTCCTTGCCTTTGGGCTGGTGTGCCCCTTTAGTCTCATTTTGTTACATGGGCCTGTCTAATCTTTGGCTGGAGGGTGAACCTCAGGAGTGACTTCATTACTGAGCTAAAAGGATGTCTGGGGCCGTACTCTCAGTGTTTCTCCAATCTCTGTCAGGCCAGTAAGTCTGGTCTTTTTTTGTGAGTTAGAATTTTGTTCTACGTTTTTCTCCAGCTCTGTCCAGGACCCTCTATTGTGATCCCTGTCAGAGCAGTCAGTGATGGTAGCCAGGCACCATCTAGTTGTGCTGGACTCAGTCTGGTGGAGGCTGTGGTAGTTGTGGTCCATTAGTCCTTTGGACAGAAATTTGGTTCTTAATAACTCTGAATGTGAGATTTTTTTTTTTTCCTGGCTCTAGTGGTCAAGAGCTGACGTGATTCCCACTATCCAACAGTGACCAGGAAATTATAGTATGACTTGAACAACTCATAGCTTAAAGTACATGGAAACATATTTATACGCATATGTATGTCTGTATATTAAACTATACATACATTTTTGTCTAAGAAAAATTGCACGTAAGTTAGGCATGGAAAATCTGCAGTGACATTCAGGGGGACATTCAAGATCAAAGCATTGGCCATTCAGTGCTGTGAGAGGAGCTTCTGTGGAATTCCACCTTCGCTGCAGCATTGCTCATTCAGTGTTTTCATTTCTTCAAAGAAATATTTGCAGTAGTGCTTATATTTAACGAGCCAGCTTGTACTTAATGTTTTATAAATACAAAATAAGAATACAAATTTTTTAAAAAGTAAAAACATACATTAATACTGAAAAGTGCTGAGAAAGCATCATAATTGGGAACAATATATTTGATGCATAAGAAAAGAACTTTTCTGGTATAGTCTAGGTAGTTATTTAGAATATAATTGTGTTGAGAAATGAGAAAACTGTACTAGAACCTAAATAAACACTCAAATAAAACCTACCTTTTATTATAACCTGCCTTGTAAACTAGACTGGAAATTTCTGGCAGGTTAAAATCAGTAACTAATAGCCCTTAAAATGTGTTTTATTAATATTGGACTCATTCGAAAGGCATCAAAATGGAGAATTGGGGTTGGGGGCACAAGCAGTTTCCTTGATCTTCTGGAATAGCCCCAGGATTTTTCAAACCCAGGTGTCCTTATACTTTAACTTCCCAGAGTTCCCTAGGTCTTAGTGACTTGTTATTTAAAAAAAAAAAAAAAGCTTGAAAATGGAAAGGCATTTCTGTGGGATCACTGTATAAATGAGTCGTTTTATCCAGGGTAGAAAAATGTCCCTGTAATAATATACTTTTAATGACAAACAGTGCAGACAATATAGAAGTAGGATATGATATGTAAAACGTGGAGGAATTTTGGTTTCTAAGACCCAAGTCAGGTTGTAATAGAAAGCCCTGGGGAGATGAGTTTGAATCCTGGCTCTACCACTTATGAGCTATGTGATTTGGGGCAAACACTTAATCCATCATAAGCCTTTGTATCCTCAGTTGTAAAATGTGGATAATAACACACACCTCAAAGGTGCTATGAAGGTGGGTAAGATGAAATGCATGAAAGCTCACAGCACAGGGCTACACATACAGTAAGAGTTCTGTAAATGTTGACTGAATTTGAATACTAATTGAACCTGATGCTGGACATGGCTTCTTGAAGCCAGATATATGTGACTTCTAATTCCCTTGCCTCGAGGGCACTGGGTTTAATTCCCTTGCTGCCCCTACTCCCAAACAATTCCCTGAAGCATCATTTAGAGAATAGTGGGTTTTCAGGCCATTTGATTCATCTTTCCTTTAGAAGATTTCTGAATTCTTCTTAGATATAACTTCATTCTCAAAGAATCATACATTGTCTTTGAAGGCACTAGTTTCCAAACATGAAAGGTTTTTTGTTTGTTTTAATAAGGGTACTCTTTATTCAAATGAAATTTTATATGGGAAATATAAAACCAGTGCAAGTTGTGTGTACTTGATGGAGAAGCTGCGTGGGTTTGCAATGTGGTAGGTCAGGCCTCGAGTCTGCTTGCCTTGTCTCCAATGACCAATCTCCTCCACATTTCTCAAAGGCCCACAAGATAACTCCCAGAAATCCCTAGAATGATTTGAAGACTTCTGTTCTAAGGGCAAATTAAGTCTTCCTATTTTTTTTTTTTTTTTATTATAGGGTTGGAGGGTAATGGTGGTTCAGTGGTAGAATTCTTACCTTTCATGTGATAGACCCACGTTCAAGTCTTGGCCAGTATACCACATGAATAGCCACATCTGCCTGTCCATGAAGGCTTGAGCGTCGCTATGATGCTTCACAGTTTTCAGTGGAGCTTCTAGACTAAGACAGACTAGGTAGAAAGGCCTAGAGATCTACTTCTGAAGATCAGCCAATGAAAACTCTATAAATCATAACAGTCTGATCCATAACTACCAGGGGGATGTTGCAGGCCAGGCAACATTTTGTTCCGTTGTGCATGGGGTCCTCATGAGTTGGGGGCCAACTTGACAGTAGCTAACAACCACAACATTCTAGAGTAGGAAAGCTGTTAGGAATTGTGTGCCAGAGTATTCATGACTGATCTTACTTTTTCATCAGCCAAATGAAAATATAAATAATTCTAGGAAAATCAATACCAATAAGGTCACCATCTATCGTGAAGTTACAACAAATAGAGACTCACCCCCTTATTTCATTTCAAATCCTTGTGATCTTTAAAACTATCTTGGTTTAGTTAATTAATAAAAGCTTAAGGTGGAATTTGTTTTAACCTCACTTGTTAGCCCATCCTTAGTTTGGTGGTAAGTGGCCTAAATGGAAGTCACATAGGGTATTTCTGAATTTGGGCATAGGAGACTAAAACTGCAATATTTAGTATCCTGTAGGTTTAAATTCATCTAGTGGTTAACACCTAGTTGCAAACATCCACCAAAGACTATAAAGATAGATACAATCCATTTCAGTCTAAATTGAGCAAAGTAGGCATAGTGACATGGGAGTATTACAGACAAGGTCTTGCCCTGGTGTCTAGTTTACTTCAGTCTCTCAAGCGGAAGGAACAAAGAAAGTACTGTGCTTTAATTTTGGGACTATTTATACACCTTAGTAATTACAGATGTGAAAGCAATGTCTTTTGTAAGAAAGTTCTGGCTAAAACCATACTTTTAAGGATCTGGATAATAGCTTTCCAGCAGCTATTTGTATTTCTGTTCAGATAGACTATCAGCAGTATCTTTATTTACAGAAGTGTGCTCCACACAGTTGAATCTAAGACTGTTACATTTCAGAAAGGAGAAAAGACACTATTTTGTTAGAAGCAGGCAAAAGGATATCTATCCTAATCCTCTGTAGCCTCAGACATTTTCCCCAGCACCACACGTCACAGTTAAACCATTTTAACTATTGAGTGGGAGTGACTACACAGCACTTTATAATTTAAGTTTCTCTTTTAAATAATATGTATTACTATTTTTCCTCATAATTCATTTCCATGCAAACCCTATTTATAAAAGCAAGTGTTAATAATACACAAGCTGTATTATTTCCTACACAGAGTGTTATCCATTAATACAGTTCGTTTTAATCTCTTTGAAAATGGGCCTTTTCATATCAGTGAGTGGTTTCTAATCTAATAAATTTGGATTAGCCTAAATTTAATACACTGTGCTCTTTTTTGCCCTTTTCCATCTAAATGCTTAAACTAAAGAAGTTACTTAGTCCTGGACTTTGTGTTTGCTCTTGGAGAGATGCAAGAAACATTTCTTGAAAGAATTATGTTTTCCTAGTAGTGAACTGTAGAGAAACAGAATGTGTGGGGTTGTGAGACACTGAGAAGGCTAACTTAGAAACAGAACCTGCTGCTCAGCCTTATGGCTGAAGATCTGAGAGTGCCAATATCCTGGCCTGAACGGTTGGCTGAATTTCACAAATATCCATGCTGTTGTGTGATTAGTCACAGAAAGGAGAAACTGTTAGCCATTCAAATGCAAGCAAATTAAAACAAACCAATAAATGAAAAACGAGAAAAAACAAGATTGTAATTTAGCGCATTGTACAGGGAAAAAAAAAATTTCCATTGCCAATGGCCACAGGCTGTACTCCAATCCTAGATAGAAAGTTTAGAAATTCATGAGACAGGGCTCAGATCAAGATGGAAGACCAAGCACATTCATCAACTTACTCCCCCTCTTTTTGAAGTCCTAATGAAATGGTAGAAAATTTATTAGTTTTTTAAATGAACCTGTAACAATGCTGTAAACCCTGGTGGTATAGTGGTTAAGTGCTATGGCTGCTAACCAAAAGGTCAGCAGTTCGACTCCACCAGGTGCTCCTTGGAAACTCTATGGGGCGTTCTTTTCTGTCCTATAGGGTCGCTCTGAGTCGGAATCGACTCAACGGCAATGGGTTTGGGTTTTTTTTTGGTTTATAACTGCTGACATGAAAGGAAGCGAGCAGAAAGTCTGGAGGAACTGGGAAGGGCAAAAGCAAATTTGATCAGATGAACAGAGAAAACAGGACTTCAAAACCAGAGAACTCAATGAAGCTCCAAGACCCAGGTCAACTAATGTAAAAAGCAGGAATGGGACCTGAGGCACACATAAAGATGATTAATAAAGAACTGAATGCAGAACAGCTGAGCCAACTGGCCCTTCCAATTTCTTGAATAATAGTGGCTAACATTTATTAAGGTTTTATAAAGAGCCAGGCACTTGTTGAATCTTCGTAACAATTCTCTGAAGTAGGCACTATTATTATCCCTATTCGTTAAATAAAAAACTGAGGCACAGAGAGGTTAAGGAGGTTACGTGGCTAGTAAACGATGGAATAGGAATTCAAACTCAGGTACACTTTGACTCCAGAAAATATGTTCCAAATAACCATGCTATACTGCTTCTACAGAAGGCAGTGATTTTTCCCAGCTGAAATCTGCTTCGTTATGAAACTGGGGGCTTCAGATTCGGAATGGCAGACTGAGCACAGGCTGCAGCCTTACCCTCCTGCATCATCCCTAGAAATAACAATGACGATTTGTTGTATCCATCTCCACACTGAAAAACAAAAAGTATGCACTTTGGGGACTCCTCAAAGATGGAAATCAGGTGGGATTGGATTAAAGAAGGAAACCAAACTGACTGGAAGCTTTGTGAACATGGCTGTGGCTTATTCACTAAACATTCTCCCCACAGATAGGGTGTTGTTAGTATTGCGTTCCTATATTAAGGGGAGAGCTATTATTTATTATAATTTTTATATTTATTATGAATAAAAATATTAGCAAGCACCTAGCTGAAGGTGCTTTCTAGTGTGTTAATTTCAGAAGTATTGAATTGTCCAGGCATTGGTTCTTATTTCTGTATTGTGCTTTAATTAAGGTAATTTCTTTCTGAGGCATATCAGTATTTTGAAGGTCTTTAAACTTTAATACAGGTAATCCCCAATTTATGACGAAGTTTCATTCTGACCACTCTGTCCTAAGTCTATTCTGACATAAGTCAAATACCTCATTTTTTTTGGTTTTCATTATTTGCCTTTTATTATCAGTATTTGTCTTTGGGGCTTGGGAACATTACATCTGAGAATTATAACATCAGCAAATTACACAGTGCAACATTGTATGTAGTACATACTACTGGCAATAAGATGTCCAAAAAAAAAAGATGGTCAGTCCTAAGTGCCGCTTGTTGTAACTCCGATACATTATGTTGGAGACTACCTATAATTCAATTCACTTAGATTCAACAAACTTTTTTTTATAATGGTAAGTATATATATAACAAAACATTTGCAATTTCAGCATTTTTTACATGTTCAATTCAGTGGCACTAAATATGTTCATCATGTCGTATAACCGTTATCACTATGTCCAAATTTTCCCATCACCCTTACAATAAACTTATGATGAGTGTCTGTGTGCCAGCACTGTTCCTAGGGCCTGAAGGACACAAAGATAAGACAAAAAGCCTGCACCCAGGAAATTTACAGGGGAGTCTCAGTGCCTAAATAAGGATCCCTCCATCTCTTGAGGACCATGGAAATCTTTCAGAAATAGCCTGTGGTTCTTTAGCATCCTCTAATTTTTGTATCAAGTTATTAGGTTATTTTTCAAGGTAGCCAGGGGTCATGTGGCTCTTTTGGTTAATGGAGGTTTGAAATGTGGCCCTGGAGGCATAAAACTTAGTTTTACAGCTGTGCTCTTTTCCCGTGGGTGATATCAGTAGCCAAAATTAGAGCTATGCCATGCCCAGAGTCTGGATGTAACCCATTTATGTACACCAACAGTATAGCATTCACACTCCCAGCTGGATTTGCAGACAAATACACCACCTCTTTGTAGATAGAATATTGGCTCTACCTCCTTAAGGCTCCACTTTGCATTGATTTGAATTCAGCTGCATGTCTCTATCAGGTGACTAAAAGCAGGTTTAATTGCTCCTACAAAGTTTTCTATGGCTGGAGACCAGAAATATCCAGCACCCCAGTGTTTGTGTCTTTTTTATAGCACTCGCTGTATGTCTAAGTAGTTTATATGTTTACATGTTTGTCTTCCCCTCTAGAAGGTAAAGTCTGTGAGGGCATGGGACCTGCTTCATTCTTTGTCTTCTCTGTACAATGCAAAACATCTGGAAATAGCTTGTTGATTAATAAATGATTAATGAATGATAAAAAAAAAAGAACAAGCTTACTTAGTGGACAGGACACCTGGCAGATATGATATGGAATATTTTTTATCACACAAAAGATTAATTTTATCAACCCTTGTAAAAAAATTATGCAATAATTAGATGCCATAATCATGGGTCCGAATATTGTAAATAGCTCATTATGCATAACCCGTTGCCATTGAGTTGATTCTGACTCATAGCAACCCTATAGGACAGAGTAGAACTGCCCGATAGGACTTCCAAGGAGCGCCTGATGGATTCGAACTGCCAGCTCTTAACCACTACGCCACCAGGGTTTCCTCATGATGCATTTTGAACAAATTACACATCTCCCCTCTATTTCCCCAAATTACTGAATCTTTGACTAATTTATTCCTTATTATGCAAACTTGTAAAAATTACACATCTTTCTTCCATGTTCCGAAGTTACTGAATCTTTGACTCATTTCCTGAAGAGCATCTATGAGAATCTGGTCCTGATAATAGTAGAAACTTGTGTTAGGTGTCAGTGTGTGCATGTGTATTTAGACACTGCATTATTTTATCTTTACAAAAATTCATCAGTCAGGTACCATTCTATCACCATTGCACACAGAAAAGAATCAAGGCCTAGAAGAGCTAATTAACGTGCCCCAGGTAAAGGCACAGCTAGTAAAGGGTAGACATGGGATTGACTCCGTGCCCTCTGTCCTTAGAGTCTAAGTGTTTAACCAGTGCACTACACTAAAGATGAAGTTCCCGGGACCGTGAGAAAAAAATAGTAAAGAACTGCATTAATCTCACGAAGTGCTAGAGACAGGCCAGGCAGTTTAGAAAGCCATGGCCATGACTGGAATGCTGGGTTAGGTAGAAGTTAATTTCAATAACATAGAATTCCTTTGCTTTAATAAGAATAATGTACTTGAAAAGTCATTCCATTATGTTTCTCAGGAAACATTTAGTCGCTTATCATTTATTTACATCATGGGAATAATCAGAACTAATTTTATAATTTGTACAAATATGTATAATGAGCTATTTACAATATTCAGACCCATGACTGTGGCATGTAATTACAGCA
This sequence comes from Elephas maximus indicus, assembly GCF_024166365.1. Classification (NCBI taxonomy): domain Eukaryota; kingdom Metazoa; phylum Chordata; class Mammalia; order Proboscidea; family Elephantidae; genus Elephas; species Elephas maximus. The sequence continues at coordinate 146,498,468 of NC_064819.1, forward strand.
TAGTATTTTTTAAATGGGTTGATTAAAATTGAGGTTTTTTTTAGTTTTTTCATAATGCCTTTTTAAAAAACTATTCCTTTCTTTCCTTGAAACAGTTTTAGTAAAAGTCCTTCCCCTTCCCACTGAAGTGTTTTTAGTGCTTTGACATCAGGAAGGCTCTGCCACTTTCTGGTTTTGTGATCATGGACATGACACTTAACCTCCCCAGGCTTCAGATATTCACATGGAAAGCAGAAATAAGAATTCTAACTTGCCAAATTCTTTAGGACTAAGAGATAATGTATGTAAAGCAAAGCGTCTAGAACCTATTGGTAGTAGTGATGATGATGATAACACCAATAACCTTTATTGAGTACTTACTATTTGGCAGCACTTTTCTAACTGCTTTATATGAGTAAACTCATTTACTAGATACTCAATAATAGTAACAAGCAGAAGCTTCTCTAATAGTAATGCTCAGCCTGAGGACTGTATGCCAGTTCCACTATTGCTTTATCAAAATACAGAGTGCTGAAAGTTTTTAGAAAGTCATAGGAAGAAAAATAGTTGGGAGTTGTATTACTTAAAAAAAAGAGTAGGTGTAATTGGGTTCATTACTTTGTTATTACCATTTCTTTTATACACACACACACACACACACACACCACACACACACGCAAGAAAGAAAATGTTATTAGGAGACAAAATAAAGGTACACAACCTTGAGTGCCCACCTTATCCATGCTGAACAATCTCAGACAAACAGGAATCTCCAAGTCAGTAGTTGCCAAAGTGTGGTCCACACAAAAGCAGCATCAGCAACCATCAGCATCACCTGGGAGCTTCTTAGAAATGCAAATTGTTGGGCCGCACCTAGACTTACTGAATCAGGAGGTGAGACCCAGCAATCTGTGTATTAACAAGCCCTCCCAGTGATTCTGATGCTTGCTAAAGTTTGATAACCCCTGCTCAAGTCAATGTACCTCTACTTTCCATTTTTTTAAAGACACATAAATACACAAGTAAAAAATTCTTGTGTTTGATAACTGCCTATTTAGACTTCTCTTCACTACACCCATTAAAAAGTTATACTAGTTCAGTGAAAAATGTTGGCAGTTATGAAATAAGTGAAATTGTTAATGTTCTCAAGGAACGTGTAATTTCTATGAAGATTGAGTTATGCATATAGAATAATTGCTCAGAATAAACCTTATGTTCAAATTTCATTGAGTTTTGATTATTTTTAACAACACACAGAAATAAACAGCAGAGAAACCATAAAACAATATCTCTACAAATGCAAGCTTCAATTGTACTGGGGGTTCTGAGGAATCACCAAGGAGAAGAATGAACCGAGTGAGATAAGGTTCATTTGATAACTTCATAAAAGTGCTTTGTGAACTGCACATCACTACCTGAATGTTAGCTGTGGTTATTATGTTCCTGGGACATATTAGCTTAAAACCATATTTGGAAGGAAGTAAAGTCTCTACATGGGCAGAGTGAATTAGAGAAGAAACAAAATCTACTAAAAGCAGGAAGAAGACATGAGAAAACAGAGGAATATGGGAAATGAAAAAACAGATGTGCTCAGCCCCAGTAGGAATAAAGAAAACTGAGTCAAAAGAGAGAGAGTAGGTGTCAAAAGGAAAGAGCAAAATGGGAAGGGGAGGGAATATTTTGTGTCTGTGAGCATTGCTCAATTTGAACTTTGTGGATTCTGGAAGCCAAGCAACCGTGAGTCCTGATTCAAGTTAGAAGCAGCAAATGATGAAAAGGAGCAATGAAATGAATACTGAATTAAATGGAGATTTGTTTATCTCAATGAAGGATCCTGTTGGAGACATCAACACAATTCAAGCTTGTTCTGTGAAGGGAGTAGGTGTGGTGCTTCTATAAGACATTCTTTCTTAAAAGAATTGAAAAGAGGAAGAGTGGAAGTTCAGTATAGAAACATCCACCAATCTCCAGACACCTGTGCAGTTCTGAGTAGAGACGCTTCCCATGACTATGGGAATCAGCTACCCTAGTGATTCTGGCAAGGCAGAGCTGCAGAAACCTTTCTTTTTGGAGAAACGTATTTGTCTTTCTCAGTAATTGCTGCTGAAGACCTGCAGCTAAGACACAGTGGCAACTGCAGGAGCAGAATAGGACAAAGCTCAGCAGATTACAGAAATAAGGGCTTGGCTCAAGCTGAGAACAGCAGATAAAGAATTAGACTGAGCTAGGTAAAGCTCATCACCTGTTCCAAAGAACCAAGTTGCCTACAGATACTACAGATACTAGGGCTGAGTAAAAATTGAAAGGCACCATCACTGCTTTTTGTAACAGAATCATAGGACCTCTTCAGGGTTATCAGCACAACTTGTAAGTACTAGAATTATTTCAGATCGGTTTCCCAGGGAGGACCCATTAGGGAGCCTATGGAGAGGTGGAGAGTATTAGAACAGAGCCTAGTAGGGTATGATTACTTACTGGGATCAGGGCTTGTCTGTCACCACTGCTTAGCAAATTATCTAACTAGAGCCATTGCTCAAACTGGAGATAGGAAAGAATGGGAAGGTCCCTACAGAGGCCTTCAGAGTATGGATTTTGTGGGACAGGAGGGTGGAGGGGACTTGTTCTGGCACTAGACTCCCCAGGAAATGGTGCTCACTGTCCCAGATCACTGTATGCCAGGGAGAAGAGGGCCATCCTGGTCAGAATATTCATCATGCAGGATGAGCACAGACTGATGGGGCCCAGGAGAGGAATCTGGGGATCAGAGCTGAAGTGTAGCCCAGGTCCAGATCTGAGGAGATGACCAGCCTGATATGTGTCCAGGGGAAAAACAAAACAAGAAATAGGTTCTGGGAGAGAGAATTCTACCAGCCTAGAGATCATGCCAACCTCAGGTTGAAAGAAGGAGAGGAAAGAAATTCAAGGCAGGATCCTATAAATTGTATCAATAGATGAAATAATATTTTTCCTAAAACAAAAAGTTGGTTGGTTAATCCATCAATACTTTCTAAAATGTTTATACATTTTTGTTTCATATCTCTTTTAGAGTGGTGTAATAATCCCTTTTAAAAATGTTAACTTGTCTCTAAATTGAGAGTAAAAGATTTCTGTCACTACTTGAAAATAAAGACAAGGCCAAGAAGTTAAGATGTTTCCATTACAGAGCAGAGAGTTTTTGAAGATTCTTGAGTTACCAAGTGAAATGATAAAATCAGCCTTTTGAGGAGGAAGATCTCACCAGTTGTGTAGGATGAATTGGAAGAAAAGACTGAAGACAGAAAGGCTAGTATTTCATGCTGGTGGGATGATTTAAAATGTAAGATAACAATTGCTAGGACTTGTCCTCTAGGCAAGGAAACATAAACAATGTTGGAGCTCCTGAAAGTAAAGAGGAAAGTTGGCTGAGATGACTGTTTGAGGGAGACAGATTCATTTCAATAAATCATTTCAATGTTAAAATTTAGGGTAAGTGGAACATCCATATTCTGTGGACAGCTAGATATATGTTAATGGGGAGAGGATGAGAAGTAAAAAAAAAATGAAAAAGAAAATACCTCAGTTGAATCTATGTTCATAAAAACCAAAAACCAAACCAACCCAGTGCTGTCGAGTCAATTCCAACTCATAGTGACCCTATAAGACAGAGTAGAACTGCCCCATAGAGTCTCCAAGGAGCGCCTGGTGGATTCAAAATGCCGATCCTTTGGTTAGCAGCTATAGCATTTAACCACTATTCCACCAGGGTTTCCACTATGTTCATAGTGGAAAGTGGTTCATAGAGAAAAGAACCAAAGCGGTAATAATAATAATAATTAAAACTTCTCATAGATAACAATAAAACCTCTAATAGAGTTCTGGTAGAGTCTCCTTGTCACAAAATACTCAAGGTGGAAATATGAAAATGTGGATATCATGGAAATACAGTTGGAGTATTTTAAATGGAAGAGAGTAAGGAAAATCAAGGTGTAAAGATCAGCTTGACTGGCAAAGACACATGCCTGGTAGAGAAAGAAGTCAAGAAATTAATAATGTCCTCCTACAATGATGAAAAGATAAAAAGGAAGCATTTTGCACTTTTATTTTAACCCTGACACAGCACAAAAATAGAACTTGGAAACGATTTGGTTTTGAAAAACTTAACTGCCTCCCACACTGATGCAAAGGAAAGAAGAGACCCAGACAACAGCTTTAGAGAGAAGCAGCTGTTCCAGTAGGGAGTGGAACAGGTAGAACTGAGATGCTTTACAGCTTCATTAATAAATTCCCAGAGGACTACACATATCCACATTCAGTTAAAAGCCCCCATGTCCTTCTCTCCTTCCTGTGGCCCCACACATTCAAAAGTGGAATATGAACAATTTTTATTCTATTTTCCTAGTATAGATAATTTCTGTATTTTTACAAAAGTAACGTGCACCTTCTGTGTTTGTTTACCAACCATACCCTCCCCCACACACGGTTGGCAAACAAACTAGAAGCCTCACCTTATTTGAATAAAAATACAGTATTGATTATAATAATTATATGTAAGTTTTAAAGTCACATGATATGATTCTTAAATTAGTTCCATTTAACATGTATTTACTAAGCAGCTAATACCTTCTATCCCAGTAGACACTGAAATATTAGGATGAAGTAGACATTTCCTGCCTTCCAGAACCTTACCATCTTAACATGCTGTTGTTAGTTGCCATGGAGTCGATATCATCCCGTGATGACCCTATGTGTGCAGATTGGAACTTCTCCATAAGGTTTTCAAAACTGTGACCTTTTGGAAGCAGATCACCAGGCCTTCTGAGGTGCCTTTGGGTGGGTTTGAACTACCAAACTTTCAGTTAGTAGTCCAGTGCTTAACCCTTTGCACCACCCTGGGATGCCATAGGTAACCACAAATCACACTATGTAATGAATGCTACAGAAGGAGTCTGAGCTAAGTACTCTAGGGCATAAAGAAAGGAATGAAAATCTTTATCTGCAATTCCATGCAGAATCTCACTGGAGATGATGTTTGTGCTGGGCCTTAAAAGGTGAATAAAATTTTCCGAGGGGATCAAGGACACGTAAAAAGGATTATTTTAGTTTGGGTAGAAATGGAGAATGACAAAACTGACCAGGGAAGTATTCCCAAGGGAAGTAGCCCACACCCTTACAGACAAAGCATAAAGGAGCCTGAAGGATGTGGCCCTGCTTGCAGAATTGATATTGGACAAAGGGTATCAATTGGCTGGAGAGAAGCAGAAACCCAGGCAACACATAACATCTGGAGTTAGAGTATTGGCACAGCCATGGTTCCAGGGCTCTCTCTCTGGCCCTGAAAGCCGGATCCTGGGAGAGACATTGCAAAAGGCCCATAGGAGAGTTGACTGGGGCTCCAGACAGGTTACAGTCCCTCCCAGTATTAGAGTGCTTAAAGAAGCTTGAGGTCCACGGAGAATGGTGTGGGCCACTCCAGCAGAAGCTGGGAAAGGCCTTTTGAGCAGCCTGCCAATGTCTAGAATGCAGCCCGGAATATCAGACACAAGATCTGGGACAGTAAGATTAATCTGACACCCCCATCTAGCTGGCATGATCTAGTTCTGATTCTACTTCATATTCCCCTAAAATTCTAGTACAGTGATTTACAGGAGGTGAATATTCAATGTGTATTTTCTGAACACTGAAATGAATGTGTTTCAACGTACTTTTTATCCTGTTTCCCTTACATTTCCTGAATGACTCTGGGCTACATCATCATCATCATCATCATCTTACTAGCTACTAATTTCAGTGGGTTTACGATGTGCCAGATGCTATGTTAGATGGTTTGTATACACTATTTCTAATCCTCAGAACACTCCTTCACACAATCACCTCCATCACCAAAAACTTCTGGACTGACTTGAAGACATTTTCACTCCAATGTATACAGGTTATCTTTCCAAAAAATATCTCAATTGTTCACACAATCTTCTAAGGAAGCTCAACTCTCCCAAACTCACCTTTGAGTTCTTCAGAAGTTAGAATCTAGTGGAACCTGAGTAGCCCCACCTATCCTTATCACACAAAACTGAAAAATGTACCAAGGAAGTTACATCTGACTAGCAAAGAACCCTGCAATATTCCATTTTTAAAGTGTTCCTGTCAGGGCATATGAATTATACTACACCCCTGATTGCTAAATCTGCCCCCTCTCATAGAGGTGCCAGCTGCTGCCTGTTCACTAGCAACAGCTCTGTCACTTTTACTTTGCATCCTAATTAAGAAGACATTGAGAGACACACGGGAAGTGCAAGTACCAGAAGGATTGTGCTATCTGTCATACTGTCCTCCAGATGTTCTAATGATGCCTTTGAATTTGGATGGAGGAGAAACACAGAAAGAACTCCAGTGCCATGAATCCTTTCCAAGACTACTCGTTGAAGAAAGGGAATTAATAACCGAACAGCTGCTAATGGGAACCTTTAGCTGGAGAACTTGTTATGAAGAGCATTTACCAGCTCTCAGTGGAATTCATACGAATAAACACCTTAGTTATGCTCCTTAATTTTCTTCTAAAATGCACAATTCATCCTTGCTAAATCAATTTCCTTCAATTACTAAGAGAGCTCATTAAGATAAGAAGGATTTATCACCAGATTAAAAAAAAAAAATTCATTGTGGGCTCATGAAAAAGTACAATAGGAATCATTTCCCTGAAGTTTTGTTTGCTTTTTTTTTTTTTAACTTCCAAAATATTTGATAGCTCCTGGTATTGTATTGTAAGGTAATCACAAACAGATAGTTATAAATGTTGGAGCCAGATATTAGGACCCTCCTTACTGGCATCTCACTTACATTCAAAAGGTACTGTGCTTAGAGTTCCAAACCCCTAACCAGTGGCAATTAATGCAAGTTCTTGCTTTATATACATGTGACTTTAGGGGGGAAAAAAAAAATAGAGCCAGCAATTCTTAAATTATAATTTTGGCAGTGGGCCTATTTTGGAGGTGGTACTAGACTCTATTATAACTATGGGTTACTATTATTATTTTGCTTTAGAGTGTGAGGTGGAATGTGAAAGGTAAGCTTCTCATAAGGAAACAGATCTTGAACAAATTTCAGTCAGTGTTAATCTCATTCTCTGAGGGAAAGACTAATTAATAAAATGGTCTTTTAAATAGAGACTCAGACAATTCCGTCCAATTTCATTATTCTCACAACCTTTTCCTCTCCCCCCCACCCCCACCATGAATAATTTTTACTAATTGTAAAGTATTTCAGAAATACTTTACTATGCAATCAGGAAATAATTAATTTAGAGCTCTTCATCAGTAATGGGGATGGAGTTTCTTAGTGAAAAGCCTTCTTTTAATTCATTGATGAGACAACTATTACTGAAATATTTATTAACAGAAAATTACATTAGGGAAAGAAAAAAGAAAGAATTTTTTTTTTAAAAGCCAGTTCAAGTGTTGAATAGAGGGTAGCTGATTGCGCCTTCAACTTTAGCAGTGAAGTGATAAAATTTTGAAGAGTACTGGAACTTTGGGAAATAAAATATTGTATTTGTTAATAATGTTAGTCAACAGCTACCATACATCTTCTTTGTTATAGCACTATATTCAATGATATGGAGTGGTACAAGTGAAAGGAAAAGAACTTTTTCTCAAGAAAATTATCATCTAACTCTGAATTTCTCAAAAGCAACTCTGTTGATATTTTGAGCTAGATAATGCTTTGTTGTGGGGGTTGCCCAGTGCATTGTAGGGTGTTTAGCAGTATCCCTGGCCTCTACCCACTAGATGCCAATAGCACTCTCCCCCCACCCCACCCAGGTATGACAACCAAGCTTTGAAAACACTTTCAAGCACATAGGTTTCATCAGAGTAATAAATTTATAGATAAAACAATAGTTCAACATCCAGAAAGTTATGTAAATAGAGGACCCTTTATCTAGATGATTAGGTGACCTAGTGGCTAAAAGCAGAGAATATCAGAAAGATGTTTACCTACGTTTTATTGACTATGCAAAGGCATTTGACTGTGTGCATCATAACAAACTATGGATAACATTTTGAAGAATGGAAATTCCAGAACACTTAATTGTGCTCACGTGAACCTATACATAGACCAAGAGGCAGTTGTTCAAACAGAAAAAGGGGATACTGCATGGTTTAAAATCAGGAAAGGTGTGTATCAGGGTTGTGTCCTTTCACCATACTTATCTAGTGTGTATACTGAGCAAATAATCTGAGGACCTGGACTATGTAAAGAAGAATGTGGCATCAGGATTGGAGGCAGATGCGTTAACAACTTGTGCTTTGCAGATGACACAACCTTGCTTGCTGAAAGCAAAGACGACTTGAAGCACTTACTGATGAAGATCCAAGACTGCAGCCTTCAGTACGGATTACACCTTAACATAAAGAAAACAAAAATCTTCACAACTGGACCAATAAGCAACATCATGATAAATGAAGAAAAGATTGAAGTTGTCAAGGATTTCATTTTACTTGGATCCCTGATCAATGCCCATGGAAGCAGCAGTCAAGAAATCAAATGTTCTGCTGCAAAAGACCTCTTTAAAGTGTTTTTAGCAAAGATGTCACCTTGAGGACTAAGGTGCTCCTGACTCAAGCCATGATATTTTCAATCGCCTCATATGCATGTTAAAGCCAGACAATGAATAAGGAAGACCGAAGATGCATTTGAATTATGGTGTTGGCAAAGAATACTGAATATATCGTGGACTGCCAGAAGAACGAACAAATCTGTCTTGGAAGAAGTACAACCAGAATACTCCTTAGAAGCAAGGATGGTGAGACTTTGTCCCATGTACTTTGGACATGTTATCAGGAGGGACCAGTCCCTGGAGAAGAACATCATGCTTGGTAAAGTAGAGGTCAGCGAGAAAGAGGAAGACCCTCAACAAGGTGACTTGACACAGTGGCTACAACAATGGCTTCAAACATAGCAACAATTGTGAGGATGGCGCAGGACCAGGCAGAGTTTCATTCTATCATAAATAGGGTTGCTATGAGTCAGAACCAACTTGACAACACGTAATAACAACAACAACAGTGGTTACAAGTTTTGACTGTAGTGTCAGGCAGGTTGGAATTAAATCCTGGCTTTACCTTTTGCTAACATTGGTTAAGTTAACTTGTCTTCTCTAAGCCTCAGTTTCCTCCTCTATAAGATAGTAATAATAACAGTACTTATACATAGAGTTGTTTTGAATATGAAGCAAAAATAGGGTATAGAAGGGCCTGGAATCATTAATACCAACAATTATTATCATAGATGGCATTCAAATTTATGTTGAATTGGATGGAATAGACCTATGAACATTTATCCATTATTCATACAGATATTCAAACCAAAAACCAAATCCATTGCCATCGAGTCGATTCCAACTTGTTGCAACCCTGTAGGACAGAGTAGAACTGCCCCATAGGGCTTACTAGCAGTGCCTGGTGGATTTGAACTGCCAACGTTTTGGTTAGCAGCTGAACTCTTAACCACTACAACATCAAGGTTTTCATATAGACATTAAAACCAAAAACCAAACCCACTGGCATCAATTCCGACTCATAGTGACTCTACAGGGCAGAGTAGGACTGCCTCATAGAGTTTCCTTGGAGTGCCTGGTAGATTCAAACTGCTGAACTTCTGGTTAGCAGACGTAGCTCCTAACCATTACACCACCAGGGCTTCCATATAGACATAAGCAAGTGTAAAATAATTGTGAGAGAGTATTTTAGTGTTCATGGAAAATTTAAGCATTTATTATACATTAGTGGAATGCTATTTATACTTTAAAAACTATATTTTATAAGAAGCATGACCTGTCTAATCTCATGAATTTTTGTTTTAGAGTAAAAGAACACACATTGGCCCAGGAATAATTAATCCAGAATGATCAAAATTGAGATGTAGTCTATAAAAGTTTTTGAAGTTCAAAAACTAATCCAAAATTTTTGGGGCAGTCAGGCAAAAATATCAAGTAACATACAAAGAGGAAAAAAAAAAAAAAGGCTGATCTCTACTTCTCCATAGAATACCAGTTTTTGGACTCTCCACAGAGTCAAACCAGCTAAAACATACACAAAATCAGAGAATGTTGTTACCATGATCACTCCTTGAGAAAACTACTAAATAGGAAGTTTCATTCAACCAAAATATAACAGGAAAACAATAGCAAGAGAAATGATAGTGAACATTGAATATATCTAACTGTAAAACTAAGGAAAAAATTTAAATAGTATAATGCAATTAACATAAATTGGGAGAGAATTGTGAAAGTGAAGAGCAGAATAAGCTCTCTGATTGCCTCATCTTTAATAACTGCAAATTTAAGAATTTCAAAGCTACCAAAGCAGATAATAAAAGTTAAGCATATTTATCACTATAAAAGGAAACACTTAGAAAGCTAATATTATTGCTTGAAATAAGTTGATAAAGTAGAAGAAGAGGAAGGGAAGGAAGAGCGAACATGCTAATTTCATTATTGTTCATAATAGGTGACTACTAACCCCCCCCAAAAAAGTACAGTCTAAAAAAATGGAGAAACTAAAAATATTCTATAAAATTATAATTTAAAAGGTAACCCAAACAAAAATGCCATCTAAAAATACTAAAATCCTGCCTTAAACACAAAAATAATATAACATAACAAAGTAAGATTTATTATGGGAATGTAAATGAAAACAATTCAACAACCATTCTTGAAAAATAATCAGAAAAAGATGGATACTTCCTTAACATAAAGAGCCCTGGTGGCACAGTGGTTAAGCACTCAGCTGCGAACCAAAAGGGCTACAGTTCAAACCCACCAGCCACTCCACGGGAGAATGATGTGGCAGTCTGCTTCTGTAACTATTACAGCCTTGGAAACCCTATGGGACAATTGTACTCTGTCCTATAGGGTCGCTATGAGTCAAAATTGACTTGACGGAAATAGGTTTTTTTACTTACAGCGGCCCTAAAGCCAATCATATGCTTAATGAGGTAACACTAGAGGCAGTTTTACAAAAGTCAGGAATGAAAAGATGTCCACTATCACATCTATTATTTAGCATTGTGTTGAAGGTACTAGTCAATAGGATTTGCCAAGAATAAAGAGTTAGAGATATAAAGTATTGGAAGGAGAGGTTTTTTTTTTTTTTTTTTCACATGATATGATTGTATATCTGGAACATCTGAGAAAATCAACCACAGACAATAAGAGAATTCAGTAATGTAGCTTCATACATTGAAAAATAGCAGAAGATAGAATAAATGATGTCATATTATAAGGAATAAACTTAATGAGAAATATACAAGAAGGTTATGAAGAAAACTTTAAAATGCTACTGAATAAAACAGAAGACATGAACAAATGAAAGACATACCATTTTCTTTAAAAAAAAAAAAAGGTTCAATATCATGAAAAGGCCAATACTCTCTATTTATTTAATAACATCCCAACAAGGATACTAATTTATTTTTAGAACTAAACAAGTAAATTCTAAAGTTCACATATGAAAACTAGAATATGCAGAAAAACTGATAATGTAGAGCAATAAGGAAGAACTTACATCCCTAGATCAAAAAACATAAGGTCTTGATAATTAAAACAGAGTTCTGATATATTAACAGACAGAGCAATGACTTCAGAAATAGACTCAAAATCATAAGTGATATATGATGTTTAAAAAGTGGCATTTCAATCAATGTGGAGAAAGGAAAATGGTGTTGGGAAAAGTGGGTAGCCATTTAAGAAAAATACCGATTCCTTGAACCAGAGCAATTTTTAGATGGATTCCAATTTTAAAAGTGAGTAATTAAACCATGAAAGTACCAGGTGAAATGCCATAGGATAATTTTTTTTTTTTCCCCTATGACTCGTGATTTTCTAAGTATGGTGTAAAATCCAGAAGTCTTAAAAAAAAAAAAACTGACCATTTCAAATTCACAAAACACAGTATTTCCACGAGGCTAAAACCATAACACGGACAAGGCAAAATTCAAAGAAAAAAATGATGAAAAAATTTGTGACATATATCCCAAATGGCTAACATTCCTAATAGGATCCCCTACTACTCAATATATAAAAGAACAATGACTCAGTTTAAAAATTAGTAAAGGATATGAACAACAAGTTGCAGAAGAGAAAACAAAGATGACATTTTTTACACTTTACTGTGCTTTAGATTAAGGTTTACAGAGCAAATTAAGTTTCTCCTTAAACAATTAACACACATATTGCCAACCCAGTTACATGTCAATACTCTCCATTTATTAGCTTGGGTTCCCCATTTCCTTTCCTCCAGCTTTCCTGTCCCCTCCTGCCATCTCATCCTTGCCCCTGGATTAGTGTGCCTATTTATTCTCGTATACATGGTTGAGCTACATGTATTATTGTTTGTTTTATGGGCCTGTCTAACGTTTGGCTAAAGGGTGAACCTCAGGAATAACTTCAGTACTGAGTTAAATGGGCATCTGGGGGCTGTACTCTCAGGGTTTCTCCAGTCTCTGTCACACCAGTAAGTCTGATCTTTTTTTGTGAGTTTGAATTTTGTTCTATATTTTTCTCCAGCTCTGTCTGGGACACTCCATTGTGATCCCTGTCAGAGCAGTCAGTGGTGGTAGCCGGGCACCTTCTAGTTGTGCCGAACTGTTTGGTAGAGGCTGTGGTAGTTGTGGTCCATTAGTCCTTTGGACTAATCTTACCCTTGTATCTTTGGTTTTCTTCATTATCTCTTGTTCCACACAGGACGGGACCAGAGGAGTATCTTAGATGGCTGCTTACAAGCTTTTAAAACCCCAGACACTACTCATCAAAGTAGGAAAACATTTTCTTTACAAACTATTATGCAAACTGGGCTAGATGACCCCCGAGACCATTATCCCCAGCCCTCAGCCCAGTAATTCCATCCTCAGGGAGTTTGGATGTGTCTATGAAGCTTCCATAACCTTGCCTTGAATAAGTTGTGCTGACTTCCACAGTATTGTGTACTGCTAACCCTTTACCAAAGTTACCAATTATCTATTTTCTAGTTAGTGTTTTTCTCTCCCCACGACTCCCTTCCCACCTAACCATCAAAGATTGTTTCTTTCTGTATATAAACATTTTCATGTGTTTTTGTACTAGTGGTCTCATACTATATTTGTCCTTTTGTGATTGACTTATTTCACTCAGCATAATGCATTCCACATTCATCGATGTTGTGAGATGTTTTGCAGATTCATCATTGTCCTTTATCTTTGTGTAGTACCCCATTGCGTGCATGTACCATAGTTTGTTTATTCATTCATCTGTTCATGGGCACTTAGGTTTTTCCATCTTTTTGCTATTGTGAATAATGCTGCAGTGAACATGGTTGTGCATATGTCTATTCTTGTGACAGCTCTTATTTTTCTAAGATATATTCCTGGGAGTGGGATTGCTGGATCCTATGGTATTTCTATTTCCAGCTTAAGGAAGCACCATATCACTTTCCAAAATGGTTGTACCATTTTACGTTCCCACTAGCAGTACATAGGAGTTCCAGTCTCCCCACAGCCTCTCCAACATTTGTTATTTTCTGGGTTTTTGTTTTTTTTTTTCATTCGTGCCAATAATGTCATTGTGAGATGGTATGTCATTGTAGTTTTGATTTGCATTTCTCTAATGGCTAGTGATCCTAAGCATTTCCTCGTGTTAGCTGCCTGAACGTCTTCTTTGGTGAAGAGTCTGTTCGTGTCCTTTGCCCATTTTTTAATTGGATTATTCGTCTTTTTGTTGTAGAGGTGTTGGATTTTCCTATAGATTTTAGAGATTAGACCTTTGTCGGATAGGTCATAGCCAAAATTTTTTCCCCAGTCTGTAGTTTCTCCTTTTACTCTTTTGGTAAAGTCTTTTGATGAGCATAAGTTTTTAATTTTTAAGATCCCAGCTGTCTAACTTATCTTCTGGTGTTTGTGTATTGTTAGTTACGGTTTGTATCCTGTTAATGACATGTATTAGGGCCTCTAGCATTGACCCTATTTTTTATTCTATGATCTGTATTGTTTTTGGTTTTATATTTAGGCTTTTGATCTATTTTGAATTAGTTTTTGTGTACGGTGTGAGATATAGGTCTTGTTACTTTTTTTTTTTACAGATGGACATCCAGTTTTGCCAGCAGCATTTGTTAAAAAGACTGTCTGTTCCTCATTTAATGGACTTTGGGCCTTTGACGAACATCAGTGACCTTAAGCAGATGGATTTATATCTGGGTTCTCAATTCTGTTCCATTGGTCAATGTCAATGTGTCTGTCATTGTACCAGTACCAGGCTGTTTTGACTCCTGTAACTGTATAGTAGGTTCTGAGGTCAGGTGATGTGAGTCCTCCTACTTTATTCTTCTTCTTTAATAGCGCTTTACTTATCCGGGGCCTCTTCTTTCCATACACAGTTAATGATTAGTTTTTCCATCTTGTTAAGGAATGCTGTTGGTATTTACATCAGGATTAAATTGTATTTCTAGATTGCTTTCAATAGAATTGACATTTTCATCATGTTGAGTCTATCCATGAACATGGTATGTTTTTCCATTTATGTGGGTTTCTTTTGATTTCTTGGAGTAGCGTTTTGTAGTTTTCTTTGTATAGGTCTTTTCCATCCCTGGTTAGATTTATTCCTAAGTTTTTTTTTTTTTTTTTAGGGGCTATTATAAATGGTATTCCTTTCCTGATTTCCTTTTCATAGTTCTCTTTATTGGTGTATAGGATTCAACTGATTTTTGTTTGTTTATCTTGTATCCTGATATTCTGAATCTTTCTATTAGTTCTAGTGCTTTTCTTGTGGAGTTTTGAGTTCTCTACGTATAGTATCATATCATCTGCAAATAGAGATAGTTTTACTTTTGCCTTACCACCCTTATTTCTTTTTCTTGCCATATAGCTTTAGCGAGGATTTTCAGCATGATGTTAAATAGGAGTGGTGATAAAGGGCATCCTTGTCTTGTTCCTGTTCTCAGGGGGAATGTTTTCAGCCTCTCTCTGTTGAGAAGATGTTGGCTGTTGGTTTCGTATAGATGCCCTTTATTATGTTGAGGAATTTCCCCTCTATTCCTATTTTATTGACAGTTTTTATCAGGAATCGGTGTTGGACTTTGTCAAATGTCTTTTCTGTGTCAATTGAGATGATCATGTGATTCTTTTGTTTTATTTTTGTGGTGGATTATGTTGATTGATTTTCTAATGCTGAATTCTATTGGCTAGAATTTTGTAGAGAATTTTTGCGTCTATATTCATGAGAGATATTGTTGTGTAGTTTTCTTTTCCGTGGTGTCTTTGCCTGGTTTTGATATCAGAGTTATACTGGCTTCATAGAATAAATTTGGAAGTATCCCTTCCTTTCTGTGTTCTGAAATAGTTGAGTAGTACTGGTATGAGCTCTTCTCTGAATGTTTGGTAGAATTCTACAGTGAAGCCATCTGGGCCAGGACTTATTTTTGTTGGGATTTATTACCTTTTGAATCTCTTCTCTTGTTATGGGTCTGTTCAGATTTTTGAGCTCAGTTTGTGTTAGTTTAGGTAGGTAGTGTGTCCCTAGAAATTTGTCCATTTCCTCTGAGTTTTCAAATTTGTTGGAGTATAGTTTTTTATAGTACTCTGTTATCCTTTTTATTTCACTTGGGTCTTTTGTAATGTCCCCTATTTCATTTCTTATTTGGGTTATTTTTGTCCTCTCCTGTTTTTCTTTCGTCAGTTTGGCCAATGGTTTGTCAATTTTACTGATTCTTTCAAAGAACCAACTTTGGTTTTATTGATTCTTTCTATTGTGTCTATTCTCCATTTCATTTATTTCTGCTCTGATCTTTATTATTTCCTTTCTTCTGGTGGCTGTAGGCTTCTTTTGCTGTTCTCTGTTTGAGTTGTATGCCTAACATTTTGATTTTGTTCCTTCTTTTTTGATGTGTGCATGTATTGCTATAAATTGACTTCTGAGCACTGCATTTGCTGTGTCTCAAAGGTTTTGGTATGATGTGTTTTCATTTTCATTTGATTTTAGGAATTTCTTGATTCTGTCTTTGATTTTCTTCTATTACTGGTGGTTTTCAAAGTGTTATTCAGTTTTCACGCATTTGATTTTTTCCCCTTGCTCTTCTTGTTATTAATTTCTACTTTTATGACATCATGATCAGGGAAGGTGCTTTGTATTATCTTAATGTTTTGGATTTTGTTGAGGGTTGCTTTGTGGCCTAAGATGTGATCTATTCTGGAGAACTTTCCATGTGCATTGGAAAAGAATGTATAGTTAGCTGCTGTTGGGTGGAGTGTTCTGTATGTCTGTATGAGGTCAAGTTGGTTGATTGTGGCCTTTAGATCTTCTGTATCTTTGCTGAGTTCCTTTTCAGATGTTCTGTCCTTTACCGAGAGTTGAAGTCTCCTACTATTATTGCGGAACTGTCAGTTTCTTTTTCAGTACCGTTAGAGTTTTTTTTGTGTATTTTGGAGCCCTGTCATTGGGTGCGTAGATATTAATTATGGTTACATCCTCATGGTAGGTTGTCCCTTTAATCATTATATAATGTCCTTCCTTGTCTTTTATGGTGGATTTTGTTTTAAAGTTTATTTTATCTAAGATTAGTATTGCAACTTCTACTCTGTTTTGGTTGTTGTTTACTTGATAATTTTTTTTCCATCCTTTGATTTTTAATATGTTTATGTCTTTCTTTCTAAAGTGTGTCTCTCATAAACAGCACATTGATGTATCCTTTTTTTTTTGTATCCATTCTGTCACTGTCTGTCTCTTTATGGGTGCATTTAAGCCATTTACATTCAGTGTGATTAAAGATGACTTAATTATATGAAAAGATGCTAAACCTCACTCCTAATAAATAGAAATTAAAACAAGATTGAGATTACATTTTTCACTTACATTGGCAAATGTCAAAGAGATCAAACATGGGCTGGCAAGTTTGAGGGACTAAGTATTCTCATGCTTTGCTGCTAGGAGGGCAAATTCATAAATCAATACTGAGGAGTATTTAACAATTTCTGTCATAATTATGGAGTCCCTGGGTGGCATAAATCGTTAAGCATTGGGCTACTAACCAAAAGGTTGGCACTTGAAACTCACCCAGAGGTACCTCAGAAGAAAGCCCTGACCGTCTGCTTCCAAAAGGTCACAACCATGAAAACTCTATGGAGCACAGTTCTACTCTACAACATATGGGGTCACTATGAGTCTAAATCGACTCAACGGCTACTGATTATGGATTATGTTATCATAATTACAAATATCTATACCCTCTGACCAGCATCCACTATTCCAGTTCCAGAAATGCATTGTACAGATATAAGCTCACATATCTCTTGTGGTATTAGTACAGAAGTACTCATAAACCAGTTTCAAGTCTATGTGTGTCAGAGTAGAACTGTCCTCTATAGGGTTTTCAATGGCTGACTTTTTAGAAGTAGATCTTTCTTGTGAGGCATCTCACCTACCTTTCAGTTAGCAGCCTACCTTTCAGTTAGCAGCCTACCTTTCAGTTAGCAGCCTACCTTTCAGTTAGCAGCCTAGTACGCTGTGTTAACCATTTGCACCACCAAGGGACTCCACAAAGATACTCATAGTCATGTTATAGCAATCATTTGGAAAAAACCAAAATGGCTGTTAATGGAAGAACAGTTAAATATATTTTGGTACATCCATACAGTGGAAGCAGAAAGAGTTAAGAATGTACTGAAATGGAATGAACTCCAAAATATATTGGAAAAAAAAAGAGAGTGAAATAAAGAAACAAAGAGAGAAGAGAAAAGAAGGAGGAAGTGGAGAACAAGGGATGAAGGAAGGGGGGATGGTATAGAGGAGTGTGTATAGAATGCTACCATTTGTATAAAGTTGGAGAAGAGTGTGTATAGAATGCTACGATTTGTATAAAGTTGGGGTGGAGAATAGATATGCATATTCATTTATATACATATGCACAAACTATCTCTGGAAATTGGTTACATTTTTTTCAGTTCCTCTGAGAGGAGGAATTGGGTTGCTGGGGAACAATGGTGGAAGAGTGACTTACTTTCACT
This sequence comes from Elephas maximus indicus, assembly GCF_024166365.1. NCBI lineage: Eukaryota > Metazoa > Chordata > Mammalia > Proboscidea > Elephantidae > Elephas > Elephas maximus. The sequence goes on from NC_064819.1 coordinate 146,516,447, forward strand.
ATGTAGCCAAAACGTATCTTCTGAATTAAAAACAAAATTCATGTATTTTTGAGTCTATAGGTTGGATTTGGCCTGTGGTTTGCTGGTTTGAAATCTCTTCAATAATCATTAAAACAAAAGTGATAGTTTTTTATCATAAAATTACCAGTTTTATGTCAAATTATATATATAACCATTGTAATATTTACATTATGCAAACAGCTTTATTCCAATATGACAATCAATATGAGGTAAGCCCTATAACTTCTAATGCTTAAAGTGTCTAACTATGTGAGAGATGGGATTATTCTACTTCAATAAATCATGTAGGATTTTGTTTAATAACCCTTCTACTACCTCTGACATAATAACCCTATAGTGTAGGTTGATTCATTCAAACTGAAAGTTTTTCTAATCTGTCCTGTTAAAATATCAGGAAGAAAAAAAAGAAGGGAAGGGAATAAGAGTTTATTTTGCTCTATTAATTTCTCAAGAGAAACATAGGCTACACTTGTTCATATTTTGGCAAGAGTTTAAAAGCATGAAGTTTGGTAAATAGTAAGTAAAAAAAAAATCACATAAAAAGAGGGAGAAAGAACATAATCATGTATGACAGCATAATCCCAGGATAATTTTTTTTCTTTTTTTACCAGAAGATTTAAAAAAAAAATCCTATATTGACCCCAAAATTGCTCTGTAGATTCAAATCTCTTTTATCAGTCCCTACATTTCTCAGATTTGGAAGCTTTTTGACCTTTCCATAATGTTTATACTGCCAAGCCACACAATTTCTTGGCTACATTACATTCCCAATTAAATCTGTAATGGATTTTGACCAAACTGATACCACCTATTTCAAGTAATATTTAGTGCCGCATGTAAAGAAACTAGTGTAAATGGTATCTACGCAATGATTTCATTTTAAAGCTTTCTTCCCAAACGGCTGCTTCAGGATCTCATCAAGTAAAGTGAAATTACCCAAAGTCTTTATTGAACTGTTTATCTATATACTCTGGGCCATTATTTCATATAAAGGGATTTTGGTGAAACAAGAAGCATGTTCTTTTGAACTTTGCCCTTTAATTAGTGTAAGCTCCTTGGGGACTGATGGTCTGACTTCATAGCAGATAATAGAATGGACCTAGGAAATAGTGCTAAAATTAAACATTCCTCCCAAATGTTTCAGGCAACCCTAAGCCCTGAAATGCCTGCCAGGCCCCTGAGAAGATCAATAGAGAAGCCACTGAGCATAGAAAGCAGAACCGCCCACTGGAAAGTCCAGTTAATGGAACTCCACAATGGGCAATAGATCTGCAATATAAGCACATTCTTACAGAATAGATTCCCTTTATCTCAGCCTCTGACTCTACAGCATGGTCCAGTGAACAATTAGACCTGCAAAAACTAACACCCAGGAGCCCCAAACTGTTTAGATGGCTTCACCTAAGTAAGATTAGATTATCATTGAGTTCTTGCCTTTAGGAATCACCAGAGCAGTGATATTAAATGTAAGCTTTCTAGGGTCAACCTGAGTAATAAGGCTTTATCTTTAAGAAATGCAGTTTAAATCAGTAAACATTTAGATTGGCTGTTGTAGAAAAAGCATTTTGTTTTTTACTAACCAGCACATTTATCTGTGTCTTCTGGTTTGCTTCATTAAATTTAATGCTCATATGTTGTACATTACTTTAAAGACATACTCAAGTGTAACAGGCTCTTCTAATAAACCCATCAATACAGTGGGGTATGCTATATCTACTTTGCAATTTTATACTAGGTTAGAATCTCTCTTTCAACAGCAAGTTATTTATCTCACTAACAATCTATCAAAATAAATATCTCCTTAAGATACAGCATTATTAAATATGTCTGACAGCAGAATTTCCCCAGCCCCCTTAGGCAAAATTAATAGCCCTTTATTCATAAATATATCATAGTGCTCCTTACATTTTTAATAAGTTCCATTGATGTATCTTTTATTCCCACTAGACTGGGACCTCCTTGAGGGTGGAGAATAAGGACTTACTCATCTCTGAATAAGTTCCAGTGCCTTACACAGAGCCTCCCACATTATAGATGAATAAATAGTGAAAGCTTGTAGCCAGAGGTTTATAGTCCTCTCTCTGCTGCCTAATCCCCATAGCAACACTGGGATGGGGGCAGCAGGGGGAGTGAGGAGGAGGGTAGAAACACTTAAGGCAATTTCTTTTGAGCTCTTCTCAATCCTACAGCTCTAGTTCTCCTTTTCTCTTCATTTGTATTGCTGTGGTACCTCCTAGACTTACGATATAACTTTTTTTCTGAATGTGGCAGTTGCTTCAAAGAACGGCAGTTTAGATCCATGACAGTTCAATGCAGGAATAGGCAGCCTATAGCACTGAAGTTACCAAATGGCACCCAAGGTGGGGACACAATCTCACACTGCTCCCTACGTACTGCTCTTTTCCTTCTCTCTCACACAGCCTCTCTTCTCTCCCTTCCTCTGGTTCTGCTGTGCTACTTCCTTTTCTTCCCCTGCTCCACTGCTTCCTTTTCCCTGCTTGTGGGTCAGGATAGCCCATGAACAAAAATACTGAGAGGTAGGGATGGAAAACGCCCAGCAGAGTGCCACCACTCTTCCCTCACTTGCCCAGAATAAAAATCATTAATTGATTTTTAAGACTCTTTCTTACAACCTCAGAATCCTAAATCAGGGCTGCAGACAGCTACCACCAATTAATAAGAGTGGGCATAGAAGATGAAATCAGTTGGCCATCTCTAGGGAATTTTTATCCTCTTTCCAATCTTAGGTATTAATTTATTTCATCCTCAGTACTGAACTGGCACCCCCCCCCCCATTCTGATGGACTGGTAGTGGCTCTCTGGAGCACTGTGTTTAAAGTGATCAAGAGGTAGCATCCTGGGTCTATGATGCATCAGCAATGTTTTGCTAGGCAACCAAAAATAGAGTGGCAACATACTTGCTGTGTATTTGCCCTATTTGCCTTACACTCTCATCTAGTAAATTACTCTTCCAACATCATCAATGTGACCATCAGGGCTTGCAAAGTTGTTTTTTTTTTTAGTTCATTCGACAATTAATTAAACTTGAGCATGGGTTAGTTAAAGGAGTCCTGGTGGAGCGGTGGTTAAGTGCTTGGCTGCTAACCGAAACGTCAGCAGTTCAAACCCACCAGCTGCTCCACGGGAGAAAGATGTGGCAGTCTGTTTCTGTAAAGATTACAGCCTTGGAAACCCTATGAGACAGTTCTATTCTGTCCTATAGGGTCACTATGAGTTGGATTGACTTTATGACAGCGTGTTTGGTTTTTTCGGTTTATGGGTTAATTAAAGTCTCTGTGTGGCACAAATGGTTTGTGCTCAACTATTAACCTAAATGTTGGCGATTTAAACCCATCCAGTGACAGTGAGGAAGAAAGGCCTGGCAATCTGTTTACGTAATGATTACAGTTAAAAAAAAAAAACCCTATGCAGCAGTTCTACTTTGTAACACATGGGGTCACCATGAGTTAAAATCAGCACACTGACAATGGATTTGGTTTTTAGTATGAGTTAATTAATTAGAATTGAGAATGAACCTGGCATTATGCTAGGCACCGGACATATGAAGATAAACACAGTCCTTAATCTCAGGTAATGTATAGAGTCTAGCTTCTAACAACCAAAATATCCATTTGTGCTGCAATAAAACCAATCAGTAGGCAGTGTTTTCTTTCTTCTTACAGTCTAAGGATGCAATCCAAATCATTCTTTTAACTAACCAGAAAATCTTAACCTTGGATTTCCAAAAACCTAAAGCAGTCACAAATATTTCAAGAGGTCTCCCCAGATTATCATGTTACATTTGAAAGGGGCTTAGGATTGATGATGTAAGTTCAAATAATTAAATAGTGAATGTTGCTCCTCCAAAGAGTTTGCGAATCTGTGGATTACACTTATGTAGTATATGATATGGATGACAACAGCTGAAATCAGGACAAGTCTAGAGAAAATAATAGATTAAAGTTATATAATTCTGTACAGGTAAGAGAATATGTCATGCAAGCACTGATTAAAAAAAAAAAAAAAAAGTCAGTTCCATGTGAATTTTGACAAACATGGCAACTATGACACTGACATATCCATGATGGAACTAACAACTTGCTTTCTCTGCTAAAAGGAGCTGTTTCCCTGCTGAAGGAGGCAGCCAGTCAACCTGAGGACAGCGAACAGCTGCAGCGCAAAGAAGACACATCAGAATGCAACACATTCTATGTAGCCTTTTGAGTTGAATCACCATCCGCCACCAGGGTCTCCTCCTCTCTCTGTCAGTCATCATGGTGGTTTCAAATACAGAATCCTCCCAAGCATTAGACTGCTGCTATTTTTAGATCTCAAAATCTTGTTTGTGGCAGGATAACTGCTGGCATCAATTAGGCCAGCAAATATTTAGCTCCGTTCCTTTACTTGTTTGAGTTAACTTTGTATATGGCTTTCAGTCTCCCATCTTTTCAGTTTTTTAACTAGGTGCATACAATATAAAATTGGGAGATGGGACATTTTCCCCCAAACTAGCTAATATAACCCAGGGATTGGTCTGTTTTCCAGCTGCCGCCCTCTACTCAAAGGTGAAACAGATTCACATGACAGAGAAACATACTCATTCACAAGGTGTTTCTTAGTGTGTGGCCCACAGAGCACTGCATCAAAATCTACCTGCAAAACATTAAAATGCATATTCCTGGGCTCCACCTCAGAACTTTTAAGGACCGGTGAATTTGCATTTTAACAAATTCACTGGATGATTCCTAAAGGGATTGAGGTGTGAGAATACCTATATTCTAGTGTGTTTGCTCAAAGGGAAAGGACTTTTCCCATCTAGTTCTGCTGACATTTAAAGTTCATTGGTAAAACTACTCACATCTGTGCAGTAGCGTTAGGATAAATTCAAGGTTCAGATTGCTGGAAATTTTCTAATGGGGCAGGTTTACATGAGGCCCCCACTGTCAGCCTGATGGACCCAGAATAGTCCTGGTCCCTGAGCACACGAGGCACATAGAATCCCCCTGTGTCAGTCATGTCATGATCCTAAGACTGTTTACAGACTAGATGCAGATTTTCAAACCTCACAGGCCCCGTAGGCTCCAGGTCTCTGCCCTTCGCAGGAGGGGCAGAAGCCACCATAGTTCCTTCCCCTTGCCTCTGGCCACCTGCGTTGTTATTGAGAAAAGCAGTTCCAAAGGTGAGTCACAGAGGGATTTTTGTTTGTGTCTCTGGCCCTCATGAACTGGCCTGTGCTGCTCAGAGCCAAGCACCCACAATTCTTTCTTGCCTCCATCGATCAATGGCAGACACAACAAAACAATTAACCAGGCAAGTTTAAAGTTCCAACATGGCTGCTGAGGGAAAGTATACTACACGCTGATTCTCGATGTCCTTTTGAAGAAAGAAGTGCTCAGATATAAATACAGAAAATTCATTCTCTTGCTGTTTTCAAATATATAATTTTTAACATTGTTTAACTTCAATAATTACCTGAGTTGAGGCTTCTTTTAAAACCGGATTCAAGTTGAATACTGTTGTAGGGTAAAAACATCATAAAATTTAGTAAAGCAAAAAAAGTTTTATTTGGCATATATTCAAAAAGGCAAAAGCTGAGAAGTAGACAAGCATGCTGCTAGAGCCATGTCTGCCCGAGTCCAAGGAATATTACAGAATAAGCAAAAGTGGGAAAACACAAGCACGCTGCCATAGCTAGGTCTGTTCAGGTCCAAGGAATGTTAGAGTCATCAGTATACATTAACATTACAAAATGGGCAAAACCATTGAAAGCTTCCTCTTTTCACAGATTGGCTAGGAACTGTGATCCTACATTTTAAATTGTCTTTCTTAACAACCATTGGTACAGGTTTAGTAATGACAGTCAGAAGGGTCTTTATTGGTCCAACAAATTTTCTCTTCACTAAATGCTAGTAGAAAAAGATGAGTAGAAAGTCTTTTGTGTTCTGTTTGAATGGTTTATGTCACAGGTTCCCTAAAAGATACTTCCTTCTCTAAAAGATATTTTCCAAGGCTACCCTAGCTATTGTCTCTATACCTCAGGGCCCAGTTGATATGTCCTTCTAAGTCCTTGTGAGTCCAGCGGTAGTTGGGTCACATTCTTTGTGCTCAAGGACAGGGAATAATGACTCCAATATTATTTTCTAAATCAATACTAAGTTCCCTATTTGATTTTATTCAATATAGATTTTCTTTCCTAACACCTCAAAAGACCAATTAATTTGATTCAGACACATTTATTTCACCTCAAAAGACCAATTAATTTGATTCAGACACATTTATTTCACCTCATACATTTTAGCACCAAAAAACCCCTTGTGCTAATGCTGGTTTAGAATGAAAATACTTGAATTTGTGAATTCCCAAAGTATTTGTAAGCTTCTTGGTATTTGTATTATACATCTATCAAATATACTTCAACCCAGGGCATACAGAACATGACTTTGCATAGAGATCTCAATTTGTATAGGACCATACATATATGAAAGATCTAAAGCAATTAAAAAAAAAAAAAAAAAAACCTGTTGCCCTTGACTCTATTCCAACTCATAGCTACCCTACAGGACAGAGTAGAACTGCCCCATAGAGTTTCCAAGGGGTGCCTGGTGGATTTCAACTGCTCTGACTTTTTGGTTAGCAGCTGTAGTGCTTAACTGCTATGCCACCAGGATTTGCTCTAAAGCAATAAAAGGATCAAAAAGTTAGAGGTGAAAATAACTAGAATTTATCAAATCTACAACCCTCACCTGGAAATTAAATTACCTGGATTCTATAGGGTGAATTCAAAGTTTCCTTCCAACACCAAACTGTGATTTGCCTAATATGGCAGAGGCTTTGGTGCCCTGCCTTACCCCTTCACCAATCACAGTTCTCATACACGCCATAGCTTCCTACCACACGCACTTGTGACTCTTCCTGCCTGAGAGCTTTCTCTGGCCACAGGCCACATGCTAGGTTTATGCATGTTTAGGAAGAGATTCTGGGGAGTTAACCCCTCCAGCTTACAGCTAATCACAGACACAAATTAGATTATTAATCAGCTTTCTCACCCCTCAGGTGGAACAACTCTGAGGTATGTTTTACACCATCTCCTAGAGGTTCCCCTGTGAGGTAACCTGCCCACTAACACCAGCTTTATTGGCTTCCCTGTCCTGCTTCCTCATTCCCCTAAAAAAAAGAAAGAAAGAAAGAAAGAAATTGCCATGCAGTTGATTCCTAGAAGTCCTACGGGACAGAGTAGAACTGTCTCATAGGGTTTCCAAGGTTGTAATTTTTACGGACACAGACTGCCACATCCTTCTCCCACAGAGCTGCTGGTAGGTTTGAACTGCCAACTTTTGTTTAGCAGCTGATCATTTAACCACTGTACCACCAGGGCTCCTGTTCCCCGACCTGTGCCCCCTAAATACTTACCTCATTTTCATTCAAATCCTTGTCTCGAGTGTGCTTCTAGGGGAACCCACCCTAATACCCAAGGCCCCACAGCTGTAGCAGAAACAGAAGACTGACAGATTTGGTTTTATATTTTGTAAAGACAATATATCGAATCATGCCATGGAAACCTATAGGAAGAAGTAAACAGTTCTGTCTGGAACAATCTGAGTGGTGTTCATCTGGGTCTCAAAAAGTGCCGTTTACAGCACTTTCGTCGCAATTCATAACAGGGAGTTATTCAGAGTTGAAGAGCACTTATCAGTCAGGCTCAAAACTGGTTTAATAAGCAATCATATTTTCTCAAAAGCCAAAAGTAGTATTTGTAATATTTGTCTTCTGAGGCTAAAGTGTAACAGTTCTGGAGGTGTCTTCAGAGTTAATATGGTCTAAATAAGCCTGGTTTCTCTATTTGGTTCACTATGTTTTAGTTTTGCTTTAAACAGAATACTTTTACACTTACATTTCATTAAATTTGTATCAAAGTAACTCTAGAAATACTTTGTTTTTACTAAATTGGTATTTGATAATACTTAGTCTCTGTAATAATATACAATTTTTATTAAGTAGATTTTGTCTGTAAGTTACAGGTTTTCAAAACAAAGGCTTTTCTCTCATGTTGTTAATTGATGAAAAAAGAACTTTAAATTTGAGACTCTCGTTCACTAAGTTTGAGGTCACTTGAAAAAATAATTCAGGATGGAAAATAATAGTTATATCATATATTTATACAACACTCATCCCAAGGAAAACAGTGTGTCTTAAAAATATTTGTTGCTTACTAGTGCAACAGTAACAGGAAAACAAACCAACCAACAAAAAAGGTACCTTTGTCTTTCAGAACCAACCACAGCACTAAGATTGCAAGTGAGCAAGTGACTTATCTGAGACCACTCAGTGAGCCACAGGTAGAATGAAAACAGGCTGCATGTTGCTGTCAGGCTGATTGAGACTCATAGCAGCCCAGCAGCACAGAGCCGAACTGCCCGAAAACAAACTACGGGATCCTAATTCCAGGTCATGCTAGCTAGGTAAATATTGTTTTTTAAATCTCAGTGCAGGACAGAGGAGGGTTTACTGGATGCTAAAAAAGGATCCCCAGTGTCCAATGGTTAAGCACTCAACTGCTAACGTAAAGGACAGGGGTTGAAACCTACCTAGTGGCTCTAGGGGAAAAAAGACCTGGCAATCTACTCCCTAAAGATTACATCCTAGGAAACTCTATGGGGCAGTTCTGATCTGTCCTAGGATCACTATGAGTTGGAATTGACTCGATGGCACACAATAACAATGAAGCTTAAATTTCAGGGCCCCGTATATACACATGCCTTGGTATGGTCCTTGCGTGTGACCTCATGTGGCTATACGATTTAGTAAAATTTGCAAAAATGCAATTTTTTAACTGTAATTGGTTAACACCACTGCCTTTCTTCACTTTGAAATTAAAGAGGACCCTAAAATTATTAAGCTTGGTACCCTACAAAATCTGAATCTTTTTTGCTTTCCAGTCTATATGAACATTACCTGTACTTTTCAGCTGAATTCCTAATTGAGCACAAAACTGCCCAGAAGGTTTCACTTCTGGAAGAGGCTTTTTAGTCCAACATCAGTTCAGGCCTCACAGCACTTCCCCAAGTAACAACTGTACTAATCCATGGACTTCCAGAAGGTATTTTACAATTACTCTGAACCTTTGTGAGATGCTTAGGAAGCTTTAGTGCATCAATGAGCAGTTCACATCTGTGGGAACCTGCTGAGATCTGAGGTTTAAATCAATTAGTGGTAACCAGGACCCTTTACAATGAGCTTTCATACAGAATAAGCATATGCTGACATTTTAAATTAAAAAATATACTCTCCTGTAGAGAATGTCCACATGGCATTCTAGTGTTTTGGCCCATATAATTCTTGTTACATCTTGCACTCACAAGAGTGATTATGGGACTCACAAAGACAATGGATGCTGAAAGAAAACATTTCTTTATAAGAAATCAAAAATCTTTGGATCCCATTGCTTTGTGGATGTCTAATCAAGTAGCTGCGTACGACGGCACTGGGAATCAAGTAGCCCTTTTTATCTTTAGCTTTTGAGAGCCTTCACAGCTCATTTTTCATTCTGCGTTCCCAAGCCCCAGACAAAATACTAGGTAAAAAGAAATGAACCCTAATGCAATAAAGATACCCCGTATTACCATCGTTCCAAGCTGAAGGTTAGACCTGGAAAGGAGCTAGGAGCTCACTCTTTTCTCCAACTCTTGAAATTGCAACTTACACTGCCAAGTTTGCCTGCACTGGTTTCATTAATAATGATGTTGTTGTTGTTGTTAGGTGCTGTCGAGTTGGTTCCGACTCATAGCGACCCTATGCACAACAGAACGAAACACTGCCTGGTCCTGCGTCATACTTACAATCATGGTTATGCTTGAGCTCATTGTTGCAGCCACTGTGTCAGTCCACCCCGTTGAGGGACTTCCTCTTTTCTGCTGACCGTGTACTCTGCCAAGCATGATGTCCTTCTCCAGGGACAGATCCCTCCTGATGACAACATGTCCAAAGTATGTAAAATGCAGTCTCACCATCGTTGCTTCTAAGGAGCATTCTGGCCACACTTCTTCCAAGACAGATTTGTTCGTTCTTTTGGCAGTCCATGGTATATTCAATATTCTTCGCCAACACCACAATTCAAAGGCATCAACTCTTCTTTGGTCTTCCTTATTCATTGTTCAGCTTTCACATGCATATGATGTGATTGAAAATACCATGGCTTGGGTCAGGCACACCTTAGTCTTCAAGGTGACATCTTTGCTCTTCAACACTTTGAAGAGGTCCTTTGCAGCAGATTTGCCCAATGCAATGCGTCTTTTGATTTCTTGACTGGTGCTTCCATGGCTGTTGATTGTGGATCCAAGTAAAATGAAATCCTTGACAACTTCAATCTTTTCTCCATTTAACATGATGTTGCTCATTGGTCCAGTTGTGAGGATTTCTGTTTTCTTTATGTTAAGGTGCAATCCATACTGAAGGCTGTGGTCTTTGATCTTCATCAGTAAGTGCTTCAAGTCCTCTTCACTTTCAGCAAGCAAGGTTGTGTCATTTGCATAACGCAGGTTGTTAATGAGTCTTCCTCCAGTCCCGATGCCCTGTTCCTCTTCATATAGTCCAGCTTCTTGGATTATTTGCTCAGCATACAGATTAAATGGGTATGGTGAAAGAATACAATCCTGACGCACACCTTTCCTGACTTTAAACTAATCAGTATCCCCTTGTTCTGTACAAACAACTGCCTCTTGATCTATGTAAAGGTTCCTCATGAGCACAATTAAGTGTTCTGGAATTCCCATTCTTCGCAGTGTTATCCACAGTTTGTTATGATCCACACAGTCGAATGCCTTTGCACAGTCAATAAAACACAGGTAAACATCCTTCTGGTATTCTCTGCTTGCAGCCAGGATCCATCTGACATCAGCAATGATACCCCTGGTTCCACGTCCTCTTCTGAAACCAGCCTGAATTTCTGGCAGTTCCCTGTCGATATACTGCTGAAGCTGTTTTTGAATGATCTTCAGCAAAATTTTGCTTGCGTGTGATATTAATGATATTGTTCTATAATTTCCACATTCAGTTGGATCACCTTTCTTGGGAATAGGCATAAATATGGGTCTCTTCCAGTCAGCTGGCGAGGAATAATGATAGCTAACGTTTACCGAGGTCAGACTATATACCAGGCACTGCACTGAACACTTGACATGAATTATTTCATTTAGCTAGTCCAGTTACTCTATAAGGTCAGTACTCTTTAATGTCCCCATTATACAGCTAAGAAACTGAAGCACAACAAGGTTAAATAATTTGCCCAGAATTACTCACGAGAGTTGAAGTTCAAGCAAGTATGGTAAACACCTATTACTTTTTGTTTGACCAGCGCTTCCCCACCTGGGAACTCTTAGTCTTAACCTCTTCCAGTATAGGGCAGGAATGGGCATGGTTTTAATTTTCTATTGCTGCATAACCAACTATCACACACCGCAGCCATTTGTCAGGTGTCATAATTCAATGAATAAAAGGCTTGTGGAAAAGTATAATGAATGCATTCCTTATTCAATTTCTGTTTTGGGTGATTTTTCTTAAGAGTCTCAGCTTTTATCTATATGGCAACATTATTTTAATCCTAATATCATTAAACTTTTGGGGGAATTCTTAGTTGATACACAAAGGTATTTTTGGTAAAATAGAACAAGAATAAACACTGCAGGATCTTCATTTTCCATAATGCTGGCACATATAAATGACCAGAAAAGACATGCTTTTCACAGGTACTACACTACCAATATTTAATGACTGTTTTTCCACACTAGTTAAAATAGAAATATAGGTGATGATTTTAATTTCCGAATTAGCAAATAGAAGATGCATAAATGAAGAGACTTGAATGGGACCATGGGAGGTTTCTTCTAGTCCAGCAGTTCCCAAATGTTTTTGTCCCAGGATCCCTTTGAATTCTTAAAAATTATTGAGGATCCCAAATCGCTTTTGTTTATGTGGGTTATTTCTATTGATATTTATCATTTTAGAAAATAAAAACAAATTTTTGGAATATTTATTAATTCATTTAAAAGTAGCAACATAAATAAACTCATTGTATATTAATGTAAATAACATTTTTAGGAAAAAATAAGTTTATTTTCCAAAATAAAAAAAATGTGTGTTTTCTGGAAGAGTAGCATTGTTTTACATTTTTTTTTTTTTGCAAATTTCTTTTAAGTCTGGCTTAACAGAAGACAGCTGGATTCTCAGATCTACTTCAGCATTCAATCCATTTTGATATGTTGTATTAGTCAAAGCATATAAAGAAAATCTGGCATCACTCAATATCTATGATTGGAAAAGGGATGTGTATTTTAATAGTCTTAAAAAAATGTGGCTATTCTTTAATACTACACCAAAACCCAACAAGTGGTCATTTCTGAAAGGTCAGCTGCAATGTGGAAACTGAAACCATATCAATGAACTTTCACTCTCTGTTACATTAAAATCCATTGGTCTACTGTATCATTTTAATGTATCTTTTACCCATGTTTTGTAACATTTGGAACATGTTGATTCACTGGGTTATAGAGGTCTTCCAAATATTGGCACATTTCTTTACACGGTATCAGAAAAATGCACTCATTAATATCACCACGAAGCTCATTAGAAAAGTCTTTAATTATATCAAGCTCTTAGTGTCATATTTGTTTTCCAAAGTTCAAATTTTCACTTGAACCCTCAAATTTTACCATTGGTAACAAATACTGTCAGCTGTTTTCCTTGAAATGACAGAAACACTTTGATCATTTTCGAGAAAATATCAGCCAAATATACATGTCTCAATTCCTATAGTTTATTTGTTAGAGATTATTTCAAGTGAAAATGGTGTTCCATGAAAAATGTGTCAAGTTCAGCTACAACTGAAATTATTCTATAAGTGCTTTTCCTCAGTAACCATCGTACTCCCCATATACAGCAGGACTGCCTGAAGTGTGCTTCCCACTGAGTCATATAGAATATTAAAAAGGCATGTACTCTAATAATCAGCATTTAAAACATTAATAATGTTTACTGCTCCTTTGAATAATGCTAAGTGAAAGTGGCTTTTTTTTTTTTTTAATTATAAATGCACTGTAACGAAAGATACAATGACTAGTACAGTTTGGAGTCACTGCCTTGATTTGGACTAACGCCCAGCAGTTTTACTCACCAATGATTTTGTACCATCATTATCTGACCACAGGGTGTTTTTAATTATTTATTTTTGGTACTACTGTCTTCTGCAATACTGCAATACTGTTCCATGGAACAGTATTTCATGTAATTCATGAAACCTTTCCCAGAATTCTGCATCTCATGCTATTCTCATGTCACTCTTAATTTTTAGAGCAAGTATTACATGTGCATTATTCATTTAGAAAATTATTCATGATAGTTTGCTATTAACTATTTGATCATATGTCAGGTCTCTACCTAGCTGATAATGCATTGCACAATGTTAAATTCTAGCCTTCTCAGTCCCTGAACTAACACTAAATACCTTCCTGACAGGTACTCAATATACTTTTATAATTTAAAATTATATATGTTATAATTTTATAATATAATTTCACTGATCTGTGAAAAAGATGAGGTGTCACACAGCAATGATGAAAGGACATTTCTGCCAACAACACAACAGTCACCAATTACCAAAATGATCCTCAGAGCATTTGATCATTGAAACTCTTCTCCCTATGGCCTCTATGGATATCCTTAAAAGAATGGTTCCCCCTAAATACTCTACGTATGCCGTCATAGCTTCTCCTTTGTTGTATTTATTAACTAGATCCACTAGATCAGAACTCAACTGATCACAGTGATTAGTTAATTATACTTCCCATTTCATTGTATTGGCTACTTCGGGAATTCATACAGGGACATTATTTTCACCCTTACTTACTGAGCTCTTTCCAATTTATAGTTCCAAGTGGTGAATACATAACGATATGACATCATTGTTACAGCTGGTTTGGCAAATTATAATGTTTTCATAGATCTTAACATGATTTTGATTTGCCTCTTTAGAACAAAAATAATGACATATATAGTGCCAGAAGGCCACTTATTTTACAAGTCAGTGAAGGAGTCAGTTCATGTCATGAAAGTCAGCCCGGAATATTGCCCACACATATAGATGTCCAGGTGAATTAGGTTTGGGCCTAGGAAATCTGTTAGGTGCACATCACCAAAGTAACTAGAATCATCATGCTTCAACTTCATCTTCTTAATGCTGCATGATGAAATCTATTCTCATTCTTCCTTGAATTTATATTCCTAGAGGATGGAAGAGAGGAAAACGTTCTTAAAGGAAGAAAGGCATAGACCTCATAAGGTATCCCTATGTCGATGGACTTTTAGGGCAATTTATTTCAGTTAGCGTTCCCAAACAAGTATCACCAAAAAGATTAACTTAGGAAAGACATTAGATAGATGCTATATCTGAAGATCCAGGATTGACACTGTTCCAGGCTTAAAAAACATTTGAGCAACATGAAATTAACATCTCCTTTATCATTTTTTTTTTTTTTTTATCATTACCTTGGGAAACCCTGGTGGCACAGTGTTAAGTGCTATGGCTGCTAACCAAAGGGTCAGCAGTTCGAATCCGCCAGGCACTCCTTAGAAACTCTGTGGGGCAGTTCTACTCTGTCCTATAGAGTCGCTATGAGTTGGAATCGACTCAACGGCATTGGGTTTGGTTTTTGGTTTTATCATTACCTTGAGAGCTTAGGTAATTAATTGATCAAATTACTCCCTGGTATGAAATATCCACATTGTGTATTTATGGTCTAAACCTAAATTTTAGTGTTTATGCATCATTTCCCATAGGATCAAACTGAAACCTAGGAGAAATAAAAAAAAAAAGAAATGGTGGGTTAAAAAATCCACAATTCTATCAGCTAACTAACCAAGGGTAATTTATAACAAAAAACCCTCAAGAATGTGCTTGACTTGTTCAGTGCAATATTTTGAAGACTAGAAAGAAACACACATCTCAAGGATCCACAATGTAAACACAGAATACCTCAGGAAATAGATTTCTTATTGTCTATGGGTTCCTAAAACACTGAAGACAGATGACTTGTAGCGTAGCATTATGTGATTTGTTTTTTAAAAATCTATTTGATCAGAAATTTAAATTCAGACAATTGGGATTGCTACAGTTATATAATAACTACTATTATGGTACGTATGAGTCAGATTCAACTCGACCAAAACAGGTTTGGATTGGGTTTGGGTTTGTGCTGCAGATAAGGGACACTGGTGGCACAATGGTTAAGTGATCAGCTGCTAACCAAAAGGTTGGTGGTTCAAACCCACCAGTCACTCAGCAGGGGAAAGACCTGGCAATCTGCTTACATAAAGATTACAGCCTCAGAAACTCTATAGGGCATTTCTGCTTTACCTTATATGGTCGCTATGAGTAGGAATTGACTTGACAGCAATGGGTGCTACAGACACTGAACTAATCCCCACAAACCCAATGAAATTGATGTTAATTTTCCCGTTTTACAGATAAAGAAATTGAAAATCAGTCACGTTAAATGATTTGCAACAGGCCACACAGCCAGAAAGTAGAAGAGGTGGAATGCAGATATATGTCTCTCTAATTTCAAGGCTCATGCTCATAAATACTCTGCTATGCAGCCTCACCCTTTTATTATTATTATTAATTGTAAATGGGAAAACTTTCTTGGACACCAACTGAAAGGACAATCATGACACCAGCTACTCCCCACAGGGCACTCTTTCTCTATTGGCTTCGATAATTCGTTGGGGCAGTCACAGAGAACTCATTGAAACAACAAAATTGCAATAACAACTTTAATAACAGAAGGATATAAACAGAAAGGAATATGTGTAAAGTGCAAGATTCAGGAGGGTTCCCAGCACAGGGCCTCAGTGTCTAAAAGGAGACCTGCTTACATCTCAGAGGGGACCCACTTATCCTTCCTGAAAACCAGTGTCCATTTTCACCCATCAGGAAACTTTCAACAGCAAACTCAATGTTGTCACTTGGAGGGCTCCATGGCTCCTTTCCAGTCTCAGCTGGGGTTCAGTCTTTACACTCAGCTGCCACTCTCTGGGTATGCTCGTTGTCCCCAATTCTTCTTGTCTCCACTTCTCCTGGTACCATCACAGCCTCTATCACAGGTTTACTCGGTCTGGAAGGGTCATAGCCACAGGGCCCCAGGTGTCCAAAGGACACGCTCCTCTCCTGGCTCTTCTCTCTTCTTCAATGAGAAAGCCCCACCTGAGCCTCCATATTCTAACATTTTTATCCATCACTGGGTGCCTCCTCCTTCCCCAGCCCCCTTCCCAGTTTCTGTAGAGGTTAGGCTGTGCTGAGCCCACCAGGCAATTCTGGTAAAGGTCAGCTACCAGGTGGGGCTTTGGAACCAGGACCAAAAGTCCAAATTGCTTTTTTGAGTAAAGTGATTCCACACCTTGTATCCATATTCTGCCGATTTCTGAAAAGAATTTGAGGTGGCTCCCAATAAAATAAGTAAATAAAATACAATTATTAAAACAAGGGTAAAGGAAAAGCAGTCAAGGAAGAAGGATCATTATACCCAAGGACCCAATTGAAATATGATTGTTCAGGCAACCCTTAGACAGAAAGGGAATCATACATAATTCTGTATAACAAAAAAATAAATAAAAGGAAACAGAGCAGTAATTTGAGAGTGACCAGATTTCCTAGCACTAAGCTCTAAGGAAGCATCATTGTGTCAGTTGTTAGAGACAAGGGATTGAACCAAATTTCTTCCTTACACAGCTTTATAAAGATAGATAAACATTCCTTGTATGACCCTTTTTAAGATCAACCGTCGAAACATGCTGAGGATATAAAATCACAATTCTATGAAGGCATTTTTATGGCTGTACAGTATGATAGTGATCTGGCATAATATATGTATAAAGCTTAGAGAATATAGCAGTGGTTGGTTAAAATAACCCTTGAATAGAACTTCCATGCTGGCCTTGAAATATTAACTGCTGCAGGAATTGCCTTCCCACCATAAACAACTAGGAAGCTGTATGAAATATAGGAAACCACTATTTTCAGCCATTGGACATTGGGCATTACAGAACTGTGGCCTCCGAGAGAGGGGAAATAAATGAGGTGAGCCGTACAATTACCCCAATTTACTAGATGAGGAAGTTTCCAGGGTGCAGTATAAGCAAAGGAACCCAAACCAAGCCCATTAGTGTAGCCACACTGATTGTCCTGAAGGCCACACCCAGTGGTATAAGGTTAAAAAAAATGAAAGAAGGAGGCATACAGATTGGGAAGAAATAAATTTGTCTTTATTCACAGATCACATATTTGTCTATGTAGCAAATCCTACAGAATCTACTAAAACTTTTCTAGAACTAACAAGTGGGTTCAACAAGATCACAGGATACAAAATCAATATTTAAAAAATCAATTGCATTTCAACCTCAAACTTTACATAACTTGTAATGAACAGTGAAAAACTGAAATTAAAAAAAAATACAATTTACAATAGCACCAAAAAAACATGAAATACTTAGAGATAAGTTTAACAAAATGTTATCAAGAACTGTATACCAGAAACTACAAAACATTTCTGAGAGAAATTTAAGAAGGTCTAATAAAATGGAGATAGGTACCGTGTTCATAAATTGCATGACTCAGTGTTATTAAGGTATCAGTTCTGCTCAAGGTGATCTCTAGACTCAATGCAGTTCTGATCAGAATCCCAGTGAGTTTTGTTTGTTTTTCCTTGGTAGAAATTGACAGGTTGATTCTTAAATTTACACGGAAATGCAAAGGACCTAGAATAGCTGAATAATTTTGAAAAAGGACAATGTTGGAGAACTTACACTACCTGACTTCAAAACTTACTCTAAAGCTACAGTAAAGATGGTGTGGTGTTGATATAAGGAAGGCATATAGATCAATGGAACTGAATATAAAGCCCAAAATAGAACCACACATTGAATTGTCGGTTGAATTTTTCTACATAGGTGCAAAGGTAATTCAATTGAAAAAGTATAGTCTTTTCAACAAATGGTACTGAAACAATTTAATATCAATATGGAAAAAAAGAACCTCAAACTTTACCTCATACTATGTACAAAACATAATTTGAAATGGATCATAGACATAAAAGTTAAAGCTAGAACTATAAAACTTCTAGACATAAGCAAGGAGAAAATTTTTATGACCTTTCATTAGGCAAAAATTTTTTAAATAGGACACAGAAAGCATAAGCCATAAAAAAAAAAGAAGTTGATAAGTTGGACTCAATCAAAATTTAAAACTTTGCTCTTCCAAAGACACTGTTAAGAAAATGAAAAGACAAGCCAAAAAGACAAGCCATGATAATGGATAAAATATTTGTAAAACATATATTTGTTAAAGACTTGTATCCAGGATGAACTTTTACAACTTTTTAACTCATTAGGAAAAAGGTAACCTGATTTTTTTAATGAGCGAGAGACCTCTACAAACCAAATAGAAATGAAAATTGAAATTAAACATCACCATAAACATTTTATTTTTATAAACATACTAAAAAAAAAAAAAAATTTTTTTTTTTTTTTTTTCCGAAACATACTAGGATGGCTAAAATTAATCAAAGTGACAATACTGAGAATTGCTGAAGGGTGCAGAGCAACTGGAACTCTTCTATATTGTAGGTGGGAATGAATATGGTACAGAAACTTTGCATCCCCTGTATTTGATGTAGTCTCTGGCATATAGTAATTGCTCTACTTGCTGATGCAAGAATTTACATTTTCTATGAATCAGAAGTAAATAAAATCCATGATACAAAATTTTGGGCATGATTCTGGACCACTAAGTTCTTAAAATTAGAAAGTTAAATCCAAAAATAAAAGTAAGTAAAAATGCATAAAATGAGACAAACTCAAGAAATTTATATATAGGATCAAATGATGGAATAGAATTTAAAAAAGGAAATAATATAGGAGCAATTAATGAATCTATGGTTAAGATCCTGTAGGAAGATGATTATTTGTCAGCATTTCCTAGGAAAGCATCACTAGCCTGATTTACTAATGCCAAAATCAAGATGTAAAATTCAAACAGCCTTGTAGAAGTTCAAGCACAATCCCTAGTAGAATTTCTAACTGTAATGTAAAGAAGTCCAGAAAATTGGTTTGGACAGTGAGAGTATAAATAAAAATGTTGCTTAATCAGTCTGCTGAGTGGCATTGGGTATGGTTATGAGCTATATTTAGTCATCAGCCTTGCCACATGACAATATTTCTGCTATATAATATCTCAGCTATACTTTAGCACCTTCTTTCTCAAAGCGCAACACTCAGATCAGTAGCATTGATAGGACCCAGGAAATTTTTTAAAATTCCAAATTTTCAGCTCCATCTAAGACCTAATAAATCATAATATGCATTTTTAGCAAGATCTCTATGTAACTCCAATGCATATTAAAGCAATGCTTTAGAAAATGAGCCCTAAATCCAGTTTTATATGAAACTCAAAGTTTTGCCTCTTAATATTTAACTATGAAAAATGTTTGAGTCCTTTTAATTGAGACAACAGACTAAGTTACAAATTTAAGATGAAACTTAATAACCTTTAATAATGCCCAAGATACTCATAAGAACCAGCTTTTTCTGTCATAATCATAAAAGAAACTAGTTAAGCAAGGCAGGTGAATGATAGAAACATTGTGGAGGGATAGGCAAAAATAATCCCGTTTTATCAAGAACAAAACTCTCTCCCTAGGATGGGTCAAGTTTAGTTTCAGGAGGGATGGCAATAGGCAATGAAGATGTTGTTGTCCTAGATAACATGCCTTCTGCAGTGCTGATAAATTGTTATCAGTTTTTTAATCTGAATTGAAACTGGATGTGACTTCTTAACTGTCGAACTCCACCTCGGGGAATGTGCTCAGTACGTTGCTTGGTCCCTCTGTATCTATCATCTCCTCCCCCTATCTCTTTTACTAAACACACACACACACACACTTCCCTTGGCAGGTGAAATCTAGGTTACTTGGCAGGTTTATCTAATTTTATTTTACCTTCCTCAATGCTCTTCTCCTTTGTGGAATTCAAATAAAAATCTCCCGCAAACACAAAATTATATATTCTGACATTTGCACAGCCTTACCATGGTGATAAGCCATCTGTCCAGGGGTTAAAAAAGCAATTCAGCCATGGCTGCAGCGTAAAGAAATGGTGTTGGGGGGGGGGGAACAGGAATAACTGAAAGATAACTTTTTTCTTGTCATTTTTTTGTTCAACAGATATTTATTGCATACCTTCTTCATGTCAGGCACAGCTATTATGCACTGATGATACAATTATAGGGAAATAATAGAGTTCTTGCTTTCATGGAACTTACTGTCCAGTGTTATTATTTAATAAATAATCATGCTATGACTATGCAAAAACAAAATAAAAACTAAGAAGCTCTGTGGAAAGGATAGCTAGCTATGAAAGGCATACAATAAATGAAGTCTAGAAATTTGGGGATGGCCTCCCTGAGGAAGGGACCCTTGAGCTGAGACCATAAGGATGATATACCAAAAAACACAAACTGGTTGCCATCAAGTCAATTCCAACTCATAGCGACCCTATGGAACAGAGTAGAGCCATAAGGTTTCCAAGGAACGGCTGGTAGATTTGAACTGCCAACCTTTTGATTAGCAGCCAAGCTCTTCGCCATATAGTATTAACTAAGTGAAGGATGTGAGTATGGAGAGAGACCATCTCAGAAAGAGGAAACAGCTTGTGCAAAGGCTTTGTGTTAAGAGGTAAGATGACAGAATTGGAGACCTGAAATCCTGACCTATGACTAAAAGGAAGAGTGTGAGGTAAAAAGTAAGAGGTCAGAAAGACCAATATATTAAATGCTTTGTAGAATCATAAGGATTTTGTTCTTTATCTAACAAGAATGTGAAGCTACTAGAAGTTTTTAAGAAAGAAGAATGGGATGACATAGAATAGATGTGGATAAGCTACTTGAGAGTTAATTACAGTAGTCCAGATAAGATGGTGGCTTGGACAAGATTGATACTGGTAGAATGGTTCAGAACAGGAACATTTTTAGAGAATTCAGTATGATCAAAAAAAAAAAAAAAAGACAGGATTTAATGACATTGAAAACAGAAAGTGGGGAAGAGTCAGAAACAACGATAACTCCTAGACTTCTGACTAGTGCAAAGAAATCAATGATAGCATCATTTTCTGAGATAAAAAATACTGAAAGAAGATCACGTTTTGAGATGGTGTCAGGCAAGTAGGCAGTCAGACATACGGGACTATACTTAGAGCAGAGGTCTTGAATGGGGCTACAAATTTGTTAGAGGAGATGATTACGCTGATTCCATTTCCAACCACAAGGTATGGTATGTGAGTGGCGAAAGAATAAATAGCTCTACTTTGAGAGGGCTAAAGGAATGCTGAGCCCTCAGGCAAGAGCCAGGTTTAAACAAAGGTAAGGGGGTCTAGGAAAGCTGGGAAGCTATTAGAATATAAATCTATCTATCTAATAGACTGTGAGATTACAATCAAGAATTTATGTCTGCATTAATCAGGATAGGTTAGGTCAATCATTCTCAAACTTCAGTGTACATCAGAACCACCTGAGGGCTTGTCAAAACAGGTTGCTGTGCCCCACTCCGAGTTGCTGATTTAGTAGGCCTCAGGTGCAGCTCAAGAATTTGCATTTAGAACAAGTTCCCAGGTGATACTGATGTTGCCAGTCTGGGGGACTACTCTTTGAGAACCACTGGAATAATCTATACTGTGATAACAAACAAACCCCAAAATCCCAGCAGTTTAACAAAATAAAAAGTTTATTTTCACTTATTCAAAGTCTATTTGGGGTGGGGAGCTCTCCAGGACAGTTCTCTTCTAAGCAGCAATCCAGGAATCCAGGTTACTTCTATTTTGTATCAATGCCATATGGAACATGTGACCCCCAAAATCACAAGCCAAAGGAAGACAGGCCTGGAGATTCATGTGAAATATTTTCGAGGGCCAGGCCCGGAAGTGGTTTACATCATCTCCGCTCAGATCCCACTGAGCAGAAATTAGTCAAATGGTCCTAAGATAACTGTAAAGCAGT
Organism: Elephas maximus indicus; assembly: GCF_024166365.1. NCBI lineage: Eukaryota > Metazoa > Chordata > Mammalia > Proboscidea > Elephantidae > Elephas > Elephas maximus. The sequence continues at coordinate 146,538,558 of NC_064819.1, forward strand.
CTGGGAAATGTAAAAGGGGCTCTGTCAGATGTCTTCTATCTCATTAACTTCAGCAGAGGAAACAATGCCAGTCAAGATCAAGAGCTCAATATACGCTGTTTGGCTCATTAAATTGAAGAGAATTTAATAGTTATTTACTGAAACTTGGGTTTTAATTTTTCCTTAGACAGACATACCACCCTTATAACAAACCATAGTTAACCAAAATACACAAACATCATGACCTCCTCTGAGTTACCTTATCTAACCTTGCCATGTTCAAATTTACATTGCTATACTTGGGACATTCACAGATTGAAGTCATATAAACATTGCTGAGATGGAAAAGAAAATTAAACTGATGGAAAAAAAAAAAAAAAAGCCGTTTCTTCTTTGCTCCCCTTTGTACTGAATTCATACATTTGGAGTAGAGTATTTAGCTCAACAAGCAGCCTCATTTTTAAGAAGGTTATGTATGCCCTTGGGATGTTCCACTTCCCATATTACCTTCAAGGCCCTTATTATATTCAAGGGCTGGTGATGGCCAAGTGACAGGAGAGCTGACAGTTCTATTAGCTGTAGAAACAGGACAGGTCAATCAAGACTTCTCACCTCCCTAGGTAATGAGTTGGGTTTCCAAAGGCAACCCAGATTCCAGCAAGATGAGCTGCAGTGTCTTGTTACAAGACGAAGCAGACACTGTAGAGCTGCTTTTACCTCTGGGATCATTGGTCACCCACTTGAAATGAGAAGCATTGGTCCTGTTTCAAACATGCTCCCTGCCAGGCTTTGTAGCACATAGTACAGGGTGCAAAGACACAAACTGAGAAGCAGAGAGCAGTTTCCTGGGCTCCGAGGTGCCAGGAGAGCAAGCTTCTTCTTTGACCACTCATGGTCTTGCAGTTAGAAAAGATCCCATAGCGGCCTCTTGGGGTAAACAGCCCCTTTGATACCAATCTTGGGTGGGCAAAATGGTTGCATTTTAATAATTTGCATCTTATTTTTATCTCCATTTGAAACACACATCTCACAATGCTAAAGAATTACTTTGTTTAACAAACACATCTATTAGGGAAAATGAGAAAATTTTAAGAAAAACTTAATGAAAGAAATTCTAACAAGGAGTAAAAAACGTGTTATTTGATGTCTCAGTACAGTTGGTATCATGGAGGTGTTTCCAATTAAAATGTAGTTAGATTGACATTTTATTAGAAATATTTTTACAACATTTTATAGATAGGAAATGCAGTAGAACATGCAGTAGAAACCCCCATAGGGTTTCTAAGGCTGTAAGTCTTTGTGGAAGTAGGCTGATACATCTTTCTCCCACAGAGAAGCTGGTGGGTTCAAACCACCGACCTTTTGTTTAGAAACCTAGCACTTTAACCGCTGTGTGACTAGGACTCCTTGAACTAACCCCTACTCACAACAAATTCTTCATCACGATCACTTCACTTGCTGCACACACAGCTTTTAAGTCATTCAAAGGTTTCCAGCCTTTTCATGCACTAGAGTAAGGCTACATAAGAACCGTATGTACCTGTCCAACTTACCTACAAAACTGACTTAAAGACATAGTTTGGAATGGATAGTGTTCGTAACCCGGGGATTGCCTGTACCTAGCTACTGCTTTGAATCTTCGCACAGTACAAATTTATTTATCTTCAAGTTCTTGGAACAGTGACCAAATGAACAAAAAGTTAGTTTCTTAATGCTTGACCTTAATGAGATGCCTTTCTAAAGGAGACTGAGACATTTATAGCAATTGTCACTGAGTTCACTTTTCAGGTATAAAAATATACTGAGGTTTGCACAAACCAGATCTGCATTCAAACCCCTGCATGCCCCAGGAAGTAATTCTCTGAATGATATTATATTTGCAGAATCCCAGTGTGGCCTAAGGGTCATTCCATAGGGAGGAGAAGTTGTTTCAGGCATGAAGGACTTATTTTCTGATATGCTGCTACAGAGATCTGGCACCCAGAGCTGTCCAAAATCTTCACCGATACACAACACTCTGCAGGTTTATTAAGGTGCTCTTGTCCCTTAAAAACACCCCAAAAAATGATAATGTTCTGAAATCAATTCTGCCCTCATTCAATAAATATGCTTTATTGTTACTAGGTGCTGTTGAGTCGGTTCTGACTCACAGCAACCCTACAGAACAGAGTAGAACTGCCCCATAGGGTTTCCAAGGAGTAGCTGGTGGATTCATACTGCCAACATTTTGGTTAGCAGCCATAGCTCTTAACCACTGCACCACCAGGGCTCCAAATATGTACTGGGGCCCTATTATGGCTGATGAAAATAACTCTACACGTCATTATTTTTTTCTTGGTATATAGAGAAGTGAAAACATGAATCTAGGAATCAGGGTTCAGGCTTCCACTTGTGGCTAGTGAGAGCAATTCTAAGAGAGAGATACGTGTCAAATTACATTCTAACTTATTTGAAGACTGTATGGTGTAGTGGAAAGGGTTTTTATTTATTTTTTTTAATCAGAGGGACTTGGGTATCTTCATCGCTATCATTTTCTAACCGTGGGATCTTGAAAAAGTTACATAAGCTCACTGAGCTTCCGTTTTCTCAACTGTAAAAGAGACATTATATTTACTGTGTAAAGTTTCCATGAGAATTGAGAGGTTATATGAAAGAGCCTACGATGTAATAGATATTCAATAAATGGTAGCTATAATTGAGCTGTAAGTGGAACTATTTACCCTTCTGTGAGCAGGTGACTGTATTAAATGTTTATCAAAAAAGAACATGATTTCTAAATAAAAGGCTTTCTTTGTGAGAAAAAAAAAAGGAGGGGGATCTAAATGCATGATCATATGTTTCTGTAATTGCTAATACCAAACTTACATTAGTTATGTTTGTCTAGTGCTGCTATAACAGAAATACCACAAATGGATGGCTTTAACAAACAGGAGTTTATTCTCTCACAGTTCGGGAGACTATAAGTCCAAATTCAGGGCTGTAGGGGAAAGCTTTCTCTCTCTTTTGGCTCTAGGGGAAGGCTCTGGTCTTATTTCAACATCTGTGGGCCTGGCGTCCCTTGGAGATCTCCATGTGTCTTGGCATCAGTCTTCCTCTGGGTCTAGGAGGTTCTCAGTGGAGGGACCCTGGTTCCAAAGGACACACTCTACTCCTTGCTCTTCTTTCTTGGTGGTACTGAAGTCCCTCCATGAAACTCTTGACTCCCTGACTTCCACTGCACCATTTTCTCCAGACTCTCCTTCTTGTTGCCCCCACCATTCCTTTCCAGATTCTTATTCCTTGACCTTTGCCTTAAATGTTGGGGTTCCATCTTGGTTCTCCTCTTTTAATCTGTACTCTGTCTTGATGACTTCATTTACACTCATAGCTTCAATTACCACCTCTGTCTTGACATCTCATAAGCCTTCATCTTAGTTCTGAAATTTCTCTTAACTACAGATCTGTACTTTCAACATGCTACTGGCCTTTTCCATGAGGGTGTCACACAAGCTACTTAAACTGAACTTGTCCAAAACCAAACCTAAGGGGCTGGTTTATGCTTCAAAACAAATGTGGATGGAAAATAAGAGGATATGAATTCTGACTTGCTATTTGATTATACTTTCTACTGTATATTTGAAATTCTTAATTTCCACAGACATTTAAATTAAACTTTTTATGTGTCACATTGTATATTTTTTAATGTTCTTTCTGACACATCCCTAGACAATTTAAAAGAACCAGGTTAATGTTGAAAATCAACTACAGCATACACATTGAGGCTTACCAAATGCTATGTGGATTCCTGAGTCACAGAGTCCAAAGAATCATAGAAATGGAAAGTTATTTAAAAAGTTGTTTGTTTTTAATTAGTTCTTATAACATCATTTATCATGGTAAACTGTGAGAGACCTGTTCGTAAATATTGGAATTTGAAGGTCATATTTATAGATAATACACCTGCTAGGATTTCTCTAATTGGCCAGCTGTCCAGAAGTAGGTCATTTTTTACATGGATTACATGCACATTTTTATAGTTCTCAAACAATTCATCTCTAGGAGGTCATTGTCACAGGTTCCTGAAAGAAAAACTTTAAAAGGTGTATATTGTAAAGAAATTAGTATATCTTCTTGCCAACATGAAGTTCCTGGATTTTATCTTCTACAAAATGTTCCACAGAGTGAAATGTCAGGAATCAGTAACAAAGCTTAAATATTCCATGTCATCTCTGACACCAGTGTAAATTAAAAGACTGTCAAGTTATTTTAAAAATAAAGGTAGACTTAATGGCAGTCATTTTTTTTCCACCACTGATGACTCTGACCATGTCCAGAGAGGATACAGACTAACAAAACAGAGACAGGCAAGTAAGGAGAAGGACAGAACGAAATAAGAACCATAATGAAGGAAAGAAAAATAGAAAAAGAGTAGTTTCAAAAGCAGAAAGAGAAATCATCAGTAATTATTTTTCCAACTGCCTTATGTACCAAGAGAATTCAAGGAAATCAGAAATATTTTCTCAGTAAGATATGGCAAGTAAACAAAAAAACTCTCTTTCGGAATCAAGTATTTTTAACTTAGATGCAACTGCCCTCACGGGGGAAAGGACACTCCAGGCAAATGTTTTAAAGTTACATTTTAAATACAGGTTACATTTTATATTTTAGTTGTAGGAGATGCTATACAAGCCTGTTAGTTGTTCGACTCTCCTAGCAAATCCAAACAGTGGGCTCTGATGTATAACAGGGCGGCATCTCTGATGAATTGATTAAAGGGATGAAAGCAGTATTTGGGAAACTAATTGGATTTCTTATCTAATTTGCCCTTTTGGAAATAAATGAGATTCATTTCTTTCACAGAAGTAAATTCTAGAACTAGGATTCATTTATGCTGATTTTTATATAGCTACCTGATTGTGTTCTTTTCTTTACACGTTACTACATCTATTATCCTATTAAAAAAATACTAAAATGAACAACCACGCAAGCAGAGATTAGTGTTAAACTGTTCATATCACAAATTTCCACAGAAGCCAGGGATGAATAGATAATGATATTTATATTGTTACAGCAGAATACCATTAAAACAGATGGATTTAGACATACTGTTGTCAAAATGAGCTGCTCTGGTGGCTCAGTGGTTAAGCATTTGGCTGCTGACCAAAAGGCCGGCAGTTGAAATCCACTAGCCGCTCCCTGGAAGCCCTATGGGGCAGTTCTACTCTGTCCTATAGGGTCGCTATGAGTTGGAATTAACTCGACGGCAACGGGTTTTTTTTTTTTTTGACTGTCAAAATATATGTCCCTTACAATACAATTCAGTGCAGTAAAAAATCTGATTTAATATGGCCAACTGTGACTTTCAGGTATCATTACTTTATAGTGGATTCCACTACAAACACATTAATATATCTATAGGCAAAATGCATATATCTGAAGAATTGTGAACAGTAAATAGTAGCAGTTTCTAATCTTTCTTTCATAAATGCTTCACCTATAGTTGTCAAGCACAATGAGCTTGTGTGCATCATATGAGCAGTACCCAGGATACAGTGTTTATGAAACAAATAGCTCTATCAATCCAAAGTGGCAAAGTCCACAGGTCCTAGCCACATGACACACTTGTCTTTTGTACCTACAGAATTTGAGCTCTTGTTTTCTTAAGAGAACCAGGGCAGTTTTCAGCACAGACAGAGGGATGGAAGCCTTACTTAGAACAATTCCTAATGCCCTTGCCCTCTGGGGTACTTCCCAGGTAACTGACATTACCCAGGTGTGCACAACACTTCTCTGGTTTGCAAGTCTGATTCAGAAGCCCAGCACTGATTATGAATATATGATAGGAAGGCTGTAATAACCATAAATGTGCAATGAGTTCAACAGAAAACAACTATATACTCTTTCTGGATTATATGGTATTTTTACATTCTTAACAATGTTGGGATGTCATTCTGTAGATATGGGTTTAAAGTGATTCCAAACTCTTGCTATTCCTCTTCCCCATTCTTTCCCTTCCCTTCTGGAGCCATTAGGTGGAGCACAGTAAGGTCGGCATCTAGACCAGAAGAGGGGTAGGAGCCATGGTGGTCCAGAGCAGGGTGTCAGAAACCAAGTAAATGAGGAGGCTTTCTATGTGGGGGAATGACCGAGAATGGGGTGTCAGAACCTAAGCTGGGTGAGGAGGGCACTTACACAGTGGAGGGTGTGGCAGCCATGATGAGAAATTGGTGACATTCAGGGAGACTGATCAAATAAAAAATATATTTAAACATAATGGGCACCAGGTGTCTTACTGTCAGAGAAGAGGGCTAAAAATATGAAAAGAGAGAAAGCTCAAATGAACCCTGTGGTGCTGGATTGGAATTGGAGGTATCAATGTGAACTCATAGTTTTCAATTTATTTGTAGAAATAGATGTAGATATAAATGTCCATATGTGTGTATATATAAATATGGACACATATATTCTCTAGCTGTGTCCACTGAGATAACCTGGGAGCAGAAATATCTTAATAGCAATGGCCATAACTAGTGCTTATATCTAAATACCATTCCTCACTAAAAGGAAACAAAACTCCTCAGAAAATGGCTAATTTCAGGGCTGGAGCAAGGAAAATATGAGTGTGGAACATCTTGTAGCAGAAAGCAAGAAAATGTTCACAGAATGAAGGAGACATTTCAAAAGGGCACAGAAAACAGCTCAAGAGGGCTCCCACAGGCCAAACCTGAGACAAAGCATCAAAATAACTAATGATAATAATGGGTTATAATCCACTGAACTAGGAAACCCTGAGACCATACAGTGATAAATAAATTGAAAGTCTGATGGTATTTACATAGTTTCATAGCATCTCCACACAGGTAATTACAAACAGAAAAAAATTAGACTGTGGGGAAGCCTGGCAGATACCACTTCAATCAAGTGATCACAGTAAACATCATCAGTAATGGGACAAATCAGATGTTGCCAACTGACAGGATGCAATGAGAAGCCAATAACGCTTCTGTGATATTCCTGCCAAAGAGGTAGAGCCTGAATCTAATCATGAGGAAACAACAGACGAACCCAAATTTAGGGATAGTCTACAAAAACAAAGAGCCCTGATGGCACAGTGGTTAAGCTCTTGGCTGCTAACCGAAAGGTTGGCTGTTTGAAATCATCAGCTGCTCTGCAGGAGAAAGATGTGGCAGTCTGCTTCCGTTAAGATTTACAGCCTTAGAAATCGTATGGGGGCAGTTCTACCGTGCCCTATAGGGTCACTATGAGTCAGAATCAACTTGACGGCTGTGGGTTTTTTTGTTCTACAAAAACACTGACCTGTAACTTCAAAGATATTAAGGCCATGAGTGTCAAGGAAGAACTGAGAAACGGTTTCAACTAGAATAGGCATAAAGAGACATGCTAACTAAATGCAATGTGTGATTCTGAACAGGAATCTTTTGCTCTAAAGGACATTATTTTGCAAACAGGGTCCAAAGATTAGATAGTAATAGTTTATGTTAATTTCCTGACTTTGATGGCTATGTAGGAAAATGTCCTTGTTTGTAGAAAATTAACCAAAGTAACAGAAGTGATGAAGTATTAGGTTACTAGCTGACTCTCAAATGTGCAAGAAAAATGTATTTGAACTGGACTTGTAAATTTGCTGTGTTTGTGATCATTTAAAAAATATATATATAAATATATGCCAAAAGAAGTGATTACAGACTTGAAAGAAGAGCAGAAGGGTAAATTCTATGCTGTTTTTGACATGCAAAATAATATTATATAGCTGTTCCAGATCACTGCCAATGACAGGCTAAGAAGAAATGGGTTCAAACTGAAAAATTAAATACATGGGTGGACCCAACAGGAGCAAGGGAGAATGAAGAAAACCAAAGACACAACAGAAACATTAGTCCAAAGGACTAACGGACCACAACTCCCATAGCCTTCACCAGACAGTCCAGCACAACTAGATAGTACCTGGCTACCACCACTGCCTGCTCTGACAGGGGTCACAAAATGGTGTCCCAGACAGAGCTAGAGAAAAATGTGGAACAAAATTCTAACTCACAAAAAAAGACCAGACTTACTGGCCTGACAGAGACTGGAGAAACCCCAAGAGTATGGCCCCCAGACACCCTTTTAGCTCAGTAATGAAGTCACTCCTGAGGTTCACCCTTCTTCCAACGATTAGACAGGACCATAAAACAAAACAAGACCAGAGGGGCACACCAGCCCAGGGGCAAGGACTAGAAGGCAAGAGGGGACAAGAAAGCTAGTAATAGGGAACCTAAGGTCGAGAAGGGAGAGTATTGACATGTTGTGGGGTTGGTAACCAATGTCACAAAACAATCAAACCCATTGCCGTTGAGTTGATTCCAACTCATAGCAACCCTATAGGACAGAGTAGAACTGCCCCATGGAGTTTACAAGGAGCACCTGGTAGATTTGAACTGTCAACATTTTTGGTTAGCAGCCATAGGTCTTAACCACTACGCCACCAGGGTTTCCACAAAACAATATGTGTACTAATTGTTTAAAGAGAAGCTAGTTTGTTCTGTAAACCTTAATCTAAAGTACAATAAAATATATGTATATATATGGAAAATAATGGAGAACTTCCTGATTCTCTCCTTTGTTAACAAGTATACACACACACACACACACACACACCTATATATATGTTGTTGCTGTTAGTTACCATGGATTCAGCCCCAACTCATGGTGACCCCACGTACAGTGGAACAAAATGCTGTCAGGCACTGTGCCATCCCCATGATCAGTTGCAAATTAGAGCATTGTAATCCACACCGTTTTCGTTGGCTGATTTTTGGAATTAGATCACCAGGTCTTTCTTCCTAGTCTGACTTAGTCTATTTTAGTCTGTTAGCACCACTGAAACCTGTTGTTTAAAATCTAAAAAACAAGCCATTAGAACAACTGGTGAGGATGTGGAACAAGAACTCTCATTCATTGCTGGTGGGAATGCAAATGAGTACAGCCACTTTGGAAGACAGTCTGGCAGTTTCCTGCAAAGCTAAACATAGTCATACCTGGCATTCCAGCAATTGCGCTCCTAGATATATACCCTACAGATCTGAAAACTTATGTCCACGCAAAAACCTCGTGTGAATGTTGGTAGCAGCTTTATTCAAAATTGCCAAAAATTGAAAGCCATCAAAGTGACCTTCATTAAGTGAATGGATAAATAAATAAAGTATGGAATGTTATTCATTGATTAAAAAAAAAAAAAGAGCTATCAAGCCGGAAAAAACTCTGATGAGTCTTAAATGCATATTGCTAAGTTGGAGATGTCAGACTGAAAAGATTACTGTGTGCTTCTAACTATAAGACATTCTGAAAAAGACAAAACTAGCAATGGGAAAAAGAGCAGTGGTTGGTAAAGGTTTGGGGAGGGGAGGAGAGTGAATAGGTGAACCAAACAGGAATTTTTAGGGCAGTGAAACTATTCTGTACGATACTGTAATGATGAGTACATAACACATTTGTCAAAACCCATATGGGCCTCAATGTATGCAAATTTAAAAAAATCATATAGAAGTCAGGAAATGCCAGGATGAAACGCAGAATGTGAGAAAAGACTCTAACTGTATTAAAAATGTATGAAACAACCTCACTGAAAGGAGTAGGGGAAAAAAATTGACCTAATTAACTTTTAATGTGAGTGAAAACATTAAGACGAAAGGCGAAAGAAACTGCATATAAGTACTGTACTCTAGCTAATAATATTGTTTCCCATGGAGGTACACATTAACTATTTTGATTCAGCTATTGAAAATGAACAATTAAGTAAAGGGATGGCAGACAGTGGGAGCCAGGTTTGTCTCTGTTAGAGTGGGAGGTTATGGACAAGGGGAGGAGGTTAGAATGATCAATATGGTAATGAATTAGAGTTGAAGACATCAGTACGAACTCAAGATCTGCTTAAAATATAGATGGTTACATATAGAGATGTTTATAGATACGTATATATACACAAGTTTATATATACACTGGAAACTCTGGTGGCATAGTGGGTAAGAGCGACAGCTGCTAACCAAAAGGTCGGCAGTTTGAATCCACCAGGCATTCTTTGGAAACCGTATGGGGCAGCCCTACTCTGTCCTATAGGGTCACTTTAAGTTGGAATTGACTCAACGGCAACGGGTTTGGTTTTTGGTTTTGTATATACATATGTATTTCCATATTCTATTAACTGAGGAGCTATGGTTAAAGCATTCAGCTGCTAACTGAAAGGTCCGCAGTTTCAACTCACTAGCTGCTCTTTGTAAGAAAGATGTGGCAGTCTGCTCCTGGAAAGATTATAGCCTCAGAAACCCTATGGGGCAGTCAGGGGCCTAGCTAGGAAAATAGCACCTATGGCAATTAGTTTTAAATTGCTGAATGATCCCTCACAGCTGGCAATGGCAACTGTGATGGCCTATAGAAAGTGCTCATTGGCACCCATCCTCAAGCAGCGCTCAGGGCGTGCGCCCTACCTGCCATACCTTAGTTGCACCTCTGGACAGTTCTACTCTGTGTTATAGGGTTGTTATGAGTCAGAATTCACTCCACGGTAAATGGGTTTTTGCTAGCTGAGAGAGCCTAGAAGCAATAACTCCCCAGTAGCAATGAGCATCCTTAGCACCCAGAACTTACGTTGCTAATGCCATTCTCCAATAAAGGAACCAAGGCTCCTTGGAGAAATGGCTGATTCTAGGACTGGGACAGGAAATATAAAGATGAGCCTGGACTATCTTACAGAGCCAGAAACTAAGAAAGTACCAAAAAAAAAAAAAAAAAAGATAAGGGTACGTTAAAGGGATACAGGAGTTAACTAAAAGAGCTTCCAATGACCAAAACTGCAACAGTTTGAGCAATAAAATAAGTAGTATTGGATCATAAACTGAAGTAAAAAATAAATATCCATGAGCCGTGAGTCCACAATGATAGAAATTATTGGATAAATAAATAAATGGGGACATGAGACAAATCTCCCAAGAAAAAGAATCCCAAATATATACTCTACCCTCAAGAAAAAAAAAAAAAACACAGTTGTGGAGTCAGTTCCAACTCATGGCAACCCAGGTACTCACAGTAATGAAGATGTTAATAGGAGAAACTGGGTGCAGTGTGTATGGGAATCTCTGTACTACCTTCACAACTTTTCAGTAAATCGAAAACTGTTCTAAATACAAAGTATATTAAAAAAAAAAAATGGAAAGATATGCCCCCAAATCTTATCAATGATTATGTTTTGGTGGTGGATTACAAGTGAGTTTTCTTTTTGTTTGTCTATTGTTTATTTTGGGGTATTGTTTTTTTTGTTGTTGTTTTAGTCATCTAGTGCTGTCATAACAGAAATACCACAAGTGGATGGCTTTAACAAGGAGAAATTTATTTACTCACTGTAAAATAGGCTAAAGGTCTAAATTCAAGGCGTCAGCTCCAGGGGAAGGCTTTCTCTCTCTCTAGCTGCTCTGGAAGAAAGTCCTTGTCCTCAATCTTCCCATGTTCAAGGAGCTTCTCAGGCACAGGGACCCAGGGTCCAAAGGATGCACTCTGCTCTCAGTGCTTCTTTCTTGGTGGTATGAGGTCCCCAACTCTCTGCTTGCTTCCCTTTCCTTTTATCTCTTGAGAGATAAAATGTGGTACAGGACACATCCCAGGTAAACTCCCTTTACACTGGATCAGGGATGTGACCTGGTAAGGGTGTTACAATCCCACCCTCATCCTCTTAACATAAAATTACAACTACAAAATGGAGGACAACCACAGAATACTGGGAATCATGGCCTAACCAAGTGGATACACACATTTTTGAGGGGACATAATTCAATCCATGACATCTATATTTTAAAAATAATTGGATTTTGATTTTTAGCTCTCAAAGCTTTGATATTAACCTAGTAGTCCTAGCATTTCATCTCTTGCTTCTTCAGATATGTAGTTTTGGCCCTCATCTGAAAGAATACATACCAGACAGTATAACCTCCTTTTGAACAAATAAGAAAAGAAAATATAATTATCTCATAGTGGGTGATAGAGGTAAATCATTTTAAATATCAGGGAAGCACTGTGAGCCATTATTATCAGAGGAACAATTACTTTTGCAAATTAAGCTTTAGTAACCATGCCAGAAAGATTGCTGCAAAAACTAAAAATGCCTAGTAGAAGTAAAATCCCAAGCTCCCACAAAGATAATTTTCTGCATATGCTACAGAAATCAGAAAGAGACCAACAGAGCTAAATTTCTTCCACCTAGGATAGCAGAATCTCAGAGGGTATATGCAAAGCCACCAATCCTATCCTTGGTTGATCCACGAATTCCTCTAAAACTTGCCCTTTGTGACATCTACCTTAAGTGCCAACCTCCAGTAATAGCAAGTTTATTTGCCCAGCAGGTGGCTGGTTTTTCAGACATATTCCAAAGTCAGGTTACATAAATCAAGACTGAAATACATCATGATGATTTGTTTGTTGTTTATAAACAAACAGTTAATGACTGCTAATTAGTTATGGGTGGAGGAATTGAGTATTATTTATAAAATGGCTCGTACCACCTTTGCTATCTAGAAGGCAGCATGGATGTATAGGTTAAGACTATAAACTGAAATTTTGACCTTGGGAGAATTATTTAACCACTCTGAGCCTCAGTCTCTTCATCTGTAAAATGGGGATACTTATAGCCCCTACCTCCTAGAGTTGTGAGAATTAAAATGAATTAATACATGTCAAGTGCTTAGAATGGTAATCTGGCACATAGAAAGTGCTATGTAAGTGTCAGCTGTTACTTTAAGTAAGGGCACTTATTACTTTCCTACTCTCTTTCATGCATCACACAGATCTGCAAACATCTCCAAATCCAACATCACGTTGACCCCTCTCACCCTTGCCAACTTCTCACTTAGTTCTCTATAACACAACCATTCTCTGAGATACCCAGGAGCAAAGCCCATTAATTCTTGTCTTTCTCGTTCCTCTTAGCCATCAGAGTTGCTACAACTTATAAGTCTACCTTTGGTTATGGTTCTTGCCTTTTTCCCTATTGCCATCAGCAACACATGAACTTAGCAATAGTCTAAGGAGCCCTGGTGGCGTAGTGGTTAAGCGCTCAGTTGCTAACCGAAATGTCAGCAGTTTGAATCTACTAGCCACTCCACGGGAGAAAGACGTAGCAGCCTACTTCTGAAAAGATTACAGCCTTGGAAAACCTATGGGACAGTTCTACCCTGTCCTCTAGGGTCACTATGAGTCAAAATTAACCCAATGACACACAACAATAACAACATCCAGTTGTCCCAGTTAGCACCATTTGATGAAAATACTATTGTTTCCCCCATTGAATTGTCTTGGCACCTTTGTTGAAAATCAATTGACCATCAATGTGAGGATTTATTTTTGGACTCTCCATTGTATCCCATTAATGGATATATCTATCTTTATGCCAGTACCACATGGTTTTGATTACTACAGCTGTGTAGTAAGTTTTGAAATCAGAAAGCGTGAGTCGTCCAATTTTGTTCTTATTTTTCAAGATTGTTTTGGCTGTTCTTGGTCCCTTGTATTTCCATATGAATTTTAGAATCAGCTTGTCTATTTCTGCAAAAGAGCTGGCTAGGGTTTTGATAGGTATTGCATTGCATCTCTAGATAAATTTGGGGGACTGTTATGGATTGAATTGTGTCCCCACAAATATGTGTTATAAATCCTAACCATTCCTAAATGGTTGTAATTCCATTTGGGAATGGGTTTTCTTTGTTATGTTAATGATCAGTATTAGCATAGGGTGTGTCTTAAACCAATCTCTTTTGAAATACAAAAGAGCAGATTAAGCAAGCAGCAAAAAAGCAGAGATGAGGAAGATAGATGCCATGCCACATGGAGATCACCACAGAGTCAAGGAACAGAGGATGAAAAGGGACAAGTATCTTCCCACAGGGCCAACAGAGAGAGAAAGCTTTCCCCTAGAGCTGGTACCCTGAATTCAGACTTCTGGCCTCCTAAAGTGTGAGAAAACAAATTTCTATTTATTAAAGCCACCCACTTGTGGTATTGCCATTAGAGCAGCACTAGATAACCAAGGCAGGTAATATCACCACCTTAACAATATTAAGTCTTCTGATTCATGAACATGAGATGGTTTTCATTATTTAGGTTTTTTTTTTATTTCTTTCAAGAATGTTTTGCTGTTTTCCAATTAAAAGGTTTTCACCTCTTTTGCTAAATTTATTCTAAGAATTTTATTCTTTTTGGTGCTATTACAAATGGAATTGTTTCTTAATTTCATTTTTGGATTGTTCATTTCAAACATATGGAAATGCAATTGATTATTTTCTATATCGATTTTTATCCTGCAACCTTGCTGAAGTCATTTATTAGTTCTTACAGTTTTTAGCAGATTCCTTAAAATTTTCTACATACAAAGTCATGTCATCTGGAAATACAGATAGTTTTCCTTCTTCCGTTCCAATGCAAATGCCTTTTATTTCTTCTCTTGACTAATTGCCCAGGCTAGAATCTCCAATCCAACACTGAATAGAAGTGGTCAGAAGAACATTATCATCTTTTTCCTGATCTTAGGGGGAAAGCATCCAGTCTTTCTCCACTGAGTATGTTAGCTGTACGTTTTTCATACATGGCTATTATCAAGTTAAGAAAATTCCCTTCTATTCCTAGTTTGTTGAGTGTCGAAAGGGTGTTGGATTTTGTCAAATGCTTTTTCTGCATAAGTTAAACTTTTAAAGGAGAATAATGATTTTATCACTCCATTGCTCAAAAACCTTCAGTAAGTCCACACTGCCCACCAAATTAAATGCAGATTCTCACTACAGCACTCAAGTTCTACAGTGTAGCCCCAATTTGTCTGGCTATATATCTCACTAAGCCCAACCAAACCAAACGCATTGCCATCAAGTCAATTCTGACTCATCGCAACCTAATAGGACAGAGTAGAACTGCCCCATGGAGTTCCCAAGACTGTAAGTCTTTATGGAAGCTGACTGCCACGTCTTTCTCCTGTAGAGTGGCTGGTGGGTTCAAACTGTCAACCTTTTGGTTAGCAGTTGAGCACTTTAACCACTGCACCACCGGGGCTCCTTATATATCTCACTACTACCCCATAAACCTTTATTTTTCAACCTGATCCTCATTATTTTTTGAACACACTCAAGGCTTTTTTCTGTGTGTGCCTTTGGTCATGTTATATTCTTAAGCAAGGGTGCCTTCCTTATGGCATCTACCCAGGAAAACGTTCTCATTTTTCAAACCTGCTTCTCTGCAAATTTTTCCGAATCATTGTATGTATGGATTTCTATTATTTCTCTACCACTAGATTTATAAAACAAATACTGTCTGCAAAATATGACACATGGCGGATGCTAAAAAAAAAAAAAAAAAAATGAAAGCAATGACTTAAAGACCATGTGGAGTTTTTAAACCATTTATTTTTACACTCTCCACCTTCTAGGACAATTAAACCACCAATTAACTATGTTAAAGGGATAGACCTAGGCAACCACATTTATACCTGTTTTAAAAGCCTAAGACCATCCCTAGGAGACACAGACACATAGGGGTAGGTACTTACATCAAATTAGACCAGATTCTGTATCCAGGAACTTGAAAATGGTGACTCTAAGAAATTGATTTAGTTAGCTACAGGGAGATAATGTTTCACGGATGCATCTGTGCATTTAAAGGAGAGGTTTAAAAATTTTTTTTTTTTTTTCAGAATTTCTAGGTGTTTAGTTATGGGAGGATTTTCAGGTTATCTCATACAAAATAATCTCATACAAAAAGGTCTACGAGATTATGAAACTTAGTGAAGGGGTAGAGTTTGCTGAGAAAGGTAAAGGGAGATGTGAACGAAGGGAAGGAGGAAAATGGCACCCCAGGCAGGAGAGTCACACCTGGAAAGAATCCACAACAGGAAAGGGCAAGGCAGGCAGCTTCTGTGACTGAAGGGAAAATTGGTGACCCAGGCAGGAAGGGCTGTTAGATAAAGGGGAACAGAAGAAGCGTACTGAGTGGTGTGTTTTCTGGGTGGTGATAGGCAATTGGCATCAAAGAGCTCGTCGCTTTTAAAATTACTGTTAAAAGAAGTAAGCAGTACATGTGGCTTTAAGTTCTCTGGGAAAAGAGACGTAAGAATAAAGCTCAACAGTTTTAAAATGAAAGTTCATTTGACCAAAAGAGATATATTAGAGCCAGAGGCGACTGTTGAAGTCCAAAAGGAGACTGAACCCTCTGATACAATTTGACGTTGAACAAGCGTTAACAGATTAGCATCCACAAGCACTTCTGACAAGATATAGCTCCCCCAGGCTGTGGACAAACCTGGAAGTGGGCAACTGACAGCCTGCAAAACACACACCACAGCATACCCCTTGTCTGCATTTTATGATTACAAATCAGTTTTCTTTGACATGCCCCATTTTTCACCGCAGCATCTTTGTCTCAGTGCCTTTATCAGTTATAACTTCATCAGAGCATTTGAGTGCACCGTTTACAAAATTGCTTTTTGCTGAAAGTTAGAGAGTACAAAGCAATGCAATTCTGCAGAACAAAAGAGAAGAAAGAAGCACTACCCAGAGACTCCAGCACAGATGGCCTTCATTTTTCTAGCAGAACACTCCTGTGAGGTGTTTTGCCAATAAATTTCTTTATGTTACAGTAAGATGAAATTATCATTGAGTTGGTAATGTATGCAGGTTTTTTTTTTTTTTTTTTTACAAATAGATAAGGGAAGGAAGTAAAGGCTTTCGCTGTAATGCATTCACAGTGAAGCATTTGAGTATGCAGATTATCCACATGCAAGCCTCTTTCTCACATCGTCCAGCTCATAATGTAGTCAGTTATTCTCTGTTACATATGAGAAATCAATTCTCTTTGCAGGTAGCTGTGTTTTATGCTCTTCCCTGTCTAAGCTGTTAGGCTTCCCTAATATACTGCAAGGCCCCTAGTACAGGACTGGCAGATCCTCTAATTTCTAGAAGCTACATTTTTTTTTTTTTTTTTTACATGCAGTGTCAGTTCACTTTTCAAGTCTTTTTCTATTGACAAAATTTACTTGCATTTATTCTACTATCGCATGTGTTAATACAATGCTAATCACCAAAGCATGATTGGCCCCAATGGCATCTTCACTCACAACTATGACCCATGAATAATCTATAACTTGTGATTAAATAATCTGGTAAATATTTTTTTATGAAAGCAACATCATGTCCTGAGAGTCATAGATTTATCTAGGTGTCAACAAGTCAAACAAGGTTTGGCATTTGCAATGTAGCTTCTGCTATGCTTCAAAGGTCAGATCCCTGGGACCAGATAAGAGTGTCTGTGTTCTAACTGTAACTATGCTGCTAAACCATTATTCCAGACCGGGTAACTTAACCTCTTTCTGCTTTGTTTTTCAATCTTCAGATTGAGGGTGGGTTGCTACATCATTTGCAACTGGGCTAACAGAGTTCAATAAATGTTGATGATCCCATAGCTATAGATTTTCTTGAAATATGCCTGCAAAAGTACCAAGTGTTATTGTCCTAGGTGCTAATTATTTCAAATTGCAAATATTTGGTTTAAAACTTGAATCAAGGCCATTTTTATTATATTCCAGGGCCACTTCATATTATAAATTATCCTGGTTCAACACAAAATAAATACCTGTCACACTTGGGTATCCACCAAATCCCATTTCCCCAAGAAACAGGAGCTACATAATTTACTTAGCAAAAAAAAAAAAACACCACTCCAGCTGCCCTCATGGAAAGTTACTGCCAGGATGAGCGTTAATTCCCAAGAGTCTTAGATTGGGTGAGTGGCTAACCTTTTCCTGAATCTGTTTTCTATCCAGTCCAGTGAACAGGAAATGGCTTGTGATTGTTGAATTCCGACAGCCCTGCATAGCCCAGAATCAGCAAGGTGCCCATCTCTTTCTGCCCCAGGGGTCAAACGATTTTGAAAACATGGTCGGTAGCTGTAGTTGATATGCTTTGTATCCTTGTCTTTCCTTTTTTTTTTTGTAGTTGGAGCAGCTGGATCAAAGCCCAGAGCCCTTGTGCCCCTGAAACGAAAGCCCTTTTATACTCAATGTATGAATGAATCTCTCCTTCACTGATGCTCCTTTTTCTTTTCATTAGCAAATAGAACTGAGGAGGATGGTTAAGTTAGCCCTTCTGTGGTGTTTACCAATGAGGACGTGTGCATAAGCTATGACTTCTTTCCCTCTCTCCACCTTCAGATCAATGTAAACATTTTTACAGAAGAGCCCTCACTAACTGGCCCATGAGCAGCTTTGTTTAATAGCTCTCCTCATCACTCATTTTTTCTCCCAGCAACTTTCTCTCCATGGGGATGCTGCTTCGTGGGGTCAATGGCTTTCACCTGCATTCTTAGGTGGCCTGGCATGCTGGATCTTTGCCTGGTTTTTAAGAGAAAAATCGTATGTCTTGTTTTGAAGAGTCAATACTTTTTCTTGATCTGCATGTTCTAAATAAACTGTATAGTTCAGTCCTATGCTGTGTCCACTGCAATTTCTGTTACGCTCACTTGTTTTCTTTGCTGCACTGGCTGGATCTTATGCATCACACCCTCTTTATTTTCAGACACGGAACATTGAGCCATGATTTCTGTTAAAATCTGGGAAATTGATTTTAGTAAAACTAGTGCCCACCAGTTCAAATATCACCTCTGGTCTTAAGAAAATATCACTACTAATAATTTTGTTATACTACTTTGGGCAATCCACCATTCTTCCACATGTTATTTAGAAAGCAGGGACGGTTTGGGCAGCTATTCTTGAAGGTTTTGTGGCTGTGACTGGGAACGGTGCACTTGCTGGCTGTTCTTGCTCAGCCAGTCAGGGTAGGGCTTTGCTACTAAGCTAGCTCCACCCTGGCTCCTGTTTGCCCACAGAACCTCAAGGGTCTGTTTATAACTTCCTTTTGATCCCTGGCCCAGACTGTCCATCACAACTTTTGGCCACAGCATCAGTTCTCCCCACTCCAGGGACACCATTTGGCCACATCCCCTGTGCCTCAACTCAGAAACAAACAGGAATTTCTTCGATTCATCCAGGTCACACAGGGACCAACGATTTCTCTGAGGAACGCAATTCAGACCCTTTTTCAAATAAACCTCTATGATCAAGTCTACTAGGCCTTGATACATTAATGGTAATTAAGAGAACAAGAAAATTCCTTTGTCTTAAAAAGTCTGGGTTTTTAGAGCTTGTCTCTGGCAAAATCCTCTTTTCGATCTGAAAGCTAATTAAAAATTTTCTTGCTTTTCTTTTTGGATTTTTTTTTTTTCCTTCTTCTTCCTACCATCCCTCCACCTTTTGTGCTCCTGCTATAACAATCTTCAGACTCCCTAAGGTACAGAATGCCTCTAGCAGCATAGTGGGATAGTTAGTACAAGTAAATAGTATATACACAGTTTAAAAAATGATTCACTTCACAAGCATGGGGAGACATATCCTGTCCGTGACTATCCTATCAGGTAGTTAAGAGGTAAATTCTCTAATTTTGAGAAGGACAGAGAAACACCTGCTCAAAACATTTAAAAAACATCCAATATATACTAGTATCCTTTTAAAAAAATGTGGCTTCCTTAATCAGGAAAGCAATATCCTTTATAAACCCCCCCCCGCAAAATGAAATATTAGGAATAAATCTAACCAGGGATGTAAAAGACCTATACAAAGAAAACTACAAAATACTACAAGAAACCAAAAGAGACTTACATTAAGTGGAAAAACACACCACGCTTATGGATAGGTAGACTCAACATTGTGAAAATGTCAGTTCTACCCAATGCAATCTACAAATACGATGCAATCCTGATCCAAATACCAACAGCATTCTTTAAAGAGGTAGAAAAACTAATCATTAACTTTATATGGAAAGGAAAGACGCCCTGGATAAGTAAAAAGCACTATAGAAAAAGACTAAAGTAGGAGGTCTCACACTACCTGACCTCAGAAACAACTATGGTAGTCAAAACGGCCTGGTACTGGTGCACTGATAGACACATTGACCAATGGAACAGAATTGAGAACCCAAATGGAAATCCATCCATCTCTAGTCACCTAATCTTTGATAAAGGCCCAAAGTCCACTAAATGCAGAGAAGACAGTCTTGTTAGCAAATTGTGCTGGCAAAACTGGATGTCCATCCAAACTCCCTGAGGGACTGAATTGCTAGGCTGAGGGCTGTGAGGACCATGGTCTCAGCGAATATCTAACTTAATTGGCATAACACAGTTTATAAAGAAAATGTTCTAGATTCTACTGTGGTGAGTAGCATCTGGGATCTTAAAAGCCTGTGAGCTCCACAGGTCTCACCCCTTCAGGGTCAGCCAACACCAGACGGAGTCCAGTACAATGAGATGGTGCCTGGCTACCACCACTGACTGCTCTGACAGGGATCTCAACAAAGACTCCCGGACAGAGCTGGAGAAAAATGAAGAACAAAGTTCTAACTCAAAAGGAAGGCCAGACTTGCTGGCCTGACAGTGACTGGAGAAACCATGAGAGTATGGCTCCTGGACACCTTTTCAGCTCAGTACTGAAATCACTCCTAAGGTTCCCCCCTCAGCCAAAGATTGGACAGGCCCATAAAACAAAACCAGACCAAAGGGGCACACCAGCCCTGGAACAAGGACTCGAAGGCAGAAGGGACAGGAAAGCTGGTAATAGGGAACCTAAGGTTGAGAAGGGAGAGTATTGACATGTTGTGGGGTGGTTAACCAATGTCGTAAAACAGTGTGTGTACTAACTGCTTAATGAGAAACTAGTTTGTTCTGTAAACCTTCATCTAAAGTATTAAAAAAAAAAAAAAACCTGGATGCCTGCCTGTAAAAAAATGAAATAGGGCCCTACCTCATACCACATACAAAAACTAATTCAAAATGGATCAAAGACCACAACATAAATAGGATACAAACCATAACTAATGATACACAAACATCACAAGATAAGTTAGGTAACTGGGATCTTCTAAATATTAAACACTTATGCTCAGCAAGAGACTTCAGCAAAAGAGTAAAAAGAAAACCTACAGACTGGGAAAATTTTTTTGGCTATGACAAATCTGACAAAGGTCTAATCTCAAAAATCTACAAGAAAATTCAACACCTTTACAACAAAAAGACAAATAATTCAGTTAAAAAATGGGCAAAGGATATGAACAGATACTTCACCAAAGAAGATATTCAGGCAGCTAAGAGACACATGAGGAAATGCCCGGCATCACTAGCTATTAGAGAAATGCAAATCAAAACTACAATGAGATACCATCTCACTCCAACATTACTGGTATGAATCAAAAAAATAGAAAATAACAAACGTTGGAGAGACTGAGAGGAGCTTGGAACTTATGCAGTGCTGGAAAATGATATGGCAGTTCCTTAAAAAGTTAGAAGTAAAAATACCATACAATCTAACTATCCCACTCCTAGGAATATATCCTACAGAAGTAAAAGCCATCACACGAATACACATATGCACACCCATGTTCATTGTGGCATTATTCACCACAATAGCAAAAAGATGGAAAAAACCTAAGTGCCCATCAACAGATGAATGGATAAACAAAATATGGTATATACACACAATGGGATACTTCGCAACAATAAAGAACAAAGATGAATCTGCGAAATATCTCACAACATGGACGAATGTGGAGGGCTTTATGCTGAGTGAAATATGTCAGTCACAAAAGTACAAATACTGTATGAGACCACTATCATAAAAACTCATGAAAGGGTTTACCCACAAAAAGAAACCATCTTTGATGGTTACTTTTTTAGGGAGGGGAAGGGTAGGGACAGAAAAACACTAAATAGACAAGTGGTAACTTTGGTGAAGGGTAAGACAGTATACAATACTGGCAAGTCAGCACAGCTTGACCAAGGCAAAGTCATAGAAGCTTCATAGACACATCCAAACTCCCCAAGGGACAGAATTACTAGGCTGAGGGCTGGGGACCATGGTCTCAGGAGGCACCTCACTCAATTGGCATACCAGTTTTCTAAAGAAAATGTTCTACATCCTACTTTGGTGAGTAGCGTCTGGGGTCTTCGAAGCTTGTGAGGGCCATCTAAGATACTCCACTGGTCCTACCTCAGCTGGATCAAGGGAGAATGAAGAAAACGAAAGACACAAGGGAAAGATTAGTCCAAACAACTAATAGACCACAACTACCACACCCTCTGCCAGACTGAGTCCAGCACAAATAGATGCTGCCTGGCTACTACTACTAACTGCTCTGACAGGGATCACAATAAAGAGTCCCAGACAGAGCTGGAAAAAATGTAGAACAAAATTTTAACTCACAGAAAGCCCAGTCTTACTTGTCTGACAAAGACTGGAGAAACCTCTAGAGTATGGCCCCTGGACACCCTTTTAACTCAGTACTGATGTCGCTCCAGAGGTTCGCCCTTTAGCCAAAGATTAGACAGGCCTATAAGACAAAAAAATAATACACGTAACCCAACCACATACATGAGACTAACTGGGCACACTAGCCCAGGGACAAGGATGAGAAGGGAGGAGGAGACAAGAAAGCTAGAGGAATAGAAATGGGGAACCCAAGGTCAAGAAGGGGAGAGTGTTGACACATTGCAGGGTTAGCAACCAATGTCACAAAATAATATGTGTATTAATTGTTTAACGAGAAACTAATTTGCTCTATAAACCTTCATCTAAAACACAATTTTTTTTAAATGCGACTTCCTTTTTATTTAGAAATAGACTAAACCAAATGATATTTCTTCTCAATCCTGTTATAAATAAATTAAGAAATGCATTTCAGAGTGCCAACTTATTCTAGGGCTCTGCCTTAGTCATTTAGTGCTGCTGTAACAGAAATACCACAAGTGGATGGCTTTAACAAAGAGAAATTTATCTTCTCACAGTCCAGTAGGCTAGAAGTCTGAACTCAGGGAGCCAGGTCCAGAGGAAGGCTTTCTCTCTCTCTTTCGGCTCTAGAGGAAGGTCCTTGTGAAGCACCGGCACTGCTTCTTTGGTGGTATGAAGTCCTCCTGTCTCTCTGCTTGCTTCTCTCTTTTATATTTCAAAAGAGTCTGGCTTAAGACACTATCTAATCTTGTAGATCTCATCAACATAACTGCCACTAATCCATCTCATTACATCATAGTGAGAGGATTTACAACACAGAGAAGTCACATCAGATGACAAAATGGTAGACAATCAGACAATACTCAGAAGTATGACCTACCCAAGTTGACAGATATTTTGGGGGGACACAATTCAATCCATGACAGGCTCTTTAGATACAAGAAGCAATAACCATGTCATGAATTAAAAATTTTTCCTCTTGTTTTATTGCTGTCTTAGAGGCAAAAATATGAAGTTTTTTTTACTGCCAAACTTTGTTTATATATATGCTGTTAGTATATTGGTTGCAAGTGTTAATATTCTATTAGAAAGACCTGAATCATGAGCATCCTAAGTGGGTAACTTGATTTAAAACAGCATCAGCAGTAGGTTGCCTACTCGAGGTTTGTGGCAGAATCCTTGCCAAAAGTATCTTAAGTAAACAAGGATTCACCAATATTACCCTTTGCCCAAAACTCTTCCAGGCTTGAGGAGGCCATGGCAGGATTTCTGCAGTCTTAATCTGGGAGAGGAACTGTAAAAAACAGAGTCTTTTGTCAGTGCTTACAAAATAATGGAATCTTCTCCATTTCTTCTCTGCATCTTAGGAAACCAGCACCTGTGAACAGGAAGGAGATCTCTCATACATTTCTCACTACCCTCCTCCCACCATACCATCTCTGGGAAGATGAGACACAAGTGCCAGCCTTGCTTATCCCTCTACTCCCATTTCTGAATCACATCTTAAGGGTTCGTGACTGCATAGCTCCTTTACTTGAAATTTCTCCTCATAGGGTGGTGACACCGTATCAAAATTAGTCATCATCAGTATTACATTCCGTAAGAGTACCTGTTGGGCTCAGAAAGTATACCATCCATTTATTCTTCTAAAAAAAAAAAATTATTCAGTTACAGCTTCTCTCCCACCCCCAAATATTCTGAATAATAAACTCAGTGAAGGGTGAAATAAATTGTCTAAATAATTATTAATGTGATTATGAAGTTTAGTGCAAATGTTAAGAATTCTTGAAATAAGGTGCATAGTGTAACAAAGGAATTGAAATAAAATTGTACATTATTTCAATAAAACCTGACAAGTAATGCTATCAAGAAGGAAAGAAAAAAGTGGCTAAGGTTGTCATCTAGCCCGCGGAGAAGGTATTTTATTGTTGATATTTACAAAGAAAAATAAGTTGAAATATATTTTCAAAAAATTTTAAAGAAAGCACCAGTAAGTTGGAAATGTGTGTGTTAGAAATCACTAGGGGAAACTAAACTTGATCAATGAAACACATTTCCTGTGTATCTTTCCAATCCTGTGATAATTGTTCCAGGCAATTACAGAAAAACCAGTTTCAATACTTGTGTTTATTTGTTCCCTTGCTTTATTCTATCAAGCCAAGGATGTCCTCTAAATAAAGAATGTTATCTGTGGAACATTTGATGGTTGTATTCTTTACAAGGTCAATAAGGTGTTTTTGGAATGCATACGGTCATTAAAAAATGAACAAACAAAAAAAAAGAATTAGTTGCTGTCAAGTTGATTCTGATCCACAGTGACCACATGTGTGTCAGAGTAGAACTGTGCTCCATAGGGTTTTTAATGGCTGATTTTTCTGAAGTAGATCTCCAAGGCTTTCTTCCAAGATACCTTAGCGTGGACTTAAACCTCCAACCTTTTGGCTAACAGCCCAACATGTTAACTGTTTGCACTACCCAGGGACTTTTGGTTTTTGATGGGATCAAAATTAAGAATGGAGATGAGAAAAGCACATGAGAAAGGAACCCTGCAAAGTAGTGAGTGATGATGCCAAACCACTGGTATGGACACCCATGATTGTTGGAGTTCAGCGAGGTCCCTCCCAGTAATGAACACCGTCAGAGAAGATATCCTTGGTGGATGAGACAAGATTTGATGTGGGCCTTAAGTGATGGTTTTTTAAGATTGGAAAGATGGGAAGATAGAGACACTCAGGTAGGAAGAACGGCATTTTGAAAAGGTAAGAATGTAGGAATTAGAGGGGAGAGTGATAAAATAGAAAGAGTTCTTGCTAGATTGTAGAAGGTCTTGAATGCTGTCACGAAGCCAGAGAAACTTCTTCCTTCTGATTTTTCAGGGATCTAACACATGAACTAGAAGCTCCTTTTTTTTTGTACCCTTGAGGACGTTTTGAACTTTAGGATTTAGATGCAGTGGTTAAGAGTGAGAGGGCTCTAGAGTTCAAATATCATCTGTGTAATCTTGAGCAAGTTCCCTAAGCTCATCTTTAAAATGAGATTTAAAAAATAGCATCTATCTCATAGGAGCTTTTTGAGTATCAAATGGGTTAATACATGAACATGTACAGTAACTGGCACATATTGCACAATACATTTTAGCTGTAGTTATTACTCTGAGTTTGCTGCTCTCTGTTCCCAGCACCCACCCCCCCTCCACAAACACACAGGTGCCACAGTTTGCACCTGACTACTAAATGAAAGGTTGGCAGTTCAAATCCACCCAGAAGAAAGTCCTGGCAATCTACTTCTGTAAGATCATACAACAAACTGAAAATCCTATGCAGTGCAGTTCTACTCTGAAATGCGGGGTAGCCATGAGTCAGAATTGACTCCCCAGCAACAAGTAGGGTTTGGGTTTGGTTCCTCTTCCCTCCTCCCCTCACTGCTTATGGAATTTGTTTTCTAAGATTTTAAGCAGAAGAATGACACACACACAAAAAAGTGAAGCATTAGGAAAATTAATTTGGTAGCAGAGCACAAAGTAGATTGAGAACAAGAAAGGAAGACCTATTGTTGCAAAACAAGAAGAGGCTTTCCAATTTCAAAACGCTCTCAAAGGATGTCTTGATCAAATAACTTTACAAGTGCTTTTTCTCATTCTACTTTTAATTATTTTTGAAGGCCATTCAGAGTACAACGAGGTACATACTTTTCCATCTTCAGTCAGCTTTGATCTAACACAGTGCAGGATAACCCATTCTAAGCATTTTCATATAGACTTTTAAAACCTAGTTCTTTTTTTTTTGTGTACTTTAGATGAAGTTTACAGAACAAACTAGCTTCTCATTAAACAGTTAGCACACATATTTTTTTATGACATTGGTTGACAACCCCACGACATGTCAACACACTTCCTTCTTGATCTTGGGTTCCCTATTACCAGTTTTCCTGTCCCCTCCTGCCTTCTAGTCCTTGCCCCTGGGCTGGTTGTGCGCCTTTGGTCTCCTTCTGTTTTATGAGCCTGTCTTATCTTTGGATGAAGGGCGAACCCAGAAGTGACTTCATTACTAAGCTAAAAAGGTGATTGGGGGCCATACTCTCGGGGTTTCTGCAGTCTCTGTCAGGCCAGTAAGTCTGGTCTTTTTGTGTGAGTTAGAATTCTGTTCTACATTTTTCTCCAGCTCTGTTCAGGACCCTCTGTTGTGAGCCCTGTCAGAGCAGTCAGTGGTGGTAGCCGGGCACTATCTAGTTGTACTGAACTCAGTTTAGTGGAGGCCGCGGTAGTCGTGATCCATTAGTCCTTTGGACTAATCTTTCCCTTGTATCCTTAGTTTTCTTCACTCTCCCTTGCTCCAGGCGGGGTGAGACCAGTGGATATCTTAGATGGCTGCTCACAGCCTTTTAAGACCCCAGACGCTACTCACCAAAGTAGAATGTAGAACATTTTCTTTCTAAACTATGTTCCCTGAGACCATGGTCCCCACAGCCCTCAGCCCACCAGCTTGGTCCCTCAAGGAGTTCAGATGTGTCTACAAAGCTTCCACGATAAGTTGTGGACAAGTTGTGCTGGCTTCCCCAGTATTGTGTACTGTCTTACCCTTCACAAAAGTTACCACTTATCTATCATCTATTTAGTGTTTTTCTGTCCCCATCCTTTCCCTCCCTAAAAAAAAAAAAATTTTTTTTTTCTTTTTTTTTCCTAGTAACCATCAAAGACTGTTTTTTTGTGTGTGTAAACCTTTTCATGAATTTTTATAGTAGTGGTCTCATACAATATTTGTCCTTTTGTGATTGACTTATTTCACTCAGCATAATGCCCTCCAGATTCATCCATGTTGTGAGATTCTTTGCAGATTTAACGTTGTTCTTTACTGTTCCGTAGTACTCTGTTGTGTGTATGTACCATAGTTTTTTTTATCCATTCATCTGTTGATAGGCATCTAGGTTGTTTCCATCTTTTTGCTATGGTGAACAGTGCTGCAATGAACAACATGGGTGTGCATATATCTATTCGTGTGAGAGCTCTTATTTCTTTGGGATATGTTCCTAGGAGTGGGATTGCTGGATCTTATGGTATTTCTATTTCTAGCTTTCTAAGGAAGCACCATATCATTTTCCAAAATGGTTGTATCATTTTGCATTCCCACCAGCAGTGCATAAGAGTTCCCATCTCCTCGCAGCCTCTTCAACATTTGTTATTTTCTGTTTTTTTGATTCTTGCCAGTAATGCCGGGGTGAGATGGTATCTCATTGTGGTTTTGATTTGCATTTCTCTAATGGCTAGTGTTTGAGAGCATTTCCTCATGTGTCTGTTAGCTGCTTGAATGTCTTCTTTGGTGGAGTGCCCATTTCCTTTGCCCATTTTTTAATTAGATTATTTGTCTCTTTGTTGTAGTGGTGTTGGATTTTCCTGTAGATTTTTGAGATTAGACCTTTGTCAGATTTGTCATAGCCAAATTTTTTTCCTGGTTTGTAGGTTCTCTTTCTACTCTTTTGGTGAAGCCTTTTGATGAGCATAAGTGTTTAATATTTAGAAGATCCCGGTTACCTAGCTTCCAGAGTTTGTTCGTATGTTGTTGATTATGATTTATATCCTGTTAATGCCATGTATTAGGGCCTCTAGTGTTGGTCCTATTTTTTTTTTCTTCTATGATCTTTACAGTTTTGGGCTTTATATTTAGGTCTTTGATCCATTTTGAATTAGTTTTCACTGGTGGTGTGAGGTAGGGGTCCCATTTCATTTTTTTACAGATGGACATCCAGTTTTGCCAGCACCATTTCTTAAAAAGACTGTCTTTCTCCCATTTGATAGATAAAAAAACTAGTTATTTTTTAGAGTCTTCTTTTGACAGCAGAAACCTTTTGCAAAAATCTTTAAATTAGGCAAGGAAACCAGTCCAGAATTTTCTGACCAGGCCTCCTACAGGAATGCTCTCTGGACTAAAGTTCAATTTACCTTTTTACTTTTTATATAATTTTCTAAAGTACCAGGAACCCTATTTCCTTTTTCAGTGTCACTGGTTCTCAGGAGAACAAGGCAAAGAGTCTCCTGGTAAACAAACCTTACTCTCTTATATTCTTAATTCTATTTTTCCCACTCTTGAATGTTCAGCATTATGCAGTGGGGTCATGCAACATAAAATATAAGTTCTTGACCGGAAATAACTCAGATGGAAAAGAAATTGCGGAATATGTTACTAAATATCAGATAAGTGAATATTCTTCTTCTTAGAGAATAACAGCATATTCTTTAAATGAATTAGTATTTTGGTAACCTATGCTTATATAGTTCACTCCAGCATAGGGGAATAAACAAATGGTCAGATGAGCAGGTAAAAACCATATTTCTCTGCCCCTTATCCTCATCTGTTATTGCAAGTCCTGCATCTCCCTGAAAAATACTTTGTAATTATGTCTAGGGGGCTTTAGGGGGTGCTTTTATTGTCATATGTGTTCATAGATATACCGTCTATCAGCTACTTCATGGCATCCACCATTTTCTTCCTGTTTTTCTCCAGCAACATTTGGTGCTGATGATTCCACTGTGTCCATGTATGAGGTGTGTCCCCCTCCCTCCTGGATACCACTTATGGAGCATAAGAGTCCAATGGTCTCTAAAACTTTGATCTGCTGAAGTCACACTGTGTAGGCTAAAAAAGTAGGGAGAACATTGATCTCCATTTTGTACTGTACTTTATCACGTGGATCCCAAAGCAGTGTTTCCTTGCACCCGAGTGCCTATAAAGAGTTTTAAATAAAAATTGCTCTTTCTAATTTTTAAAATTTAAAGTCTCCAGCCTGGCACAGGGGCTGAACTTGAGGATAACTTTCAAGTCCTCTACACTGTCTTCTTTCAAACACTGAACCCCCAGTATTGAAACCAGCACATGTGCTGAATCCTCTCATCTTTTAAAATGAGTTTCTTCCAGGAAGTCTCTTGGTCCCTCATGTAAATAAACTCAGGCCAGAAGGCTCAGATATTAACACTGTTTAGGTTCAAGCTGGGACTCCAAATATATTTATATATTTGCCAATCCTACTTTTACAGAAGTGCATACCATTTACTTTTTTTTGAAAGTTTGCAAGCAGTTATGTAGAATTACTTAGTTTGTGGCTCTGGTTATGGTGAAAGTTTACGGGATTCAGTTGATTTTTGCAACTATATTCTATCCTGGAAAAATTGTCTTCTCTGCAACTTAGTTCATTCGATTTTATTTTACTGAGAAGATTGGCTGTGAAGCAAAACTTTCATACAAAGCTTCCAACTGAACTTCAGGATCAATTTATGATGATTCATGTGTTTTATTTTGTGTAATAAAATTAAGCAACGGTTGAACTTTTTGAAGGGTGAAATCCCCTTGAGGGCAGGTCCCATGTTTTATTTATCTTTTTAACCTCAGTACTTAGCAGTATGCCTAATGTAGAGAGCACATTCAATAAGTGTCGCCTCATTAATTACTCTATCAGGTGCATTAATATTGGAAGACTAGGATTTCTGGATCAATCGGGTATGATTGATCTGAGTCAATCCATTCTTACAAAGTGTTTATGCATCTATCTGGCTGTTAAAAAGTTCTACATCCTTCAAGGTTTATTTCAAATATCACTTTCTCTAAGCCACAATTTCCTAAACACTCTCAGCTCAAAAGCACTTAAAAAAAATGTATTTTTCAAAAGTAAAATGTTTGTCTTTGGTCCCATTGGAAATATATTGATGACACTTACCCATGACTATAAAAAAAAAAGGCAGGTGAAAATTCAGTCTTTACTGGATTATAGTCTTGGATTAATGTAATGACCAGCTTTATAAATTCATTCTGTGTCCTGACTCTTTCCTGACCTGGTTTGGAAACTTTGCACGAAGTGGTACTTTATCTCTTATTAATTCTAAAGATGACAGACACAGGATTTCATTGTCTAGTTAGTGGAAGCTGCATTCCCTGATTAGCTGCCTTGCCCTTTTTGAGGCTTTGATTTATTGGGGCAAAGCAAGCAACTGGCTTTTGTACGTGCTAAAAGGAAACTAGGGTAAGGAATAATTTATAGGTCCCTCTTTGTGGTTGACAAAAAAAAAAAAGTTATTTTCATTATATAGCTGTAAGAACGTCTCTTCTAAAATAGTAGAAAGATACTGTAATAAGTAGAAACTCAAAGAATGACATTGAGCTACTACTTCAGTTACCTTAAAAAAAATGGTTAAAATCATATTTTGAAGGAGATTGGCCCTTCTGAACTCTTATCGTAATTTTACAGAGAACAATGTTTCTTCCAATCTGGCATCAGAGCTGTGCAGAGTAGCATTTCTGCAGCTCCCAGGCAAGTTACATTTGCCAAAACAAAGTGTGGGCGGAAGGTAGCAGGGAAGAGTTGGCTGGTAGCACTGTTCACCTGGGAAAATGCTGCCAAAGAAGAATCCAAAATAGAGGTGCCAAGGAAAAATGTATTCAATCGTCCAAAAAGAAAAAAAAAAAAGTAGCAAACTTTAGACATCACCAAATTTGTTTGGGCTTCTCAAGCTTTCCTTTTCTCCTTTTTATACTCTAATAAAACCTGTATTTTGGCAAGGGGCTTTGCTAAATGATCCCTATATTAAAGTATAATAGGAAAGCCCCACAGACTCAGAGTATTTTTTGTAATAGGACGAAGTCTGGATTTCCCCTTCTGAGCAAGCCAGAACTTTGTTTAATTGTCACAGTGAGTGTGCAGACTCTTCCAATATCATGAGTAATTCCAAATTCCAAATAATGACCAGGTTTATAAATCTATTCTGTGCCTTGACTCTTTCCTGACCTGGTTTGGAAACTTTGTGCAAAGTGACACTTCATTTCTTATTAATTCCAAAGATGACAGACACACGACTCTGTTGAATCCTGCTCCTAGAATTGAGAGTAAGTAGGATTTCAATAGCTTGAGTAGGGAGTAAGGTGATTAAAAAAAAAGAAAACAAAAAAACCAAACCCGTTGCTGTCGAGTTGATTCTGTCCTATAGGACAGAGTAGGACTGTCTCACAGGGTTTCCAAGGCTGTAAATCATTACAGAAGAAGACTGCCACATCTTTCTTCCACAGAGAGGCTGGGGGTTCCAACTGCTGACATTTTGGTTGGCAGCAGAGAGCTTAACCACTGTGCCAGCAGGGGTCCCTCAAGTAAGGTGATACCAAAAAAAAAAAAAAAAAAATCCATTGCCATCGAGTCGATTCCGACTCATAGTGACCATATAGGACAGAGTACAGTTGCCCCAGAGGGTTTCCAAGGAGTGGCTGGTGGATTCAAACTGCCAACCTTTTGGTTAGCAGCTGTAGCTCCTAACCACTATGGCACTAGGGCTCCGAGTAAGTAGGAATTAATTCCATTGGTGAATGGGTTGGGTAAGGGTAGGAGAGCAGTCTAAGCAGAGAACAGTAGGGGCAAATGACTGGAAGTAGGAAAGTTCTGGGTGTGTTTCTGGAATGGTAAATAATCTGGTTAATAACAGGTAACGTTTTTAGGAACTTACAATGTACCAGGTACTAACTCATTTATTTTTCAAAACAACATTACACAGAAGATACTTTTGTTTTCACCATTTTATAGATGAGTAAACTGAAGCTTAGAAAATTTAATAACACCCAAGATCATAAAGCTAGAGAGTGGCAGAGATAGTATTTGACTCTAGGTTGGCTGGGTCCAGCCCGTGGGCTCTTAAACAGTATGGGATCTGTAGCATTTCAGTAATGTTAGAGAAAGGGCCTTTGTTAGAGGAGGCAAGGGTGATAGAGAAGTGAGAGATAATCTGGAAAATGTAGAACACTGGATTTATTTTTCTAATAGCCTTCTGGACATCTCCACATGAATATAATGTCTGCCCTCTAAATCCAACTAATCCAATAAAAACCAAGCTCATTACTTCCTCCATTTTCTGGACAACCCTTCCTTTGCAGTAGGTATCCAGGTTATAGTATCATCATTGTGCTCCCACCCACCCAGGCCAGTGCCCTTGGAGTCAAGGCACACCTTTTCCCTCACAGTCATCTTCCTCTGAAAGTCATTCTCTTCACCCTATTTTCCAAGCCAGCTGCACTTTTTATTTCCCCCATCAATGTTCTCACCTGGACTGAAACAACGATCTTCTAACAGAAGTCTTTTTTTGCCCTACCTTTTCCTGGCTCCCAGTGGATCCTACAGACACCAACTAGAAAATCTTCCCAAACCTGGGCTTTGATTATACCACTTCTCAAAACTTACTTCATGGATTCCTGTTTCCTACAGAATTCTGACCAGGTTCCCCAGTTTGGCTTTCAAGGCCTTCCATGAGTGGGTTCCAAGCCTTACTTTGTCCACATCTCCTCACAGATGTTACTTTCTGAGCATACAAACCAAACTCTGGGAACCTGCCTTACATTTTCTAGCCTCTAATTCAGGCCTTGGTTAATCGAGCACACCATGCCCCAAACCCATCCCACTTCTTGAAATCTTTCCTCTTGCAGGTCAAATTAGTTGCTCCTTGTAGCTCTCCCATTGCATTTTGCTTAGACCTCATACTTTATATTTCTCTTATTTCCTATTTTATACCAGAGCCTTTTGCATTTTAAAAACAGTTTTCTCCTCAATTAGATTACAAGTCCTTTGTGATCAAGGACACTGTCTTCCTCATCAGCATGATTCCATTACTTAGTAGGTGCACAGTAAGTTCACTGAGATGAATTATGCTGAAATGAAGACAAAATCACATGGTCCTGAGCAGAGGCTACCTTTGACAATGGACATGAAGTGTCCATTTCTTCTTTCCTGAACCAGAGGGTCATCCATGATAATAGACCATGCCTTGTGGGAGTATGTAGTCATAAAGCCACATGGAGTGGAATGGGTTAGAGACATATCCACAATTTTTCCCAGCACAAAGCCCTAACCAGTAATTAAATGAAACAAAAGAGGGAAGAAAGAGTTGCAAAACTCTTGATTGTAGTGTATCCTTAACAATGCAAAATATCTTTTCATGAAAAAGGGGGATCCCAGCTCATTCTCTATTTTTTTTTATGCACAGTGGGCATAGTCCAGACTTGACAGGCAGGCTAGGAAATGACACAGAAATGAAATCCATAGATGTTATAACCTACACACACATAGACAATTAAAAATAAATCACTGTAGCATACTAACTGTAATACAGAAAAGAAAGGAAAGTGATTTATAAGAAAATAATCTGCATGTCAGTACACAAATGCTCAGTTTAGGACCACACTGGAGGACCTAGTGGAGCAGTCTATGCTTGCACCATAAGTGCAACAGCCACAAGAGCAGATAGATGCAGCTGTGTGGTCTCAGTGACTCCAACACCTGAGCAGCATGGCTGCAAAAGTGGCAAACAAAACAAACTGCAATCTTCCCTTAATTTACACGGCAGTTGTAAATCTGGAAAATTCAGTGTGTACTAAACAACAACAACAAAAAAAACCCCAAACCCATTGTCGTCGAGTCGATTCCTACTCATAGTGACCATATAGGACAGAGTAGAACTGCCCAAGAGGGTTTCCAAGAAGTGGCTGGTAGATTCAAACTGTCAAACATTTGTTTAGCAGCCATAGCTCTTAACCACTATACCACCAGAGCTCCATAAATGGAAAACCATGTAAAAATATATTTTGTTTTTATGTATAAAATAGAGTTAGAGTTTAGACTCAGATCATTTTAAATGGAGTGTTCACCTACATGTATATATTCACCTGGATCTGATAAAAGATCGCCAAGTTGTGTGAGATGTGGAATAATTCATTGCTGGACAGTACTGTAGCCATGTCTTGTGGGATATTTAGCATCCCTGGCTTCCCCTAAATGCCAGTAGTACTCCCAAATGTTATGACAACCAAAAGTAGCCCTCACAATTTCCAAAATGGCCCCTGGTAAGCAAAATCACCTCCTCTGAGAACCCCTGACCTAGGTTGCAAGGTTTATGAGGACACAGATTCAGAGAAGGTAAGTGAATCACCAAAATTGACATAGCCAGAATCAGAACTACAAGAGTAGCCCAAATCTCTTGACTCCTAATCTAGTGCTATTTTGTCAGTCAGGTATATTAATACACACAGCTGTATACACATATATTACATTTATATATGTTCACACATGTATGATGTTTCATTTGTTGAAAGACCATCTAGAATTTGACTTAGTCTGGATTTCAGAAAAGCTAGTTCTGACATTTTCATTGAAATTAGTTCAGCCACACTGCTGAATTCAGGTAGAACAGTTATGTATATAAACACAGACTAAAGGAAGGACAATGCTGTGTTTCCTAATTACTACAGCCTTCCATTTCCAATTATGTGACTGGCTAGGTAATCAGACCTATCTTTCCAATTAAAGCAACTACTTTCCATTGAAAACAACCTAAAATGCTATAAAATATTTTACAACTTTTTAAAAGTGGGGAAGAGCTGACAAGATAATGGAATTATTAGGTCAAAATTTAGTGAAGGTTGGACCCACAGAGGTTAGCAAAGTTCTAAAGCTGCTCTTGCCTGAGGACATTTGCTGGTTCTGGTGGGCTTGTACAGATGGCCTCAAAGGAGTAGAATCAGTAGACAAAGCCCACACAAGATAGGAAGTCTAATAGGAGACTCTCCCCTCATAAAGCTAGGACCTGAAAATGTAAGGGAAAACCAGAAAAAATTCACTCACGCCCTGCTCCAAGGAATCCAAGGACATTTCCCTTGCCGTCAAATAGTGATGAAAGGGGGGAGGGGACAGAGGCTTAGCAAAAGGATAACAAGTGCCCAGGGGCAATCTCTGGGTTGTGCCCCCACTCCCAGTTTCAAGATGAATAGACATTGATAGTGGTGGCAACACATTAGCAGAAACACCTTCCCCCCTCTTGTCCAGCTGTATTGGTCGGGTGTCTTTCATATTTGTGGCACCTTGGAATGTCATTCTGTGCCTCATCTGGTACCCCCTTGGACTTTCACCCAAGGGCAAGTTCCCTTTCTCCTGCTCCTCTCCCTATGCCTCTGGAAGGGGGTTACCAGACACGTTATAACCACAAGCTAACTCAGACACAAATTGGCAGCCCAAATGCCCAGATCTGCAGTCCAATTAAACTTCAGGCTGTGATTTTGTTTAAAGCGGCCTTGAACTGGTAGTACCTCCAAGCAGAAGTAAACCCTGGTGGCGTAGTGGTTAAGAGTGACAGCTGCTAACCAAAAGGTCAGCAGTTCAAATCCACCAGGGGCTCCTTAGAAACTCTATGGGGCAGTTCTACTCTGTTGTATAGGGTTGCTATGAGTCAGAATCAACTTGACGGCAGTGGGTTTGGTTTTTTGGTTTTATGCAGCAATGCCCCCATGCGTCTGTTATTTTGTCATACTATGGGGACTTGCATGTTGCTGTGATGCTGGAAGCTATGCCATTGGTATTCAGATACCAGCAGGGTCACCCATGGAGGACAGGTTTCAGCTGAGCTTCCAGACTAAGATAGACTAGGAAGAAGGACCCAGCAGTCTACTTCTGAAAAGAATTAGCCAGTGAAAACTTCATGAATAACAGCAGAACATTGTCTGATACAGTGCTGGAAGATGAGCCCCCCACATTGGAAGGCAGTCAAAAGACAACTGGGGAAGAGCTGCCTCCTCAAAGTAGCATCGACCTTAATGACGTGGATGGAGTCAAGCTTTCAGGACCTTCATTTGCTGATGTGGCACAACTCAAAATGAGAAGAAACAGCTGCAAAATCCATTAATAATTGGAATGTGGAATATATGAAGTATGAATCTAGGAGAATTAGAAATCATCAATGAAATGGAACACATAAATATCGATATCACAGGCATTAATGAGTTGAAATGGACTGGTATTGGCCATTTTGAATCAGGCAGTCATATTATGGTCCACCAAGCCAGGAATAACAATGTGAAGAGAAATGGCATTCCATTCATCGTCAAAAAGAACATTTGAAGATCTATCCTGAAGTACAACGCTGTCAGTGATAGGATAATATCCATATGCCTACAGGGAAGACCAGTTAATAAAACTATCATTCAAATTTACACACCAACCACTAAGGGCCAAAGATGAAGAAATTGAAGATTTTTACCAACTTCTGCAGTCTGAAATTCATCAAATATGCAATCAGGATGCATTGATAATTACTGGTGATTGGAATGCTAAGGTTGGAAACAAAGAAGAAGGATTGATAGTTGGAAAATATGGCCTCGGTAATAGAAACAATGCTGGAGAACAAATGATAGAATTTTGCAAGACCAACAACTTCTTCATTGCAAATACCTTTTTTGCCAACATAAACAGCAACTATACATACGGACCTCGCCAAATGGAATACACAGGAATCCAAGCTCAATATCATCAGTCAGAACAAGGCCAGGGGCCAACTGTGGAATAGACCGTCAATTGCTCATATGCAAGTTCAAGTTGAAACTGAAGAAAATTAGAACAAGTCCATGAAAGCCAAAGTACGACCTTGAGAATATCCCACCTGAATTTAGAGACCATCTCAAGAATAGATTTAATGCGTTGAACATTAATTACTGAAGACCAGACGAGTTATGGAAGGACATCATACACGACTAAAGCAAGAGGTCATTAAAAAGACATGAAAGAAAGAAAAGACCAAAATGGATATCAGAAGAGACTCTGAAACTTGCTCTTGAATGCTGAGCAACTAAAGCAAAAGGAAGAAACGATGAAGTAAAATAACTGAAAAGAAGACAAAGTAAAGTATTATAATGACATGTGCAAAGAGGTGGAGATAGAAAACCAAAAGGGAAGCACACGCTTGGCATTTCTCAACCTGAAAGAACTGAAGAAAAAATTCAAGCCTCAAGTTGCAATAGTGAAGGATTCCATAGAGAAAATATTAAATGACACAGGAAGCATCAAAAGAAGATGGAAGGAATACACAGAGTCATTATACCAAAAAGAATTGGTCAATGTTCCACCATTTCAAGAGGTAGCATATAATCAGGAACCAATGGTACTAAAGGAAGAAGTCCAAGTTGCACTGAAGACGCTGGCGTAAAACAAGGCTCCAGGAATTGATAGAATATCAAGTGAGATGTTTGAACAAAGGGATGCAGTGCTGGAAGTGCTCACTCATCTATGCCAAGAAATTTGGAAGACAGCTACCTGGCCAATCAACTGTAAAAGATCCATATTTATGTCAATTCCCAAGAAAGGTGATCCAACCCAATGCAGACATTATTGAATAATATCGTTAGTATCACACACAAGAAAAATTTTGCTGAAGATCATTCAAAAACCTTTGCTGCAGTATATCGACAAAGAACTGCCAGAAATTCAGGCCAGATTCAGAAGAGGATTTGGAACCAGGGATATCATTGTTGATGTCAGATGGGTCCTGGCTGAAAGCAGAGAATACCAGAAGGATGTTTACCTGTGTTTTATTGACCATACAAAGGCATTCAACTATGTGGATCATAACAGATTATGGATAACATTGCAAAGAATATGAATTCCAGAACACTTAATTGTGCTCATGAGGAACCTGTCTGTACATAGATCAAGAGGCAGTTAGCTGTTTGGACAGAACAAGTGGATACTGATTGGCTTAAAGTCAGGAAAGGTGTGTGTCGGGGTTGTATCCTTTCACCATACTTGCTCAAACTGTATGCTGAGCAAATAATCCAAGATGGTGGACTACATGAAGAAGAACAGGGCATCAGGATTGGAGGAAGATTCATTAACAACCTGCGTTATGCAGATGACACAACCTTGCTTGCTGAAAGTGAAGAGGACTTGAAGCACCTACTGTGGAAGATCAAAGACTAGAGCCTTTAGTATGATTATACCACAACATAAAATAAAAATCCTCACAACTGGACCAATAAGCAACATCACGATAAACGGAGAAAAGATTGAAGTTGTCAAGGATTTCATTTTACTTGGATCCACAATCAACAGCCAAGGAAGCAGCAGGCAAGAAATCAAAAGATACATTGCATTGCAAAGGAACCTCTTTAAAGTGTTGAAAAACAAAGATGTCACCTTGAAGACTAAGGTGCCCTTGACCCAAGCCATGGTATTTTCAATTGCATCATATGCATGCGAAAGCAGGACAATGAATGAGGAAGCTTGAAGAAGAATTGCTGCCTTTGAATTGTGGTGTTGGCGAAGAATATTGAATATATCGTGGACTGTCAAAAGAACAAACAAATCTGTCTTGGAAGAAGTGCAACCAGAATGGTCCTTAGAAGCAAGGATGTCACACACACAGTACATTCTCTTTAACTTTTGACCCTTTTAACACAAAAAAAGTGGAGATGTTGTGATTTATATTACCCAGTGCTATTTAAAAAGAAGTGAAAGTACAGATTTTCCTCAATTTTAACGTACCTCACTTAAAGCATAAAAAATGGGTCTACCATACGTTAGCTATTTCGCTTTGGGAAAATTACTTAATATCTTTAAGCCTGGAGCCCTGGTGGTGCAGTCTAGGCTTTCTGTGACATGGGGATAATATTAATAATATTGACTAAGTTTTACATACTTTGGACATGTTGTCAGGAGGGATCAGTTCCTGGAGAAGGACATCATGCTTGGTAAAGTAGAGGGTCAGCGAAAAAGAGGAAGATCCTCAATGAGATGGATTGACACAGTGGCTGCAACAATGGGCTCAAGCAGAACAGTGATTGTGAGGACGGCACAGGACCGGGCAGTGTTTCGTTCTCTGGAACCGACTCGATAGCACCTAACAACAACAACATGGAGCAATGCACCTTCATTTTAGGCCTCAAAGAATTCTCACAAATAATTTTCTGAAGAAAATGAGTGGTTTTTAGCGCAAAACGTGTGAGCCCATAAGGGAATAAGATGCAAGAGTAAGAAGCAAAAGAATAACAGCAGAAACAGACACGTAAGTACCTGATACTGAAATTATAAAGTACAGATGAAAACATTAATTATGCTTTCTATGTTCAAGGAAATTTAAAGCCCTAATTAATACAAAAGATTTTAGGAATGCTTAGAAAATGAAACTATGTCTTAGAGTATTAGAAGATTTAAGCCTGTTCACTTAATACTCACACATAGACAATAAATAGAAATCATTGATTTTCTAGAAGTGTTTACAGAGTTGTGGATGAGTTAAGATGGCTGTAGTCAAAAGTACATTCTCTTTAACTTTTGACCCTTTTAACACAAAAAGTGGAGATGTTACGCTTTATATTACCCAGTGCTATTTAAAAAGAAATGAAATTACAGATTTTCCTCAATTTTAATGTACATCACTTAAAAAATAAAAAATGGGTATACCATATATTAGCTATTTGGCCTTGGGAAAATTACTTAGTATCTTTAGGTCTGGAGCCCTGGTGGTGCAGTCCAGGTTTTCTGTGACATGGGGATAATAATAATATCGACTCAGTTTTCAGGAAAATGAGGATGACACTAGATAGTATTGACTTCCTAAGAGTATTGTGAGTAGTAAATGCGACAATGCTTGCAAAGTGCTTAGGGCACCTGGCACATAGCAATTAACCGATACGTGGTAGCTTTTTTCTTAAAAAAGGAAACTCTAGTGTTTTAAAAAAGGAGCACTGCTGGTGCAATAGGTAAGTGCTCAGCTGGCTGCTAACCAGTTGGAACCCACCGGAGACTCTGTGGGAGAAAAGTCCTGGAGATCTGTCCTGAAAAGATTACAGCCTACGAAATCCTACAGGGCAGTCCTACTCTGTTATATAGGGGTTTTTTTTTTTTTTTATGAGTCAGAATTGACTCGATGGCACACAACAACAACAGTGTTTAGTAGAGACTAAATTATAGGCAGCTATTTACTTGACAGGAGCCCTGTGATGCAGTGGTTAAGAGCTTGGCTGCTAACCAAATGGTTGGCAGTTCAAATCCACCAGCTGCTCCTGGGAAACCCTATGCGGCAGTTCTACTCTGTCCTAGAGGGTCTCTATGAGTTGGTACCAACTCGACAGCACCTAACAATAACATTTACTTGACAAAAGCATACAACATGGCATTCCTTTAAACAATGACATATTTAAGACATGTTGATTAAAACATTCTTTTACTCCTGGATAGACTTGTCTGTCTCTGAAGGAGGATTCCTGAGGGAACCAATGTCACACGTTTTTACCTCTTCAACCCGCAGCTCCATTATATCCTTTCACTTCCATTTCCTCTTGCTTTTCTCTTCCCTTTGGTTCCCAAGTCTTTCTACTCAGTGAAAATGGGACAATTGGGCACATCCTCAGCAAAATAATACTTCAAACACATGAAAACTATTTAATTACTTTTGAATTACTTCTTCTCTGTTGTTCAAGTTGAATAAATCAGCTCTTTTAAACTTTTTACTCCGTCAGAGTTTTCCAAAGCTATAATCATCTCTCTTTCAGAAGCTATGCATGTTTTATCATATCCTGCTTAAGTGTGGGGCCCAAGGAAGACATTTTATTCAATGATGGTCCGACTAATGCTGATCCATTTGGAAGATGAATTTCCTGCTCCTTCTTACGTTTCTTAGAACAATGTCATGCCTGCTTCTATTCTTTCAGGAGCCGGCAACTAAAAGAATTTGGCCTGCAAAAACATCTTGCTGTTTTTATAAATAAAGTTTTATTGGGACACAGACACATGCATTGGTTTAAGTATTATCTATGGCTGCTTTCACACTATAGCTGCAGAGCTGAGTAGTTAGAGACTGTAAACCTCACAGAAGTCTAAAATATTTATACCTGGCCCTTTATAGAAAAAGTTTGCCAACCTCTGCTTTAAAATATTAAAATACTCCTGCTGCACACTCACCCTGGATGTCTTTTCTTCCACTTCGCCTCTCTTTACGCTCTCTCTTGTTCACTGTGCTCAAGCCACGTTGACCTTCTTTCAGTTCCAGGACCAGCACCAGACCGTTCCTGCCCAAGGCATTATTACCACAGATAATACATGCTGCCTGGAACAGCAATCTCTGTTTGCAACAGCCTTATCATTTTGACTGCTTCTCTCTCTCTCTCTTTTTTTTTTTTTATGTTCTAGCTCCTTAGAAGGGTTTCCCTAACCACTCTACCTAAATAGTTCCTTCTGCCATACAGCAAGGAGACCTACAGGTACAATGGTCAAGCACTTGGCTAACAGAAAAGTGATCAGTTTGAGCCCACCCAACAGCTTCTCGAGAGAAAAGACCTGGTGATCTGCTCCTGCAAAGATTACAGCCTAGGAAACCCAATGGGGCAGTTCTGCTCTGTCACATGGGGTCACTATGAGTCAGGATTGACTCAGCAGCAACAGCTCATATACCGAGTTGATCTTTACTTTATCACATTACTTTTTTTTCCTTCAGAGCACCTATCACAATTGAAAATTAAGTTTTTGTTCATTTGTTTTTCATCTCTCTCTTGTCTGTGAGCCCAATGAATGAGGGACAATGTCTGTTTTGTTACCACTCTATACCCAGAGCCTGGCACATTGTAGGTGCTGAAAAATTATTTGTTGAGTAAATTAATAAATAAATGGAAAGTTTATATATACATTGACCTTTTTTTTTAATTTTGCAACTTGCCTTTTAAATCTTTAAATCTAGTGGTGTGATAATATTTGATATATTTCTTTCCTTTGCTCCAAATTATCAAGGTCATGCTGTATTTCAATTTTTTTCTCTCCTTGGTGATAACTCTCTCTCCCAGCTTGATGCCATCTGTAAACTTAATGAATGCTATTTGGTTATTTATGTGGTTAGAGGTGCGATGAAGAAGACAGGTTGCCCTGACTACTCTGTTGCATTTGGGTCATTTCAGTAATAGGAACATTGATTCTTCACAGAGAAAGTATCTGCACATTCCTGAATGAGTGGCTGGAAATAGAATATTGGAATATTAATGAATACCTTGTAAATTGCATAATGATTGTTTCTGGGATATTTGTATGTTGATGTCAGTCTATGTGTTGACTTCTAGAAAAACATTCCCATGAGCCAAAATGGATTACATTTATATTCTCTAATTATAAAAAAAATTTCCTTTCAAAAACTCTGCAGTAAATGCCTTTTCAGAGTAAAACGAAATGCACAGTAAATGAAAATCCTTAAGCAATGTACCAATTATGGCTCTGATTAAACTGTGTCTCTGCTTCGCAAGGATTGTTTTATGGAAATGAAAGCTTTGCTATCACCATTACACTGTATGCATCTCTTCACCTACCGATACATCGGGCCAGCCTCTGGGTAAAATCCAACAGCCCCTTAGCAATTCAAGAACACTATCAGAGGGCAAGAGGGCTTAGAACGTTTAGTAGTTCTCAAAGTGTGGGACTAGCAACTTCCGAATCCCTGAGAACCTGTTAGAATGCAAATTTCTGGGCCAGTCCAGAACTACTGAATCAGAAAGTTGGAGGGTGGGGGTGCTCTATGTTTTAATGAGCTTTCCAGGAGATTCTGATGCAGGTGAACTAACTGAGGTAAGCAGAAAAAAAATCTACCCAGGTGGCATTCAGGTAGGAGACTTGTATTTTAACTCATATCCCCAGCTGCATGCTATAGAGTGAGGTTTTCCAGTTGGGTCCATTCTCCTGACACCTGCTAAGATATTGCTTCTGGGATGAGACTGGAAGAGCCAGTGAGTTTCATTTTTGCTCTCTTGAGAAATCTTCTTCAGGTAGGCTTTAAATTTACCAGTTTACCTTTTCTGACTCAGATGTGGGTGGTGACTGGATCTTTCTCCTCTGCAGTCCAAGTTACACACTTACTTGGGAAACCTATAACCTCTACCACTTTTTTTTTTCCTCCATTAAAACTGACCTTGGATTTTTTTTTTTTTTTTTGCTAGTCTCTCTCTACCTTGACTTCTTAAGTCTCATGATCTGAAATAGAAGAGAGATTTTGACATTCAGAACCATTAATCAGTTGCTATCAAGTTGATTCCAACTCATAGTGAGTCTATAAGACGGAGTAGAACTGCCCCTTTGGATTTCCAAGGCTGTAATCTTTAAGGAAGCAGACTGCCACAGTTTTCTCCTGTGGAGAGCCTAGTGGGTTGGAACCTCTGATCTTTAGGTGGGAAGGTGAGCGCTTAACCACTGCACCAGCAGGGCTCCTTGGCATTCAGAACAGTGGTTCTCAAACTTTAGTGTACATCAGAATCACCTGGAGGACTTCTTAAAACAATGATTGCTAGCCTCCCCTATCACTATCAAGCTTCTGATTCAGTAGGTCTGGGTGGGGTCCATGAATGTGCATTTCTAACAAGTTCCCAGGTGATGCTGATGCTGCTGGTCTGAGGACTACACTTTGGGAATCAGTGTTCTAGAAGCGTAAAAAAAAAAAAAAAAGATCAGCTTAATTAATCAAACAGTACCTTCTCACAGATGTGAGTTTTTACTACGTGCTCATCCAAAGCTAATCCTAACAGGGAGGTGTTTGGATTTTTTTCTTTTTTTTTAATGCTTTTTTTTTTTTTTCCTTCCAGCTTCATTCTGATCAATACGGCAAGGAACAGGTGGTTAGCTGAAGTGCCCTGGTGCTGGATCTAGAAAGTCAATTGAACATATCTCTTTCCAACTCTATGTTCAGTGACAGCATGTTGGTGGCTGAAAATCCACTGTGGTGGACAGTTTGCCACAAAATGTGGCAAATACAACAAATCAGAGCTCCCCACCTCCACAGAGCTGGTCATTAAATATCTACCAGGACACTCCTAGTCCAATAGGCAAGGTAAGCATGGGCTTACTTGTGCTTATTTCCTAATCTGTAGTGAACAATTTCACATGCATCTCACCACATCAAAAATATGTGTAACTGTTCACTACAGGTTAGGAAATAAGCACAAGTAAGCCCATGCTTACCTTGCTTTCTGGGTCATCTGTCCCTGTTCTGGGATAGTAAATTTGAAAAGAGGGTTTAATTCTGTAGGAAGGTGATGTGGGGTTGGGAGAGAGACAGACGCCAGCTGTACCTAGAAGCAGAATCTTTGATGTGGTGAAAAAATGTGAAATTGTCTACTACAGAGGCTCTGGTAAACAAGGTAAGCACTGTGCTTACCTTGACTATTGGATAATCCACTCCTGCCTAGGAGGAACCCTAAATAAAGAGCATATATGATAATATCTGACATTTCCTGGCAAGGGTGTGGATGTGAATTGGAGGGAGGTTGGGGAATGACATTTGTTAGTGTATATATCATCCAAGAAATGTGAAATTGAATGGTGAAGTTAAAAGGGTATTCATCTGTTGATGGATGTCTTAGTCATCTAGTGCTGCTATAACAGAAATACCACAAGTGGATGGCTTTAACAAAGAGAAGTTCATTGCCTCACAGTAAAGTTGGCTAAAAGTCCAAATTCAGGGCATCAGCTCCAGGGGAAGGCTTTCTCTCTGTTGGCTCTGGAGGAAGGTCTTTCTCATCAATCTTCTCCTGGACTAGAAGCTTCTCTGCGCAGGAACCCCGAGTCTAAAGGGCACGCTCTGCTCCCGGTTCTTCTTTCTTGGTGGTATGAGGTCCCCAACTCTCTGCTTGCTTCCCTTTCCTTGTCTCTCTTGAGAGATAAAGGTGGTGCAGGCTACACCCCAGGGAAACTCCCTTTACATGGGATCAGGGATGTGGCCTGGTAAGGGTGTTAACAATTCCACCCTAATCCTCTCTAACATAAAATTACAATCACAAAATGGAGGACAATCACAGAATACTGGAA
Organism: Elephas maximus indicus; assembly: GCF_024166365.1. Lineage (NCBI taxonomy): Eukaryota > Metazoa > Chordata > Mammalia > Proboscidea > Elephantidae > Elephas > Elephas maximus. The sequence goes on from NC_064819.1 coordinate 146,583,475, forward strand.
ATCATGGTCTAAATAAGTTGATGCACACGTTTTTTAGGGGGACATAATAATCCATGACAATGGACATTTGGGTTGTTTCCACCTTTTGGCTGTTTTGAATAGTGATGCAGTGAACATCGGTGTACATGTGTCTGTGTCGCTGCTTTCAAGTCTCTTGGGTAACTGATTTTGTTGAAAAATGTTTATCAGCAAATGTATTATCTATATTTTTACAACAATTTAAAGAAAGTGTATGCAGCAGCTTTTTAAGTTGCGCAGGCTGTGAGAAGATAGTATAGTATAGAATTTGAGTGGTGGGCCTTGGAGTCAAATACAACTGAGATGGCAACTAGCTCCGCCACTTACTGGATGTATGACCTTGGGTAGGGCAACTGACCTTTCCAAACCTTAATCTGCAAAACAGAAATAACATGTTGTTGTGATTTTTAAGAGAATTAATTTAAAACCTAACAAAATGCCAAACACATGGTAAATTTTAGTTTTACTCAGGAAATGCTAATTATCACTGGTATTATTATTGGCATTAATTTTGAATATAGCCAGAAGTCTGTCAACGAATACTTATTGAACACCTTTTATGTGCCCAGCACTCTGCCAGACACTACTAGTCTTAGTCATTGCAGTCAAAGAGTTTACAATAGAAGGTGGCATCACATTTTCTAATCACATTTACAAAAAAAGAGAATGAAAAGGTTACTTATTTCAGTATGTAGGCTAACAGTTTTGAGTATAAACATTTACAAAAAGGAAGTAGACCAGAAGAATTAATAGGATTATGAACTAAAATAAAGCCCTGAATTTATGAAATACAAAGTAAAACTATTGGTCTTTTTGATAATGCTTTGGCAACAAATGAAATTTTTCAGGTGCTACAATACTTTGTAGAGAATACACAGAGGATAAGCAAACTCTTGCTTGAATAAGTTGTAATGTTAAAATATGCTTTAAAATGATTAAAAGTGAAAATCTCTGGTCCATTTCAAGATAGTATAGAAAGGTAGCATATGATCAAATATGAAATAGAGTATTAAATGACACACCCAATTAAAACCTTACTTAAGATACAATTCTGTACCATGGGACTAGGCATCTCGTTTCCCATTCTTGCTACCAGAATATGACTGTAATATCTAGATATCTAGAGTTGACAGTTGTTAGCATTAAACTGGGCGATTTACTTAACTTCTCTGAACCTTACTCTTTTGTGACATGGCTAAAATAATAGTTCTATTTCATAGGATTGGTATGAAAATTAATTGAGACAATCCAGGTAAATTAGGTTGCATAATGTCCAACACATAGTTTACACTCACTAAATGGTAGTGTGCCCCCGCCCCCCTCCGTCCCCTTTCAGAGTTCTTCTCCAGGCAATGAATATGCAAGTGACAGCTGTTCATTTGAAGCACAGTCATTATAGAGGTTTTTTTCTTCATTGTGTTCTGAGAAATCCTGGCTACCTGTTTTACTAAAAAATTTAACTTTGAAATTTGAAATTGCCTATAGACCCTGAGGCTTTCTCTCCAACTTGAGTATTGTTCTTATCTGGGTACTGTAGCCATTCCTAGGTTCTCCATTTTGATGATAGGAGTTTCTTCTTGCTAAGGGGTTTTTCTTGCTCTGAGCTGTAGATAAAAATGGACGTTCCACTGTATGGGTTCTAAGACTTCCTGCATAACACCATTAAATATCCCCTCTATGTTCCAGAAGCAATAGTGGAAGAAATAAATCCACTGACTTTAAAATATATGAATAAAATTGAAGTCAAAATAATAAAAGTGAAATTAGAAGTGGGAAGTTTGGATAGAGTCAAAGAGGTAACAAAGGTCAAGCACCAATGAGGCCCTATCCACAGAGTGTGCAAGGAGTAGAGAAAAGAAAGCAGTATTAAAGAGAGAAAGAGAGAAAATTAAGATGGTGCCAGGAATGGTTTCAAGAGAAAGAATAAGTACGGGGGATACGGCTCGAGACATTAAATGGATCTGAAGGAAGCAAATGATTTCCCCACAGATGTCAGGCAGCTTCAAATGGTTGTTTCCGTGTAACTTCCTCCTACTTTGTTCCCAGATTAAGGAGTGACGATGTGCTCTGGCCCAGTAGCAGATGAAATCTTGCATCTCAAGATGCAAACGGAAGGAATCCTTACACCAAGCCAGAGTGGTCTTCAGTATTTTAAGACTACGTAAGAAGAATGTGTAGAACTGTTAGATAAGCAATTAGTAGGAACTGCCCATCTGATGTGTAAGATAAATGTTAATGTTTTTCTAGCTGCAGACTAAGATGTATCAGACTTCCCTACTTTCCTGAATTACAGTGAAATGTTGCGTCCCAATTAACCTTTGTTATACAGTATGCACAAAAAGAAATCTACAAGGAGAAACTACTAGGCGGGCTTTATCTATCAGACAAAATCATTAAACCCTGTCAGTTCTTTTTACTGTTTACTACAGTGGCTGCTGAAGAGGCTTAGTTACCAAAGTGGTTACCAGTTGCTGTTGAGTCAGTTCTGACTATGGCAACCCCATGTGAATAAGAGCAGAGCTACATTCCATAGGTTCTCCACGGCTGTGACCTTTTGGAAATAGATCACCAAGCCTTTTTTCCAAAGTGCCTCTGGGTGGACTTGAACTTCCAACCTTCTGGTTAGTAGCTGAGCGCTTAACCATTTGCACCACCCAGTGCCTCCCAAGTGGTTAGAGCAACGTTAATTACTTCAGAGTGGCTGGTTCTAGTTGGATTCATTGTCTATGATCAATGGACTCAAACAAGCCTTGGTAATATTATTGGATTCTTGTTTACTTAAGATAAACCAAAAAAAAAACTCAACCAAACCCACTGCTGCCGAGTCCATTTCAACTTATAGTGACCCTATAGGACAGAGTAAGACTGAACCTTGGGGTTTCCAAGGAGCGGCTGGTGGATTTGAACTGCTGACCTTTTGGTTAGCAGCCAAACGCTTTACCAAAATGATGTAAGGTTGTGGTTTTTACTCAGTCTGTTGGCATTTAATAATGTATCTCCACAGTTACTCTTCATGGAGTTAAATTATTTCAACCATATATGGTACACCAAAGGTACATACACTTTAAGATTAGACTTCCCTGTCTGAAGTAACAGACCTCCCTTCACTTTCTCCTCACCCAGCTTTTTTTTCATTGTGCTTATTATTTTCAGAAATTATATCATTTTATAATATATTTTATAATACTACAAAATAATATTTTATAATATTTATTTTTTGTCTGTTTTCCCCATGAGAATATAAATTCTGTAAGGGCAGAGACTTTATCTTATTAACTATATCTGCAGTGCCTATAACTTTCTCTAACACTTAGTGGGTATTCAGTAAATATTTGTTGAATGAACAAGCTTATAGATTGGTTTGCCAGTTAGAAAAATGAGTGGCTAATCGAAGTTTTCAATAGGGTCCATCTAATGATAATTATACTAGGTGAGAATGAGTCCACAGAACTACTATTTATAGCAATTTTTAGAGATATATAAAATGGACTAGAAAGTTGGTGTTTTATTACATTTCTGTTTAACGTCTTAGTGTATGTCAAAATTCTGTGGTACACTTATCTAGGAATATGACTGAGCAGATTCTGAAATTTATTTGAAAGACACAGGAGGCTCACACAGAATGACTTCCAAGGGCCAACGTCAAGAATATACCAAAAAAAAAAAAAATCAAACCTGTTGTCACGGAGTCGACTCCGACTCATTGTAATGCTATAGGACAGAGTACAACTGTCCCATAGGGTTTCCAAGCCTATAATCTTTATGGAAACAGACCGCCACATCTTTCCCCTGCAGAGTGGCCGGTGGGTTTGAACGACTGACCTGTTGGTTAGCAACTGAGCACTTAACCATTGCGCCACCAGGGATACCAAGAACGTAAAGGCTGTTACAGTTCTCTCTAGCCCACCTAATGTAGTTTAATGAACTTTAAATCTCTTTAATGGAGATGGATGGACCTCTCTGTGTATGTCTCTCTCACACACACACAATATGCATACCTGCCGAAGCAATTTTCTCTTTGTTTAGACTAAGAGAAAAACATAGAAATCCACTCTCCCGCCCTGTCATTTTTCTCTCTATGCCCCACCCCACCCCACCCCCATGGCCCCAAAGAAAAACATGTTCAGACATGTTACCCCTCAGGAACTTACTCAGCAACTAGATGTTAATGATTCATTCTGGGCATTGGCTCAGCTGTGCTGGTGTGACTCTAATACTTCACAACATGTTTTCTCCTTTTCAAAATGGGCGATTGAGACCTTGACATAACTAACGCCATGACGATACTCTAAATAACCTGTAAGTTTTTTTTTTTTTTTTGCCTGTCTTCTCCTTTCTGCACACTTTTCTAATGACTTTGTTTTGTTCTGTCTGGCCACCTGTGACTTATGACCCCCAACATAAAGATTAGAGTCCAGATGTCCAGCTGTATATCTTTAGCCTGATAAGTAGATGTCCAGCATGTATCTCTTTAATCTGATAAGGATTCTCTTGTAATTGTCTTGTAATGTATAACTCATCTGGCCATCTGTGTGTGGGCTACGTGCCTAAGGACACTGTGTAACCCTTACAACAACGATACATAAGCTGTAATGTAAAATTGCCTTTTGGGACTCCATGAAGACAGCCAATGTTGCTGCTCGGGCTCCTAGTTGGTGTCACCTCCTAATAAACTTTCTGACTCTGGAGCTCGACCGCACAGCACCTAACAACAAACTAACAGTATGGTCATGGCTTCTTTCTTTTTCAGAGGAAGAAAAACTATCTGAGAAATAAGTTCTTTTTTATGCAGAGGCTGAATTCATTTTCATCTAATTTATTCCGATCTCTAACATTAGATCAATACAACCTAAACTCTAGGAAATACTTGCAAGCAAAGGTGTTCATTGTGAATGCATTTATTAGTGAAAACAACAGTATACTAAGGCAAGGCTATGTGCCTGAAAAAGATCCAGATTTTGTAATAACCTATGTCATCTGTAATATACAACTGTAGGCAGTCACCAAATTTGGCTTCTCAGGCCACATCCTGTACACCAGTAGCTTTCAACAGCGGTAGATTTTGCCCACTAGGGCATTATCTGGAGATGTTTTTAGTTGTCCCAACTAGGGGCAGAGGGTGGTACAGGCATTTTGTGGGTAGAGGCTAGGGGTGCTGCCAAACATCCTGTGATGCACAGGACAGCCCTCTACAATAAAGAATTATCCAGCCCAAAAAGTCAGTGATGCTGAGGATGAGAAACCTTGCTCTATACTGACATAGAAATCTAAAGCATAGAGTCAGAATGGTGTTTGCGAGCCTAGTAGCTTAGGGGGAGCCAAATTAATTCTCCTACATGGCTGTGAGTCTTGGACATATCATCAAGATCGTCAGTGTTTCAAAATGTGCTTAATAAAATGACTCTGCAGGATCAAAAAGATGGGTGTTATTCCTATGTCAGTCCACCAGTTACAGAATTAGGAGTGCTACACCACTGCTCTGCTGGTAAGACAAGTGTTTTGGTTGAATCACAAGGAAGAAGAAATCATGATAGGTTCACTCAATCAGAATGCCAAGTAACACACCTGTGTTAGGAATGCTGGCAAATTAACCAAAAGTACCAAACCAGTTGCCATTGAGTTGATTCCTACTCATAGTAGGAATCAGTCAACAAACATGGAATCAAACATGAGTATCTTCCTCTGAATAAGGTTTGGATATAAAAAATTCCATTTATTTCCTTTTATAAATCTGTTTTAAACAAACCTGAGAAGCTCCTGTAAATTTATTTCCTAGGATTTACAGCAGTTAACACTCAGTTTGGCCAAATGAAGGAGAACTGAGCTTTATAGGGTTTTCAAGGCTGTGACCTTTCTAAAACAGATTGCCAGCTCTTTCTTCCAAGATGCCTCTGGGTGGGTTCGAACTACCAACGTTTCATTTAGTAGCTGAGTGTTTAACTAATTGTACCACCCTCTGTTGGGAAATTGGGGGACAGAAAACTCAGAGATTTATTGGAGGAAAGTATATCAGGTGGTCTGTAGGCTAGAATTAACACCAATATGTTAATTGGTTACTGGGTATGTTAATTGGTGTTAAAAAAGCAGCAGGTATAATGGTAAATCCAGAGACTGCCCTGTGTGTGAAGCACAGGAAAGGATGATTGTCAGAGAGATACGGATCAGAGCTTTGGTGGAGGAGGTGATCTGCCTGGCCCCGGTCCCAGCTTTGATCCTACTTGTGCAATTATAGTCAAGTCTCATGCCTTCTCTGTAAGATTAGGACCCAGCATGTGCTCCGTGAGATTCCCTATAGCTCAACAATCTCATTCAGTGGTCTCCTCACGATCTGCCCTGGCACAGATGGAGTAAGACAACTCTGCAGCAGGGTGCCAATGAAGTATATTTATTAATTTTCAAGTTTTTAGTAAAGAAAACCAAGAACAAAAGGAAGAGATGCAGGCTTGAGAAAATGGGAAAACCTTAAATTTGATAATCAGCCAACAAACATGGAATCAAACATGAGTATCTTCCTCTGAATAAGGTTTGGATATAAAAAATTCCATTTATGTCCTTTTATAAATCTGTTTTAAACAAACCTGAGAAGCTCTTGTAAATTTATTTCCTAGGATTTACAACAGTTAATACTCAGTTCGGCCAAATGAAGTTCCTCACTGCATTCCTCATAGGACAGATGGGTTTCCATTAGCCAATATCCTTCCAGGTGGTGCTGACACAGCACATATTTGAATATTCTTCTCTGTGGGAAATAGAGATGTAACTTCTATACTTATCTCATCCTGCTGACAACTGGGTACTACTACTTTCTTCATAGCCCTGGTTTTTCAAAGACCAAAAGTAAACTCTTCTCTTAGAGAAAATATCCAAACAAAGAAAATAAAAAATGCAGTGCTATTCTATGGCTCTGGTTCTTGTCTCAGTAACAGCTACCGGCTGTGCAGATTGCTGGCCTTTGACGCACTCCGTGTTGGTGCTGGAGGGCTGTCTCCCAAGGAGGGAATGCCTGAGTGCCAATAGTTACATCTTCAAGAAAGCCACCTGGAAAAGAAAGAAAAACCCACCAACTTCATTTATATAACATGGTGAAACGGCTGGAAGCACATCAAATTAGAATCAGTTATATCTGGTCGATAGGCTGCACATTGAAAAACAAAAATGACTCTTTCAGTCAAGCTAGACGTTGACATTTTATAGCAGAAGCCAATTAGCCTTTTTTTAAAATGAGCCATAGAGTAATTAAATGATTCACATGCACTTTAAAGAAAAAAAAAATATAGTTTTAATGGACATTAAAGTTGAATTACTGTACAGTAATCCAGTCCTCTTTCCCATTGGTTCAAACTACTGTTTGGGACCTTCCATAAGCAGCATTCCAAGTCACACTGATGCCTAGGTAATTCCACTTCCTTTTTATTAATACCAGTAATTACACCAGCCTCTTGTCAGGTCACAATACATTTAATTACATTCAATTATATTTACTGTGCTTGTCAGCAGAAATTCATCTTAAAAACTAGTGTTTGAGAAATTTTTAATTCATACAGGCCCTACATACAAAATATTTTCAGGTTGTTTAATGAGGCCCAGATCAAATGTATCTAATTTCCCAGTGGTTTTAATAAAGAGTAATAAATAAACATAAGTCAATCATGAAAGTTTAGAAAGTTTTAATCCAGAGGTGATAAGATATTGGAAATATATTGCCAGTATTCGGAACTGAATGTAGATTAGAGATAATGGTGGGGAAGTGAGGAAGGTTGGGGGAGCCTGTCCTAGGTCTTTTTTGGATAAAGGGTGAGCAACAGAAGTAAATGCATTCTACTCGTGGAAAAATACGGGAAACCTGTCAACTATCAAGTAAATTGGTTCTTAAATCCCAAAATGAAGTCAAAGGAGCATGTATTTAAAGATCCTTGTATGGGGAAAGTAAAAAGTAAGAGGCATGCCGGAGAAAGCGTCTGCTTTATTTTGAGTAATTCAGAAGTATGTTATTCTTCATACAGTGCTGGAAAGAAAGGCACATGCTGAGTTTCCATATCAACTTCCTGCTGAGTTTCCACAGCAAGCTCTGCAATGAGCACACCATCAACCTTGAAGAAACAGGCAAAGAAAAAAGGTCGTTTCCTAAATAAATGTAAACACAGACAATTGAGACAAACCTCAAGGGCTTATTGTGAAAATTAAATGAGATAATGAATATGAAAACTCATGTGTTTTTCTTCTCTGCCTCTCGGCTAAAGCAGATACCAAGAGCCCATGAATATCTCTTATGAAAAGGGACTGTTCAAGAGAGACTGGTAGGACATGGTAGGAAATAATTATACAATTACAGGGGAAGAGAAACTTTGCTGTTAGCTGCCTTCTAACACATTACAAAACGAAACCCGACTTACAGCGACCCTATAGGACAGAGCAGAACTGCCCCATAGGGTTTCCAAGGCTGTCAATCTTTATGGAAGCAGATTCCACATTTTAGTAGGTGGAGCGTCTAGTGAGTTTGAATGACCGACCCTTTGGTTAGCAGCTGAACACTTTATCCACTGCTTAGCTGCTGTCTGTTGTTGTTATGTGCCTTCAGATAGGTTCCGACTCAGAGCGACCCTGTACACAACAGAACGAAATACTGCCTGGTACTGCGTCATCCTCACAATCATTGCTATGTTTAAGCCCATTGTTGCAGCAACTATGTCAATCCATCTTGTTGAGGGTCTTCCTGGTTTTTGTTGACCCTCTGCTTTACCAAGCATGATGTCCTTGTCCAGGGACTGATCCCTCCTGATAACACGTCCAAAGTACATGAAATGAAGTCTCGCCATCCTTGCTTCTAAGCATTCTGGCTATACTTCTTCCAAGACAGATTGTTCATTCTTCTGGCAGTCCATGGTATATTTAATATTCTTTGCCAACACCGTAATTCAAAGGTCTTAATTTTTCTTTGAGCTTCCTTATTCATTGTCCAGTGCATATGAGGCGATTGAAAACACCATGGCTTGAGTCCGGTGCACTTTAGTCTTCAAGGTGACATCTTTGCTTTTTAATGATTTAAAGAGGTCTTTTGCAGCAGATTTGTCCAATGCAATGCGTCTTTTGATTTCCTGACTGCTGCTTCCATGGGTGTTGATTGTGGATCCAAGAAAAATGAAATCCTTGAAAACTTTAGTCTTTTCTCTGTTTATTATAAGTCACTTATTGGTCCAGTTGTGAGGATTTTTGTTTTCTGTATGTTGAGATGTAATCATACTGAAGGCTGTAGTCTTTGATCTTCATCAGTAAGTGCTTCAAGTCCTCTTTACTTTCAGTAAGAAGGTTGTATCATCTGCATAACACAGGTTGTTAATGAGTCTTCCTTCAATCCTGATGTCCCATTCTTCTTCACATAGTCCAGCTTCTCAGATTATTTGCTCAGCAAACATATTTAATAAGTATGGTGAAAGGATACAACCCTGATGCATATCTTTTCTGATTTTAAGCCACTCAGTATTCCCATGCTGTTAAAACAACTGACTCTTGGTCTATGTACATGTTATGCATGAACACAACTAAGTGTTCTGGAATTCTCATTCTTTGCAATGTTATCCATAACTTGTTATGATCCACACAGTTGAATGCCATTACTTAGTCAATAAAACACAGGTAAGCATCTTTCTGGTATTCTCTGCTTTCAGCCAGGATCCATCTAACATCAGCACTGATATCCCTGGTTCCATGTCTTCTTCTGAATCTAGCTTGAATTTCTGGCATTTCCCTGTCAATGAACTGCTGCAACTGTTTTTTGAATGATCTTCAGCAAAATTTTACTTGTGTGTGATATTAGTGATATTGTTCAATCATTTCCACATTCTGTTGGATCACATTTCTTTGGAATGGACACAAATATGGATCTCTTCTAGTCAGTTGGCGAGGTAGCTGTCTTCCTAATTTCTTGGCATAGATGAGTGAGCACTTCATCTAGAAGTCCTTTAATATGACTTCTGGCTCACTGTGGATAGCATCCTGGGCAGAGGATATCCTGCTTCCATATGAGCAGTCTACAGGGATGCAAAACTCACCATCTTCCAAAGAAGACAACGCCACTGCTAATATTCAGACACAGAAAAACGATGGATGAAAGCCAATTACCCCTTTTTAATTCTGAAAATTGCTATGTCATGGGGGTATTCTTAGCAGGAAATACTCAGAATAACAATAATGCTGGTAAAAGCCATCATGAAAATGGTTAAGAACATTAGTTCTGGAATCATACAAACCAGTGGTTCTCAACTGCTGGTGATTTTGCCCAGCAGGGACAACTGGCAGTGTGGAAACATTTTTGGTGGTCACAACTGGGAAGAGTGTAGAGGCCCGGGATGCTGCTAAACATCTTACAATGCACAGGACAGCCTCTTCCCAACCCCACCCTAATGAAGAATCACCGACCCCAGAAGTTCAACAGTGCTGAGACTGAGAAATATTGATGTTACAGGCTTAGATTTTAGAATTAGCTCCCATTTAATGTGTGACTTTGAAGTGTGTTAGCCTCTCTAAACCTTTCTTTCCTAATCTGCAAAATGGGAACTATAAGAGGACCTACCTGAACCCTGTATAATGCTTTTGGGTATACAAAGCCTTTGACTCATTTCATCCTCTCGGCACAGGACTGTGATTTAAATAAAACAGGCGTTTGTAATTGTGTTTTATAAACAAAGAAACAGAAGTTCAGAAAAATTAAATGACTTACTCAGATTACAAAACTTTTGCCACTATAGCTTTATAGATAAATGTGATAAAACTACAGAGGCTTTGTTGTTGTTATTAGTTGTTGTGGCATTGATTCCAACTCATGGCGACCCCATTGTGCAGAATGGAATTGCTCCATAGGGTTTTCCATGCTGTGACCTTTCAGAAGCAGAATCTCTAGGCCTGTCTTCTGAGAGCCTCTGAGTGGGTTCGGACCACCAAGCTTTTGGCTAGTAGTTGAGTGCTTAATCATTTGCACTACCCAGGAAGGGGCTTTAAATGTTCGGTATTGCCTCAAATATCAGAAAATTTCTTTTCTTTGGCATGCCTATGAATATGAACCAAGATGGAGAACTATACAGAAGGCTGATTTGATTTGATTAAATTAAACAATGAAAAATGGAGATCTTCATCAAAAAAAGAAAAACTTCAAAAATTTGACCTAATGTGTCTTTCTTCATCTCTAACTTTTATAGTTCTGCCTGACAAGTACATTATGTATTTGTCAGGACTTAATAACAAGAAATTGCAATCATCCTTGGGAACAGGTCCTGTACAATGCATTTTAGCTTTTTTTTTTTATTTAAAACACTGTGAGTTAACATATTTTAAATGCTGATTTTGTGTTCCCTAGCTTTTATCCATGACAGGAAAAATTGCTTTCCCAAACTGCCATTTATTTTAAGAGAGAATAATTTTATTTTCCTCCTCTACACTGAGAAAAAACTCTATATTTTTCATCTTTTTAGTTTTAGTCCCAAAAGTAAAAGTTGTAAAGCTTTTCAGACTATGAGTACAGCTGCAGCTTTAGGCTCCATAGTTATGTTTCTGGAATATATAGTTATAAAAGCATAAATAATTATTAAAAAGGAGAGAGGGAGGGATTCCTTCATGTTTGCTATAAGGTTTGATTCTCTGTGTTCTGTGTACCTGAATATGGAGAGTTGGGAATAGAAAGGGAAGAGAAATTTAAGATGTCTAAAAATAACATCCCTGCTTTGAGTCATCATCTAAAAGCAATCTTCTTAAGCCACAATAAACAGGACTAGGCTGATGTAATCTCTGACCAAATGTTAAGTTTTATAAAACTTTAATATATATGCGTAACATGCTAAACATTTTTAATATTCTTTTACCTTAGATAACAAATTTATATAATTAACTTTCACTCTTCAACACAGAGTCGGAAATTCAATCAATAAAAAGACATGCTGTCAAGGTGGGCTGCACAAGATAAAATTAGCATTAAAAAAATAAAAAGCACCATAAGTGCTTTTGGGTGTGCTAAACAAGTCAGATAAAACTGTAAAATACTGGGAAATGTGAATTTCGTAATAATTGGGGGCCTTAGAAAAGATTCTTTAGAAGAAGGCAGTATAGCCATACACAAATTTCCCTTTTAAAAGGCACTGTAGACTTAAGAAAATAAAACTATGCCTTGAATATGTCTAGGCTATTGTTATTTTTCTTAGGTGCTGTCAAGTTGATTTTTGATTCATAGTGACCTCATGTGACAAAGTAGAACTGTCCTATAAGGTTTTCTCGGCTATAATCTTTATGGAAGTAGATCGCCAGGTCCTTCTCCCATGGAGATGTGTTCGGACTGCCAACCTATCAGTTAGCAGCTGAGTGTTTAACTGTTGCACCACCAGGGTTCCTTTACATTGAGGTACAGTTCTTCAAAGTTATGTTCTGAAATAGACTGTCTTTATGGCATGGAAAAGAACAGTATTATTCTTGCTTTAAAATCCAATTTCTAAGATCCAAACTTAATTTACAAAATACAAATACAAATAATAAAATAAAATGACTTTCTAGCATTTATCAAATATATTTGACATCATACATAACATTGGAATTAAATTTTTTTTTTTTTTTTTACAAACTCACTAATTCATCATTGACCAGGCCCATGTTGATAGCAACTGGACTCAACTTTTTTTTTTTTTAATTGTACTTTAGATGAAGGTTTACAGAACAAACTAGCTTCTCATTAAACAATTAGTACACATATTGTTTTGTGACATTGGTTAACAACCCCATGACATGTCCACACTTTTCCCTCCTCGACCTTGGGTTCCCTATTACCAGCTTTCCTGTCTCTTCCTGCCTTCTAATCCTTGCCCCTGGGCTAGTGTGCCCCTTTAGTCTCATTTTGTTTTATGTGCCCGTCTAATCTTTTGTTGAAGGGTAAACCTCAGGAGTGACTTCATTACTGAGCTAAAAGGGTGTCTGGAGGCCATACCCTCAGGGTTTCTCCAGTCTCTATCAGGCCAGTAAGTCTGGTCTTTTTTTGTGAGTTAGAATTTTGTTCTACATTTTTCTCCAGCTCTGTCCAGGACCCTCCATTGTGATCCTTGTCAGAACAGTTGGTGGTGGTGGCTAGGCATCATCTAGTTGTGCTGGATTCAGTCTGGTGGAGGCTGTGGTAGTTGTGGTCCATTAGTCCTTTGGACTAATCTTTCCCTTGTGTCTTTGGTTTTCTTCATTCTCCCTTGCCTGGACTCAACTTTTTGAGTTGGATAAACAGTAAAGGAAAATTGTCCCTTTGTATTGGCTGGCTTCGTTCAATCATTAGTATATCCTGTATGCCAGGGATCAAGATCACACTGAGAAGAAGGAATTCTCTCGTGGTGCTAGCATGCAAGTAAAAAGGCAGGCAAGTAATGAGGAGATTCTAATACAGTGGGATAAGTTTAAGATGACATCTACACCTGCTGAGGGAAGAATAACTAGTCTTCTTGGGTTATGAAAGGAAGAGAGACTTCTGAAACTGTATTCTGAAGGAGGTGATTATCACTCTAGTTATGAATATTGTGCTGACAAGGAACAGAGTTTGGCACACACTTGTTCCTACTAAAAGATGCTGTCTTGCTAAATGAATTAGTGGTAAGCAGAAAGGGTGGAACAAAAGTCCGAAGATACGAGAAGCAGTGCAATGAGGAGAGAGATCCTGTTCCTCTAAAATGGCAAAATTGTGTGTGTACCAAATAACCGTGGACAGAAACACTAGACTAAATGAATATCAGTTCCGCCTTCCAACTGCAAACAGAGTTTCTGCACAAATTCTACAGAAAGAACCTCGAAAAAGTAGGGGGAAAAGAAGTGAGGTGGAAGTCTCTAAATTGATTTAAACCTTCATCCTGAATTTTCTTTAAGCTCTGGGTACAATCTGATACTTTACGTATAAATTAAAAATGTGTTGCTTTTCTCCTACCTGGGAAACAGTTACGCTAAGCACATCTATGTTTTCCAGTGGACATCTAGGTCAAAGGCCAGTAGCAACACTTACAGTATGTGAAGTACCATAAGAGAGATGTGTGTTTTGGAGAAAAAATGGGACCACTGAAGCCTGTTCATCTCTAGATTGGGCTGGAAACAGACACGTGCAACAGTTACCGGGTCTTGATCCTGTTCTTAAACAAAGAAGGTAAGTTCTAAAGAGAAACTTCTTTCAGAATAAGCAGATTATGGATAAAGTAGAACTGCCCATAAAGTTTTCTTGGCTGTAATCTTTATGGAAGCAGGTCAACACATCTTTCTCCCGCAGAGCCGGATGGTGCTACTAATGCTATAGTGAATAAGCAGTTTTTTTTATTCAGTTACCAAAACTCTCAGTTATATAAGCCAAATCCAGTGGCTTTCCTAATGATGGCAAACCCATGGGGGCAAACATTTATATGGCAACAGTCTTTAGAAGGTACATAAAAATATACTGCCTCAAGCACAAAGCCTATTTGTAACAAAATAATCTCATGATACCCAGCGCAGAGGGTGGGTGTTAAAATGCATAATATAAAACAGTTCTACTACAATAAATACACTATTGCTCATAAATCAAAAGGTTCTTTTAATTTCTCGTTTCCAGGGAATATCTGTCTGCAGGAAAGAACTTGATGGAAGGAAAAGGTGGTACCTCTACAGCTCTGGACTAGAGTGGTGCTTTGAAAATCAACACCGCGCTGCCCTACTGGTGTCATACCTCCAACCAAACAAGTTTATTCAGAAACAGCTGCTAGAGCTCAGGATTGAAGAAGGAGGAAGACAATGCTATGCTTTCTATATTATCAATTAATTGAAATACGATCAATTGTTTGAGGAGAGGTGACTTGAGTGGCTAAACTGTTTTAATAAATAACATTTCAAGGACGCCATGCTCATTCTTACCTATCTTTCTTAAGGTTGAGGAGCATGGGTATTAAAGAAGACAAACGTAAGTTATACTAAGGATATCAGTACTTAGAAATCCTAGGAGGGACACGAATCCACATTTAGGGAAAGAAAATAGCTTTCCATAGCAGATGACTGGTTTCTGTCATTTAAACAGATTTATCTTAATGATATTCCTACTTGTAAACTCCTATTTTAGCTGTAAATAAATATTAATTCTTCTAACAGAGACACAACCAAAAAAAGGAGCATGCTTCATCCAGGTAAAATACTTTCTGACCCAATGTCAAGAATGGAGGGAATAGATAGTGAGCTGTGGCTGTTGATCCCACTAGTTAACACTGGAAGAGTGCCATGAAAACATTAAGCAGGCACAGTGACATAATGTAATGAGTGCCCCTGAGGCCAGGACTGCTCAGTTGCAGGTGTACAGAATTCTGTCAACTAGGAAGACGGGCACAATGTGATCTACCACACTGCTTAGGAAAAAGACCAAGAAAAGTCACAGCTACCTTTGAAAACTGTCCTGGACAATTTAATCTCATACCTGAACAGCCTTCCTTCTGTTGGTTGGTATTCAACAAGTTCTTTACTGTAATTATTAAAACATAGAAGAATCAAGACTTCCATTGCCTACTGTGATTTTTTTGTTTAATAACTTTTATTACTGTATGAATTACAGACAACATTGGAAAACACAAAAAAGGAAAATAAAATTTTTACAACTCTGTCACCTAAGAATAGAGACTGTTAACACTTTGGATATATCTTTCTAGATTCTTATTTTTTATGTTTACTTGGACACTTTTCTAGTTTGTAATATGCTTTAATAAGAAACATAATATATTGTGGTAATTTCCCTGAGACAATGAATATTCAACTGTGATATTTTAATGGCTGTATTATATTCCACTATATGTCTGTACCACTTTAAAAAGAAAAGGACAAGGCATAATTTATTTCACAGAAAGCAAAACTTGAGATTTTTTTTCAGGGGCGGACGGCAGAGAGAGGATGGTGGTATTTAGATTGTTAGTTCCAGAGGGCACTTCAGCATAACCTAGCCCAGCAGTTCTCAAGGTAACATCCCTGCACCCACATCGCTGGCATCACCTGGGAACTTGTTAGGCAAATTCTTGTGCCCCATTCCAGACCTACTGAGTCAGAAACTCGGAGTGGGGCCCAGCAATCAGTGTTTAAATAAGCCTTCCCACTGATTCCAATGCATGCTAGAGTTTGAGAGTCATTCATCTAGTCCAACCATTTTATACAGCTGAGCAAACTGTTTTAGAGAGGTATTGATTACCCAATGTGACATAGCTAATTAGAAAAAAAAAAAAATCTGTTGCCATCAAGTCGATACCAACTCATAGTAACCCTATAGGACAAAGTAGAACAGCCCTATAGGATTTCCAAGGAGTAGCTGATGGATTTGAACTGCTGACCTTTTGGTTAGCAGCCAAGTTCTTAACTACTGTGCCACCAGGGCTCCAATTAGAAGAGAAGAGGGACTCAAACACAGAGCTCCTAATCTAGCACCTTCATTTCTAGACTACTGATTGACAGTGCCGGTCTAGGGTGCCCAAAGAATCCTTTGAAAAACTATTTTTTTCCCTCTAGAAGACAATAAAATTCCTTTCTGCCCTAGAAGAGAGAAAGGAGCAAATATGCCTAGCCCTGTTTCCTGATATTGATATAGGAGACTGGGTGAATGTTTCCTAGAAAAAGTTCATGAATTAAATAAACATTTTACTTGGATAAAAAAAAGAGAGAGAGAGAGAGCTGAACCTTTTGTGATAGTTATCTAGAGCCTGAAGGAGCCAAATATTTCAACCATGCCCATCAGGTAAAGTTAGTTTGTTTTATGAGTTAAATGAATGGATTTTTTTTGGGGGGGGGGTTTGAAGGGGGCTTCTGAAACATTTGATATTGTTTTCTTTTTTAAGTCTAGTCACCCCACATGGGTCTCTCTGATAAAATTATTTGGTTAATTCAGATAAAGAAAATTATCATAAATTTGACTTCAAAATAAGGCTAGTAACACCACCAAAAGCTGGCAAAGATGCAGAGAAATGGAATCTCTCATACACTGAATCTGGGGGGAATGTAAAATGGTATAGACACTTGAGAAAACAGTTTGACTGTTTTAAAACTAAATATGTAATTACAAAATGACCCAACAGTTGCTCTCTTGAAAGTTTATCTAAGTTAATATTTATGTTCGTGCAAAAACTTGTACACAAATGTTTATACCAGCGTTATTTTAACAGCCGAAACTGGAATCAGCCTAGGTAAACTGATGGCTAAACAAACTGTAGTACACATTCATACCATGGTATACTTTTCAGCAATAAAAAGCTTATTATTGATATAAGGCAGCAGCTTAGAAGACTCTCCAGGAAATTATGCTGAGTGAAAAAAACTAATATCAAAAGATTACATAGGTTTTTTTTTTTTATGATTCCATTTATATAACATTTTTGGAATGATAAAATTTTAGCACTAGAGGCTAGATTAGTGTTTACCAGGGGTTAGGGATGGAGGAGAGGGGATGGGGTAGCAAGATGAGGTTATAAAAGGGCTACAAGAAGGATCTTTATGCTGATGGAATTGTTCAGAATCTTGACTGTGGTTGTGGATACACAAACATACACCAGTGATAAAACTGTGTAGAACTTAGTACACACACACACACACACACAAATGAGAACAAGTAAAACTGGGGAAATCTGAGTAAGATTCAGGGATTATATCAACGTCAACATCCTAGTTGTGATATTGTACTACAGTTGCAAAAAACTTTGCCATGGGGGGAACAGGGCAAAGTGTACACAGGACATCGCTATATTATTTCTTACAACTGCATGTGAATCTACACTTATCTCAACAAAAATTTCAAATTAAAGAATTTTACAATATTTGGCAAATGATCTTGTCTAGTTTACTTTAATGCAGCTACCTCTAGATTTAGCTTTGAGATGCATTATTGCTCACATTGATGTTCTGGCTGATATATCACTGAGACCGTATTTCCTCAGTGGAAAGATCTGAGTAAGCTGGTAAGTTAATTTTGGTATGCGTCCTGAAGCAGATGGCTACAGCGAGACAGAACACCATTATATTTACCATGGGTTGGGCTGACAGACTGGCATTAAATGCTTAGGTTACACAAAATAGCATCGTAAATCTTAAATTGTATATGAAGTACTTATTTTAAATTTCCCACTAAGCACACTTCTTTGCTTTCTTTATTGCCATGGAGTAAATAATGAGGAAAGACTTTAGCAATTTTTAAAACTTAAAATGCAATGGCAAATCTTCCACACACATAATAAGCACTCAAAAAATATTTTTTTTCAGGCTGAATACATTAGACTAAAACTCTAATTTTAATCTTAAAAGTAATATTACAAGAGGTTTGGAGAAACAGGAAAAAAGAAAAAAGAACCATATGCTATAACACCCTAACATAGTTATCAATTGGGTATATTTCCATATAGTTTTAAGATCCTTTTTTTATACCAATTATCACATATATTCTTGTTTTAATAGCTGTAAAGTAATCCATCATAACTTAATCCATTAGAAACTTAGATTCTTCCCAGGTTTGTTAATATCATAATACTGAAATATTAATTGTTATGTTTCCATAGTTTTCCATGTTTAAAAAAAACTATGTTAAGACAGAGTCCTAGAAATGGGATTATTAGATTGAAAGGTATGAAATATTATTGTAATTTGATGTATTTTTTTTTTCCAATGAGCCTATACTATTAACTATGCCATCAGCATTAGGTCTTTTTTTTTAATGTTAATTTCATAAAAGAAAAAATGATGTCTCAATGCTTTTGCCTAAATTTAATTGGAACTCATTCCGAGTTTAAACATTTCCCAAATGTCTAATGTTCATTTAATAATTATTTTTCTTTTTGGTCAATTGCAAATTCATGTTCTTTTCCTTTACCTACTGACAGGGTTTTTTTTGTTTGTTTGTGTAAGCTCTTTAATAAATGTTAATATGTATTTATTCAGCAAAGAAATTGTGTCAGACGTGGCCTCATCTCACTAAGTCTTTAAAAATCCATTTGAATTAAATATCTAATTTAATTGTCCTCCAATTATAAATGAGAAGCCAAGATTCAGAGAATTTATGTAGCTTTTACTCATCACTATACACTAGTAACAAGGCTGGGTGTGCAATCAGGTTTTTGTCTAGTGTTCATTCCACCAGACAAGTTCCCTGACATCTAATTATGGTGAGAGACAATTGTTATGATAACTTTAATTGAAGGAATCCATAATATTCCAACTTTAAGTCAGATTTAGTAGCAGTTAGGATTCTTTTGGATTAGAAATATATATTCCAAAGTTCCCACTGTAAATGTAAAGACTATACAACTGGCTTCCATAAAGGAAGTAAGAGGGAGAAAGAGGACATACAATGGCAAATTAAAGGCCTTCTGGTTTTGGGTAAAAAGAAAGGAAGCCCTGGTGGCACAGTGGTTAAGTGCTTGGCTGCTAACCAAAAGGTTGGTTGTTCGAACCCACTTGCCGCTCGAAATTGACTCGAAGGTAACGAGTACAGGTGTAAAAAGAAAATAATTCTTTCATTAGAGGAGAAAATCTTCAGGCAGGCAAGAAACGCTAATAGGATAGGCGAGAAATTGGCCTGAAGACTCAGCAAGGAATTTGTTAGTAAATTAAGAAAGCAGAATGAGTTATACTGGCATAGTTTAATTAGTTCAATAAAAAAGACCATGACCTGGAATAATCAAATAACAGAAAGGGATCAAATGGTAATCAGATGCTTATTTTCTTTAGCCATTTACTATTGGAAAATATAAAAAAACATAAATCTTTAAAAAGGAAAACATGCTAATACATCCATTTTAAAGATAAACACCATTAATTTCTTAAGCCTGTTATTTGGACTTGTTGGGAATAAACAGGGATCACGACACCGTAATTAACCTATTGTAAAGGCAGGGTGGGGAATGGTTTATGAGGATTTATAACTACAAAATGAAACGAAGGTAAACTCTCAACACACTGAAGACGACAGCACTATGAGATAGCTTACCATGTGCCTTGACTCTTTTACTTTATTAAAAAAACAGTCTCTGTTCGGTCAATCCCTAATCATGGCAGCCCCAAGTGTGTCAAACAGTGCACCACAGGGTTTTCAATAGCAATTTTTAGGAAGTAGACTGCCAGGTGTTTCTTTCCATGGTATCTTTGGGTGGACTCAAACCTTCAAACTTTCAGTTAGCAGCTGAGTGCATTAACGGTTTGTACCACTCAGGGACTCAAGCCACAAGGAAAGCAAAGGGGCTCTTTAATATGGAACTGCTCAAGGGTCTTCTCTGGGTCAAGAACAGGTTAGGGTTCTTTTATGAACAGCACAAGAAAAGAGTGTACAGTAATCAAGGGCTGTCAGTGTTCAAAGTGGTTAAGTTCTGTATAGACCATCAAAGCTCCTTGAGAAGCCAGAAGACTTGGGTGGACACTAGGAGAGTGCAAAAAGGTGAATTCTAATTGATATGAAAAGGAGAATTGGAGATAGAGTACATTAAACAGAAGTAAAAACAGATTAGCGTGAGAAGGCAGCACTTCGAACACAGCTAGAGGCTGGTAGAGCAGAGATGCAGGCTCCGGACTAGGAGAGAACTGAGCTTGAGTCCCCATCCTGCTGCCTCCTAGCTGAATGATCTCCGGGAGCCTCAGCTTCATCTCCTTCTGCCCACCAGTGGTTGTGAGGATTAGTGATAAAGGAACAAATAGCCCAGCAGGCCCTGGCACAAAACAGGTTCTCAAAAAATGTTGTTGTTTTTAGGTGCCATCAAGTCCTTTCTGACTCATAGCGACCCTATGTCAAATAGATCAAAACACTGCCCAGTCCCGTGACATCCTCATAATTGTTGTTATGCTTGAGCCCACTGTTGCAGCCACTGTGTCAATCCATTTCATTGAGGGTCTTCCTCTTTTTCACTGACTATCTACCAAGCATGATGCCTGTCTTAGTCACTAGTGCTGCTATAACAGAAATACCACAAATGAATGGTTTTAACAAAGAGAAATTTATTTTCTCACAGTCTAGTAGGCTAGAAGTCCAAATTTAGGATGTCAGCTCCAGGGGAAGGCTTTCTCTCTGTGTTGGCTCTGGAGGAAGGTCCTTGTCCTCAATGTTCCCCTGGTCAAAGAGCTTCTCAGGAGCGGGGACCCTGGGTCCAAAGGATGCTTTCTACTCTTGGTGCTGTTTTCTTCGGGGTATGAGGTCCCCAACTCTCTGCTTGCTTCCCTTTCCGTTTATCTCTTGAGAGATAAAAGGTGGTGCAGGCCACACCCCAGGGGAACTCCCTTTACATGGGATCAGGGATGTGACCTGAGTAAGGGTCATGTTACAATCCCACCCTAACATAAAATTACAATTACAAAATGAAGGACAACCACACAATACTGGCAATCATGGCCTAACCAAGCTGATACACCCATTTTTGGGGGGACATAATTCAACCAATGACAATGTCCGTCTCCAGGGACTGGTCCCTCCTGATAACATGTCCTAAGTATGAAAGATGAAGTCTCACCATCCTTGCTTCTAAGGAGCATTCTGCCTATACTTCTTCCAAGACAGATTTGTTTGTTCTTCTGGCAGTATATTCAATATTCTTCACCAACACCATAATTCAAAGGCATCAATTCTTCGGTCTTCTTTATTGATTGTCCAGCTTTTGCATGCATACAAGGTGACTGAAAACACCACTGCTTGGGTCAGGTGCACCTTAGTCTTTAAGCTGACATCTTTGCTTTTTAACACTTTAAAGAGGTCTTTTGCAGCAGATGTGCCCAATGCGAGGTGTCATTTGATTACTTGATTGCTATTTCCATGGGTGTTGAGTGTGGATCAAAGTAAAATGAAATCCTTGACAACCTCAAACTTTTCTCCATTTATTATGATGTTGCTTATTGGTCCAGTTGTGAGGATTTTTGTTTTCTTTATGTTGAGGTGCAATCTATACTGAAGGCTGTGGTCTTTATCTTCATTAGTAAGTGCTTCAAGTCCTCTTCACTTTCAGCAAGCAAGGTTGTGTCATCTGCATATCCCAGGTTGTTAATGAGTCTTCCTCCAATCCTGATGCCATGTTCTTCACATTGTCCAGATTTTCAGATTATTTGCTCAGCATACAGACTGAATAATTATGGTGAAAGGATACAACTCTGATGCACACCCTTTCTGACTTTTAAACCGTGCAGTATCCCCTTGTTCTGTTTGAATGACTGCCTCTTGTACAGGTTCCACATAAGCACAAGTTAAGTATTCTGGAATTTCCATTCTTTGCAATGTTATCCATAATTTGTTAATGATCCATACAGTCCAATGCCTCTGCATAGTCAATAAAACACAGGTAAACATCTTTCTGGTTGTCATGGATTGAATTGTATTTGCCCCAAAATATGTGTCAACTTGGTTAGGCCATGATTCCCAGCATTGTGTGATTGTCCTCCATTCTGTGACTGTAATTTTATGTTAAGATGATTAGGGTGGGATGGCAACACTACTCTTACTGAGGTCACCTCCCTGATCCAGTGTAAAGGGAGTTTCCCTGGGGTGCAGCCTGCACCACCTTTTATCTCTCAAGATAAAAGGAAAGGAATCAAGTGGAGAGTTGGGGACCTCACACCACCAAGCAGGCAGCACCAGGAGCAGAGCGCACCCTTTGGACCTGCGGTCCCTGCGTCTGACAAGCTCCTCGACCATGGGAAGACTGAGGACAAGGACCTTCTTCCAGAGCTGACAGAGCAGAAAGGCTTCCCCGGGAGCTGACACTTTGAATTTGAACTTTTATTTTCAGTATGGAAATAAATTTCTCTTTGTTAAAGCCATCCACTTGTGGTAGTTCTGTTATGGCAGCACTAGATGCCTAAACAAAACAAAACAAAACAAAACAAAACAGTGCTAAGACACTGATATTCTCTGCTTTTAGCCAGGATCCATCTGACACTAGTAATGATATCCCTGGTTCCACATCATCTTCTGAATCTGGTCTGAATTTCTGGCAATTCCCTGTCAATGTACTGCTGCAACGGCTTTTGAATGATCTTCAGCAAAAGTTTATTGTGTGTGATATTAATGATATTGTTCAATAATTTCCATGTTCGGTTGGATCATTTTTCTTTGCAATAGGTATAAATATGAATCTCTGCCAGTCAGTTGGCCAGGTAGCTGTCTTCCAAATTTCTTGGCATAAATACGTGAGCACTTCCAGTGCTGTATTCATCTGTGGAAACATCTCAATTGGTATTCTGTCAATTCCTGGAGCCTTGTTTTTCACCAGTGTCTTCAGGGTACTTGGGCTTCTTCATTTAGTACCATCGAGTTTTGATCATATGCTACCTCCTGTAATGACTGAACATTGACCAATTGTTTTTTGTACAGTGACTGTGTATTCCTTCCATCTGCTTTTGATGCTTCCTGTGTCATTTGATATTTTGCCCACAGAGTCCTTCACTACTGCAATTCGAGGCTTGAATTTTTTTCTTCAGTTCTTTCAGCTTGAGAAATGTTGAATGTGTTCTTCACTTTTGGTTTTCTATCTCCATGTCTTTGCACATATCATTATAATACTTTACTTTGTCTTCTCAAGCCACCCTTTGAGATTTTCTGTTCAGCTCTTTTACGTCATCATTTCTTCCATTCACTTAAGCTACTCAATATTCAAGAGCAAGTTTCCGAGTCTCTTCTGACATCCATTTTGGTCTTTTTCTGTATTTCCTGTCTTTTTAATGACCTCTTGCTTTCTTCATCTATGATGTCCTTGATGTCATTCCACAAGTTGTCTGGTCTTTGGTCATGAGTGTTCAATGTGTCATATCTATTCTTGAGATGGTCTCTAAATTCAGGTGGGATATACTCAAGGTGATACTTTGGCTCTCATGGACTTGTTCAATAAATGCAAGAGCTAATTATTCCTGTGCCTAAAAGTTTTATTTGTTTTAAATCTTGCTATAAATGCGTGTCTTTATCTGCTCTTCAGAACGAATCCATGTTTCTTTGTTTATTTTCAAAAGAAAAAGCACAAATGGTTGATTGCGTATATAATATATTCAAGGCTTAAACAGGGCTTTCTTGTGTGACCCTACGCTAAGTAACAACATCTACCAGTGACAGGTACTGAAATTGCAAACATTGCATCTGAAAAAAAAACTACGTACCGATACTGTTCACAAATCTAAGAATGTAGGTGGCTTAGTGAAAAATATCACCTGTTTCTTGAAAAATAACTCCAAGCCCAGAATGATAGGATTGTAGGGGGACTCTGAGGTATGTAACGGGCAGTACTCCTAGGGGTTCAAACCAGCACATCCTTGATTAGGGACATAATCCATAGCTTAGAAATTCAGCTCTGAATCCAAGATTTTATTTTTTTATTTTATATGGAGGTTTACAGAGCAAATTAGTTTCTCATTAAAAAATTAATACACATATTGTTTTGTGACATTGGTTGCCAACCCCATGACATATGAACACTCCCCGCTTCTCAACCTTGGGCTCTCCATTACCAGCTTTCCTGTCCCCTCCTGCTGCTGTGCTCATTTAGTCTCATTTTGTTTTATAGTCCTCTCTAATCTTTGGCTGAAGGGTGAACCTCAGGAGTGACTACAGTACTGAGCTAAAAGGATGTCCAGGGGCCATACTCTCAGGATTTCTTCAGTCACTGTCAGACCAGTAAGTCTGGTCTTTTTTCGTAAGTTTGAATTTTGCTCTACATTTTTCTCCAGCTCTGCCTGGGATGCTCTGTTGTGATCCCTGCCAGAGCATTCAGTGGTGGTAGCTGGGCACCACCTAGTTGTGCTGAACTCAGTCTGGTGGAGGATGTGTGGTTGTAGTCCATTAGTCCTTTGGACTAATCCTTCCCTTGTGTCTTTGGTTTTCTTCATTCTCCCTTGCTCCCAACAGGGTGGGACCGTGGAGTATATTAGATGGTGGCTCACAAGCTTTTAAGACCCCAGACGCTACTCACTATAATCAAATGTAGAACATTTTCTTTATAAGCACCCAAGATTACTTTTAACACATGAAACTATGTGACTGAATTTATAAAAATTAGGCCCTAAGCCGGAGAATGGAAACCCTGGTGGTGTAATGGTTAAGAGTTACGGCTGCTAACCAAAAGGTCAGCAGTTCGAATCCATCAGGTGCTCCTTGGAAACTCTATAGGGAAGTTCTACTCTGTCCTATAGGGTTGCTATAAGTTGGAATTGACTTGACAGCAACGAGTTTGGTTTGGTTTTGGAAGCTGGACAATGGATAAGGAAGACTGAAAAAGAATTAATGCCTTTGAATTATGGTGTTGGCAGAGAATATTGAATATGCCATGGATTGCCAGAAGAACAAAGTATAGCCAGAATGCCCCTTAGAAGTGAGAGTGGTTAGACTTCATCTCCTGTACTTTGGACAAGTTATCAGGAAGGACCAGTCCCTGGAGAAGAACATCATGCTTGGCAAAGTAAAGGGGCAGTGAAAAAGAGGAAGACCCTCAACAAGATGGATTGACACAGTGGCTGCAACAATGGGCTCAAACATAGCAACAGCTGTGAGGATGGCGCAGGACCAAGCAGTGCTTCGTTCTGTTGTACGTAGAGTCGCTAGGAGTCAGAACCAACTCAATGGCACCTAATAACAAGGCCTTTCCCAAGTAAATCCAACTTGCATGATAACATTTACTGGAAAGAAGAATCTGAATGATTATTCACCAAGACATGCAAAACAGTGGGAATGGATGGACATAAATACAACCTATAGCCACTCAATCATTAGTGTATTACAGTGTGGATTAGATTTTTCTGGCTATTGAGGCATTGAGTACTTGGAAATAACCAAAGCTCAACTACATTTTCTTGCGAAATAATAGCATCTGTTAAAATTAACTGTCAGAAAATGCTGGCCTCTAGTTCACTATGAGACCTGAATCCTGCCAAGTTCCCACAGAAACACAAGTTCCATGAGTTGTCGTCACTGATTGAGGAATTTGCACAATTCAAGGTAAGTCAATCTGGCTCAGGAAAAATGATATATGTATCTTCTAGAGCAACATGGTAGATTATGTAGCCTTTCTGCCTCAGTTTCTTCATCTGTAAGATGGGGCTTTCCTCTTCCTCAGGCTGTTCAAGGATTGTAACAGATACTTCAATTTCAGTGACAGGTATTCTCTTCCCCTCAGGCCAAACGACTTCTCCACCTGCCTAGATGGGGCCCAAAATTCATGACTGGAGAGCTGCAAACTTAACATTAAATATCAAGGGTGCTTTGCAGCAAAACGTGAAATAACCTCAAAAATTAGAGACGGCCTGAGAGGAGAAACAGAAACACACTATCTGAGGAGAGTATAAGACCATAATTTGTCCAAGTTATAAGGCCACAAAGAAAAGCGTTTTGATTGGGAATAGGGAAAATTTGGAAAACTCATCCATCATTTTAGGTGTCTTTAACACATCCAAATTGCTAATAGGCTCTGAACATAAACAAGATTCTATTGAGGCTGCTGTGCTCTCAGACTATCCATTTAGTATATTTAAAGATGAAGCCTACAAACAGATTTGAAAATGTTCCCCTCAATTTTCCACTGATCTAAGGGTAAAAAAATTCCTCTGGAAAGAAAAAAAAATGTTTCTTAATTTTCCCAAATTTTCTATGAGTTTTTCATCTTCCTAAGGCGTGAGAAATGGAAGGAAAAGGAGGATGGGCCCAGATGGGGTCTCTGAGCAGGGATCTTTGGACAACCCCACCCAATATGAAACAAGTCTGTACCATCTCATTCCTTTTCTCAAGAATGAGATTAAATAAGAATAATGACTGACAGATTCCGAACATTAGTATGACACTAATAAACAAAGGTAGAGAGAAAAATGTTGAAGGCAGGTCAGTGGGATACTAATCTTTTCATTCTGATACACCTATAAACAAACCCATCAAGATACATGGTCTTCACTCAAGTCCAATTATCCCTAGCAATCATCTCTCCCAGTTCAACTTCTACCTTGCTTCTCTAGTAAACCCACTACACCAATAATCTGCCTGGTGCTTAAATGTTTTTTGTGTGTTTGCTTTTAACTCATGAAAATTTTCAAATATTAGCATATACTGTAGTAAAGAGATGATAATAAATCCACATATATTCATTAACGAGCAACAGTAATAACCAATTCATGGCCACTTTCGTTTCATCCAAACCCTTGCCACAGAACTAGTTTGAAGCAAATCCCAGAACTATCATTTCATATATAATTCAGTATGTACCTCTAAAAGAGAAGGACTACTATAAGAACAAAACCACAATGCCGTGATCATTTCTAAAACATTAATTCCTTAATAGAACACCAACTAACTCATGATTTTTTTCTTTTCTTTCTTTTTTTTTTTTTTTTTAACAATTAGCATGTGTTCAAGTCAGAATCCAAATAAGGTCCAAATATTGCAATAAGTTGGTATGTCTCTAAAGTGTCCTTTAAACCATAGGTTCCTCCTTTTTTTATCCCTTGGCAGTTTATGTTTTGAAGAAATCAGGTCATTTGTCCTATAGAGTTTTCCAGAGACTGGAATGTGGTAATTGACAGTTTTTGTTTATTGGTATTTTTAGTGTCATTATGAACTCATGGGTATACAACATATTTGATATGCTTTAACTCACTGCAGTCATGATTCTTATTGATGCTCAAATTGCCTCATCTTTGTCAATGAGAACCTCTTCAAGGTGGCGTGTAAGTCCTGTTGACATGACCTCTGTAGTTTACAATAGATTACTTTCTGGTATGAAAGGACTCGGGCTTGTACTATACATTTCTTATCCTAGATATACAATCAGCCATTTGCCCAAAGAGCCTGGTTCTTCTAGTGGAGAATGGTATTTACAGATCACAACTATAACTGCCTTACTACTTACAAAGTGCTTTGGACATGTTACCTCATGTATACATATACACATAAGCCATTTCCCTTCTGGGGCACATTCTCTTTTCAAAGCGCAGTGAGAAAATAGCTTGCTTCAAGTACCCTTGGATAATATTCTGAAGCCAGGTCCTAAACTACTCAAAGATGCATCTTTTTGTCTGGTTAGAAATCAACTTGATGGCATCCAACAACAACAAGCTAGGGAAAAGAGGTTAGAAAACATCACTCTAGCAACAGAAATTATTTTGTTGGACAGAAACTAAATACAAAGAAAGCTCACGAATCTCTTTGTTTTCCACCAGAATGAAAAGGAAATAGCTAAGTTGGGTTGTCAGAAAATGGGAATGGAAAAAGGAATCTTTCCAGATAGAGAACTTAAAAAAATATATTAGGTGAAGACATTCCTTCATGCATAAACGAAAAATGGAAGCAGAAGGGAAAAATAACTAATAGCTACTTCCAGAAAAAGCCTCACCAAGAAACTCCCTTGGGCATGGAATTATAAAGGTGACTCACTGTGTGGGGACAGGTTCCTGCCCTTAATTTGCCTGTCAAAGCTGTGGAAGGATGAGGTAGAGCTGATCTTTGTGTGGAGACTGGGCATTGGAAGGCTATCCCAAAGAAAATAAAATTAGTTTTGCATACTAGCCTGGCTAATCAGGAGAAGATATTTTTAAACTCATTAAAGGAAAACATTCTCCAAATATCACACTATGTTTGGAAACAGAAGAAAACAAAAAACAGAACGGCATGTTTTATAGTTTTTTTTTTTTTTATAATTTAGACCAAATTATTCGGATGGCAAAAGGCTTCTCAGTCCCTGGGGAATAGCCACAGATTCCTGCAAAACTCAAGCCTAATATTGGAGGACTCCTATAAATCAACAACAAAAAGATTTACATGGACTGGTCCCAAAAGGAGATAAACGAATGGACAACAAACATATGAAAACGTGGTCAAATCCACTGGTTATAAGGGAAATGCTAATTAAAACCATAATAAGATGTCTGCCAGAAGGGTTCAAATAAAAACTGGTAATGGTGATCCGGAACAACACCCACTCTCAGACATAGCTGCTGGGGTGTAAATGGTATATGCACTTTGCACACGTATTTGGCAGTTTCTTAAGGTTAAACATGTATCTACTCTCTGACACAGCAATTCCATTCCTAGATATTTACGCCCACAAAAAAGACTCTGCCAGAATGTTCATAGCAAACTTACTCAAAATAGCCCCAAACTGGAAAAAACTCAAGTGATCATCAACAGCGGAACAGTTATATAGAGTTATAGTCATACAATAGAATACCACTCTGCAATAAAAAACAAGCAAAAAAAAAAAATTACTACTGATGTACACACTTATATGGATAACTCTCCAAAACATATTAAGTGAGAGTCCAGACACACTGTGTGATTTATATGAAGTCCAAATATGGGCAAAATTAATTCTTGATGATAGAAAGCAGAGAGAATTTGCAGGAGAGGGAGAAATTACTAAATAGGGCCTTAAGGGAACTGTGGAAACCCTGGTGGCGTAGTGGTTAAGAGTGATGGCTGCTAACCAAAAGGTCGGCAGTTCGAATCCACCAGGCGCTCCTTGGTAACCCTGTGGGGCAGTTCTACTCTGTCGTATAGGGTCACTATGCGTCAGAATTGACTCGATGGCAACGGGTTTGTTTTTTTTTGTTTTTTAAGGGAAATATCTTGTTTTAGATAGTGGTTACTTACACAGGTGTGTACCAGTCATTCTTAAACAGGGGCGATTTTGCCTCCAGACAACATCTGGCAATGTCTGGAGACATTTTTGATTGCCATGACCAGGAGAATGCTACTGGCATCTAGTGGGTAGAAGACAGGAATGACAGGACAGCTCCACACAACAAATAATTATCCAAAATGTCAGTAGTGCTGAGTTTGAGAAACCCTAGTGTATATACAATTTTTAAAACTCATCAAATGGAACAATTAAGAATTATACTCTTCATTGTATGTTAAATATATCTAAAAAAAAAAAAGAACCCAACGACCCCATTTCACCCCTAGAATGGGGTTGAAGAGGAAGACTGGAAAAAATAAAAAGAAAACCATTTCATATTTCAATCCTGTGAGTCCAAATGCTGAATAAACTTGCTACATATCTAAATGGTGCTTAACAAATATTTATGAAAATTAAAAAATTTTGGAGGAAGGATGGATGGAAGCATGGGAAGTGATCGCAACTGCTCTCCAACTGAACATACTCTTCCTATCTTCCACTCAGGCAACTTGTGCCTAGACTATTCTACCTCAAACTTCCTAAAGAAAGTAATTTTTGGCCTCAGGGTATTATTTAAACAGTGCTGGGGTGAAAGTCAATCCCGGGGTGGTAAATCAGTGTGGGGGTGGAAGGAGTCCTGGCACAGGCTGGAGGTGAGTCAGCCCAGGCTCCCCAATAGCATCAGTGTTCCCTCCTCCAACCCTGGAGTGCCATACTTCCCAGGGCCTATAGCACTGTGCTCAGCTAATAGCACACAGTCTGCGGCAGCCACAGGCATGGAACTGGGTAAGGACTTCCAAAGGGGCTTCCTCTTGTCTCACAGGTCACAGCAGCAAGCTGGTAACTGATTTCTATGGCCCTCTCTGGTACAAAGAAAAAAGTTGTTCTTAAGTGGAAAGAAAAATGGATTAGAAAATGTAAGCCGTGAACTAGTTTATGGTACAGGTACTACTAACTCCGATGTGTGCAGAAAACAAGCAGCTCATGACTCAGGTTACTAAAGTTGAATTTCATAAACATTTTTTTCCTTGGGGGAATCTGCACTGTGTAACTTCGCCTTTCTGCCAGTGATTTTCAGGCCTTCCCTACTGCTTACTGTGGCACCCAGAATACATTGTCTGCTAAGCCTGGAGGCAGCCCTGAGTCAGCTTTTCCCATTACCTGTACATCTAACCCATGCAAGAGAGAGATTATTCAGAAATGCCTCTGGAGGAGACGCTGCAGAGCTCCTTCAATATTCTGACCTTCTCCCCGGCTAGGAGGAGACGCTGCAGAGCTCCTTCAATAGTCTGACCTCCCCGGCCAGAAGGAGACGCTGCAGAGCTCCTTCAATAGTCTGACCTTCTCCCCAGCCAGGAGGAGACGCTGCAGAGCTCCTTCAATATTCTGACCTTCTCCCCAGCCAAGAACTTTTTTTAGATTTAAATTAACTGACTTTTAACATAAGCGTTCACATCTGCTTTCTTTCCCTTCACGCAGGGGTAGCTGCTTCAGATTTGGGGTGGGGCAAACGAGAACTCCCTAGTTAGAAAAAGTGCCCACAGAAGCTTCGTCACTAACTGTCTCTCAGAAGCTTCAAGTGCTATACTTGCCTCTAACCTTCACATTGATTCTCCAGGACTCCGGGTCTATGAGCAATGAAGCCCATTAGCTAAATTCTTTTGGAAACCTGACAACCTCACACTGTGTAGTTGTTCCTGTGGGCACATCTGCTGCGCAGTGGGGGGGATGAAATTAGATGCAATCCTTCCCCTCTCTCCCAACTTTACTGTTTAAAATGGCACTGAGTTTCAGAAGTGGTAGACGGTGTACAAGAAAGGCACCCTCACGGTTTGGTCAGCATCCTCTACATGTAATTTCAAACAGTCCAGCTTTATGTTCATCATCTTAAACACCTCAGCTGCTGATTTCAGAGAGCCACTTCTTAGAATGGGATTCAAGGAAACAGATAAAGCAGCAGTGATTTTAATTCTAAACGATAACATCTGAATCTCTGTATCTCGCTCCATGAGGTTGTGCACATAAGCAGTCTTTCACTACAAATTTGTTGGAAGGAATGAGTAAATGATTGAATCAATGGACTGTATAACTAGAATCTAGGTTTAGTACTTTTCTACAGGAGCGTCAAAGAAAATAATCTTTTATAGGATGGAGCTAGAGGAGAGATTGGGAACTTGGATATTTTTAACCTCAGTACTCTACCTCCACGTGACCTGGTATAGCGCCATCACCGGGAAATGCTCTGATCTTCAAACCTTTGCCAAGAGTTTTGTCCTGCTCTGCTTCTCAGGTCCCAAAGTTGAGGTCAAAGAGCAGAGATCAAGAGGTCCATGGGCTAATGTACATCTCCCTGCTCCTCCTGGTTCCCCCAAAAGATAACTATCACAGAGGGGAGACTTGGGGATTCCAAGGCAATTTTCTGTATCCTACAAAGGTAATTTGTTGAGGTAGCATTTTAAGATTCCAAGAATTGGAATCAAGTGATAATAACAGTTTTCATAATGAAAACACAACCTGAAAAGAAGACGCCAATCAGCAATGATTTCCGTGTAAGAATTAGGCAGGTGGTGACACTAACAATGTGAAGATTGTTCCAAGAGTCATTCTGAATGCTGCGGCATAGTTTGGATCTTAAGAAACACTAAGGCTCACAATTCTTCAAGGGTTTACTTTCCATGCATATCTTGTGTCATCCTTGTTTGTTTAACTGAATGGATCTGATCCCACAAGATCACCTATAATTAGAGAGCGATGATGCATTCTTAGAAGACAAATATAGACACCACAGAGGTGATGCATCAGCAGTCTGAAAATAATTAATGCTTATCCTCGTAAGGCCACCTACACCCAGATACTTGGGAACAGTTCACTATAGCCATAATGTCATAGAAGGATGGCAAAATCATTTTTCTTAGCCACGGAAATAGGTCACAGCAAGAACATTTGGCAAAAAAACCAGAGTGGACATGAATGGATTTTGTGACACATTGTTTTCATTTATCACGTCAGTGTAAGATTTTACCATCTTTTCACTCTGTATTCTGTAATCATCTTCCTACATGGTAATAGGGCCAGAACAGGGCTTTGAAATGCAGTATTTGGGGATACAGTAAAAACAAGCAAACAAAAACCCTGATACCAGAACACTGCTTCTAAATGGAATAATAAGAGCTCAAGCATTTGAGACAGTCATTGGTTATTTATTTTGATTGTTGTTTTTTCTATTTCTAAGGACGTGAAAAATAAAATCTATCATCATAAATTAGTACATCTCTTAGGAGCCCAAGCTAGGCAATGTATAGGCATAAGAGGCTAAATATCAGATCATTTCCCACTGCAACCTTCTAAACTCATGATATGGCTCACATGTGGGATAGCATTTTATTTCTAAGACTTTTATTTAAACACAACAGCCAGATCTTGCAAAAACATTCTGAGTTACCTATGTGCATTTCACTAGTGCCGCTGCCTTCCAAATAATGCATGCCTTTCCCCAATGAAGATGAGGAGTGTAAAAAAGGTGTTACAGAATAGTGGCAAGGGGAACCATGACATTCACAAGGATAGCTGTATAATCTCTGGAAGGATCATCAGAGGGGATGAAATCCACCTGGCCTAAAGCTTTCTCTTCTCACCAGTCAGAAAGGCTCAACACTCTTCCTAGACCTGCAGCTTTCTCCAGTTAACGCTGTGCCTCCTTAAAACCAAGCACTTGGATTCAGACTGAATGACATTGGACATTCTTCCTGGGGAACAGATAAAAATGTCTCTAGGAAATTAGGCTTCTCTCCTAACTACATGTTCTTAATGACCTGTGTTCTTAACGAAATTTGCTCTGCAATTCTGGTAAGGGCTAGAACCCATTCCTTGGCTCCAGCTCAGAGTTATCTGGGCACAGTCCTTCCTCCCTTCCTCCCAAATGTATTAAAAAGAATTCCTCTGTCCTTTTTTTTTCCCATTACTTTTTTCTTGCTAAGAGCAATCCTATTTTATTTTTCACAGAATATGATTTTCTGTGTTCACTTTATCATTTTTACTCCTCTTAGTGTCATTAATGACCTTCGAGCTTAGTCAGTTATTCTATGATTCTATGCCTTTTCCTTCCATATTCATCCTCGCTTTATTTTTTTTTTCAATTTTAGCACTGAAGGACAATTGTACAATGAGTAAATTGTAAAGTTGTGTCACAGTTCCCCTAGGGACAATCTTCTTCTGTGAGCTATTAAATTGGAAAATCGTTTTTTAAAAAAAAATCAAGGCTTTGTCACAGAGCAGGTACAATCAGTACAATGTAAAATTAGTCC
This sequence comes from Elephas maximus indicus, assembly GCF_024166365.1. NCBI lineage: Eukaryota > Metazoa > Chordata > Mammalia > Proboscidea > Elephantidae > Elephas > Elephas maximus. The sequence continues at coordinate 146,617,391 of NC_064819.1, forward strand.
TTTTTCCAACGAAAGTGGTGTAATACTTTACTTGTAACTGCACAAAGAGATTTAGCAAATGGAATATAAAAAAACCCATCAAGAGCTTCAAAGAATTATGTACAAAGTTATATATTTTTTCCTGGAATGTAGACAATAAAGCCATACTGGGGTGGAATGCTATAGTTTTTCTTCTGTATTCACTACTGCAAATCAGTTCGCTTAAACTTTAGAGAATGAGCTGCTTTTCATTCATTCATGTATCCATTCACTGCATTCATTAGGCTCCTCCAATGGGCCAGACAGAGGGGTGCATTAAAAATAAAAACAACAAACAAATGATAAAACCCCAAACCCTATTTTACGATGGAAACAAGTCAGTGGTTATTCTCCATTCTAGGCATGCCAGTCACTTCAGAAATTATCTCATAAGGCATGTTTACTTGCAGAAAATGAGGAAGAACACTAATACTAACCCCACCTGCAGGTGGATTCACTAAGGCAGACAGAGATCTACAGGACATTGTAAAACCCATAACTGTCTCACTAGTTATTGACTGGCCGTCCAGTGAGCATGTTCCATAAAAAGCAACTGGAATCAAATAACCTGGGCTTGAACTCTTGGCCTATGGATCGCTGCTTGTGTGGCTTTGATTTACCCTCTCTGAGCCTCAGCTTCCTCTTCTCAAAAATGGAAATAATTGCACCACCAATCCCAAAGGGTGGTTATAATGATTAAATGAGATAAAATCTAAGGAGTTTCTATTACTGTGCCTGATGCAAAGTCAATGCTCAATAAATTGTAATTTTAATACCATCGTTATAACTACTGGCCTTTGCAGACAGAGAAATGATTGTCCCAAACTAAAAAAAAAAAAAAATTTTTTTTTTTTCTCAGAAGGGGAATGATGGAGTTAATTTTAAGGCGGCTGAGGAAACATGGCTTGTAAAACTGGTGTATCATATTACCAGCCCTGCCCTTCTGTCTTGAGGGGTGCTCTACTACATTCACTCAAGTACCCCACTTATTCATTATCTTCATAAATGCCCCTCTACGTTAGCACTCCATTCACTAAGTCTTTTGTTATTGTTGTTAGCTGCCATCTAGTCAGCCCCTGATTCATGGCAACCCCATATACAACTGAACGAAACACTGCCCCTTCCTGCACCATCCCAATGATTGGCTGCAATTCCATAGGGTTTTCATTGGCTCTTTGTCAGAAGATTGCCAAGACTTTCTTCCCAGTCTGTCTTAGTCTAGAAGCTTCACTGAAACCTGTTCAGCATCATAGCAACACACAAGCCTCCACCAACAGATGGGTGGTGGCCGTGCAGGAGGCACATTTGGCTGGAAAGAGAACCCAGATCTTCCGCGTGGAGGGTGAGAATTCTACCCCTGAACCACCAATGCCTTATCTCAATAAGCCTTACCTGTCATTATCTTTTCTTCTATCTAGCCCAAACGTTCTTAGATACAGCTTAGCTTAGGAAAGTAGTTAACCACTTTAAATAAGTCAAGGAAAAGGAAAGAGATGAAATTTCTTTTTGCTTGGGATGGGTATGATGCAAATGTAAGGAAGAGGATAATAAGGACATAGGGATAATTGGGGGGGAAAAAAGTGGGCTCACTAAACTTAGCGACAGAAATTACCTTTCCATAAAAAAAAAAAAAATACTACCCTAATTATCAACTGCAACAATCCAGGTGGTTGATGTTACTGTATTTTGTTTTCATTTATTTGCTGCTGTTTTTTGTGTTAGTTTTTGTTTAGAGTGAAGAAGATGCAGCCTGACTTTTAAAAGGGCATTGGATCTGGGGGACTGACTCTCTGTGCCTGCTGGTGGTGGAGGGGCGGTCCATGAGTGCTTTGACATTGTATGCAGATGTGCATGTACACTTTTCTAGGAATAGTGTCCAAAGCTTTTATTAGACCATCAGAGTGCAGCACACTGGATCAGGTAGAGAGACAAGAACAATTAGACCAGTGGTTTCCAAGCTGCTATAGGAAGGGATGCCCCCGGCACTGCCACAGAGGATGAGGAGGTAGAGAAGCCGGCTAGAAGAAGAGACTCCACGGCCCCATCAGAGCTTCAAGCAGGGTGGTTTTACTTTCTACCTGCTCTCAAAATTGACATTCTGTTCAATTTATTGGAGGAGAGAGTTTTGCTGCTAGGATTGGGGGGGGGGCGTGGAGGAGGACTGAAAACCACTGTTACACCATATCCTACAAAATCTCAACAAAGATTGGATACTCCTGCCTGTTTTTTTAAAAAAATAATTTACTCCTGCCCGTTTAAAAAAAAAAAAATCACAGCATTCTACCAAGAGCCACTTCTACTGACTGCATTTACTGCTGTTATATAACTTTCCTGTTTAACAATCAAGATGATACCTCTTGCCTTCCTTCCCAACATCTTCTTGAATGCCTGCTGGGGACAAGAAAATAAGGACCAGGAACTGAAAGCACTTAGGAAAAAAGACTCTAAGTCCATCCTTTCTCATGCTGAGAGGATAACAGAATTACTTTTTCCATTTCCCTGGCTTCTCCCAGGATGATCTTTGTCCCAAAGGCCTAGGCATTGCTATAGTTGTACCAGAAACCCCAAGTGAATTGTATACCTTTTTCCTTTTTTATAAGCTGTGAAATGCTCTCTCCTCTCTTTCTCCCAAACAATAAAGAGTTGAGGGTTTATATTTAGAAGCAAGAAGTTTTAAGTTTTATAGAATGTTTGATAGCTTCGGATGAGGAAAAATGAGAAATTGCAAAAAGCAATAAAGCTTAGAAAGCAATATATTTGGTCATTTCATCCAAAATTAGAACTTCATGCCCCTAAGACACAAGCCTAAATAATGTTGTTTGTGTTGCATTAACCTTGAGCTATAATATGGCAAAAGTAGATTATAGGAGATCACATTAAAAAAAAAAAAGTTATAACATTAGCAGCAGCTAGCAGGACTATTTTGGCAAGCAATCAATCACTCTTACAGGTTCTGTTACAAACATCAGGATCATGGTCTAAGTCTGTGTGAGTTTGTACGTAATTTGAGTATAAAGACATGACCTCACAAATAAGCACCATACTGAGAAATGACCACTCCACAAAATATTACTTGAGGTGCGATGTTTCTCTTCTGTTGATTTTTTTTATCCCCCTCACTTAGCATGTCTACAAAGGATGGCAAGATATTGGAGTTCAAGAAGTGAGAGGCTAGCTGTTCAATTCTATCTCTCACTGTCTCCACAAATACAACCACTTCTACTTGTTATTATGCTGTCCTAGAACTGTAATTTTTAAAGATATTTTCTCATTAAATAGCTGGGCCTACTACATAACCATCAGTGTTCTGGGTGTTGTAAGTTATAAAAGTGTAAGGTGAGGATCCTGTTTTCAAGGAACTTATCTCACTGGAGATACTGGAGGCACAGTCAAGCAGCTGTCAGTCATACTAAGTGATGGCACTCAGAGCAGAGAGAAATGGAAACACAGGGGTTCATCTTATTGACTTCTTTGGTATCCTTCACAGTGTCTAATACAAGATATATTATACAGCCTTTTAAACCAGAGTGGTACAGATAACAGAACACCAGGCTGGGAGGTTAAGAGGCCTGGTCTCTTATAGTAGCAGATGTTTAGAATTAGAAGAAATAATCATAGTGATTTTAAAAAGCAACAACCCTCTATTTAGCATTTATTATAGTTCAAGTACTTCTCATTGACTTTATTGTTACAACATCCATAAGGTAAGTAACATTATCATTATACAAATAAGTAAACACAGGCTTAGAGACATATTTTGCCTAAGGTCACATAGCCAGCTATGTAGAGGGGTTAAGACAGCACACCACATCTGCCTGATTTCTAAGCCCATGGTTCCATCCTGACTCCTAAGCCCTGTCATTTCTGAGATTCTATAAATCTGTGTTAATATAGCCTTTATGATGATATTTTCAATTATGAAATAAGCCAAACCTCATAAAATACTCAAATGCTTCTGCAGATATTATACTGACATCTAAGTATGTAATAATTTTCTGCATCTCATGGTAATACATCTTAATTACTAGTACTACAGCATTTATAAGATAACATAGAAGACTATAGGCCACACATTATATTTAGTTTCCATAGATTCATACTGAAGGCCAGCACCATTTAGAATGTATGAATAACTGGTAAATTCACTTAGCTATTTATTTAGCACTGATGAATGCAATACTGAATTGAACTCAAGACACGTAAGTACTGAGATAGATAAATTCAGTGTTGGTGGGTAGGGAGAGAAGATGATATAAATCTGATAAAAATTTAACAGTACTGTTACAAGAAAATTATTGTAGACAAATAACATTGACAAATATTTCAAGTACAACTTTTAAATGGGAAAAAAGAAATACAACAAACTCCATCTCTACTATAAGAAAGTGCACTCACCTAGGTACCATCTGCTGCTTGAAGAAAGTTAGAAGGTACGTTCACTTCTCAATGTGGCAACTAACTCGTGGAGCTGCATGCCACACTTGCATTTGTTCAGCTGTTCTCCAATGCCAACATTGTTTGGTTTTAGATTATCACATAGAAGGAAACTTTCCTTTTATCTACCTAGTGTCCTGTACTAGAAACCCTGATGGTGTAGTGGTTAAGAGCTGCTAACCAAAAGGTTGGCTGTTCAAATCCACCAGGCACTCCTTGGAAATTCTATGTGGCAGTTTTACTCTCTCCTATAGGGTCACTATGAGTCAGAATCAACTCGATGGCAATGGTATTTTTTTTTTAGCGTCCTGTACCTACAATGGAAACCCTGGTGGTATAGTGGTTAAGTACTATGGCTGCTAACCAAGAGGTCGGCAGTTTGAATCTGCCAGGTGCTCCTTGGAAACTCTATGGGGGCAGTTGTACCCTGTCCTATAGGGTCGCTATGAGTCAGAACCGACTCGATGGCAGTGGGTTTTTGGGTTTTAGTACCTATAACACTCCATAAGAAATCAGATACTGAAGTTATTAAAGAGAAGTACATGGCGGGGGGGGGCACTTAAGGAACAAGGGAAAGGCTAAGTTTCTGCCTCAAAAATTCTGCTTTATCCCTCTTATTTACAGGATGTGGAACAAAATGACAGAAGTTCAAAATGAGAATTTTTTTTTTTTTACCAATTCTCCTTCCCACATTGACATTGAAGTAGTAAAGTCTTAAAAAAAAAAAAAAAAAGAGTTCCCATTCTCTCTTCTAAGAAATTACTAGCTCAACTACGAAGGAAAGGGAGGAAGGAAAAAGGAGAGGGAAGGAGGGCAAAACTAATGCAAACAGAATTGATGTGTGTTATGAATTGAATCGTCTCCCAAAAAGACATGTTGAAGTCCTAACCCCCAGTACCTGTGAACATGACCTCATTTGGAAACTCGGTCTTGAAGATGTTATCAGTTAACATGAGGTCATACTGGAGAGGGGTGGGTCCTAATCCAGTCTGAGTGCTTTCCTTATAAAAGAGAAGAGACACAGAGAGACAGTCAGAGGAAGGATGGCCATATAAAGGTGTATCTACAAGCCAGAGAATGGCTGAAAGTACCAGAAGCTGGGAGAGATCAGAAAGGATCTTTCCTAGGGACTTCAGAGGGACCGTGGCCCAGCCAACAAGTCGATTCGGACTTTTAGCTTCCAGAACAGAGAAACAACAAATTTTTATTCTTATAAGCCACTCAGTTTGTGGTATTTTGTTACAGCAGCCCTAGAAAACTAATACAAAATGGATAAAGGAAGAAAATAAGAAAATGAAGCTAACTTTTTAGTTTTGGAAATAGTTTTATATTTCTCTTTACATTTTCTTTTAATCTCTGAAGGAACAATGCTCATTTACCTTTTTACCAGGGAAATAAGGTAATGAGTAAGCAAAAAACTTTAGAACCATTTCCTGTATCTTATTGTTAAGTGAACCCTTCACCAACCTGAGTTTTAAATGATTTATATGTATTAATTACCCTAACAGTACAGGGTTTTTAAAGACATTTTACAAATGAGAAAACAATGGTACCAGGTACTAAAAACACACATGAGTTTACTGGATGAAAAACTTGAGAAAAGAACCAAAGAACTTTCCAGAATAGGTGCTCTGTTTAACTTAGATTATTAATGTACCTTGCAACAAGGTGGATTATTAAGATATAAACTACTGTGTTGTCTTCTTTGCTCCTATGGATTCATTCACAAAAGAATTACAAGATCATTTTCTCTCTCCTCCCCTGCTCCCCCACATATATGGGGCAAAAAAGACCATACTGAGAATGAATTTTGCTCTCCCTTATCCCTCCTTGAGGCCAAAACTTTCAGAGACAAGGGAAGTGGGCCGACATAAAAGGAGAAAGTAGACTTCTTTGATGCAAGTCAGGGAAGTTCTGAAGTGATGGCAACTTGAGCTCTTTTTCAATGTCTAGACTTAGAATATCAGGACCTGGGAGAGCAGATGAGCATGAGAATGACAGTAAAGACCCTGGAGGCAGCAGCACAGGTCTCCATTACTATTCTGGCACAGAGGGAGTAAAATCAGGAGGGAAACTGCCTACTTTTGAGTTTGGGTAAGGAGCAATCTTTTTTCTAATTTTCTGGGACTGACTACCCTGGTTACTTTAAACCGAGAACCCATTGCTGTTGAGTCAATTCTGACTCATAGTGACCCTATAGGAAGAGTAGAACTGCCCCATCGGGCTTCCAAGGAATGGCTGGTGGATTCAAACTGCTGACTTTTTGGTTAGCAATCAAACCCTTAACCACTGCACCACCAGGGCTCCATTACTTTAGGAGAATGAAAACTTGCTTGATAAAATCACACTGGCATTGCAGTTTCAATATCTATCTGAAAACTGGCAAACAGGAAAACTATCACACAAGGAAAAGAAAGTTCACTATAAACACTACCTGAGAAAGCAGTACTTCAAATATCACCACAGGAAAAAACTACACTGAAAAGGTCACATCTTCCAAGTCTGATTCATAAAATTAAGGTTTAGCTGAAAAGAAAACAAAATATATATAAAACAAGCAAACAAAACAAAACAAAAAGCAAAATCCACTGTCTTAGTTATCTAGTGCTGCAGTAACAGAAATATCACAAACTTTAATAAAGAGAAATTTACTCTCTCACAGTCTAGGAGGCTAGAAGTCTGAATTCAGGGTGGTAGTTCCAGGGGAAGACTTTCTGTCTGTCGGCTCTGGAGGAAGGTCCTTGTCATCAATCTTCCCCGGCCAATGAGCTTCTCAGCGCAGGGACCCCCAGTCCAAAGGATGCACTATTCTTCTGGCTCTTGTTTCTTGGTGGTATGAGGTCCCCCTGTCTCTCTGCTCACCTCTCTCTTTTATATCTCAAGAGATTGATTTAAGACACAACCTAATCTTATAGATTGAGTCCTGCCTCATTAACATAACTGCCTCGTTAACATCATAGAGGTAGGATTTACAACATACTGGAAAATCACAGCAGATGACAAAATGGTGGACAATCACACAATACTGGGAATCATGGCCCAGTCAAATTGATACACATTTTTGGAGGACACAATTCAATCTATAACATCCACTTTCACAGGGATAAAAAAGTACGTTTTAACACTGTAATCAAATACCAGGCAGTTGGCTGAAGTTGTGGGAGAGAAGTAGTTTGGAATGAATTATGTAACAAAGAGGACCCAAATCTAGCAATTTATCTCTAAAGTCTTTGGCCAAAATTTCCCTTCTCATCCAGGCTAACTAATGTGTTTTGGGATTTGATATCCAGAAACATTCCTGGGATGTATTTTAAAACTAATTTTTCTTAGATGAGGCAGGTAGTAAAGGAGGTAAGGTAACTTGTCTCCTCTATTTCTCTGACATGCTTATCTTTGTTTTTTTTTTTTTTAATTTTTATTAAGCTTCAAGTGAACATTTACCATTCCAATCAGTCTGTCATATGTAGGTTTACATACATCTTACTCCCTTCTCCCACTTGCTCTCCCCCTATTGAGTCAGCCCTTACAGTCTCTCGTTTCGTGCCAATTTTGCCATCTTCCCTCTCTCTCTATCTTCCCATCCCCCCTCCAGTCAAGAGTTGCCAACACACTCTCCCGTGTCCACCTGATTTAATTAGCTCACTCTTCATCAGCATCTCTCTCCCCCCCACTGACCAGTCCTTTTCATGCCTGATGATTTGTCTTCGGGGATGGTTCCTGTCCTGTGCCATCAGAAGTTCTGGGGAGCATTGTCTCTGGGATTCCTCTAGTCGCAATCATACCATTAGGTGTGGTCTTTTAATGAGAATTTGGGGTCTGTATCCCATTGGTCTCCTGCTCCCTCAGGAGTTGTCTGTTGTGCTCCCTGACAGGACAGACATCGATTGTGGCCAGGCACCAACTAGTTCTTCTGGTCTCAGGATAATGTAGGTCTCTGGTTCATGTGGCCCTTTCTGTCTCTTGGATTCTTAGCTGTCGTGTGACGTTGGTGTTCTTCCTTTGCCTTTGCTCCCGGTGGGTTGAGACCAATTAATGTATTTTAGATGGCCGCTTGTTGGCATTTAGGACCCCAGGCGCCACAATTCAAAGTGGGATGCAGAGTGTTTTCATAATAGAATTGTTTTGCCCATTGACTTAGAAGTCCCCTCAAACCAAGTTCCCCAGACCCCAGCCCCTGCTTCGCTGACCTTTGAAGCTTTCATTTTATCCCGGAAACCTCTTTACTTTTAATCCAGTCCAATTAGGCTGACCTTCCTTGTTTTGAGTGTTGTCTTTCCCTTCACCCAAAGCAGTTCCCATCTACAGATTGATCAATAAAAAGCCCTCTCCCTCCTCCCTCCCTCCCCCCTTTGTAACCACATAAGTATGTGTTCTCCGTTTTTTCTATTTCTCAAGATCTTATAATAGTGGTCTTATACAATATTTGTCCTTTTGCCTCTGACTAATTTCGCTCAGCATAATGCCTTCCACCTTCCTCCATGTTATGAAATGTTTCACAGATTCGTCACTGTTCTTTATCGATGCGTAGTATTCCATTGTGTGAATATACCACAATTTATTTACCCATTCGTCCGTTGATGGACATCTTGGTTGCTTCCAGCTTTTTGCTATTGTAAACAGAGCTGCAATAAACATGGGTGTGCACATATCTGTTTGTGTGAAGGCTCTTGTATCTTTAGGGTATATTCCGAGGAGTGGGATTTCTGGGTTGTATGGTAGTTCTATTTCTAACTGTTTAAGATAACGCCAGATGGATTTCCAAAGTGGTTGTACCATTTTACAATCCCACCAGCAGTGTATGAGAGTTCCAATCTCTCTGCAGCCTCTCCAACATTTATTATTTTGTGTTTTTTGAATTAATGCCAGTCTAGTTGGTGTGAGATGGAATCTCATCGTAGTTTTAATTTGCATTTCTCTAATGGCTAATGATCGAGAGCATTTTCTCATGTATCTGTTGGCTGCCTGAATATCTTCCTTAGTGAAATGTGTGTTCATATCCTTTGCCCACTCATGCTTATCTTTTTAATCTGGCAATATCACTTTGATCTGGCAACAACACAATTTTTAATGGAAATTTAAGATGTATTACACATTTTGCTGCCTTTTAAAAGCAATATACCTATCATAAACTGATTGCATCAAGCATACTTTAACCTTTTCTTCATGATGATCCAAGGTCATTATGAATGTTGTATGTTCTTGAACAAGTCACCTGAACCTCTCCGAGCCTCAGTATTCTTATCTTTACGATATTATCTAGCTCACAGAATTATGATGGTGGATTGAATGAGATCATCCCTGTAAAGCACTTGGCACAAAGCCCTTTACCTCACTTATTTGTTGCTGTTAGCTACCTTCAAGTCAGTCTCCAATTAATGGTGACCCCATGTATGATGGAATGAAACGCTGCCTAGTCCTGTGCCACTCCCATCCCCGTGATTAACTGCGGATCAGGCAGTTGTGATCCACGGTGTTTTCAGCGGTTGATTTTTGCAAGTAGATAGCCAGGCCTTTCTTCCTAGCCCATCTTATCCTGGAAGCTCTGCTGAAACCTGTTCAGCATCAGAGCAACTGACAGATGGGTGGTGGCTGTACATGAGATGCACTGGCTGGGAATCAAAGCCAGGTCTCCTGCACAGAAGGCCAAAATTTTATCACTGAACTACCAATGTGGGTATCACAGTATTTATTAAGAGCCTCTAAAATGGCAGAAGCCCTGGTGGTGCAGTGGTTAAAGCAATCAACTACTAACCGGAAGTTCAGCAGTTTGAAACCGCTAATGGCTCTGTGAGATAAAGATGTGAGTGTCTGCTTCCGTAGAGATTTACAGCCTTCGAAACCCTATGGGGTTGCTGTGATGAGAATTGACTCAGCAGTGACTTTGGTACAATGGTAGCTACTGCTCTTTTTTTCACTTATTTCCCTGCTCATCTAGGCTGTCACCCAGAAAACTGAAGCTGACCTATGAGCGTAACTTCTGAAGATATTATCACGTAAGAATTAAAACCCACATTTTTCTTTCAGGGAAAAAAAAAAGATCTAAGACCCATTTCTTTCAATGTGGTAGATGCGATGTAAGGAGAAACCCTCTTACTATAGAACACTGAAAGTGCTGAATAAATATATATATAACCTTTTAAACACATAGATGAGCTGTCTGGAAAATAACTGAATCCTCTGAGATAGAAAAGAATTCTGAAGCCTCTTGATAAAGTAAGCCAGGGATGAAGAAAGAATTTGCCCTGGAGGCATCTGTCCACACTTGAAGGTCTAGACTAGGCTTAGGTCTAACCTGCTGAATGCTCAGAGTCAGGACAACCCTGGAGCTCTGCAACACAGGAGGTCGCATCGGAGACCTCCTACATCTGAGATGCCTGCACCTCTGTTCCCCTGATACTTCCATCTCCCACCCCATCAGTGAACTAGGGAAAAAAATCTGCCTTCTAAAGAGAGTCTCCCTCCAAACTCAGGGTAGGGCATAGCGGGTAGGGAAAGGGAACCCTCGAGAATTCCTAATCACAGGCCCATCCTTAGGCATGTCTGGGGTTAGAATTCATACTAACTGTGGGGCCCCATGGAATGCTGGTAGCACAGTAGTTAAGTGATACGAGCTGCTAACCAAAAGGTCTTCAGTTCAAATCCACCAGCTGCTCCTTAGAAACCCTATGGGAAAGTTCTACTCTGTGCTTTATGGTCACTATGGGTCAGAATCGACTCAACGGCAACGGGTTTGGTTTTGGTTTATAGCGCCCCATGAAAAATCCTCTCTTTAGGAACGTACTTTCAACCAGGCCTCAAAGAATTCTCACAGATAACATTCCAAGGAGAACTTGAGCTCATGATCACAAATTACCCAATACATGAGCAACTCAACAGAAACAACTTACAGAAACAAACCTGCAAAACTGTGGATATTTTATTTATGGAAGAATATAGTAAGTATGTTTAAAGAAATAAAACCAAATCCAAACCAAACCTGTTGACATCGACTCAATTCCAACTCATAGCGACCCTATAGGTTAGAGTAGAACTGCCCCATAGAGTTTCCAAGGAGCGCCTGGTGGATTTGAACTGCTGACCTTTTGGTTAGCAGCCATAGCACTTAACGCCATCCGGGTTTCCAAAAGGAAGTATAAAAAGCATGCCTAAGGAAGAAAAGACTTTCAAAACTTAAAGGCAGATTTGAAAAAGAACCAAATAATATTTCCAGAAATGAAAAAAAAAGTAAAACTTGACATCAGAAGCTTAATGGGTAAGGCAAATAAGAGATTGGACACAGCTGAAGAAAGAGTAGCAAACATAAAAGGTATATTCTGAACAACTTTTACCAAAATTCCGAAAATGCAGGTAGAATATACAAATCTACCTGCAAAAATATAAATTACCAAGACTGATTCAAAAATAAATAGAAAACCTAAATCATCCTTGCGATGGCTAAGGCTGTGTGTCAACTTGGCTTGGCCATGATTCCCAGTGTTTTGGCAGTTGTATGATGTGACCACTTCCCTACTGAAATTTGATATGTGATCTCGCCCATGATGGAATTGGCTGAGTGGTACCGGCAGGGGTGGGGCCTGTGGCGGCTCACTGTCCCCTCGGCCTTCATCTCTCTACCTTTGGCCACCTACTTCCTTCCTGCTCACCTTCCAAAGGTTGTTGGCTTGTTCTGGATCCAGCAACTGTCTCTTGTCTGACCTCTGGTTCTTGGGACTTGAACGAGCAGCTTACCTGTCCATATTGGGATTCATCGATCTTGATGGCCTGCGAGAAAGAGTCTTGCTCCACAACCTGCCTATCTTGGGTTTGCCAGCCCCTGCAGCTACGTGAATCAGGAGAAACCTTGCGGTCTCGCGAGCTGACCTTGGGGATTCCTTGAACTTCACAGCCTGTGAGCAGGAGCCCTGCTCTCCGATCTGTTCATCTTGGGTTCACCAGCTCTTGCAGCTCCCTGAATTGGGAAAGGCCGCTATCCTGATCTAAGAACTGGGGATGTTCCAACCCCTACAATCACATGAGCTGTTTCCTTGATAGAAATCTCTCTCTATATATTTATATGCTTTACTGGTTTTGCTTCTCTAGAGAACCCAGCCTAAGACATTTGGTACCTAGAGAGTAGGGTGCTGCTCTAACAGATACCTAAAATGTGGAAGCGGTTTTAAAACCGTGAATGGATAGAGGAGCAGCAGCAACAGAGGGCCAGCAGCAGCAGAGAACCTGCAGTGGCAGAGAAGCTGCAGTGACAGAGAACCAGCAGCAGCAGAGCCAGGAGACCAGCACCAGACAGCACTGGCGCTGACCCACGGAGCAAGAGAGCTGAGTGCCTGTGCACAGGAGGCTTCCTGGTGGAGTAGGGTGCCTCCAGGCACTTATCAGTGGAGCTACAGAGCTTTGGAACACTTGACCCAGCAGGGCAGATGCAGGCGTGAGGCCCAAAGAGCAGAGAGGCCAAGAAACCATGAAGCAGAAGTTGAAAAGACAAAACACAGGAAGCTGGGGCTGTCTCAGTCTCAAAAGGTATGCCCATGACCTCAGGGGTTTCAAAGGGTGGAGCCATGGCCTCTGGTGTTTCTAAAGGTGGAGTTGCCACTCAGATGGACTAGGAGAATGGTGGGTCTAAAGTCAAGGGAGCAGGGTTGCTGTCCCAGTGGGCCTGAAAAGTGGAGTTGAAGCCCAGGGCTGAGGGACCTCCACTCAGAATCCCAAGAGTGTGGCCAATACCTAGAGTCTGGAGGGCAGGGCTATTGTGTAAATTTTTTTTTTTTTTTTCTCAGAGAACAGAGAATTATTTTCAAAGCTTTGAGGGCTAATGTAATGTGTTCTGCTGACTTGCTTGGTGCCTATTATCCTTTCTTTTCCTCTAGTTTCTTCCATTCGTAATGGAAATGTCTAGCTTGTGCCTGTTCTGCCATTGTACCTTTGGAAGCAGATAATTTGTATTCTAGATTTCACAGATTAAGAGGAATTTTTGGATCTTGGACTTGGAGTTAAGACTTGCTATGATATACGGGGTGAATATGTTTTGCATGTTGTAAGGATATGATTTTTGAGGGGCCAAAAGGTGGAATGTCATGAATTATGCCCCCCCTCAAAATGTGTGTATCAACTGGGCTGGGCCATGATTCCTAGTATTATGTGATTTTCCCATATATGTTGTGAATCCTGCCTCTATGATATTAATGAAGGAGGATGGGTGGCAGCTGTGTTAGTGAGACAGACCTCAACCTGCAAGGTTGGATTGTATCTTGACGCAATCTCTTGAGATGTAAGAGAAGCGAGCAGAGAGAGAGGAGACCTCATGCCACCAAGAAAGCAGTGCCGGGAGCAGAGCGTGTCCTTTGGACCTGGGGTCCCTGCACAGAGAAGCTCCTAGTCTGAAGGAAGATTGATGAGAAGGCCAACAGAGAGAGAAAGTCTTCCCCTGGAGCTGACACCCTGAATTTGGACTTTTAGCCTACTTTACTGTGAGAAAATAAATTTCTCTTTGTTAAAGCCGTCCACTTGTAGTATTTCTGTTATAGCAGCACTAGATAACTACGACAGAATTTTTAATTAAGACAATCCTAAACCTTTAAAGAGTTTGAATCAGCAGTTAAAACCTCTTCCAACTTAGAAAACACTAGGCCCGAACAGTTTCACAAATGAATTTTACCAAACAAGGAGTTACAATCTTCAGTCTTTCACAGAACAGAAGACTCTCACCAAATCATTTTATGGGCTATCAAAACCATGATTCTAAAAACTCACAAAGACAGTATAAAAAAGGAATACTGCAAAGTTATCTTGCTTCTGAACAGTGACTGCCAGGTAGCAAACAACTCAGTAAGTACTATTATTATTATTTTTAAATGACATGGAAACTGATTCTGACATAAATGAAGAAAGCAGGATTCAACACTATATACAGTATGATTCCAGTTTAGTAAAAACAACTACCTTCTTTCTTTCTTACTATACCCTACTGCCCCCTCACATACTTTGCATGCTCAGAGAAATCACTGGAAGGAACATGCCAAAATGCTAACTTGGAAGGATGTGATTTGGGGGATTTTTTTTTTTATTGCACTTTAGATGAAAGTTTACAGAACAAATTAATTTCTGATTAAACAATTAATACACTTATTGTTTTGTGACATTGGTTGCCAATCCTGTGACGTGTCAACACTCTCCCCTTCCCGACCTTGGGTTCCCCATTTCTATTCGTCCAGCTTTCCCATCTCCTCCTGCCTTCTTGTCCTTGTACCTGGGCTGGTGTGCCCATTTAGTCTCACATATATGGTTGAGTCATGTGTATTACTGTTTGTTTTATGGGCCTGTTTAACCTTTGCGTGGAGGGTAAGCCTCAGGAGTGATTCCAGTAGTGAGTTAAAGGGTGTCCGGGGGCCATACTCTCGGGGTTTCTCCAGCCTCTGTCAGACCAGTAAGTCTGGCCTTTTTTTGTCAGAATTTTTTTCTACATTTTTTGCCATCTCTGTGCAGGATCCTCTATTGTGATCCCTGTTAGAGCAGGCGGTGGTGGTAGCCAGGCACCATCTAGTTGTGCTAGACTCAGTCTGGTAAAGGCTGGGTACTTGTGGCCCATTAGTCCTTTGGACTAATCTTCCCTTGTGTCTTTGATTTTCTTCATTGTCCCTTGCTCCAGATGGGGTGGGACCAGTGGAGTATCTTAGATGGCTGTTCACAAGCTTTTAAGACCTCAGACGCTATTCACCAAAGTAGGATGCAGAACATAAGCTATGTTATGCCAATGAGCTAGATATCCCCTGAGACTATGGTCACCAGCCCTCAGCCCAGTAATTTGGTCCCTCAGGGAGTTTGGATGTGTCTATGAAGCTTCTATGGCCTTGCCTTGGTCAAGCTGCGCTAAGTATTGATTCGGGGAATTTTTTATTTTCCTTTTTAGATTTTAAATTTCCAATAATAATTGTGTATTCCTTTTGAAATTAGAAATATTTATATATTTTTAAAAAGGACTCCTGTTTTTTCTAGTTGAATGACAGTACTCCACAGTGTTAGCATGCTAATTTTCTTCACAGAGATCTAATTTAGCAACATAACTTTCTGGTTAGCAGGAATGATAAGTGAATGATGACTAAAGAGAATAAATCAGAAATATCAGAATGATGTCTAAAGGAAAAAAATATCAGAAAGGAAAAAACTGGCAGGTTTCGACATTATGGAGGTGAAAAATGATTTTAATATTCCTATGTAAAGAAACACGTCAGCTACGATGACACTTATGATAAAGGCCAACACAGGTTTACCGTTACCGTTACCTGTTGCCGTGGAGTGGGTAAGGAAAATGAGTTTTTCTTCCCTCAGGTTTAATTTACTTAAGTTTTGTGTTTACGGTCCACCAAAGTTAAGATGCTTTTGTTTGTTCGTATATTAGTAAAAGTTTGAATGACAAGGGCAAGTGGCACAGATATGTCTCTAAACAAAGTCTACTTTAAAAATAAAGTATATGATTTGAAGATGGAATAATAAACCAAAGTCACCTTCCTTTTAATATGGGCATTTTTTTCATCATGAAATCTCCTGTAACAAAAATCCCTGGAATATGCTGTCACGTTTTCTGCCCGCCCAGCACCTTTGGAATAACCTTGAAATGTTTGAGGAATTTCTTTCTTTATTGACCCCATTTCTCTAAGGCAGAAGCCAGAAAACTTGCTTTCCCAGCCTCCTCAGAAGCCAGGGGAGCATCATGTGACCAAGATCCAACAATCAGATGGTCACTTAGGAACAGCCGCTGTTGTTATGTGCCTATTCCAATTCACAGAGACCTTATAGGGCAGAGTAGATCTGCCCCACAGGGTCTCCAAGGAGAAGCTGGTGGATTTGAAATGCTGACCTTTTGGTTAGCAGCTGTAAAAATAATTTTAGGGGGTAATAGGGAGGTGAGCACGGTGGAGAAGCATTAGTCTCTCTGGGGCAGCAGGGTAGAGAGCCACGTGTGTAAGCCAGGTCATGATATTTTCACTAAAATAACCCAGGGGAATGTCAGGCTCTGTTCCAGGCTGCACGCTTAACTACCTAATATCCTTTAATGAATTCTACTTCTGCTCAAACTAGCCAGAGTGGATTTTGTTGTTTATTTCTAAAAATCCCAGACAAGACCAACAACGGCAATAGATACACCCTCTAAAATATGAGGAATAATGATAGATGCCCCACAAAATTACAAAAATATTAAATAGATAATATTTCATGTGTTGGTCCTTTACTTTGTTCCTATTAGTAGAAATTACTATAATTCTCATTTAGAGATAGGGAAACCTTCCCAGGGTCACACACCTGGTAAATACACCATAAAACTGGTATTCAAAGCTGCATATTTCTGACTCCAGAGCCTGAAATCTTTTAACTGACATAAACCTCCGCTCCCACACCCACTCTAAATAGGGGATATAAAACAAAGTTCTAAGGATGACTCTTTAAAGGATACTTCCTAAAGAAGGAAACCCCAGCTCACTTTACCCAGACCTCTTCTCAGACTTGAATTCACCTTGCTGTGACTACTAAACTTGAACGTAAAAGCGAGTGGAATCAATGTTAATAGTGAATAAGAATGCAAAACTTGGTCAGATGCTGAAGTGAATCCTGGGAGCCACATGAATGACTTTCTTTTTTTAAGCCAAGTTCTATCAATTGCTGAAAACAAAACAGGCCACCAGATCTCTCAGGGACATCCGAGAACGTTATTCATTATATGTATCATAAAAAAGCAGAGGAATAGGCAATAATATGATGAATTTTAAAAGATACAGCTCAACCATCTCCTGATTTCTGTAATTAGCTCTATATTGCAAATTGCTACTTCATCATGGTAAATTTGCAAATGCATTGGGAAGCTTAAAAAGATCTTTAACACCTGTTTTAGGGACACCAACCACCTTATATTAGCCCCACTGCACACTGAGAAAACAAGATTCACTTACCAAGTCTACTTAAATTTTAAAACATGAATGCATTCAGTGATAATTTTGTTTTGCAGACTAGAAAGAAGACAAGGGAGCCTCTAAATGTTGGTTCTCATTACACTTCCAATTATTTCAATTATTTCAGATTATGCATAAGGCAATTTCCCCTCTGACAAAATGCTGGATAAAGATATCCATGGGAATCCAAATAGCAGTAGTCCTTGAACATATGGTAAATTATTTTCTTGGGGAAGGAAAAAAGCTGTAAATTAGGTGATATAGTATGAATCTGACTTTCTTATAGAAACACTACTATAACAAAAGCTTGCATAACTAATTTAGCCCCAGCTTTATATATTTTTTTTATATATAAGTGACTACAAACCTCAATTATTATGCGTTATTTCAAACATAATTCCAAAAGGACAATACAGTAGCTATAAAAACAGCATGGTGGGGTGTCTGACCTCCGCTAACTTTATGAAGGGAAAGGGACTTGCCATCAGCATCAATAGCCGAAGGCTATTCCTATGAGGTGGAGGTCAGACACACTTCCTCGCTCCAACTTTTTTTACTAATTCTGACACCAGTCGTCCCTCCCATGGCACTCTCTACTTCTCTGCCGGGTTAGATAATTTGTTGCAATGGCCACACAGAATTCACAGACAATACTCATGATTATGGGGTTTATTAGGGAAGTAACAGGTTACAATTCAGTATTAGGAATGACTCAGGATACAGTTATTTGGTCAAGATAGATTCTTGGCCACAAGCAGGCCTCTCCCTGGCCCTTAGCCTCTTGGGCTGGCCCAGCCTCTACACTAAAGTGATTTAGCTCTGCTGACAAGTGTCCGAGGCACACCACTCTGCCAGCGAACCTGCTCGAAGGTGTACAACCTTGTTCTGTGGGCCAGGGAGCCCACTGCGCCATCTCTTGCCAGTCTCCTGGTTCTGCTGCCACCATTTCTCTGCCATTGCTTCTGGCTGCCTCTGGTGTTACAGCTCTCTGTCTCCTGAGTGTAGGAGGCTCTCAGTGCAGGGATCCAAGGTCCAAACGACCTGCTCCACTCCTAGCTCTTCTTTCTTGGTGGTAGTGGGTCCTCCTAACCTCTGCTTGCTTTTCTCTCCTTTTATCTCTTGTAAGATAAAAGGTGTGACTCAAGTAAGAGTGTGACTTGATTAACGGTGATGTCTGGGGCAAGGGTGGTTATTTGTAGATAAACCTTTGACTTAACAGAATTCTTTTGCTCACCATGGAGCTGAGACTTTTGGGGGGAAAGGGTCACTTAACAGCTTTTTGAGAAATTGTCATTTTTGCTAAGCTTTTTTTGATAGTCAAAGAATTAGAGATGGTCTTTGGGTAACTGAAAGCTGGAAGAGTCCCAATTTTCTTAAATTCCCACCTCCTTAACACCACCTATACTTTGAACCTTAATGTTAATCAAGGTGTGCCTGACTTTAAGATGAAGATACCAACGTTTACTTCCACCATATGTTCATCCGCCCTTCCATCCCTCAGAATGTAGATTCACAGCATCAACAAGCTTCAAAGCCTTTATATAAACGGTGGTCAAACTCAAAAACAATTATTTATTAAACCTTTCTATCTCACCCATAAGTCCCATATGTGATCTTACCCATTACAGTAATAAAGTAAACTGTAATCCGTGTAATGATTTCTTGGTTTCTCTCTACTGCTTCCTGGCACTAACTCTCAAACAGTGTAGTTGCCCTCAACCCCTCCTCTTCCATATTAAGTACCAGCACGTTGCCTTCCTGACAGCTCTGAGGATAAGCCTTGGTCTGCGCCCCACCTCGTGTGGAACATTTTTACTTTGTTTCACTTTTATTTTTCGGTTTTCTACTCAATTTTTTAAAAATTTTATTTTGAAATAATTTTAGACTTAGAGAAAACCTACAAAAATAGGACAGAGAGTTTTCATATGCCCCTACCCTCACCCAGTTTTCTCCTAATATAATCATAGGGCAGTTATTAAAATCAGGAAATTAACATTGATGTGACATTATTAACATAATTACAGACCTTATTCAAATTATATTAGTTTTTCCGCCAATGTCTTTTTTCTGTTCCAGAATCCTATACAGGTCACGCTTGTATTTAGTTGTTATTCTCCCTTGGTCTCTCTAATCTGTAGATAATTCTTCAATCTTTTCTTGTCTTTCATGGCCATGACACTTTTGAAGAGTATTAGTTATTTTTTACAATGTCCTACAATTTGGGTTTATCTGATATTTTTTCATGAAGGAGTTAATACATTTTTGGCAAGATCATAAAAGTGATGTTGTATCCTTCTCAGTGCATTATATCAAAAAGTTTTTGATGCTGAAATGTCTTATTGGAGATGTTAACCTTGACTACTTGGTTAATGTGGTGTAATCTGGGTTTCTGCACTGTAAATTTACTATTTTTCCCTTTGTAATTAATAAATATCCTGTGGAGATACTTTGAGACTATGCAAACAATGTGTTTGTCTCCAAGCTTTTGCCCACTAATTTTAGCATTCATTGGCGGATATTGTCTACGTAGTCACTGCTGAGGTGTTTACCTAAAGGTGATTTTCTGGTTTCCTCCTTCTTTCTACATATAATAATTAAAATTCTTCTATAAGGAAGAGCTGTGCTTTCTCCATTATTTACATATTTATATGATTATTCATGTATATCAATATGGAAGCATAGATATTTATTCTATAGGTTAAAATTCAGTATAATCATCATATATTTTATCATTAAAATGCTCCAACTTTGGCCATTAGTAACTTCTGCAGGTCAGCTCCTGTGCTGTTTACTTTTTGCAAAGCTCCATCCTTGTTTGTTCATTTTTGAGGACTTCCTTACTTTCTGGTACCACAAGATGTTCTAGGTTCATCTTCTATTTCCCTAAGACTGGAATTCAAGAATCCTTGTGTTATTTTTGTTTGTTTGCTTGTTTTTGTTTTTAATTGGAGAATAGTGTTTAGAAAGCAAGATGTGGGTACTAGGTATATCCATTACTACTGGAGCATCTTTGCTTCTAGGTCCTATTGGCACACGGACCAAGGAAATATGTTTTATACCAACCCATGCAAACACACACATCCATATTTCTTTACCTATCTACCTATTTAACTACTAAATATGAGTTTTACCAATATATCTGATTCCAGTCCAACATCACTGGATTTGTTTTAGTCTTCCGCCTTTCTTTATTTGTACTATTTTTCTCCAACAGTGAGAAACTTGCCTGTCATTATCTACCATATATTGTTTATTTGTTCAGTTATAGTATATACATCAAGTAGTTTCAAAATTAGTAATACATACCCTTGTAAGTAGCATATTTACTAACAAGATTATAGCATGTTTACAAACAGTACTTTTTGTCTTTAGCCTTACAGTATCCAGTCAAGATACTATTTACCAAGGCTCCTCAGGTTAGTTCTTTTCTTCTCTACTCTTTTCAGTGTGGTATATTATTCATTTGCTGCTCCACTTAATTTTACATTCCACTTAAAATTGTGGAGGTAATCTTAAGTGGAATATAAAATATGAAATTAATGAGAATATAAAATATAAAGCCGTGGTTTGATATTATTTAGTCTCTGGGATTATATCTTGGATTATATGGAAACCCTGGTGGCGTAGTGGTTAAGAGCTATGGCTGCTAACCAAAAGGTCGGCAGTTCAAATCCACGAGGTGCTCCTTGGAAACTCTGTGGGGCAGTTCTACTCCGTCCTATAGCGTTGCTATGAGTTGGAATTGACTTGACAGCAATGGGTTTGGTTTTTGGGTTTTTGGGATTATATAAAACATTACTCTAGTTCTAAACTTGTATGTCCCTTGTATTCAAAGCAATAGAAAAAGGTCTACTTAGAAAAACATCATTCCCTCCTTATCCCTATTAACCTGTTTCCATTCCTTTATTTCCACTCCTTTCCCACCTAGCCCCTGTATGTAACCAGTCTCTTTAGTTTCTGATTGATTCTTCTTCTATTTCCTTTGTGAAAATGAACAGATACGTGTATATGTTCTTTTATCTTTTTGTACATGAAGAGTAGCATACTATAGGAACTCTTTTATAGTTTTCTTTTTACTATTATTATTAAATAGTATTTTGCAAAAATCACTCCACATCAGTCCACAGAGATATTCCTCATTGCTTTTTACACTATGGTACTCCATTGTGTAGATGTACCATAGTGTATTCAGTTACTCTTTTATGTATGAGTATATAGCTTGTTTCAAATATTTTGTAATTACAAACAATGCTGTATTGAATAACCTTGTGCATATGTATTTTTGTACTGTTGGACATATATCTTCAGGGTAGGTTCATAGAAGTGAGATTACTAAGTTGAAAGGTACTTGCATACATAATTTTGTTAGGTATTATTAAATTTCCCTCCAAAAAAGAATGTACCAATTTGTATTCCGACCAGCAATGTATGGAGTGCCTGTTGTCATATTTTTTACTTTTGCCAGTCTGATAGGTGAGAAACATTATCTTGGTGTTGTTTCAGTTCACATTTTTCTAATCATGCATGAGTTTGCACACTTTTTCACATGTTTGAGGGTCATTTCAATATCTTACTTTTTTGTGTGTGTATTTTCTGTCCATGTACTTTCTTTCATACCCCACTTTCTGTTGGGTTTCTGGTCCTTGTAAGTTTTAAAGAGTTCTTTACAGATTAGGGATATTAGCTATTTGTTAGTGGTATATGTCGTGAATATTTTTTCCCAGATTGTTAGTTGTCTTGGTTTTATTGACAAATTTTTGTCATGTAAGTATAAAATCAATTATATACAGTCAAATTTATCATTTTTTTAAATTGCCTCTGGATTTTAAGTCATACTTAGAAAGCCTTTCTCTATACTGTAATTAAAGAGAAATTCGCCCATGTTTTCTTCTAACTTACATGGTTTTATTTATTACACTTACATTCCTAATGCATATATGGTTTATTTTCATATATGGTATGAGACATGGATCTAATTTTATCTTTTTCCAAATGACTACCCAGTTGTTCACAGCAGCATTATTCAGAATAGCCAAGAAGTAGAAACAACACAAATGTCTATCAACTGATGAATGCCTAAGTAAAATATGGTATATACATACAATGGAACATTATGCAGCAATAAAAAGTATTGATAAATGCTACAATATGAATGAAGCTTGAAAGTATTATGCTAAGTAAAAGAGGCCAGTCACAAAAGACCACATTGTCATTATTTTTTGAAAACTCTGTAATTTCAATTTACATGTCCCCTTTCACACAGGAGTTATTTAATAGAAGGATTTATAAATTTCCAAGTACAAGGGCCTTTCTCTCTCTTTTTTTGGGTTAGTAAACCATGGCTTTTAGCATTAAAAAGTGTCCTTCTTTGTCATATTTAATGCTCTTGGGCTTGAATTCTACTTTGTCTGATATTAGAACTGCTAACACTATCTCTTTTTGTTTCCATTTGTGAATATGCTTTTGCCCGTCTGTTTATGTTTTTAATATATCTGAATCATTTTGTTTTAGCTGTCGCTGGTATAGAACATTAACTTGAGTTTTATATTGTGAACCAATTATAAATCTTTTTCTTTTTTAGGTAAGTTAAGCCCATTCACATTTATTGTCATGATTGATATGTTTAGCCAGAAATCTATCATAATATTTTATAAACATAAATTTTATAAAATATTTCCTGTGTTTCTTTCCCTATGAGAGGGGTATACTGATATTTAGAAAGGTTTCTTATTTTTGTTCAACTGGTTACCTTTATACTTATACTTTTTAAATGTCCTTAGTCCCTTGTTTTCTTATTTAATAATTTAATGTCTGGTTTATCAGTTTGCTTATTTTGGGCCTTTTTTTTTTTTTTTTCATTTTTTTTGAGGGGGATATCTTTTACCAAATACCTATTGCCTGTTCAACAAGTGATTTTTTTTCAATATTCACCTTTCTATATTCCTTCTCTATTTTTAAGTTGCGTCATTTCTACTTTGCCATAATACATAAAACCTCTTCTACTCTCATCTCCATCTTTATTTTAGTATCATATGTACATTTATATATTTTTAAAGGCCATTATTAGTCCTGTTGCCATCACTTAGAAATTCTCTAACGTGGGGGTGGGCACACTTTTTCTATAAAGGACCAGATAGTAAACAGTTTAAACTTTGTTGGCCACATGGCCCCTGCTGCAATTACTCAACTTTGCGATTGTAGCACAGAAACAGCCATATACAATATGTAAACAGTGGCTAAGTTCCAATAAAACTTTTATTACAAAATAGGTAGCAGACCATAGTTTGCTGATCCTTCAAGAAGGGATAATAAGTGCAGAATTCCCTAAGGTTCTGGATATAAAATATTTGGTTCCTATGTTCTTTCTTTTTTAATGTTGCCCTATTTTTTTTTTTTTTTTATTGTTGGCCTGCATTGTAGGTTTTTAAGTCTGATGCTAGTCAATTATAGCCACTCCTCAATTACTGACTATATCCGACATTTTGTTTTTACAGCAATAGCTAAAAAATCTATTAGACTATTTTGTGCATTAACAACATACATCTGGCAGTAACAAACACTGAGGAGCGTGGCGAGCATAGGACTGGCTGTGATGGTTAGGGTTATGTGTCAATTTGGCTGGGCCATGATTCTTAGTGGTTTGGCAGTTATGTAACGATGTAATTTGGCAGTAATGTAATGATGTAGGCATCCTCCATTTTGTGATCTGATGTGATCATCCTCATTTTCTCATAATGACCTGGACTCTGGAAACTAACCATGTTGATAAGTGAGGTGTGGGTATATTTTTCCTTTGTAAATTATTTGATCTTTTGGCCTAGAGGTTTTGAGGATACTGTCTTCATCTTTGAAATCTAATAGTTTTACTAGGAGATATGTCAGAGTTGGCTGTTCTGGGTTAATTTTTCCATGTACTCAGTGAATCCACCCAGTGAATCCTCTCAATGTGCAGATTCAGGTCTTCTTCTATTTTTAGAAAGTTTTCTTAAATTGTAGTTTTAAATATTAGTTCTGTACCATTTTGTTTTCTTGTTTAGGGAGTCTGATAAAAACAAGCAAACGTCACCTTTCATTTCCAGTACTTCCCCTCAGACCTAGTTTACTTCTTTGTCATTTTCATTCTCTGGTTATTTTTCTGTCCTTCTTCAAGTCCCTTATTAAATTTTCATTAAAGTATATTTTTACTTGGGCACTTTGAATTTATCCTTCACTTCTTGATGCTTTTATCTTTTTCTTCTATTTCTTTCTCGAGTTCAAACAACTCCTTTTATTTATTCTTGTTTCTATCCATTTTGCACTTCTGACTCAGTGTGGTTTTTCGTATCTTTAAATGCTTGTTCAAGTGTACTTAATTCTGTTCAGAGTGTAAACTGAACATTCTCTTTTGGTTGTTTTGTAGGGGAAGATTTTCTTTATTGATGTTTGTAATTTTTTCATTTCCTGGTTTCCTCCAAAATCTCTCTATGGACTTTAGTTTTGCTCAATTAAATGATATTGGAGTGTTTTATAAAATTTCTACTTTAATGTGTCCTTTTCTGTTAGTCTAGCAAAGTCCAGGTACTTGAATGGATTTTTTGTTTGTTGGTTTGTTTGCTTGGTAGGAGAGGTGTTGTGAATCCTCTATTTATAAGTCTCTTTGTCGCAAAAAAAAAAAAAACCCAAAAAACGAAACCCGTTGCCGTCAAGTCAATTCCGACTCATAGCCACCCTATGGGACAGAGTAGAACTGCGCCACAGGGTTTCTAAGGAGTGGCTGAGGGGTTCAAACTACCAAACTTTTGGTTAGCAGCCAAGTTCTTAAACACTGTGCTACCAGGGCCCCCTCTCTTGTCTTATAGGGCTCTAAATTTTTCCTTTTTTCTTCTTTTACTGTTCGATTTCTAAAAAGTCCTTTTCTTTTTGCTTTTTTCTCCTCTATTTTGGAAGACTGCCACATTAACTAGTACCTATCCTTTTAAATCATACTTACCCCCTTAAGTCCTGTCACTTTAAATGTGCACCCGGCCCTATATAGTACGCCTGGCCCTTTAAATCACATGTGCTTTAAAATCTCTTCCCAGAATTCTATGCTCTGATCTGCTTGCACATGTTCCCAGCATTTTAAAATTTAGGCTGAATTTATTTTTTCTGGTGGCTATTCCAAATCACGCATAGGCACTTCCAACAGCCTCTCTCTTATATCCTCCCTGCAGTTGTTCTTGGTCTGTCTTTGCTCATCACAAAGCTTTGTGGCAGGGTAGAGGTGGGTGGAACTGTCAGGAAATGAGCTCTGGAATTTGTTGATTTTTTTCTCTTTATTTATTCAGTTATTTTGCAGCTTTGCATTCTGTCTCTGGGTAATGCAAATTGTGTAGTTTTGTGTAGAATCTTCATGGTTAGGAAGTTGTATCATATTGTTTTCAGTTTGGGAGAATGATTATTTACATAGCTGCCATTGTTTCCTGTTATCCAGAAGTATGCATGGAACACTGTTAGACATCAGGAAATGCACCAGAGGATGGAGACAGAAAGAAATACAAAATTTTCAATTAAAAAAAAATGGCTGGTTAAAGGAAAAAAACAGGGCTGCTGCCAAAAATGTGGCAATGTGAGGAAATAGTATATGAGAGGGCAAAACCTTTAACTTTATGTATCCAGGGTCAGTGTTGGGCTGCGTGCTCTTTCTTTGATTCTGGCCACCTGACAAAGCAGAGTTTGTTTTTGCTTTTATTTTTCTGAAGGAAGAAAGGAAGGATACATAAAATGGTTTACAGTGTTGAACTGGTTTATGTTCTGCTGTGTATATTCTCAACAACAAAAAAAAATGAAATAAGTAATATATATAAAAAAAGCATCAACTTCACAGTGAGGCTCCCGAGGCTGTCAGTATAATGGAGCAACAGTGATAAGGCATTGAAATACAAAGTTTAATAAACTTTTATACTCAGAGCAAGTTTAGTTTAGATGGATAAAAACAAAAGCACCTAAATACCAAATGGCAAGTTATATCCTAGATACTGTCACTGGATTAAGAAAAAAATAATTGAGTTAAGAAACTGAAAAATCCAGTGAATGGTTCAGCTGGCTACTCTTAACTACCATTAAACACAATTTCCTTTTCATTTCATGCAACTCTAAAAGTGAAAAACAAAGCCACAATCCACTTACCTCTAAAAACCACCCTACAATTTGGTACCTGAACTACTAACCACATGTAGCAGACAACTAAAAATGTGGGGACATTAAATTCTATAGTATTTCATTTCCCAGCATTTTATCCGCCTATCTTCAACAGATCTGACTCCAAAGACAATGTAGGAGAAAAATGTGATACCAATTACACTAATTATAAAAATAGCCACATCCTGTATTTATTATTTACAAGGTGCTTTTACAGACAAGATGAGTAGTTGTTATTCTCTTTGAATAGATGTGAAAACCATAGTTAAGTCAGAGAGAGTTAAAAATGATACTAGAAATTCTGAGGTGGAGCCAAGATGGCAGAATAGACAGACGTTTCTGGCAAGTACTCTTTAAACAAAGCCCCCAAAAAACAAGTGAAACGAGTATATTTATGGCAAGCAAAGAGCTCTGAGCATCAAAGGCAAGCGTAGGAGATGAACTGAGGGGCAGAAGGAGGAAGATATGGTTCAGAGGCGAAGCGGAGCTACCAGACCTGAACGGTGGGGGAGCCTCAGGCACCATTCCCAGAATGGCAGCTGTGGGCTGGTACTAGCGTTCAGCCACAGTTTCCTCACGGAGAAGCAGCCAGCCACACAGCCTACTCACACCTTCAGACCCAGAGAAGAGCGGCATTCTCGGCAAAAGTTAAGTACTTTCATATATTTTACCACGTGCCCCCCCACCCCCCCCCCGCCCGAGCTGGCTTCAGCAGCTCAATTCCCTGGGCCTGAGATAGGCCCTGTTGAGCACCTAGAACCATCATCGCAGCCATGGAGAAGGAAAAAATTTG
Source organism: Elephas maximus indicus (assembly GCF_024166365.1). Taxonomy (NCBI): domain Eukaryota; kingdom Metazoa; phylum Chordata; class Mammalia; order Proboscidea; family Elephantidae; genus Elephas; species Elephas maximus. The sequence continues at coordinate 146,644,730 of NC_064819.1, forward strand.
CATTTGGGGGTAAAGATAATTAGCCAGCTCCATTAGCTGGAGGAGCTCAGGACAGAAGTGGCTCCTGTGCAGGCATAAACAGTCCATGGACTTTGAGTACCTTTCCCCTCTGCATGGGCCTGTGTGGGCCTATTGCAGGAAAATAGGCCCTTGTTAGAAGACTCCAACCGTTTCAGCTGTGCGGCGAAGAGTTGGGTATTTGATGTTTGACATTGCTTTGCCTATTAAACAGGGTCCTCACCTACCCACATCAGGGGCCTAAGGACTGGTGGCACCACTCAGGTCACCCAGCCACCTGCGACAGGGGTCCAAGGATAACTGGTACCTCCTAGTCCTTACAACCAAAAACATTGGGTACCCATGGTCCGTCTGCAGAACCTACCCACCTGTATGATCTAGGGATCAAGGACACACTTTCCTCAGAGACACAAGGGGGACGATTCTCAGCCCCCTGCCTTGTTCAGAGTATGACCCCCTGCTGCAACCAGATATCGGTACCTACACCAATCACCCCTGCCCCTCTAAGACTGTAGGACAGAGCCTGTACCACACACTTGATGATCACCTACCTGGACACCTGAGCTGAATTCATACAAGAAAAGTGAATGGACTCCTACTCTGATATACCTGATAACAGCTCTAGCCATCTGGGGACAGGACATCAGAGCTCCAAAGGCAAAAATAATCAATCTAGCTCACTAAAGCAACCCATTTGGGCATATCAAAACCAACAAAGCAAGAAGCTATGAAACAGTAAGCAAACATAAAATAAACTAATATAATAACTTATAGATGGCTCAGAGACAACAGTCAATATCAAGTCACATAAAGAAACAGACCATGATTGCCTCAACAAGCTCTCCAAACAAAGAATCAAGGGATATTCTAATGAAAGTGCATTACTGGAATTACCAAAGGCAGAATACAAAAGATTAATATACAGAACCCTTTAAGATATCAGGAAGGAAATGAGGAAATACGCAGAACAAGCCAAGGAACACACAGATGAAGCAATTAAAGAAATTAAAAAGATTATTCAGGAACATGATGAAAAATTTAATAAGCTGGAAAAATCCATAGACAGACAGCAATCAGAAATTCAGAAGATCAACAACAAAATTACGGAAGTAGACAACTCAATAGAAAGTCAGAAGAGCAGAACCGAGCAAGTGGAAGGCAGAATTTCTGAACTTTAAGATAAAGCACTTAGCACCAATATATTTGAAGAAAAATCAGATAAAAGAATTAAAAAAAATGAAGAAACCTTAAGAATCATGTGGGACTCTATCAACAGAAATAACCTATGAGTGGCTGGAGTATCAGAACAGTGAGGGATTACAGAAAATACAGAGAGAAATGTTGAATATATGTTGGCAGAAAACTTCCCTAATATCGTGAAAGATGAGAAGATATCTATCCAAGATGCTCATCGAACTCCATATAAGGTAGATGTTAAAAGAAAGTCACCAAGACATATTATAATCGAACTTGCCAAAACCAAAGATAAAGAGAGAATTTTAAGAGCAGCTGGGGATAAATGAAAAGTCAACTACAAAGAAGAGCCGATAAGAATAAGCTCAGACTACTGGGCAAAAATCATGCAGGCAAGAAGGCAATGGGATGACTTATTTAAAAAACTGAAGGAAAAAAACTGCAAGCCAAGAATCATATATCCAGCAAGACTGTCTCTTAAATATGAAGGTGAAATTAGGACATTCCCAGATAAACAAAAGTTTAGGGAATTGGTAAAAACCAAACCAAAACTACCAGAAATACTAAAGGGAGTTCTTTGCTTAGAAAATCAATAATATCAGGTATCGACCCAAGACTAGAACACTGGGCTGAGCAATCTGAAGTCAATCCAGACAGGGAAATCACAAAAAACAAAGCAAGATTAAAAACAAACAAACAAACAAAAAAATGCTGAAAACACTGTAACAACGATGTTATTATGTAAAAGAAGACAACATTAAAACAATAGAAAGGGGCTAAGAAACATAGTTATAGATCTTCCACAGGCAGAGGAAGATATGGCGATCAGAAATAAAAGTTAGGTTTAAATTTAGAAAAACAGTGGTAAACAGTATGGTAACCACAAAGGAGACAAACTATCCTACACATCAAAATAAAATACAAGAAAAAAATAGAGACTCAGAAGAAATAAAATCAACAACAAAAAATACAAGGAAAGGACAATATATAAAGATAATCTAAATTAACTGGGAAAAAGAAAATGTCAACAACACAAAAAAGACATCAAAATGATAGTACTGAATTCATACCTATCCATAATTATGATGTACGTAAATGGACTAAATGCACCGATAAAGAGACAAAGAATGGCAGAATGAATTGAAAAATATGATTCGTCTATATGCTGCCTATAAGAGACACACCTTAGACTTAGAGACACAAACTAAAACTCAAAAGATGGAAAAAAATACACCAAGAAAACAACAATCAAAAAAAGAGCAGGAGTGGCAATATTAATTTTTGACAAAATAGACTTTAAAGTTAAATCCATCAGAAAGGATAAGGAAGGACACTATAAAATGATTAAAGAGACAATATAAGAAGAAGATACAACCATATTAAATATTTATGCACCCAATGACAGGGCTGCAAGATACATAAAACAAACTATCAGCATTGAAAAGTGAGATAGCTCCACAATAATAGTAGGAGACTTCAACACACCACTTTTGGTGAAGGACAGAACATCCAGAAAGAAGCTAAAGAAAGACAAAGAAGATCTAAATGCCACAATAAACCAACTTGACCTCATAGACATATACAGAACACTCCACCCAACAGCAACCAAGTATACTTTCCTTTCTAGTGCACATGAAACAGTATCTAGAATAGACCACATATTAGGTCATAAAGCAAGCCTCAGCAGAATCCAAAACATTGAAATATTACAAAGCATCTTCTCTGACCATAAGGCCATAAAAGTGGAAATCAATAACAGGAAAAAGAAATCAAACACTTGGAAACTGAACAATACCCTTGACAAAAAAGACTGGATTACAGAACACATTAACGATGGAATAAAAAAATTCATAGAATCCAATGAGAATGAAAACATTTCCTATCAGAACCTTTGGGACACAGTGAAAGCAGCGCTCGGAAGCCAATTTATATCAATAAATGCATACATACAAAAAGAATAAAGGGCCAAAATCAAAGAATTATCCCTACAACTTGAACAAATAGAAAGAGAGCAACAAAAGAAACCCTGAGGCACCAGAAGAAAACAAATCATAAAAATTAGAGCAGAACTAAATGAAATAGAAAACAGAAAAACAATCAAAAGAATTAACAAGACCAAGAGCTGGTTCTTTGAAAAGATCAACAAAATTGATAAACCATTGGCCAAACTGACAAAAGAAAAACAGGAAAGGAAGCAAATACCCCGAATAAGAAATGAGATGGGTGATATTACAACACACCCAACTGAAATAAAAAGAACCATCAGATTACTATGAAAAATTGTCCTCTAACAAATTTGAAAACCTAGAAGAAATGGATGAATTCCTAGAAACACATTACCTACCTAAACCAACACAAACAGAGGCAGAATAACTAAATAGGCCCACAACAAAAGAAGCGATTGAAAAGGTAATCAAAAAACTTCCAACAAAAAAAAAAAGCCCTGGCCTGGATGGCTTCACTGCAGAGTTGTACCAAACTAGAGCATAGAAATGGACAAAACAGTCTCAAACTCATTCTATGAAGCCACCATATTCCTGATATCAAAACCAGGTAAAGGCACAACTAAAAAAGAAAATTGCAGAACTTTATCCCTCATGAACTTAGATGCAAAAATCCTCAAGAAAATTCTAGCCAATAGAATTCAACAACATATCAAAAAAAATAATTCACTGTGACCAAGTGGGATTCATACCAGCTATGCAGGGATGGTTCAATATTAGAAAAACAATTAATGTAATCCATCATATAAATAAAATAAAAGAAAAGAATCACATGAGTTTATCAATTGATGCAGAAAAGGCATTTGACAAAGTTCAACACCCATTCCTCAACATAATAAAGGGCATTTATACAAAGCCAATAGCCAACATCATCCTAAATGGAGAAAGCCTGAAAGCATTCCCTTTGAGATCAGGAACCAGACAAGGATGCCCTTTATCACCACTCTTATTCAGCATTGTGCTGGAGGTCCTAGCCAGAGCAATTAGGCTAGATAAAGAAATAAAGGGCATCCAGATTGGCAAGGAAGAAGTAAAATTATCTCTATTTGCAGATGACATGATCTTATACACAGAAAACCCTAAGGAATCCTCCAGAAAACTACTGAAAGTAATAGAAGAGTTCAGCAGAGTGTCAGGATACGAGATAAACATACAAAAATCAGTTGGATTCCTCTACACCAACAAAAAACATCGAAGAGGAAATCACCAAATCAATACCATTTACAGTAGCCCCCAAGAAGATAAAATACTTAGCAATAAATCTTACCAGAGATGTAAAAGACTTATACAAAGAAAACTACAAAACACTTCTGCAAGAAACCAAAAGGGACGTACACAAGTGGAAAAACATACCTTGCTCATGGATAGGAAGACTTAACATTATAAAAATGTCTATTCTACCAAAAGCGATCTATAGATTTCATGCAATTCCGACCCAAATTCCAATGACATTCTTGAATGAGATGTAGAAACAAATCACCAACTTCATGTGGAAGGGAAAGAGGCCCCAGATAAGCAAAGCATTACTGAAAAAGAACAAAGTGGGAGGCTTTACTCTACTTAATTTTAGAACCTATTATACTGCCACAGTAGTCAAAACACCCTGGTACTGGTACAACAACAGATACATAGACCAATGGAACAGAATTGAGAATCCAGACATAAATCCATCCACATACAAGCAGTTGATATGTGACAAAGGCCCCAAAACAGTTAAATGGGGAAAAGACAATCTTTTTAAAATATGGTGCTGGCATAACTGGATATCCATCTGCAAAAAAATGAAACAAGACCCATGCCTCACACCATGCACAAAAATGAACTCAAAATTGATCAAAGACCTAAATATAAAATCTAAAATGATAAAGATCATGGAAGAAAAAACAGGGGCAACGTTAGGAGCCCTAATACATGGCATAAACAGTATACGAAACATTACCAACAATGCAGAAGAAAAACTAGATAACTGGGAGCTCCTAAAAATCAAACACCTATGCTCATCCAAAGGCTTCACCAAAAGTAAAAAGATTACCTACAGACTAGGAAAAAGTTTTTAGCTATGACATTTCCCATCAGTGCCTGATTCTCTAAAATCTACATGATACTGCAAAAACTCAACTACAAAAAGACAACCCAATTAAAAAATGGGCAAAAGATATGAACAGACACTTCACTAAAGAAGACATTCAGGTAGCTAACAGATACATAAGGAAATGCTCATGATCATTAGCCATTAGAGAAATGCAAATCAAAACCACAATGAGATTTCATCTCACTCCAACAAAGTTGACATTAATCGAAAAGACACAAAACAATAAATGTTGGAAAGGCTGTGGAGAGCTTGGAACACTTATACACTGCTGGTGGGAACGTAAAATGGTACAACCACTTTGGAAATCGATTTGGTGCTTCCTTCAAAAGCCAGAAATAGAACTACCATAAGATCCAGCAATCCCACTCCTTGGAATATATCCTAGAGAAATAAGAGCCTTTACATGAACAGATATATGCTCACCCATGTTCACTGCATCACTGTTTAAAATAGCAAAAAGATGGAAGCAACCAAGGTGTCTATCATCGGATGAATGGATAAATATGGTATAGTCACAAGATGGAATACTACACATCAATAAAGAACAGTAATGAATCTGTGAAACATTTCATAACTTGGAGGAATCTGGAAGGCATTACGCTGAGTGAAATTAGTCAGCTGCAAAAGGGGAAATATTGTATAAAACCACTTTTATAAGAACTCAAGAAATAGTTTAAACAGAGAAGAAAATATTCTTTGATGGTTAAAAGAGGAGGGAGGGAGGGTGGGAGAGCAGTATTCATTGATTAGATAGTGGATAAGAACTAATTTAGGTGATGGGAAAGACAACACACAATACAGGGGAGGTCACCACAAGTGGACTAAACCAAAAGCAAAGAAGTTTCCTGAATAAACTGAATACTTCGAAGGCCAGTGTAGCAGGGGTGGGGGTTTGGGGACCATAGTTTCAGGGGACATCTAGGTCAACTGGCATAATAAAATCTACTAAGAAAACATTCTGCATCCCACTTTGAAGAGTGGCGTCTGGGGTCTTAAACGCTAGCAAGCAGCCATCTCAGATGCATCAATTGGTCTCAACTCACCTGGATCAAAGGAAAATGAAGAACACCAAGGACACAAGGTAATTAGGAGCTCCAGAGACAGAAAGGGTCACATAAACCAGAGGCTACATCATCCTGAGACCAGAAGAGCTAGCTGGTGCCCAGCTACAACTGATGACTGCCCTGACAGGGATATACAACAGAGAACCCCTGAGGGAGCAGGACAGCAGTGGGATGCAGACCCCAAATTCTCGTAAAAAGAGCAGAGTTAATGGTCTGACTGAGGCTAGAAGGACCCCGGTGGTCATAGCCCCCAGACCTTCTGTTGGCCCAGGACAGGAACTATTCCCAAAGCTAACTCTTCAGACTTGGACTGGACAATGGGCTGGAGAGGGATGCTGGTGAGGAGTGAGCTTTTTGGATCAGGTGGACACTTGAGACTATGTTGGCATCTCCTCCCTGGAGGGGAGATGAGAGGGTAGAGGGGGTTAGACTCTGGCTAAACGGACACGAAAAGAGAAAGTGGAGGGAGGGAGCGGGATGTCTCATTAGGAGGAGAGCAATTGGGAGCATGTAGCAATTGGGAGTATGGCAGCAGGGTGTAGATAGGTTTTTGTGTGAGAGACTAACTTGACTTGTAAACTTTCACTTAAGGCACAATAAAAATTAAAAAAAAAAAAAAGATACTAAATTCCTTGCGTTGAAGTCTTCAAATACATAGCAATGGCAGATAAACTTCGTATTTTATATATTCTAAAAATGTAAGAGTAACCACTGAAAGAAAAAAACCTGCAAGCTACTGTTTCCAAGCCAGCAGAGAATTTTAAAAAAGAAAAAAAGGACAAAAGACTAGCTAGACAACACAGGGCAAGAAATAAGAAAACATAATACATGGCATTCAAAAAAACACGTTCGGCCCCCTCTGCCACATGTACACACATGAAGATGGCAGAAATAAGTTCAGTCATACAGCAATCACAACAAATAAGAACAGGTTAAATGCATTTATTAAAAAGAAAAATACCAAGAACCATGTCTCCTATTTTCAGTGCTCTGATTTCTGCTGAAAATATTAGCATATTTGGGGGACATGATACTAAAAAGCAGCTGACAGTTCAAATAGACAGTGCTTCAAATGCTTATTGCTTTTGTGAATTGGGAAAATTACAAATTATTTTCAAGCTGAAGTTCAATGAGAATGAAACAAATAATTTAAGACTACAAGGAGAGAGGCAGAAACATTGGGACTATGAACAAAAGTAATTTTCTATGAAAAGCTGCATTCAGCTCTAAAGAGACGAGAAAAGGTGCCAGCTCCTGAAAGTTAGTTAATTCTTTACGCCAATATAGTCTGTGTTCTGTTATCACACCTTCAGATAATACACTAGTCACCCCCATGTAATCTATGCTATCAAACTGTCTTAAATTATTGAAAGCTAATTGCAGAAGCCAACTGCATGAAGCCGCTGGATGAAATTATAGAAATACTTTCCCTGCTGCCTCAACACAATCATTCCTCTGCAACCATCATTCCTAACTTCTAACCCAGAAAAAAGCAGTGTGCTGAACTCTAACGGGAGTGCAAATTGGATGCTAGCCTTTCTTCTTCAGGCTAACTAAAGCCACAAGCTCTCAGAGCTTTGTGAATCATTCAACCACTAAAACTTGGAATCAGTGAATTTCAGAGCTAGAGGAATGAGAAAATTTGGCTCTAGAAGGGTAAGTGATTGGTGCTCAGTTATACTTGTTGCAGAAATCATAACAGTTAAGATGAGAACCCATCTCCCACCCATTTTCCCACGACATCACACATGTACAATGCATCATTCTCTGCAAGAGCGAGGACTGAAACGACAAAAAAATTTCACTCTTGTTCCTCACAATTCTTTTGGCCTAGTCCCCCAAAACCTTTTCTGTCCTAAAGTTTTTCACTCGCTGACGTGATTAGTCATTACTAGGAGGGCTCACGAAAGGTCCTCAATTGGAGCTTAGAACAGTTTCACCTTCTGATCTATCATTCCCTTGAAGGCTGGCATCCTTCACAGGCTGTTGCTTCCCTTTTAACCAAGAAAAACTCCTGCAAAAACACAGCACCTTTTTCTGTGGGAGAAGAGGGTTCAATCGTTCCAATTTTGAAACCACTGTTTCTAAAAACATACGTATATCTTTAACCCCCTTTTCAAGGAAGCATGATGAAAGACCAAGAAACCACTCAACACAGCCACGTTCAGTGTGTGGGAAAAGGTAGCCACAAGGAAGGGAAAAAGTTCCCATTTTAGAAAACTTTCTTGATAAGAAAGTTCTCAATTTTTTTAATCAATATTTTATCAATAAGATTAATACAAACACAAAACCACTGGAAAGTTCCTAAGCCAGAAATGTTTCAATATACAGCTGAATCCAGAGTTGAAAACCAAGAGTGACGCCGAAGGTATAAGAAGACTGAGGGAGAGAAGAAAAGAGGGAAGCAGGGAAACCAAGGAATGTTCAGAGAACAACATTCCAAGCTTCTTCCTCTTCTTTTTTCAGACATCCACTTCTTAACACACTGCCCACCTGACAGTGTTCTCCCTTTGCCTGCATCTGCATGAAGGACTGACTTGGATCTCACCGGCAGGAAGAGCTGAGGACCAGGAGGCACTCTAACCCTATCATTCCTAACCCTTCCTTATTGGGGAAGTCTTGCAGAATAGACTCCATTCTTTTGGAGAGCACAAAGAATACCACATAATCTGGCTTTTTCTATGCATTTCTTCAGTTAAACACTTTCAAGGTGTTCCAAAAAAATAAGGACCCAGTCCTTTTAAGGAATAAAGTTATATTATGCAGTTTGGGTGACTAAATTAGGCACACCTGGGAACAGACAAGATGACTCTGTGCTTCTACTTTAAAAGGCACTTTAACAACACTTACATATATAATTTAACTCAATTCCTTCACTGTACAGATAAACCGGGGCCCACAGAGGGTACCTGGCTAAACTAAGGTCACAAGTCCAGATGGTGACAGATGTAAGACTAGCTCTTAAATCTCCTCCATCAGGGTGAGCAACGATTTGACCTGAGGAGAGAGGACTATGCACCCCTGAGGGAAGGAGGAAGCCCAGAGACCGGGAGATGCTGGGTCTTCAGGTCTAACGGCAGAAAGACGAGTTACAGGGGTTACAGAAAGATGAGTTACACAGCTTCTGAGTATAAAAGGGAAAGAGTATGATAAAAGAAAAAGAAGTACGAAAGAAAAAATATGAGCTTCATGATAATGATTTGGTTCAGTTCAATAAACAGTCAAGGACTATGGAAAGTACAAGTTAATAAGGAAAAGTGAAGAATAAAGGAAAATAAGTCATTTGAGCTAGTGACTAGGTACTGTCATAACTAAAGGCTTTTTTCCTTTCATTTTTCACTTTAAAGGAGTACATTCTCTTATCACATAAGTGTTTCTCACAGTTTGATTTTTGAAAACTTATACCAGAAACACTTTGAATGCTCATTATAATCCAGATTCCTGGGCTCTACTCCATAGTGATTGAATTAGGATTTCTCAGGCTCTCGCTCAGGAATGTCAATTTTAAACAAGCTTCCCATGAAAACTGACATTAAGGAACCAGTACCATCTGTTATCTTATATCCAGAGAATTAAATGAATCCTTACGTGTCCGCCGTCCTCCCGCCCCATTTCAGAGTAATGGATATTGAGGAAAAGTGGCAGGAAATGACCCCAAATCACAAAGGCTGCTAGGAGCCTGCCAGGCCTTGACACCAGGCCTTCTCTTCCCGCCGTGCCATAAAGGACAGACGGACTGAGTTGGGCTATTTAAAAATGCTACATTTTTAGCCTGAATGTGAAAATAATGTGCATTGTTTTGCTAATGAAAAACACACCAAAATGATTTCTTTAAAACCAGAAAAAAAGTTAACGTATTGAAAGCAAATGAAGCAAAACAAAACAAGGAACATAATTATTGACTTACTGAGCTATGTCTCATTCCTGCTTCTTTCAATAAGGCCAAGGCCAGAGCACCCCAGTCCAATCAGGCCACCCCTACTAAATGGCAGCTCCTCAGAGTGAAGGCCCAGTACCATGGAAGCCTGAACACCGTCTAGCTTGGCCTGCAACCTTCACTCCTTGGTATGCACAGAAATGTCTGAGGCAGGCATAGCAGGGGAGAAGCAGTGCATGTGCTGGGGAGTCTGATCAGAGCTAGCAGCCTGTGGAAAGATGCAATGGCGCAGCACCGTGGGCTGGTTAAACATCCGGTTAATCTCTAAGCTCTCTACAGCCCATCCTCCACATTTCCTCTAGAGTATAACAAACCAATGGGGGCAAGATGAAAGGAGGCAAAGGATGGAAGAATTCAGAGTAGAAAATTCTATTAAACTAAGGATACCCACTAATTTCCCCAAGCCACAGAACGCCCTATAGGGCAAAAGGAATGAAGAAAGCAACATCTTTTCCACACTCAAATTGCTGAGTCAATTCGCAGAAATCCATTTTGAGGAGAGAGAGTGGAAAGAGCCAGAGCAGTAATCACTACCTTTGAGATAGGATTCCCTAAATGTAATGAGTAGCACTCAACTCTTGATTATCTCTGCCAGAGGACAAAGGTATTAGCAGGAAAGGAAGAATGTTGACGCTTCTGGAGACGTGAGGGTGCCAACGCTATTCCCGTTTCAGTTCTCTGGGATGCACACATGGATTATCACAAGAGCTGAGCTGAAATTCTAGCAGAGTCCCTGCCCAACTCAGTGCAGGTCTACTATCTGGCTCCTAATAACATCTGCAGCAGCCCTTGGATACCTGGAATGGCTCACTAGCCTCCCTTCCCCATCCACTCTCACCTAATAACAGGACCCTTTTACACAAGGTCTCCAAGGCCCTTAGTCTTCTGGGAAGACTGTCTGCCTTCAGGCCAAGAGATGAAACAGAAGAAAAAGCAGAATACTGCTGGTAACTGAGGCTCAGCATCTCCAATGCTGCCAATTTTAAAATACGTGTGTGTGTAAGATACATAAAAGAGAGTACTTATTCTAAAAATGTCAATACTAGTTATTTTAAATTTCTTCTTCACACTTTTCTGTATTTTCCCATTTTTTTAATCATAAAAGTAATCACTATATTTTTATAGGTGGGGGAAAATGTTACTTTAAAATGTAATAGTGGCTACAATTTATCCAAAGATGAACATGGCATATAATAGATAGGTAAGGCCATTTATGTGGTGAAATGTCCAAAAGTAGATAGAAAAAAATGGCATAGACATAGAAACTTCACTGTCTCATCTCCAGAAACCCCTTGCTGCTTCCTATCTGTAAAATTCTCAAGCCTCTATCTACCTATTTCTTGCAGCCCCTACAGAAAGATGTGTGTAGAGGGGGGAAAAAAAAGTCTTAAGTTTAAAATCCACAACTTCAACCTTATACATCATCAAAGTATTTTACCCGAGGGGCAAACATCAAAATAGTGAAAACAAATTTTCATGTGTTATTTTGTTTGTTCTTCTTTCCTTTTGATACAGTGAAAAAGTAGAAGGATAGGAAAAGAAAATGGCTTGGATAATTTGTATAGTTGTATGACCTTGGGCAAGTTATTTTGCCTCTCTGGCTCAACTTTTGCATCTGCGAAATGGGAATAATAATTTCTCTGAATGTTGTGAGGATGAAATGTGCTAAGTAGCACATTCATTGAGAACAGTACCTGGGATATAGGAGGCATTCAATAAATGTCAGCTATTAAAAAAAAAAAAAAATTTTTTTTTTTAATTATTTTTTGTACCATTATTATCTACCCCCCCCACCTTTTTTATAACACCTATGTACATCCCAAAGTGCCTGTGTTCCATGAATATAGAAATGATGGCATAGAAAAAATCCCCTTTCTAGCTGAAGAGAAGTTGACACCCTGTACAGCACAATCCGTAAGTTAGGAGAGAAAGAGAAATCAGGGTTTGGTTTCAGCCTCCAATGTCAATTTAATCCTCCTGGGCCTGTTCCCTTATCTGTAAAAATAAGGTCATTAACTAGTTAGTTCTTCCAGCTATAATAGTCTAAGTTTCTAAGAAAAATGCATGGTAACATTAAAACCAGCAGCCCATGCTAATCTTGGTCCAACCTGTTGGTCCTTAAGATTCTATCTTCCAGACACCTTGCTCAGATTTAAACTTGAAATTACAGGACTGCAGGTCAGGAGCTTGTTGCTGCCCAGCAGGATGAATATGGAAAAGGACTTCTGCCATCTCACCCCAGAGTTCTGAAGCATTCAGGCGTGGAATCCAACCGGCAGCACTAATGGCAGCAGCAGGCTGCAACCTGCCCCGTTCCAGAAGACTTGTCTGTGCATCCAAACCCCTCTGCCTCAGCGTCTGCACAGTGTGGACATCAACCCTGTTTCCCCTGCTGTGGGCTCCAGTGCTTAGAAAGAGTTCAGTTCTATATACTGGTCACTCTGCTTGTCTGAATCTTGCCAGCTCTTTCCAAGGGCTGAACTTTTCTTAGCGTCTTTCTCATCTGTACAAAGTCCCAGGCTGCAATTTCGATGTGGGTACCCATTTGCGCTCAGCCTTATTAACATATCTTAAATCTGGATCTTACCTGTGGAGTTCAGCCCCACCTCAGCAGGAAAGGCCTGCTCCTGCTGCCCCCCAAGTGTGTGCTGACCATGCCTCTGCATGCCCCAAGGTTGGCATTTTGAACTTCTAGAATGTTACACGGCCATTGTCAATCTGCTTTTTATTTGTCCATCTGCCCATTAGTCCATCATCTATCCATCCAAAATTTATCAAATACTTCCTACATCCAGGTGCTGTTCCAAGTTCCGTTGCTGTAATATCGAACAAAAACAGACATTCTATTCTAATTCAACATACATTTTAGTAGAGGGAAAAGACATAAATAAATGAACGTGATCACTTCAAATAGTGGTAAGTGCTATGAAGAAAATAATACAAGGTGAGGTTATAGAATAGTTGCAGTGGGGAAGGGGGGCTCTGTGAAGGTGGTCAGGTGAAGCCTCTCAGGGGAGAGGAACACCTGAGCTGAGAACTGAAACTTGAAAGACAAGAAGTAGCCAGTCAGGCAAAGACCTGGTCCAAAGTAGCAGAGAGAAGCACCAGTGCACAGACCCTACAGCAAGAGCCAGCTTGTTGTGATAAAGAATGGAAAGAAGGCCAGTGTGGCTGGAGCAGAGTAAGTGAAATCAAGAGGGTGGGAGATGAGGTCTGAGAGGCGGGTAGAGCCAGATGTTGCCAGGCCTTGTAGGCCAGGGTAAGGAGCCTGGATTTTATTCTCATTGCAATAAAAACCCACTAAAGGATCTTAAGCAGGGAGCAAAATGGTAGCCTCTTCTTGAGGCTACAACAATAGAAATAGAATGTTGACTGTTAACACTTCAGTGATTCTCAACCAAGTCCTACATTCTGCTTGCTTATAGTCAACACCGAAGATATAAAGATACTATAACAGAGTAGAAGTTTGATATATATATATATACACATATACATATATATATAAACAAATACCAAAATATAACCTCATATGGCCTGAGAGAAATGTTACACTGTAAGAAGATACAATTTCATATATGTTAATAGCTCTAATTAATAAGAGCAGTAATAATGGCTCAAGCAGGGGTGCTATTTAAATCTTCAGAAACCTCAAGTAATCAGTTTTACAGAAAAGGAAGCATTGTTCACAGTGACTTGGCCTAGAAAGTAAGAGAACTGGAAATGTAAAGATGGTATCTTTAACAACTGTCATTCTGTTTTATAGCTCTTGCCAATACAGAGCCTAAAAAAGTACATTAAACTGAGTTTCCAATTTAAAAAATAATTCCCAAATATGTGCAAAATTAGCAGCTCCGTTCCTTGCCATTGTAATAAATGATTAAGCAGGTATTAAAAAGCTGAAAAAGCAAAGCATCTCTTTCTAATCCTGACAGACACTGCCCTCACTTTCACTGATCCTTTATCTTGGAGGGAAGACCTGCCATAGGAATCCGACTCCTGGCATATTCCTGATAAGAATACATTTTTCCAAAGGTACAGCAGAGGCACAATCTCTTTGCCTGACATTATTCACAAGCTTCTGCCAAGTCTTTCTGCACCTTTGAAACTGGGAAAGAGTATGCGCTCCTTGTAATTATATTCAGCAAATGGACTGAAACTAGAGGAAGTACAATCACCAGTGGAGAGGGACAGTTCAGTAATTAACATCCAGACAGCCGGACCCTAAGAGCTTCTCTAATTAAAGGTGCTAAGAGAGAACACTACCACCACCAGTAACAGGCAAGGGTTTTAATTTTAAGCACGTGTTTACATGAGACTGAGTTGAGATCTTTAAAGGGGGCAAGACCTCCTCTTACAGAGAATACAGATGAGGCCTCCTCTCAAGTCCCCCACATTCTGTTTAGATTACTGTTTTATCTTTAATTCCTTTAAGATTTGTGTTGAGGCTTGTATGTAATAAAATTATTCTCAATTTAATTCACACATGCATGATTGCTTTATCTCCCTCAATAGGCTGTAAAATGTTTGAAGTCAGAGTCTTTTCTCCTCTTGTCCTCCCCTCATCCATGGTATAAAAAATCAAACTCATATAAGAAGGAATGCAATAAAAAATAATTGTCTTCCAACCTCATTCCCCAAAGATAATAACTGTTAAGTTTCTTGTGTCTTCCCCCATAAAAGTTTGTGGTTATGTACAAACTTTTATGTTATTCAGTATTTAATCCAATGAGCAAAATTTAGAAGAAACATGGATTTATACAAAGAACTGTACATCTTTTCTGGTTCAAGGAAGTAAGAAATAAATATAAATTATTGCAAAATAGCAGGTATGTGTGGACATTCCAAGGTAGATATAAGCTGCTTCTACCTACCACATATAATCCCTCCATCTATCAGCACTGTAGCAAGTAGTACAGTTGGGGGGCAGATGGAGTCACCCTGGCATAGGCCTGGTGCCATTCAGCTCTGTCTCTAACCTGCTAGGTGTTCCCAGATCAACTAATTCCATCTGTCCAGATCTGTTTCCTCTCTCAAAAAACAAGGAGGTGTTCTCTAAGGTCCCTTTAAGAGTCCAGAATTGAAGTTGATAACTGAGTAACAGCAAATTTAAACAGGTATGTCAAGACCCAAATCTAAACTTTTATCAGCATCTAGGACTAAGAAACAGAAGGAAAATGACAAAGACAATCAAAGCCACAGATTATCAGACTATGGATACAAATTAGATCTCAGCATTTATTTTCTACCAATTTTCTGAAATATAATTCATAAGAAAATCCACATCTTGTTTCTTAGACCACATAATGGAGGTGCACCAAGCAATATACACTGATTCTGAAGTTATCTTAGAATAGCGATGTATTCAGAAGCAGAACCAACCCCACGTTTACCTATTTCCTCGGCAACACATGTGGCGTGGCCTTTCCACTAACATTAGAGAGCTTGTGAACATTTTTCCATTGTCTAGTGTCACAAATATGTCCAATTACATTCAGTCGCTGGGGGGTCACAAATGAGGGGACTAGCTAACATCTTTATTATCACACGCCACCTCAGCTGACTACCAGGGAGGGGTTCTTCCTGCTAGCCATCCTGCTGGTCAGTCCACTTTTGTGGTGCTGAGTTCTATTCTGACCATATGCTTTATCAGGGGCACAGATAAATACCCAGGGGAATAGGGAAGTGATGAGGGAGGAAGGGAAGTACTAGAGAGAAAGGGAAATGGTGCTGGGAACAGCCCTGTTAATTATTCACTTGGTCATTTGGCCTCAAGCTAACAGTAGCAAAGCCACTGATACTGTCTGAAAATCCTTGTTCTAGGTGATCTACTTTTAGGGCAGAGCTGGGAGAAAGGAAGTAGCATCCACAAATGTCTTCACCAGGTGTTCTTGCGTTTTCTCTCAGATGCAGGAAAGAGGTTTGCAGAACAAATCCTAGAGTCACACAGATCTGGGTTCAGCCATTACCAGACAATTATCTAATCAATTTTGGGCCTCAGTTTGTTCATTTCTTAAAAAAGAGAGATAGGCAAGGCAATGCATGCATTATGCTTATTATTATTACCACCTGAAACTGTGGGTTTTCACAAGCTATCTCCTTTGGAAGATGGGATCCTTGAAAAGCAATTACAACAAGTAAAACCAAAAAACCTCACTCTGGTAAAGGAGCAAGTCCTTACCTGAAAGGAATTCATACAGCGAAGGGATGGAGGCAGCACGGCATTATTCCCCGATAATATCAACAGCAGCTCCAAGCAGGTAGCGGCAGGCAGGGTTAGGCAGTGGACGCTGATATCACTTTCCCACGAACTGACAAGCCTGAAACACAATGAAATGTTAACTTTCATAATTATATCTGAGTCATAGTTATTTCAAGATCTGATACAGAAGAAGAAAACTTTCAGTTGTGGGAGGAAAAAACAACGTACAAAAAAAAAAGTAGACAGACCTGGTTATGTTAAAAATTCAGACAGTGAATGTCCAAGACATTTTTATAGTGGTGTTGGTATTAAGCAATTTTTTTTCAGGTCATCACTTCATACTGAATGTAGAAGAGTTGTACGAAATGCAGTCTTATTTGTGTGGGACCTGTGTCCTGGTGGCGTAGTGGTTAAGTACTACAGCTACTAACCAAAGGGTCAGCGCTTTGAATCCGCCAGGCACTCCTTGGAAACTCTATGGGGCATTTCTACTCTGTCCTATAGGGTCGCTATGAGTCGGAATCGACTCGACGGCACTGGGTTTTTGGGTTTGTGTGTGTGAAGGTGGAAGGGGCGCTAATATCTCCCTATGTGCTATGCAGTGCTCTACATGTAACATCCTGTTCAACCCTTAGTGACCTATGAAAAGGACCTACTGTTATCCCCATTCTACCATGTGGAAATTGTTTCTGAGCTGGATATGCCTCATGGAACACCCAGTTCAGTGATTTTCAAACTTTTTAAAGGTGTCAGAATCCTTTTGTCAAACAGAATCTTATAAAAGTCCCAATTTATAATACAAATAAAAGCAAAGCTGCTTTGTTGGAAAGGGAAGCGTTGGCAGGAGACCTCGCTTCATCTCCCAGAGTGGCCCTTGAAGCATCTCTGCTCCATCCTGTGGAACTTATGTTAAAATCCTTTCATTCAAAAGATCAGAACACTGCAGACTACAAAAGTAAAGGGACTTGTCTAAGATGAGACAGATGTTTAGAAAATGATAAAGCTGGGTCTAGAAACCTGGCTTTCTGATTCTCCATCTAGTGTTTACAGCAAAAAGAAAAATGAGGAAATAATTATGAAAAAAAAAAAGAAGAATATCATTTGTCTTATGCTATCAACTGTTCTATTTACTAAAGTATTTCCCGCCTGTTCCCCTGCCAAAGTCTCTTATCACTGTTCTAATTTTTAAAGAAAAATATACATTTTTCGCTATTTCTTTAAATTTCTCCTTGCAAAGCTACCTTTAACCACATCAGTAGCGAATACTGGAAGCTTAGAAAGCACCAGCAGTTAAAGGCATAACGGACTTTAACACTTTATCTGACCAAACCAAAATCAAACCAGTTGCTGTCAATTTTGACTCATGGTGACCCCATGTGTAGAACTATGCTCCATAAAGTTTTTAAGGCTGTGACCTTTCAGAAGAAGATAACCAGGCCTTTCTTCTGAAGCACCTCTGGGTGGGTTTGAAGCATCAGCCTTTCAAGTTAGTGGTCTAGTGCTTAACATTTGTACCACCCAGGGGCTCCCTTAGTATGACAAGTCATGGCAAATGTTTTAGTGGTATCATCAATCAGGTTACTTATTATGCTGATACATTTCAGATGTATGATAGGGTAATTCTTTAAGGCATTTGCTCACTTTTCTAAAACCGGTCAAATTCGGCAAAGGCACACTTGAGTGCCTTTTCTGTGTTTTAAAAATTATTATTTTATTTTGATTGGCTGTGCTATTCTTTCTGCTTTTACTAATTATAAAACAACACCAACATGCCTCTGGAATAGAAATAAAAATCTTACTGTCTATGGCAAAAGTCAAATTTAGTACCAGTGCAAGGGCTGAAGCTCATTTCTTTTCTTCCTTATGCCCACCACAAAGCACACTGTTACATTCCACTCTCTGAACTGCATTACGTTACATTCTCTGTGATTTGCACATAACAGTTCTTTGGGCCTAGAGGGCTGTTATCCTTCCTGCAAGACCCATTTAAGCATCATTTGCCTTGGAGACATCCTCCTATTTCTCTTATAAGAACTACTTGCCTAATACCAAACTTTATCTATTACATTTGCCACATTTATTTGGGGCGTGTCTACAATTCTGGCTCATTCTCGATCAGACATCTGGATCAGCTCACGGATTCGTCTGCATAACTAACTCTGCAGTCTAATTTGGAAATGATGATCAGAAAGCTGTCTCTGTGTTACTTGTCTTCAGACATGCCCAGGTATTAACCTTTTACTGGTTAATAGAAATACTACTGTTTTTCATTTACATTTGTATGTTCAATAAATAATTTAAGTTTTCAGAATTTATATCGCCACCCTCACCATCCACAATAAGGTTTGCTAA
Source organism: Elephas maximus indicus (assembly GCF_024166365.1). Taxonomy (NCBI): domain Eukaryota; kingdom Metazoa; phylum Chordata; class Mammalia; order Proboscidea; family Elephantidae; genus Elephas; species Elephas maximus. The sequence goes on from NC_064819.1 coordinate 146,663,589, forward strand.
AGCTACATACTTTCATTCAGAATTTTTGTCTTTATGTGCCCTGAAGAGGTTTTACTTTTTATGACTTGGATCTCTTGGGAGTTCATCTGTGAGTCCCTAAACCCTAAGCCAGGCCTGTCACACTATACAGACCTTCAAAAAGGGTTTCTCCAGATGACGTAGACAATGCAACCTGAAATGGGGCCCACGCTGCTCCTAATTAAGGATCCTACCAGTGTAGAAATCAACTTTGATGCAGTGTCACTTTTTAAGTGTTTTCTAGTCCTCTTTTAGCAGTAATATCTTAGAATGAGAAAGGGAATGTAGTAAATTATACAAATAAATATTTTTAAAATAGTTATCTTGGTTTATTATGGTCATAATTTGCTCCCCATAATGCTTCAATTGTATAAGTCTAGGTCTTCTGTTTCTCCTATCCTTTATCCTGGGCCTAACAAATCCAGGCATTGGGCCAAGCACTTTTTTTTATATTCATTGTACCACTACAGCAGCCCTGAATGGCAGGCATTGTCCATCCCATTTTAAAGATGAGGCCCCCTAAGATTAGAGAGATTAAGTGACCATCCAACGTTACACAGCTAGTAAGTGGTGGCACCAGGATTCACTCTCAGGCCAGCCTGGTTCCAAAGCCTGTGCTCTCCCTACCACACCATGCTGATCACTGAAGATTCTGTACGTATTATTATCCTCGCCAAGCAAATTGTTAAGTGGGACCTTAAAACTAATCCTTCTTAATGCTAATGCTAACTTAATGCTTATGCTTATTTCTCATGTGTGTTAACTCTTTTGTTTATAAAATATACACTTATTTTCAACTTTCTGTAAGAAGTTCATCTTAAGCTGTTACTTTACTGTATATATTCTAAAACTTCAATAAAAAAGGCAGTAACATGGACATGGGAAAATATTCACAACACATTAAGTGAAAATAGCTATATGGTAAAGAAAGAGATTAGGAGGAAATGCAATAAATATTAATGTTTATTTACATTACGGGATGTCCTGGTGGCATGGTGGCTAAAAGCACTTGGCTGCTAACTCACCAGCCACTCTATGGAAGAAAGATATGGCAGTCTGCTTCTGTTAAAGATTTACAGCCTTGGAAACCTTATGGGGCAGTTCTACTCTATCCTACAGGGTCACTATGAGTTGGAATTGATGACAGTGGGTTTAGTTGAGTTTTTGGGGTACTTACATTAAAAAAAAGGGAAATAAATAATAACCTGTGTTTGACATTTTCTTTTTTACACTATTTTCATAATCAGAAACAAGTTAATGTTATAAAATAAATATAAGCAGCACAGAACAAAAGACAATCCAAAGCAAAAAGCAAACCCACTGCCATCAAGTCAATTCTGACTTATGTTGAACCTACAGGACAGAGTAGAACTGCCCCATAGAGTTTCCAAGGCTGTAATCTTTAAAGTAGCAGACTGCCACATCTTTCTCCTGTGACATGCCCGGGCGGTTTGAATCACCAAACTTTTGGTTAGGAGCTTAAACCACTATGCACCACCACGGCTCCTAAAAAGACAAAAGAAGATTAAAAATAGGCATCCAAGTTAATACAGATAGAACTGACTGAAGGATGGGGAGCAGGGGAAACAGACAAGTACTCAATGTCTTTATGAATAAGAAGGTTCAGTGGTGGATTTAAAGGCAAAGAAATATCTGACTACTTTTAATACACTTTCAACACTCTGATAGGCATTTTTCTCATCAAAACAATTAGACGTTTCTTCTTCACTCACTGATCCTTCTCCCCCAAAATTTGCCTTAATATTATACCTGGATTTCTTAATCCTTAGTATTAGGTCAGATAGACCTAACCAAGAGGGAGTTTGTTTAAACTGGCAATAATAATAATAATAAACAAATTTGAAATTTTATAAAACACCAAATAATTGGTGATAGAGTAAAAAAAAATAAAGCTCTAATACCATCTCAGCCTGTTGACAGTAAGGCCTCAATCCTCTGTTATTTTGAATTGAGGATTCTCTATTGCCCATGAACCTAGAAATCACCCAAAAGTCAAAGGGGCTTAGCCCTCTTTACGTCTGTTGGTGCTAAAATGCAACACAGCTTTAACTGTCTCTAGACAGATATCCTTTAGGCAGAATGCAAGAAGCAGCAGACATAATGTTTCACAGTGGAGTTTGGGAAGTTAGAGTGTGGACTGAAACTGGATGCTAGGATGTTGATTTGGTTTCTGGTGCAGTCAAAAGAATGTTTAAATGTTGTTTAAAGGTTTCAACATACTGCTAAATGGTTATGGTATGACCTATCGAAAGGAACACTCAAATAGAATTTTTTTTTTAAAGAATTCCATCTAAAAACATTGAAAACTCCAGAGTCAAAATAACAGAGTAAATTTTAGACATCTTAGAATACCTCATTTTCTAATAATTTTAATAACTTTATTTTTAAAATCAGACTAATCAGCTGAGCCTAACATGGTTCAAATTCCTAATATTCACCTGCCCTTCCGACTCCCACACTTTATTTTTCATTAGTCCCAGGCCTTAATTTTTTTAAATGTTAAGATTTACATTTTCTCCATAAGTTTAATCACAAAAATCATTTTAATAAAATAAAGCATTCAGACATGTGAACAAAGATTGAAAGTAATATATGAAAAATGAAAAACAGTTGTTTAGAGAAGCTAGAATTTTCCGCCAAAACATCAATTAACGGTTCACATCATTTTTTTCAATTTAGGAAGAAAGGAATAAAGGAGATCAGGAAGGAAAGGGAAATATAATGGCTGGACACACATTAAATTTAGTTTATCTTAAAACAATCACCAAAAAGATGACTTAGAATTTAGGGCATACATTAACTAAGAAGCCAGAGGTGACACCTGCAACTATCTGACTGTGGTTCAAATAGCAATACAAATTTGTGTTAATTATACAAGCATTTGAAGAAACACAGGGAAGAATCTGGATTATTTCTGGCATTTCTTACAAAGATACCATGGACTATCAGAGTAAAATCAGTAATCTTCCACCATAAATCAACATGAAAAATACTTCAGTGGAAACACAGAACTAAATATAAATTGAAACTTACTTCTGTGATTTTTAAAGGGCTGGGATAGGAAAAGCTTTCCTATGAGATGGAAGTTGTCTGCCAGGTGACCTTAGTCTAAGAGACTAAAATGCAAGCAGAGGACACGCCATCTTTATTTCTAGACTTTTGCCTCGACAAATTCCCAATAGAAGCAACTATGGGTTATCCATTTTTAAAGAGGCAATGAGAAGGGGGAAAAAGGCACTTTCTATCACTTCTAGCAAAAATAGTGAAATTGAGAATGAATCAAACACCAATCAATATCAAGAGAACAGTTGTGCCCTAAAGGCAAATGAGAAAATAGAGCAATGACACAGTTTGCTCAGAAATACTGGGGTCTTTCAAAGTAACAAGATAGCCTAAGATGACAAATAGAAATAATATAACAGCTCAACTACCAATTTAAATATTTCAAAGGAGTACAGCACACTGTATAGAGAAGAAAAACTGATGAGATATAGGAGAGCTCAAGATGGAAATAATTAACTTAAATCTTATGTTTCTCATATTTTTAGTAGTTGATCTAGGGCTCTTCAGCCACAAAAGAACTAAGAAAGCAAATATTCTACTAATGATGTTTAAATATTATATTGTTTTTACTTTCAAAATTTTAAAATTCAATTTCAAAACTATAAGAATGACAAGCTCATCGATTTAAGCTTTCAAAATATTAAAACAGGCAAATGATCAAAATTTAGCACTAGAATCATTTTAAATATAATACTAATTAATTGAACAAAGAATAAAAATCAACAAAAAAAATCTTAAGAACCACTGTTAAGACCATAAAATTCCGAAACAACTAAGTGTATTGATACATGTGTTACAAGGAGCCATATTAACTCTATATACTTAAATATACAAAAAATAATAATTTATAAAAACAGATTTTGAAAAAGGCACATATCCAGTGCTTCTGACAAACTTCATAAGGTTAATTAAGTAATGAACAGTACCCAAGAAGAAATTTAGGCACCTAATTCCTGTAAGCTAAAGCTTTCAAACTTTGTTTTTAAGACCTGTAAGTTTTTCAAGGCAATATTTATCTCATACATACATCAGAAAGTATGGGGAAACCAGTTCTGCTTTAAATAAGATATCAGTAAGGTAATCTCAAAATTAGGTGCATTAGCTCATGCCGAAAAATAATGTGGCTTGGTTTTTGATAAATGCCTGTATTATTATTGCCAACACATCAGCTGCTGAGGACACAGGAGTTACATTGGGAACACTTTCATTAGAGAAGAGAGCCCCCAACTTGGAAAAGGAGGGTGAGAATGGTTACACAACTCAAAGAATGTAATCACCATCACTGAATTGTACATGTAGAAATTCTTGAATTGGCATATGTTCTGTTGTGTATATTTTTAACAACAAGAACGAAAATAAATTATATATATATATATACGCACACACAATTTTTTTTATATATACACATACACACATGTATAGAGAGAGAGAGCCCACCCTACAAACATGCCTGCCAGAAATTTCAAAATTAGAAGATATTATTAGATGTTTCATATTTAGAAATGGTTCAAATAAAGAGTAAAGAGGCCTGTCACTCCCTCAGACTTTTTTTTTAAATAATTTTTATTGTGCTTTAAGTGAAAGTTTACAAATCAAGTCAGTCTTTCACACAAAAACCCATATACACCTTGCTACACACTCCCAATTACTCTCCCCCTAATGACACAGCCCGCTCTCTCCCTCCACTCTCTCTTTTCATGTTCTTTTCGCCAGCTTCTAACCCCCTCCACCCTCTTATCTCCCCTCCAGGAAGGAGATGGCAACATAGTCTCAAGTGTCCACCCCATCCAAGAAGCTCACTCCTCACCTGCATCCCTCTCCAGCCCATTGTCCAGTCCAATCCATGTCTGAAGAGTTGACCTCGGAAATGGTTACTGTCCTGGGCCAACAGAAGGTCTGGGGGCCATGACCACTGGGGTCCTTCCAGTCTCAGTCAGACCATTAAGTCTGGTCTTATGAGAATTTGGGGTCTGCATCCCACTGCTCTCCTGCTCCCTCAGGGGTTCTCTGTTGTGTTCCCTGTCAGGGCTGTCGTCAGTTGTCGCCGGGCACCATCTAGTTCTTCTGGTCTCAGGATGATGTAGTCACTGGTTCATGTGGCCCTTTCTGTCTCTTGGGCTCGTAATCACCTTGTGTCCTTGGTGTTCTTCATTTTCCTTTGCTCCAGGTGGGTTGAGACCAATTGATGCATCTTAGATGGCTGCTTGCTGGCGTTTAAGACCCCAGACGCCTCTTCAAAGTGGGATGCAGACTGTTTTGTTAATAGATTTTATTATGCCAATTGACTTAGATGTCCCCTGAAACCATGGTCCCCAGACCCCTGTACCTGCTACGCTGGCCTTTTTTTTTTTTTACTTTTTGTTATGGAAAATTTAAAGCATACTCACTTCCATGAGTAACTGGAAATTAATGTATGAGGGTTGAGACCTAACATAATTAGGTTCACGCTAATAATGTTTTCATAAGTAAACCTTGGCATCACTAGGTCCTCTGTCCCATTAGGGGGCCACCTCAGCCAACACTTTCATTAGTCAATACTAGTCATGTAGTTCCACAGTTTAAGTCCTTTGCAAATGTGGATATAAAAGTGTTTATGCTGCATAAAACACAAAACAGGAGTTTAGGATTTTTTTCTTCCTTAGCGATTTCCTAGGACTGGTATAACAAATAGGTTTTCTTCATGTTTCAATTCAAATTGATTGACAGTGACAGTGTTGAGATGTACCATGAGACCCTGTCTGGTCTCAGCATGAAAAAGAGATACAATCCATCAGAGCTCTTTCAACGCATGACCTCAGAACTAAGGAGTTGCCTGGTGCTTTGCACCATATCCAACTTTATTCTCCCCTATCTTTACAGAATACAGTCCTCCTCAGAATCACTGGCTTCTCTTCACATCTCTTCTTTAATCCACCTTCAAATGGCCTTTTCTTGGAAATTCATATACCCTTCCTTCACTAAGGGCAGTTGGCAACGATGTCACTCAGTTCTGAAGCAGGACTAGCCAATTTGGGTCTTACATATTGGTAACTGAATCAGATAGCCCTAAATCACAACTGGCTTTCCCTGACCCACTAGAAGACTAAATCCCAATGACTAAGAACTATGTCTTGCATGAAGAGAGATGAGAAACCAAATGCTAAGATCACTAACCTATTTATGTCCTCTGTGTAAGAGCCCTTGATTTTAGAAGTGTTCTCATGTTTAAGACTTCAGACCTTTTGTGAAATCACTTGTCAATGTAACTCTAGTAGCGTTAAGACTCAGGGGCCACATTCATTTAAGGTAAGTTAATAAAATTTTAAAAACCACTCTCATGGAGTCGATTCTAGCTTATAGCGGCCCTATAGGACAAAGAAGGACTGTGTCATAGGGTTTCCAAGGCTGTAAATCTTTATGGAAGTAGACTGCCACATATTTCCCCCTAGGAACAGCTGGTGGGCTCACACCACTGACCTCTTCGTTAGTAGTCAAGCTCTTTAACCACTGGGCCACCTTACACCTTTAAGGTAAGGTAAGACTTTCAATTTCTGTGTTATCTGATATAGAGAAAAATTCATTTCTCCCAACTTTGATTCAATTCCCCTGTAAGAATTTGATTTGTATGTACCTTAATAAAATGTGTATAAACAATAAGATCTACCAGGTCAGGCCTGACAGTCTCCTGAATTTTATATCTACTGTTCACCCATTAGCTGACCCTCAGGGGAACTGATAATAGAAACTGGCCCAGATGCTCCAAAGCTTTATTCAAAGATTGAGCAGACTAAGAAGCATCCCTTGGTAGGACATCATGAGTCAAAGACGGAATATTTGACTAAACTCTTCCAAAGTGAAATCTAACACTATTAGATGGAAGCTTCCAAAACCTAAGAGGAATTTCAACAAAACCTTCAAAGGCCAACATTTTTAAAAAGTTACAGTGAAACCTGTGAGAGCCGGAACTCAACGGGACTGCCTTGTTTTCCTGGGTCTCACAAGTTTTCCACCTTTGACAAGGTGCAGTCATTACTTTCCTATCGCTCACTATTTAGTGGAAAATATTTGAGCTTTCCTACTCTGACAGGTTTCTGCCTTACACAGATTCTGGCTTTCTCAGGTTTACTGTATTAAATTCTTAGCTTCTCTTTCCTTGCTACCACACCCTTGAATTGAGGTATCTCTGACGGCAGCCTTCCATTATTGTACCTTTCACTGCTGCTAACCAAAAGGTCGGCATTTCGAATGCACGGGCCACTCCTTGGAAACCCTATGGGGCCGTTCTACTCTGCCCTACAGGGTCGCTATGAATCAGAATCGATTTGACAGCAACAGGTTTGGTTTGGTTTCTTTCTCAATATTTGGTACCAAGGCACAAGAAAAACACTTAAAATGTTGGTAATCATTACTGTATAGTATATGTGTATATAATTGGGGAGGGGGTTTAAATATGGGCTACTCAAAGCACCAGTCAGTATTCTGAAAAGGTTTTAAAGTCCTTGAAATAAACTGGTGAAACATTAAGTGCCTGAATTTACCAGTGTTAGAAAAGCTAACCTGTATTTTTTTATATAACTACATCTTGCTGTGACTATAAAAATATCATCATCCTCTGAATTAATTCATACTACAATGGAAAAATTCTTTGTGAATGCTAAAACAAGGAAAACTTATGTTTTTCGATACTAGTAACAAAATAAGAAGAAAGTAAAGGCAGAACCTTCCTATCTTTTTCTTGATGATTCAACTAAAAAAGCTTATTTAATTCCCTATTTTAACATAACAAAGTATATTTCACATTTTTTGTTGAAATATTGATAAAAGTGTTTAAAACATGTAACTTGCTTTCGTTTAATAAAATTAATATATATATTTTTCAGTGAAAGCAGCAAAATTGTACCTTTGATACCTGAGAGTGTTTTATTCGATATGGTTCATTTCTCATTAACATCCCCAGCATCTTCTTCAATTCTGCTTCCTAATTACTTAAAAAATTGAGTTTTAAACTAGCAACAATAAATCACCACCTTAAAGTAGTAAACCCCTAAAAATCCAGACTTAAATGATGATTGTAGTGCCATACTAATACGGAAAGATAGCCACGATATTTGACAAGCTAAATTTTAAAAAGAAGCAAAATAAAGATTAGCTCATATAGCACAAATCGGTTAACGTAAAATTAAATTTTCTAACCATATTTTTCTGTGTACATATGCATAAAGAAATGTCACAAGTGAGATGGGCAAAATGTCAACAGTGGTTTTCTGTGGAGACTGGGATTATAAGTGAATTCTGCTTGCTCTCTTCTTTTTTTTTCCTGTATTGTTTATGCATTATTTTGGTGAGCATATACAAACTAAAGCTACTCTCATTTTGAAAATACATGAAATGAAACCTATCTTTGGAGGCTTACAAATATGCATTAATATTTTATCAAGTAAAAACACAGTTCTTATAGGAAAAAATTTAACAAATCACCTAAACAGGTAACTTAAATCTTTTTTTTGAATTAACTTGATTTACCTGAAACTAGCCCAAGGAGTAGTCTTTTCCATGAGAAAAGACACATGATGGTAAATTTGGTGTTCAAAATTTTCACCATTGTTAGCACCACTCAAGTTGCTCGAGATATTAAAAACGTGTTGCCTACAAGTTGACAAACGCTGTAGTTGCTATTAGGGAACCCTGGTGGTGTAGTTGTTAAGAGCTCAGCTGCTAACCAAAAGGTCGGTAGTTCGAATCCACCAGGTGCTCCTTGGAAACCCTATGGGACAGTTCTACCCTATTCTATAGGGTCGCTATGAGTCAGAATCAACTCAACAGCAATGGGTTTTTGGGTTTTGGTAGTTGCTATTAATGAAATTTTTACTTAGGGTAACAAATAATAAGAAATATTACAGACTACTTGAGATGACTTGAGCAGGTATATTATCTTTTTTAAGAGATGGATAAAAAGATATTAATAAAACTAAGAAGACTTTTTTTTAAGTGCCAGGAAAAAAGACTCAACATCCAAGGAATGTAAGGTAAAATTATTTCAGGTAATTTCCATGAACTTGCAACAAGGGAAAAGCCCATGCTATCTGCCCTAGCATTTTTTGAAAACAAACCACAGAATGCAGCAGCCTCTTTGGCGGATCAGTGTCCAACCTAACATCCCACCTAGCATTCATTCATATTTTTATTATGTCCAATTAAATCATAATAATAGCCAATCTGTATTATGCTATGATCCCACCAGGTCTTGCAACCTAAGCAGAGCCAGCTTAAGTTTAATCAGACTAAACAGCTGTTTTAACAGTTGGGTTTCTCCAAAATTAAAATATTCTATTCCTGACAGTGCCTAGCAACTCAACTGTTAAAACAGCTGCTCAAGTTGAAGAGTTAAAACCAAGCGTACATAGAGTTTTCCTTTCCATTTGCAACTGCTTTGGGATTCTTTTGGAATAGATGTTACTAAACTTAAGTTCATTTTGACATTTCCCTGACGATGCGCACCTGTTTAAATTTTTATATGTGCATTGCGTCTACCTCTGATCTTCAGCCAATACTTCTGCCACCATCATTTTTTTGGTGTTTGCCCTTTGTCTTCTTCCTACACTAAACCGTAATTGCCAGCATGTGGTTCTGTACTCCCTTCCCTAGAAATATCATTTGTGTGCTCTCACTCTTATTCCTCTCTATTGTCTTATAAGCATTTTTACGTCCCGTGAAGCTGAGGTGGTGACTCAAAACATCTCAGGCTCCACCAAGTGAAATATTATTTCCAGTGAATTACATTACTAATATTAAGGTTAACTACTGGGGTAAAGACCCTTAAAAATAATCTAAAAATGCTCTCTGGCACAGAGTTTTCATTTTTGGTCACTGTCATGGATTGAATTACGTCCACCCAAAAAAACTGTCGACTTGGCTAGGCCATGATTTCAGTATTGTGTAGTTGTCCTTCATTTTGTGATCTGATTATCCTCCCATTTTGTGATGTGTTGTAAACCCTAGCCTCTGTTTTTTTTTTTTTATGCCTGTGGTTATGGTCGCATTTGGGAGTGAGCTGTCTGTTATGTTAATGAGGCAGGATTAAAAGAAAGATTAGGTCATGTTAATAAGAATTAGGGTGGGCTACAACACCTTTACTCAGGTCACAGCCCTGATCTAAGAGGAGTTTCCCTGGGGTGTGGCCTGGGTCACCTCTTATCTTACAAGAGATAAAAGGAGACAGAAACCAGCAGAGGGAGGAAACTCCTACAACCAAGAAAGAGGAGTTGGGAGTGGAGCATGTCATTTGGGCCCAGGGTCACTCTTCTGAGAATCTCCTAGACCCAGACGAACACTGATGACAAGGATCTTCCCCGAGAGCCAATAGAAAGAAAGCCTTCCCCTGGAGCTGGCGCCCTGAATTCAGACTTCTAGTCTAAACCATGAGTAAATAAATTTGTTTGTTAAAGCCATCTATTTGCGGTATTTCTGTTATAGCAGCATTAGATAAGACAGTGTCTTTATAAATGTCTTCAGAATTTTGGATTTGCCACCATTTCACTAAGATATATCTGTCTGTCCAATTTTCTATCTTACTCTGTAGCACAGAAACCTACTCACCAATAATCATATCAGCAATAATTATTTAGCGCTATCTCTCTACCTACCTTTCTATTCACCTACCCATCCATCCATCCACCTTCCTATCTTAAAGTCTTTGTCAACTCATCTGGGCACACCCCTGCTAAGTTGTCTCTGATAAGTTGTTAAAGTCAGCAGAAGATCTTGACTCTGATTTTCTTTTTCCTCTCATAATGTCCTCATTCCAGAAAACTGCACTGCATTACAGATAACTTAAAAACATAGCTTCCAGGGTATGTCTAAGAATACATTTACTGCAGGACCCGGACTCATCAAACCAGAACATACCTACAAAGAAGCTGAACACATTTAAAAATTACAAATTTTTTTCCTGCAGCAGCTCTAGCTCTTCCGCTAGGTTATGTACAGAGTGACTCTGGTTCATTAATCTCTGAAACAACCTCTCTTCCATGCCCCACTTCTCATCAGGGGAGGGTGGAAGCCAAAGATACTTCAACAAGCCCAGATACCAAAAATGAAAAGGTGCTCATGGACTTCATACAGGCAGCCCAGGCCTGGGGCAAACTGACTCTAACGGAGACATTGGAGTGCTCTGGCTAGATTCCAGGGCTGGAAGTCATTTTAATAAGTCATGTCAAACCCTAAATTACAAGCATAGTAGAGCTCAATTTTCTTAATTAAAAGAGACTTTGAAATACTGGCTCTGCTGTCACTATCCCATTACCATAATGTCCGTGCTGGAGTTACTACCCTAAAGTCTCCTAACTTTATTTTTGAGTCAGCTTGCAGAACAGTATTCATTCTTCCAGCTTACAGTATTGTTAAGATTGGTTTTGCTTTACAGGGCTAAACATAGAAAAGTTTTCATTTTTAATAAGAGCTTAGATAAATAACCTTAAATCCCAAAGGGCCTCGTTAAAGCAGCCTCATAAAAGTTTTACACTTGCATATGAGTTTGAAAAAAAAAAAAAAGTCTACCTAGCAGTTTGAGCTCCCACTGACTTCTGTAGCCTTGGGGAAGTGATTGTTCAAATTCACATATCTCACTATTTCAAATGATTTAAAGTAGTCTATTATAACAAATCACCATGAAGTATGCCAAATGAAAGATACTGTTCAGACAAAAATCTCAATTTTAAATACACGAAATACACACAATGTACCTATCCATATGTTTAAATAGCACTAAGGTTCTGATACATTACTCATCTAACCATATACTTTACCCTTGTAACCTAGGATGCAAAAATATATTTTGTATTAGGGGATCTATTTCTCCCCTTCTTTTTTGACTTTACCCTGGAGAATTAAAGTCTATGCAGAGAGAAAAGTTCCAACAAGATTGGAAACTAACATCAGTTGGAATAACAAGAACATAAGTAGTGGCCAATGTTAACATTACGTGGAAAGATCAAGACTGACACATTATATTTAAAAGGTGAGAGAATGATTTAAAACAGAGCAGAATCTTATGTCTGAACAGTGGAACAATAGAGATGGCTTTTTAAAAATGCCTCAGTGCCCAGCACATCATCTTACAACATGGTAAGTGATTAATAAATATTTGCTAAATGAGCTTTTTAAAACTCAGCTTGTAGATCATCTTCAGAATTTTTATCCTATTACAGGGCTACCATCATTAGTGCTTCTCAGTCCTTCCAACAGTAACCAGGGATTTCTACCCACCCCTGAACTTTTGCTAGATTTTCAATGCTAGAAAATCAGAGTTGGAAACTGACCTGAGGGGAATTTAGCCCTTCTGCACTATTCCTGGAAACCCTGGTGGCATAGTGGTTAAGAGGTACAGCTGCTAACAAAAAGACAGGCAGTTCGAATCCACCAAGCACTCCTTGGAAACCACATGGGGCAGTTCTACTCTGTCCTCTGGGGTCACTATGAGTCGGAATCGACTCCACGGCAATAGGTTTGGTTTTTTTTTGGTTCTTTTGCATTATTCCTAACACGTGACTGTCTTGTCTTTGCTTGAGTAACTCCAGCAACAAAGAGACTCATTGAAACGAAGTTCTTTATACTGAGCAAAATCTGCTCTTTAGAATCTGAGCCCTTCAGAAAATACCTGACATCTAACATCTGATTTTTCCCTAAGCTAAACATTCCCCATTTCCTCCAACAGTGATTCATATTAAATGAATGAGTCTCCTTACCATTCTAGTTGGAGTTTTTTCCAACTTAGTGTCCATTTATTAAAATAGCCTTATCATGATCTTCACTATCAGTGCAGAATTATGAAAAGAGCTCCAGATCTGGAGTCAGAAATCATAAGAGTCAGGCCCAGGTCTGCTATTTACCATGTGGCCTTTAATACGTGCCTTAAAGACCAAACATGATATTTGCATAGTACCTTATCATTGGTTAACAAGCTCTTTCACACATATCAGTTCACTGATGTTCACTTTACAGGCAAGCCAAATGAAGGTCAAGACGTTAAGTAACTTGACATGGTCTCACAGAAGAGCCAGAACCTAATCTAATGTCTCTCACTCCAAATGTTTTCCACTGTATCTGGGCTCTTTAAGCCTCAGTCTTAATAGCTATAAAATAGGGATAATGATTTGTCCTTTAAACCACAAAGGTTTCTGGTAAATATTAAATGAGATAATGTATGCAAAAAGCATAAAAGCAGGTTTTTATTACTGAGAACATTCATATGGAGATAATCCCTGGTTTTTCAGGTATTCAGTTTATGAATAATATAGGAATGAGAGAAATCCAAGTCACAGATGATGTGTTACTGTTCTTTGCTTCCAGAATTCAAAGCACACGACAGCTAAATGATCCAGGAGTATAATGAGATCAACTATTAGAAAGAGGTAGGGAAGTCACTCATCTTTTGGAGTCCTGAATTCAATTAGGAAAGCATTTTCCTAGAAAAAATAATTTAATATACACCTGTACTGAATCCTCAGTATTCTGTCAGCTTTGTGGACTATATTATGTTATGGATTAATAGATTTTTGTGAAATTACCTGGGAACCTATCTGACATTTATAATATGATTTCTAGGAGAAAACATTCATCTAGTTCTAAGGAACTACTCCACAAAAGAACTTCTGGAATATACCCATGTCTTAGTTATCTAGTGCTGCTATAACAAATATCACAAATAGATAGTTTTAACAAAGAAACTTACTTTCTCACAGTCTAGCAGGCTACAAGGCTGAATTCAGGGTGCTAGCTCCAGAGTAAGGCCTTCCCTCTCTGTCAGCTCTGGAGGAAGGTCCTTGTCATCAATCTTCCCCAGTCAAGGAGTTTCTCTGTGCAGGAACCCTGGGTCAAAAGGATGCGCTATTCTCCTGGCTCTTGTTTCTTGGTGGTATGAGGTCCTCATGTCTCTCTGCTCACTTCTCTCTTTTATATTTCAAAAGAGATTGACTTAAAACACAGTCTAATCTTGTAGATTGAGTCTTGCCTCATTAATGTAACTGCCGCCAGTCTCACCATGTTAACATCGTAGAGGTAGGATTTATGATACACGGGAAAATCACATCAGGTGACAAAATGGTGGACAATCACACAATACTGGGAATCATGGCCTAGCCAAGTTGACAGATATTTTTGGTGGGACATAATTCAACCCATGACATTCTACACTTTGGCCTCCCAAAATTCATATCCTTGCCACATGTAAAATATATTGACCTCAGCGTATCATAGCAAAAGTATTAATTCAACTCCAAGTCCAAAATCTAAAACTTTCTCTTCATCTGTGAAATCTAGAATATAAGGTATTTGCTTCCAAAGTTCAATGACGGAACAGGCACAAGGTAGACATTTCCATTACAAATGGGAAAAATAGGAGGGAAAGAAGGCATAACAGGCATCAAGCAAGTCAGAAGAACACATCACATTAGCCCTCAAGGCTTGAAATAATCCTCTGTTCTCTGAGACCATTTACACAATGGCCCTGCCCCCCAGACTCTGGGTGTTAGCCACACTCTCAGGAGTTTGAGTGAAGGCCCCTCAGTCCTGGGCTTCAGCTCCAGGCCCACTGGAAGGGCAACTCTGCTCCCTTCGGATTTGGGTGGCCCCATTCTCCTAGTCCATATGAGTGGTGACTCCACCCCTTGAAGCTAAGGCAACTCTGCTTGCTTCCTGTGTTCCTTGTCTGTTCAGCTTCTGCTTCCTGGTTCCTTGGTTTCTCGGCCCCTCAGGCCTCACTGCCCATGTCTGCCCTTCTGGGGCAAGTGTTCCAAAGCTCTTTAGCTCCAATGACAAGTGCTCAGAGGCACCCTACTCTGCCAGGAAGCCTCCTGAGCACAGGCACTCAGCTCTCTCACTCCGTAGGTAGGGTCTAACGCTATCTTGAGCTGTTCTCCTGGTTCTGCTACTGCCATTCTCTGCTGCTGCTGGTTCTCTGCTGCTGGTTCTCACTATCTGTACCATCTCCAATGTAACAGCTCTCCTCACTTCCTTCCGAGTCCTCACCAGAATTGTCTTTGATGTCCATAATTCCACCAATAGCCTAGTCTGGACTTTTAGTAAAATAGTAAATTAGGCACTTTATTGATGAGCCTTTTTTATCTTTTGTTAAGGAGTATTAACAGTTTTCTAAGGTATGATGGGACATTTCAAAATAATTATCTTACTCTCATTTCTCAAGAAGAATAAAGTAGTACTGTATATTCTAGATATAGCTGAAGAATGGAGAGTCCATTTTCTATCTAAGCACATCTTACTAACTGCTGCTGCAAGAAAATGAATGATGCATTAATAAACACATAGAAACCTATAATAAACTGCCCTTGTTTCTCAATGAAAATTATTTAACTTAAATTTTAGTAAATGTTATGTTATCAAAAAATTTCAAGCATATACAAAAGTAGAATAGTATAATGAATGACCATATCTCCATCACCCAGTTTCAACAATTATCCATCATGGCTGATCGTGTTTCAGCTATATTCCCCACTGAGTATCATCACACCTAAAATTTTTTTCAAGGTGTGTTTTTTTTTTAAAATTGTACTTTAGATGAAGGTTTACAGAACAAATTAGTTTCTCATTAAACAATTAATATACATATTGTTTTGTGACATTGGTTGCTGACATGGCCAACACCCTCCTCTTCTTCTTAATCTTGGGTTCCCCATTTCCATTCATTCAGCTTTCCTGTCCCTTTCTGCCTTCTCGTCCTTACCCCTGGACTGGTGTGCCCATTTAGTCTCATATACGTAGTTGAGCTACCTGTATTATTGTTTGTTTTATGGGCTTGTCTAATCTTTGGCTGAAGGGTGAACCTCAGGACTGACTTCAGTATTGAGTTAAAAGGGTGTCCAGGAGCCATACTCTCAGGGTTTTCTCCAGTCTCTATCAGACCAGTAATTCTGGTCTTTTTTTGTGAGTTAGAACTTTGTTCTACACTTTTCTCCAGCTCTGGCTGGGACCCTCTGTTGTGATCCCTGTCAGAGCAGTTGGTGGTAGAAGCCAGGCACCATCTAGTTGTGCTGGACTCGGTCTGGTGGAGGCCGTGGTGGTTGTGGTACATTAGTCCTTTGGGCTAATCTTTCCCTTGTGTCTTTGGTTTTCTTCATTCTCCCTTGCTCCAGATGGGATGGGACCAGTGGAGTATCTTAGATGGCCACTCACAAGCTTTTAAGACTCCAGATGCTATTCACCGAAGTAGGACGTAGAACGTTTTCTTTATAAGATGTTATATAAATTGAGGTAGATGTCCCCCAAGACCATGGTCCCCAGCCTTCGGCCCAATAATTTGGTCTCTGAGGGAGCTTGGATGTGTCTATGAAGTTCTGTGACTTTGCTTTGATCAAGTTGTGCTGACTTCCACCCCTAAGTTCTTTGAAGCCAAAACCACAAATACTATCATGTTATCTGTAATTATAATATGTACTCTAAAAGACTGAGACTCATTTTTTTAATTATATCTATAATATCATATCTGAAAAAATTAACAATAACCCTTCAATCTCATCAAATATCCAATTAATGTTCACATGGTCCCAACTGTTTCATTATTTTTTTGTTTAGATTATTTAAATTGAAATTCAAATAAGTTCTATATATTACAATTGGTTCATAAGTTCTTTTTCTTTTCATTTATAGGTTCTCCCTCCCTCTATCTTTTTTACCTGGATTTTTTTTTTTTTTTTCTTAGACACCAAGTTGTTTATCCTGTAGTTTTCTAGTCTGGATTTTGCCAGTTGCAAATTATGGTATAATTCAACATTGTTCCTCTGCCTCCTGAATTTCCTTTAAACTGGCTGTTAGGTTTAGAGACTTAATCAGGTTCAATGTTTTTAGGAAAAACTACTTATTGTTTGTAGCAGTTTTTCATGGATGCTTTTGGATTTTCCAGATATATAATCATATCATCCTCGAATAAAGATAATTAGGCTTCTTCCTTTCCAATTCTTATGCCTCTAATTGCTTTATCTTATCTAATTGCATTGGCTAATAACTCCAACACAATATTAAAGAGTAAAAATAAATTAAGTTTTAAAATCAATTAAAGCTAATGCTCATCCATATTTATATTTAGTAATAGTATAAAAGTTCTCCCATTTAGTGACAGTATGGATGGCAATCTAGTGGATAAAATCTTCATATTTATAAAAGTATTGCATGGCAATGATAAACACCAAATCTCAGGTACTGGTTCCTTTTGGGGAAGGATAAAAGGAAATGAATTCAGAGGAAGTTTCAACTAACTAACTAACTAACTTCCTTCCTTCCTTCCTTCCTCCCTCCCTCCCTCCCTCCCTTCCTTCCTTTCCTTCCACCCACCCATCCACTCATCCACATATATCAAAGATGGCAACATAGCAAGGTTTGCTAAAACCTGGGGAGTAAGAAAATAAATCGTTCTCTATACTTTTCTGTAAATTAAAAACAGTTCATAACAAAAATCAATCAATTAGGTTATAAGCTTTGTTAGAATTCTTAAGAAGTTAGCCAAAGTAGTCTGAGAAACTCATCTCCTCAGTGAAGGACAAGATGTGAGAAAAACAAATACACTTTCACTGACATAACCACCATAAACCCAGAAACTCTTCTACAATTAGCTTTGAATACAAGGCCTAAGTCATGAATTTGGGAACTGCTCTTCCTGCTGAGGACATTAACCAGTGTTCACATGAGTTATCAAGCTTGAGTAGAGCTCTTGAGCCACTACTTAATCAGTAGAAACATGACAAAAGACTGCGTACAATACTGACCTGACCCACTACTTGCAATGTTTCCTTTTTAGACTTTAAGGCTGAGACATGTCTTAGATATTAAAGGATAAATGTTTAGCACATTAGAATCAAAAGTATAAAGCAAAACCAGCTACTACCAGGAGATTAACTGCAAGAAAAGAGAATCAGAGGTGAAGAGTTCCAAAATGAGCATCACTTTTATCTGGAAGAATCAATCAGTAACTCATAGTGACAGTACAGTTCACAACACTATACAAAATGGTATTAGAGAGGAAATGGTCTAGAATCCAGCCCTCGAGCATCTTATTTCAAAATAACGTAGGTATCATTTGTAGGTTAGATTGTGAGAGTCTTCAGATTAAAAAAAAAAAAAAAAGAGCTGAGTAGAGACAAATACCGAGGAAGCAAAGAGCTCCTTTATGGTAACAAGTACCAGCAGGTGTCTCCTATTTATGCCCCTTGCAGTTGAAGAGCTACTGTTAGCAATTCAAGGTCCCTAGGATGTCCATCTCTGATCCAGCATCATTAACTCCTGCCCTCTGCTCTACAAATCTCATTTCTCTGGAAGGCTATCCAGATAGCCTCTTCTTTCTTAGGCCAGGATAGCAATTACTCCTACAGGGCTTGGGGAGTAAACGCTAATTTCCTACTTACCTGTAAGACAGCCTGCTACATGATGTATAGTGCATTCACCTATCAGTTACAAAAATGCATTTTAGCTACTGCTTTTATGCCAAAAGAATGCTAACTTCATCTCAATATTGAAAAGTAAGGGTCAGCAAACTTTTTCTTAAAAAGTGTCAGATAGTATTTTAGGTTTGTGGGACACCTGTCATAAGAGGAGGAGTTGGATTTGTCCTGCTGACTAAAGTTTGCTCTGATTTAAAGCAATCAAGCATACTTTGAAAGATAACTCTGTACCACATGCTTATCTAAATTCTTTTCACTTTTTAAAGCCTAATTCAATTCCAGTCTTTGACAACAAACATGCAACAAGTATTTCCTGTATATAAGGAAAGTTTCCCTCAATGAAACTTTTCTGTCTATATCTCTGGTTCCCACTGCTCTGTTTCCTTTGAACAAAACACTTAAGGCAGGGGTTTGCAATCTTTTAGAGATTAACGATTCTCTTTAGAAACAGATGAAAGCTATGTATACTTGCCAAGAAAAATGCACATATATATAAACATAATTTTTTATCTAATTTCATGGGGCTCACAGACACCCTGAAATTTGTCGCAGGTGGTGGTAATATCTCCAGGACTCCAGGTATTGGTCTTGTATCTTGTATCTGTTATCAACTGCTGCATAACAAAGTACTCCAAAATCAGTGGCTTAAAAACGGCAAGCATTTGTTATCTCCCAGTTTCTGTGGGTCAGGGATTTGGAAATAGTTTAGCTGGGTGGCTCTGGTTCAGAGTCAAGTGTGAGGCTGCAGTCAAGATGTCAGCACGGGCTGCAGTCATCTGAAGATCTGACTGGGACTGGAAGATCTGCTCCCAAGATGACTCACTCACATAGCTATGAGCAGGAGGCCTCAGTTCCTCGCCGCATGGATGCTCCATTGGCTTCGATGTCTTCATGCTGGTATCTGGATTCCCCCAGATCAAGCAATTCGAGGCAGAGTAAGAAGGAATCTGCTATGCCTTTTATGACTTATTCTCATAAATCACATTCTGTCACATCAACTTTGTTCTATTCATTAGAAGAGAGTTACTAAGTTCAGTTCACACTCAAGGCAGAGAGAAATTAAGCTCCATCTCTTGAAGGGAAGAATATCAAAGATTTTGTGGACATTATTTCAAAACCGTTACATACCTCCGAGTAACCCAACGATACTGAGACAATGGGATTATGTTTAATCTGCTGAAATCCCTCATGTCCCTAGCACCACACTTATTAAATAAAATACCTGTCACTGACTCATCAATGTAAGTTAGGCAGAAATCAGGCAATTTTTAATAATAACCCTGTAAATTTTGTAGAAATCATTTTTATAGAAACATCTAAATAGAATCTTATCTTTCCCAAATGAATTAAATTATAAAATGAAGAGTGAATGGTAATTCCTGAGCTATGTTCCAATGACCTAAAAGTAAATCCTTCTCCCTAAAATTTTGACTAAGGAAGATCTTATATAAGAAAATAAAAAGGATAAAATTTTGCTAAAAAGAGAGATTCACTATTTTTAATGTTAAAAAAGTAAATGAACAAAACAGGCATAGCAATCCATAGTTAAGATTTTACCTTCTAAGCTGGCTGGAAAAAACTCAACTGTTTTCCCCTGAGCATTTGCTGAATTCCCAAATTTTGGAATGTTCCCTTAAGGCTTTTCACCCAGGCTCTGCTTATCTATAAAGCTGCCAAGCACATGGCCTCAGGAGGTAGAGATGCCAGGCATCATCAGTATGTTTGCAGGGAATTAGATGCATAAATCACATTAGCATTAATTAGTGTCACCTGCAAAAATCCCAAGTGCATCAATAAAAGATCTTCATGTAAAAAAAAAGCTGTAAGTTAAAATTTTTTTTTTTATTAAATTCTCTTTTGTTTCAATAGATTTCAGTGCAAACACGCATAGCAAATTTATATAAATATGCCAAGATGTCAAATATGCCATCCGACATTTGTAGGTCAAGTCTCAAAGGTAAAGGAGTGGGATTTGTAGTTAGTCTGTCTCTGCATTCTTTAGGGAAGTGAGGATCAAGGAGGAGAAACTGAAGTATCCAGTTGAAATGTGAGCTAGAAGCAGAGCAAGAGCTTTGGAACTGTTGGTTACCTCTCCACTTTTTGTCCTCCTCTGTGCAGGATATGGGTTTAGTAGTAAGTACCTCTTGGCTATGTGTGTATAGCAGATCCAGTAGTTGCAAGTCCTTAGAAGCCAACTTACTTTTATCTACAATGCCTGGGAACCCTGCACACTGGATAGAGTCCAACATGAAAGGATGGTATGCATACTGATGTCATTCGGCACAGTTAATATTATAAACCCTGTGAGAGATTACTTCTACTTGAGTCCTTTACTAGGAGCTAACTTTGTCTATTGGGCATTTTTCATGAAGTCACCAGATAAGTAGTGATATCCTGAATAATACATAATACTAGATATAGATTAGTTCCATCACTAGACTAAATATTCTACAAGAGCAAAGACTTTGATGTTTTTATACACTAATGTATACCTATCACATAATACTGTGTCTATTACTTGATAGGATAAATAAACACATCTTCCACCTTATCTCTGCCTAGACATGGGGCAGAATTCTTATGTGTGTGTGTGTGCGCCTGTGTGCGCGCACATGTGTTAGCAAACTCCAATTCATTACTTAAGTGCTTTCAAACATATTAAAATAGTAAATAAATCTAAGTTCCCTTATAAATTCCCGGGAAATCCTGGTGGCATAGTGGTTAAGTGCTACAGTTGCTAACCAAAGGGTCGGCAGTTGAAATCCACCAGGCGCTCCTTGGAAACTCTATGGGGCAGTTCTACTCTGTCCTACAGGGTCACTATGAGTCGGAATCGACTCCATGGCACTGGATTTTTCTGGTTTTTTAAAAAATTCTCTTCTTTCAATGTACAGACACTCTTGGAAATTACCAATATGTGACTGTCCTCCTTCAACTCATTCCTGATGGCTTGTAACCAAGCTGTACTTGGCAAACACTGCCACCTACTGGCTGACATGTGTGTAAATACATTCTCCAATATCCTTACACTCTTATTTTTCCACTGTTGGTTCAATTAATCTCAAGAAAATCTCTCTTCCTATATTCAATTACTCTAAAAAAACCCAAACCAAATCCATTGCCATTGAGTCAATTCCAACTCATAGCGACCCTACAGGACAGAGCAGGACTGTCCCATAGGGTTTCCAAGGAGTGGCTGGTGGATTTGAACTGCCAACCTTTGGGTTAGCAGCCGAACGTTTAACTACTGTGACACCAGGGCTCCTTTAATCACTCTGCTCCATTTTATACAGTATCTTCCTGTGCAATTTCTTAAAAGTGTATTTTTTGGGCCTAGTGTTTCTATCAGATAAGCCATGAAAAAGGGTTCCATGATCACATAAGCTTCATAAATGCTACATACTGTATGTTCCTCATAACAATTCATAACTGACTTTAGCATATTAATGGCACCGAGCAGTAAAGCAGTAAAAAATTACTATAATTTTACTGAACCCACTGAGTCCAAAATTTATTTAGTAACAAAAATGATAATGATAATAGTCAACAATTAGTGCACATTAACAACAATGTTTTACAAATACGATCTCATTCAATAGTAATGGACCATGGTACCTGCTCCCCATCCCCCCCCCAAAGAACCTATCGACATTTTCTAAAATACATTTTGGGAAAAAATCCTGCAATTTCCCACCATTGTGATTTTGCTTAAACTGATTCCTCTTTAACTTTCTGTCCCATTATTTGTCTATCCCCCTATTCTCAAATCAAATGCTATCTTCTCCATGAAGCTTTCTTTAGCTAGAATTAAAAAGAAAGTCCCTTGTTTGTATCTAAGACAGAGGACATGTATCTTATAGAGGTTTTAGAGCTCACATATAATTTGTCAGTTTCAAGAATTAAATACTGAGACTCTGGAAGTCAGAATTATATCTTATTTATATCTGTATTTCTTTATCTCCCAGCAGAAAGTTATACTACACACAGGAGGCTTAAATGCTTGTCTGTTGAACTGAATCTGAGGCTACGGACTGTGTTAATTAAAAACTTGCAGCAAGAGAAAACTATGCCTTCAGTTTATAAGGAAAACTAAACACAATAAAGAGTTTGAGATCACAATCTTTAAAGCACTTATTTGCCCCAAAGCCATAAAATTGAAGAATGTTAAGTATACCTATTTCAGAAAATGAGGAAATCAAGGCCCAGAGAGGAGGCTGTGACTTGGCATGGTCATTTAACTTAGTCAACAGAAAATCTGGGACTGGACTCCATGTCTGTCTAAAGTCTCATGTTGTTGTTGCTGCTAGTTGCCACCAAGTTGATTCTAATTCCTGGTGACCCCAAGTGTGCTGAGTAGAACTGCACTTCATAGGGTTTTCAAGGCTATGGCCTTTCAGAAGCAGGTAACCAGGCCTTACTACTTAGACACCTCTGGGTAGGTTTGAATCACCAACCTTTCGGTGTTAACCACTTATGCCATCCAGGGACTCCTGAAGTCCCACACTCATGCCAAATGCTCTTCTTCAAGCTATAAGTATCCCAAGCACTTCAGGTCATCTCAACATCAAATGCCCTAATGATCACCCTCAACTATACGTGAAACAATTATTCCTACAACTGCCTTATCTCTGAGTGTTGAAGTCTCCAAACCAGGTAAGATTACTGAATTTAAGAAATACATCCGACATTATCATAAAGCCTCATGGTCGTCTTTTCAATTAGAAGATTGCATGGTCATTTTAACTGTGTTCTGGGTTCACTTCACTCTTCTAACAACACATTTTCTGAATTATAAACTGAACTAATAATTAGAATATATTTATAACTTTCCAAAGACTGTTTAGGTAAGAATTTTGCTAAGAACAAAGAATTTTAAAACAATTCTTTGCCTCATAGTTTTGTTTTTGTTGGAGTTGTTTTTAAACAGAGACAAACGGTTTCATTAAAGAGGTAAAAAGTAGCTGGTAAGTCAAGGTGGGTCTGGAGGTTGTGATGACTAAGACAATTACCCCTACTGGGAAGAGGGTGTGGTAGGTTAAGAGTAGTACTGGAGTCAGGTCCAAAGAAGCCCAGACAGAAATGAGAGCTTGACATGGAGAATAATGAAAAAAGACTTTAAAGGCAGCAGGAACAGCAATATGAAAAAGAGATCACCATGTGGGTCAAATGTGGAAAAGAGAAGGGAGTCAGCTCAAAGAGGACAAAGATGGTTTGAAGCCATTTGTAGGTACATAGTAATAGGAAAACAAACTAAGATGTGTTTAGTGGGAAGCAAATTACAACTGGTACTTGCAATCAGGTGGGAAAAAAGAGTAGATGTTGAATTAGATTTAAAAGCAGTAGCCAAGTTTAGGCTTCATTCGGTAGACAACTTTTTGGGTTAGGTGCTTTTACTTGGGGGTTTACAGGAGACTTGGGAGTATAAACCCAAAGAGTCCAAGGTTCCAGGAGAGCAGCTCTTAGTAAACAAATGCATTTCCACCATTTCTGTTTCACAAGCAGAGGATTTAGATGATGTTCTGTAAATCCAGACATAAGAGGGACACGCGGCAGACACAAACAACCAAGGGCTTTGAAGACAGGCCCGTTTTAGCCCTGGTGGTGCAGTGGCTAAGAGCTCGGCTGCTAACAAAAAGGTCAGCAGTTCGAATCCACCAGCTGCTCCTTGGAAACCCTACGGGGGCAGTTCTACCCTGTCCTATAGGGTTGCCATGGGTCGGAATGGACTCGATGGCAATGGGTTTGGTGAGTTTGAAGTCCACTACATCTTAGCTATGCCTCATTAGGCAAGTACCTTACATTCTGTAAATGATGGTGTACCTACAGCACAGAGATATTATAAGGATTCAATGATATAATGATTAAAAAGCTTACAATAAGTCTGTTGCACAGTAAAAGCTCTATCAGTGATAGCTAATATTATTATCAGATGATTAAACTACAATATCAACTCTTACAATATCAAAATCTTACGGGGAGTTGTATGAAGCTTACAAAAAAGAAGAGTACATAGATGTGCAAAAAACACAAAAATATTACATCTTAGAAAAAGAAAAGTGGAAAGGCGGTCTAGAGTTTCTATATAAACCTTACTAAACCCAGGTAACATTTCTTTTTAGAAAACTCAACTATGCCTGCATAACTTTTCAGAGTTAACTTGAACAACCTAGCATATAAAATGTCAGCTGTGCCTCCCAAGTTCCCGTTTTTAGCCTTATTGATTTAGAAACGAACTCTGTGATAAAATTAGCAAAGGTAAGTCACTTCACCAGTAAAGGTATCATTATTTTGCTAGAAGGAAAAAAAAAATGATGGAAATAGCAAATGCTGAGGAAACAAAAGTAAAAAAAAAAAAAAGTCCGTAGGGCAAAGAATAAGTTTACATATATTTATTTTTTATAATTCCCAAAGATGGCAGGAACAGTTTATGGAAAATAGAAGAAATTTTTTTCTAAGTCTGTCATGAAGACCTTACACATGCAAGGATACTTATAACCAAAGATACCATATTTCCATTATCAATCCCTTTCTTATAGAACTATTATAAAAATAAAATGAGTACTGGCTGAAATGGAAAGCTTAGAGTCCTATTTAGTATTTGTGTACTCTTAACCACACTGAACTATATATGACCTGCATGGAAGAATGAATATTTGAGAAGATGCAGATAATCCATTTGATTAGACATAATGGTGTATGACAGACATAGGAGAATTGGAGACTGGGTATAGAAGACTTCAGATACTAATTCAAGGAGTCAAAGGTTTTGGGTAGGCAAAAGGAAGCAGGAGAGTGATATGATTGGGATGACCAGGCTAGCTGCAGAATGTGGGCCAGATTAGTGAGTTTAGACAGGTTGAAGACATTCTCGTAAATTCCACATAAAGAGTGGCAAACAGCTGAATTAGGACGGCAATGCTAAAAAGAAAAGAAAGAATAAATTTGAAGGAGATTTCGAAGGTAGAATAAACACGATTGGTAAATGGTTGGATGTGGGGGAAGTGGAAAGTAATTAAAGGCCAACTTTAGGTTTCGAGCCTGGGTGACTAGGAGAATCATGATGCCATTGACAGAGATAAATAAGAGGAAACCTGTTTGAGTTAATGAGTTTCTTCTGCCTTGGACATAATGATTTGAGAAGTCAGTGGGGTCATCTGGCAGAAATAACCTAGAGACAAGATGGAGATGGCAAGCAAAGAGCTTAAGTGAAAGGTAGGACTGGAAATGCAACTTCAAAGTTTTTACTCAACAAAGAGTTGCTACCATGAGAGCAGATGAGCTTAGCAAGAGAGAAAAAGAAGTCAGGGAGAATATCCTGTTAGCAAGCTAAAGTAGAAATGGCAAGGGAGGAAGAGAAGAAGGTGAAGAAGCCAGAGAAAAATCAGGAGAATGCCAAGGCAGACACTTCCAATGTTGGAAATGGTGGAAGAATGCTGAATACTAAGGATTGAGAAAAAGCAAATGATTTTGCTTACCAGGTGTTCACTTGAGATCTTTAAATCAGCAGTTTCAGTTATGACTGGAGTAAAAGCATATGTGGACATGTTGGCAAGAAACTACTTGAGACATACACGAGAACAATCTGTACTATACCCTTTGCAACTTTTCTATAACTCTAAAGCTACTACAAAAAAAAATTTTTTTTAAAGCTTGTTTAAATTTTTTAAAATAAATATATCCCAAGCCCTATTGTTGTCAAGTCGATTTCGACTTATAGTGACCCTATAGGACAGAGCGGAACTGCCCCATAGGGTTTCCAAGGAGCAGCTGGCGGATTCGAACTGCTGACCTTTTGGTTAGCAGCCAAACGCTTACCCACAGCACCAAATATAACCCAGGAACATAAATTCCACTTCTTTCCAGCGACTTTAAAGAAATTCTTGTTGAGGCACACAAAGAGGCATGTTCAAGGATCTTAACTGTAGACTTGTTAGTACTAGAGAAAAAAATTAAAAATAATTTTAATAAAATAGCTAAATAAAACACGACATACCTACAGTATGGAATATATCCTACCCAGAAAAAAAAAGAAGAGATACATTTAGATACACCAAGAGGATATAACATTGAGTGAAAAAAATTGCAGAAAGATCTTTCTCCAGTTGCCGTCGAGTCAATTTCAACTCAGGACAACCCTGTGTGCTTCACAGGATTTTCAATGGCTGATTTTTTTCAGAAGTAGTCTACTAGGCCTTTCTTCCAAGGTGCCTCTGGATGGACTCAAACTGCCAACCTTTTGGTTAGCAGTTAAGTTTATTAGCTATTTCCACTATCTAGGGACTCCATATATTATTTATGTTTAAGAAAGAAAAAAAAAAGGAAGAGAGAAAACACAAATTATTTCTATATCTACATCTAGGGGGCATATATATGTATATGTTTAGATAAAGGTCTGGCAAGATACATAGCAACCTGGTACAGTAGTAACTTATGAAGAGGGAACTGGGTTTGGAAATGGCGGTTAAAGTAATTTGAGTTTTACCTATGATGTTGAAAATTATTTTACAAGGAGAATGCCTTCATCATTCATTCACCTGGAAAATTAGGAATGATTAATTTTTTTAGGGTGGGTAGGCAATTTTCCTCTGACATAAGAAAGAAAATGGCTAGAATAAGGCTCTGGCCTTTGAGAAGGAGCTATGATGCTAAGGGTACCCTATGGAGGCCAGAGCTTTTGCTGGAAGCTTGAGGCCTGAAACCCTGCCTTAGACCCTGAGACAAGCACTTGCCCTCACCACTGGATGTTACAGTAGTAGCCAGTCTAAACAATGAGAAGGCCAATAATATAATGTTCAATTTATCTTGATTTTCAATAAAGGTACAAGCATTTGGAGGGCTCTTGTAGCCATCTGGATAAAAATATCCCCAAGTGATACTGAAAGGAACTGACTTCTTCCTTCTACTCCAGCTGGTCTTAGAATAGAAAGTTTATTTTTCACCCCTAATGTCTAGAATAAAAGCAAAACCAACCAGGAACATTTCAATTGCTTCATGTCACAAATGTCAAACTAAAACTCTGGCAGATGCTAAAGACCATGTACATTTATACTCATTATCCTGCAATAGCCCGATAAATTTGCTTACAAAATAGAACTATAAAAATTAAATGGAAATTTTTCAAGAAAATTTAACTTAGGGCATATATACTTAAATAAGGGCTAAAACTTCATTAAGAGAGTTTTCCTTAATATATTTTAAAGAGATCATGTCCCATCAATAATTTTCAGCCCTTTTTAAAAATATCATTTTGAGAAGCTTCAGATTATCATATAATTAAAGCTAAATTTCTCCTCTACAATGACTAAGGCCCCTTTCCAAACCCTCAATCTCCATTAAAATAGGCCACGTAGATTCTGTGGTCTGTCATTTTAAAAACAAGATAAATATCACTCTATGCGTTCATGATCACAAACCTCAAATGGGCAGTGAACAATGCCTGTCAATCCCAGGCATCTGTAGTCATCTCATTCACTTCCTCTCTGAATGAACATTTTATACCTTATCCTGTCTCCTCATATTTCCAGCTACCCACTGTCTCCACCCCTTTCCCTCTTATGCCTCTTTGTTCTTAACTCCTATTTTACAGATAAAACAGAAGCCAGCAGAAGAACATCTCTCATCTTCCTCAAACCAAACTGTAACTGTTCCATCCATAACAAAAGCCTGACTCCCCCCACCGTTAAAAGGTAGCCATCGCTGCTCCCAAGGCTAAATGCCCCACCTGAAACTGACATACCAGCCCTTTCTATTGTGTCAGATATCTTACTTTATCAGTCATCACTTCTTTTTCATATGTAATCAACCTCTTCCTCTCAACAGGATCCCCTCTATTGGCTTTTAAATAGACTCAAGGGTCTAACCCCACCTGCCAACCTTCAATCATCTCCATATCCCCAAATCTAACTCTCCCCTTCCCTTCACAGCCAAACTTGTTGAAAGAGTTGTCCATACTTTTTGTCTCTGTTGTATCACCTCTCACTCACTGCTCATCTATTCCAACTTAGCTCCTGGCCCACCTAACACCACACCCCCCTGCCCAACGAAAAATAAAAAAACCTCTGCTAAAGTCACCAATGACCTTTGTAATCTAAGTCCAATGCACATTTTACATTCAACATCTTACCTGATCTCTCAGAAGCATCTGACCACTTCCTCTGTTGATTTTCCTCCTGCCTCTCTGGCTACTTTTCCTCAACCTCCTTTCCAGGCTTCTCCTCCTCTACTTGGTCCATAAATACAAGTTTTCTTCACAGCTCAGTTCTTCCATTCTCTCTTCCTAAGCAATCTCACTCACACCCTCAGATTCAATGAGGACCAATATGCAGATGACACACAAATTTGTTAATTCAGCTCAAACTTTTCACCTGAACCCCAGGTCTATATATTCAATTTTCTACTTGATATCTCCTCTTGAATGACACAAAGGTACCTCAAATTCAACATATATAAAACAACTTCATTATCTTCTCCTAAAGTGACCTCCTTCCCATGTTCTCTATCTCAGTGAATAGTGGTACATCTCCCAAATTCAATCAGTCACCAAGCACTGCAATTTTACTTACTACGTATCTCTCAGATCTATCTCAGCTACCACTGCCAATGTCCTAATCAAAATCTTTTCTCTCAGATTACTGCCATATCTTCCTATATGAGCTACCCATATCTAAGTGTTCTGTATGGGGTTGCCAGAATGTTATTTCTGAAGCATAAATTAAGCCATCTCATCCTTCTTTCTGGATAAAATGTTCAATAGATTCTCATTGTTCTTAGGATAAACAAAAAGACAAAACTCCTTGAGTGTTGTTCAGGGCCCTGAGTTGATCTGACTCCTCCTTACCAAAGTTCTATCTCTCACCCTCTCCATTACAGGAAACTGTAATCACTGTGCTCTCTCCTACCCCAAGTCCTTCTGTATTGCTTTTCCCCTAGTCTAGATGCTCTTCACACAATTAACTCCTTCTCATGCTTCAGATATGAGTCAAGAATCAATTCTTCATGGAATCCTATCCTGACTTGGTTGGTCTCCCTCTGATATGCTCTCATAGCACCATATATCTCTTCTTCATACCACTGATCAGGTTGCAATTTTGCATTTATTTGCCTTTTCCACTACAGTGTAATAAGGTCTGTGAGATACGACATAGGGTCTCTTTTAGCTCAATACTGTATTCCCAATACATAGCACAGTAGTTGGTGAAGAATACTGAATGTACCATGGACTGCCAAAAGAACGAACAAATCTGTCTCAGAAGAAGTACAACCAGAATGCTCCTTGGAAGCAAGGATGGCGAGGCAGCATCTTACATACTTTGGACATATTGTCAGGAGGGATCATTCCCTGGAGAAGGACATCACGCTTGGCAAAGTACAGGGTCAGCGGAAAAGAGGGAGACCCTCAATGAGGTGGAATGACCCAGTGGCTGCAACAGTGAGCTCAAGCATGACAAAGATTGTAAGGATGGTGCAGGACCGGGCAGTATTTCGTTCTGTTGTGCACATGGTCACTATGAGCACAATAGTATGCATTTAATAAGTATTTGCTGAATGAATAAATGAAAAAATGAGCATCTAATACCTGAAGTTGAAAACTTTTATGTACATAGTTTAAATTCCATGGATTTTGAAATCCAGCCTTCCTTGTCCAGTTCCACAGAAAACAGTTTTCTCTTTACCACTAAATGACCTAACACAGCTTTGTAGGATATATCCCTAGTTCTGGCTTCTCTCCAGTTTACCCTATCTACATGTAGCTGACAGAATGCTAGGCCAACATCTACTGATAGACAATCAACACGGTATTAGGAAAGGTGGCTAAGAGGAAAAAGAGATGGCATGAGGAAAAGAAAGCTTGAAACCATGCCATTTTAGGATGCTGCCTTAAGAAGTGAAAACTTAGGAGATAGTGTCAGATTATCCGAATATTTAAAGAGCTGTTATGTTCAAGAATCAGTAGATTAATTTTTTTTACTATGGTAAAAATATACATTATAAAACATTTGTCAGCTCAACAAGTTACATATATAATTCAGCGACATTATGTTCATCATGTTATGCAACCATTACCACTACCCTCTCCCAAATTATTTCACCACCCACCCTTAACAGAAATTCAGTGCCCCCTAAGCAATGGCTTTCCTTTTCATTCTCCCTCCAACCTGTGTAACCACTAATACGCTTTGGTGGCTATATATCTGCCCAAGAATCAGTAGGTTGATTTTTGGTAGCTCTGAATGACAGTTCCTAGGAGGCAAATTTCAGTCCAACAAAAGGAAGACCATTTTAACATTAGAACTTTCTCAATGTAGTTGCTTCTGCAAGTAGTAAGCTTGCTATTATCCAATGAATTCGAGCACAGGCTGGTTGAAATTCACGTCACAAAAAGCAGTGGTTTTTTCAGCTGTGGAACCCATTCTTTGAAATGATAGCTTTTGGGGAGAGTCCCAATATGCTAAGTAGATATATGGGACTATCTGTGGGTAGATGACTGCTCCGCCCACCTCCCCACCCCCGACCCAGTCCCTGTGGGCTAGCTACACACCACTTTATCAGTAGCAGCCTACTGGTTGGCCCTAAAATTTAACATATGAAAACATGCAAACTTTCCCTGCCAAGCCATTTTCAGCTTTTACAGGGGGAACTGAAGGTGAGTACTTCCAACTTTTTTCTTCAACTCAGCTAATGAATAAATGTTCTTCATGAAAATCTGTTTCTGAGCATTTATATAGAACTTGGTCTTTTGAAAGAATTTTTTGTACATTTACGCTGTTGGCTAACTTTACCATAAGTTCCATATGGCAGAGATCTTCACTCTCCTGCTTTGGAATAACATACAATACCAAATACATTCCAAAAACCCATTGCCATCAAGTTGCTTCTGATCCATAAAGACCCTATAAAACAAAGTAGGAACCCACCCTAGGGTTTCCAAGTCCATGTAACCTTTATGAAAGCAGACTGCCATATCTTTCTCCCATGGAATGGCTGGTGGGTTTGAACCATTGACCTTCCAGTTAGCAGCTGAGCACTTTAATCATTGCACCACCAGGACCACCAATTACATTAAGTAAAAGGAGATAATAAAAAAGAGAGAGAGAAAAAAAAAAAAAACGGAACCCTTCTAACTGCCTTAGTTATCTAGCGCTGCTATGACAGAAATACGAGTGGATGGCTTTAACAAAGGGAAATTTATTCTCTCACAGTCTAGGAGGCTAGAAGTCTGAATTAAGGGTGCCAGCTCTAGGGGAAAGCGTTCTTTCTCTGTAGCCCTGAGAAAGGTCTTGTCATCAATCTTCCCCTAATCTAGGGAACTTCTCAGCACAGGGACCCCAGGTCCAAAGGACCTGGCTCTTCTTACTTGGTGGTAATGAGGTTCCCCTGTCTCTCTACTGACTTCTCTTCTATATCTCAAAAGAGACTGACACAAGAAACAACCTAATTTTACAGATGAGTCCTGCCTCCTTGATATAAATGCCTCTAATCCTGCTGTATTAACATCATAGAGGTAGAATTTACAACACATAGGAAAATCATATCAGATGACAAAATGGTAGACAATCACACAATACTAGGAATCACACCCTAGCCAAGTTTACACATTTTTGGGGACACAATTCAATCCATAACACTAACATAAAGATTAGAAAACACATTAAAGAAACAATTTTATATGCATACTCCTTTCCTCTATCCAATCTCAGGCCCTTCTCCTTTTTACTCTCACAGGTCACAACTATACTCATCTCACATTCCTTTTATCAGATGAAGGAAACCAGATTTTCCTCAAGGAAGCAATCTCAAGAGATGAATTGCTTTTCACAGGAAGCCTGCTTTTACTAGAATCTCTAGGGGAAAAAAGCTCACTTTTATTATATGCCGTGGTCTTATTTCCTGTATCTCTAATGATTACAAATGAATTCACTGATAATACAGACATTTCAAATAAATAAATTTGAGTTTAAGCCACTGTACCTATATAGTCCAATCAAAGGAATGATTTTCCCAATTACAAATGAAGGAGGTGTATGCTCAACTTGCTTAATAATAAAGAATCATTCCTAGAAACATTACCCAAGATTTAGATGGCTAAGTCTTGGTGATAATATGGTATAAACAATTAAATGTGTGAAAAGTGGTTTCCAAGAAAGCATGTATATGTTCCCATTGCACCTAACTACTTTCCTGTATTTTTAGATTAATTTCCGTCCAATGGCTTCCTGTTCTATGAAATTAGGGCACTGCACTTCTTAAAAAAAAAAAAAAAAAATCACATTTGCACCCTTAAATTCTGATCTATAACATGAGATATGTACATTCTATAAATCAGAAATTTCTGCTATTGATTTTACATATTAAGGATGCATAAATAGTCACTGACTATAGTATTTTTTTTTTATAGTATAGTAAACAGTATATTTTGGGGAGTAATCAAAATGCTGACAGATCATAAACTACCAGGGGAATTTTTCTGGAGAGAAAAATAAACATTTATCTGACATTTTCACATCTAAAATTTTATGGTGAGGGACTACATGATATAATGAAAAAGTACTAAATTTAGAATCAGGACAACCTGGCTGTAATTCTGGCTTGATCACTAACTAACAAACTGAATAACTGTAGCTATTTCTCTTTTTGATCTTCAGTTTACTCCTCTGCAAAATATAAGAATTGGATTCAGTAATTTCTGAAGTTTCAATAACTCTTAAAATTCTATGGCTATAAAAAAAAAAAATGGCTATAGTTGCAGTTAAAATAGTGGTACCGTCCATTCTTATCTCATGTTCAAGTTTATCCTACCCTGTAAATACAATGTCCCTAATTGGTATACACTGAAATGTCACTCTTTGACTCCTACATGGGGAAGTAGAGTAAATACTTATTTGATGTAGTTTAATAAAGTACTCTTTAAGGGTTGGTGGTACTGAGGCACTCATTCATTCACTCATTCTTTCAGCACCTATTTATTCTTGCAAACCCATTCACACGCTATCTAAATAAGTTATTATGAAGTGCTTCACCAGGTTATACAATTAATAAATAACAGAATTTAAAGATATTCTGCTGGATATAAAATAGCATAAATTAATTTTTGGTTTGTTTTATGTTTTCATCAATCAAAAGGACAAGTTCCTCTAAATTTCTTCCTCAAAACCACCCAATTTTATTCAATTTTATCTCCTGTTTTGGACAATAATATGCTCTGCCACACCAGGTGCAGAGCATCAAAATCAAGCACAGTTTCAATTTTACTGCTGAGATAAAGGGGGGAAGATAAAGAAATAGTCCTTCACAAGCAAAAATGATCATTAATACTATTTTACATGTGTGCAATATATATGGGTATGGTTTGTATGTGTTTTTATTTCACTAGAAAAAGCAATAACTATCTTAAGGCAAAAATAACACTTACATTTAAGAAGCAGTATTTACCAATATACAGCCAGCATAGAGAATCCTAGTTATGTCATAAAAGTTACTTTCTCAATTCTACTAAAACCAGGAGTTAAATCTAACATTTCATCATTCATTCCTCAATATATTTTACAGGAAAATGCTACTAAATGTAGGGCTGTAGAATGGTTTTTCTCAGTTCAAATTCTCAAGATTCCTAAATTGGACATTTCATCTTTTGAAAAAGGTGGGAAGAACCAGTACCAATATTAGAGCTTATGTAACTTGCACAGTGAAGAAAATTCAATTTAGGCTTTAAAAAAATAACACTTATTTACACTTAATAATTACACTCCCCAAGTTCTTTTTAAAATACGAGAACAAGAGACTTGACACCTATGAAATTTCTCACCATTATTTACATGAAAAGAAATCTATTCTTCACATTTCCCTAATTTAAAAAGAATAAAGAAGTGTAACAACAAATATTTATATTATATTTCACCACTTATCCTGTTTATTTAACAAATTCAGCCTGTGGGATTATAGAGATTTTACCTAATGCCACAGTAAAATTTTCTCGTATTTGCTGGCACAAATACAATTTTGAGAAAATAGTGGGCTGCAACACTTAGTGAGAAAAGGCAGACAGGTCTTGATTTTAGGGGACAGCCTAGAGCAGAGTTTGTCATCCTTGGCACTACTGACATTTTGGGCTGGCTGATTCTTTGCTGTGGGTGGGGGTGGGGGTGGATGCACTGGATGATATTCAACAACATCCCTACCTCTACCTGCTAGATGCTGGTATCTCCTTCCCCACCTTACCCCAAGCTGTGACAACCAAAATGTCTCCAGACATCGCCAAAAGTCCCCTGGGGGTAAAATCACCTCAAGTCTAGAGAAGATGAAGTTACAAGTGGATTGATACATTAAAGAAATTAAATTGCAGAAGTTAACTTAGATGGAATCCATAACTAAAAAACTAATATTTTGACTCTAAACTCTAATATGAATGCTGAGATAAAAAATAAATTCCTCTAATGAAATACCTGGAGAAGTAAAAACAACAACAAAAAAACATTGGTGTTCACCATACAGCAAAAATGGGAAGGAAAGGGGGTAATGAAAAAACAACATTCTTAACGTTGAGAATGTTAAGAAAGATATATCTATTGCTAGAAAGAACAGTCTAAAAATATTACATGCCACTTTTTGTGTGTGCTCAAGGAAATAAAATCATACTTACATTTGCTATTTTCCTCTTTTAGACTACCATCTGGCAATCCAAACTTCCACTAGAAAAAAAATTCTAGTCAACTGGACTAAAATAGTTAATGCACCACCCAATGTGCCAAAAATATGGCAACAGTCTACAGATTGCTCAGTCATACCCAAAAAGAACGATGCTAATATCCTTAAAAGACCAAAGTAAACAACTCACAGGATGTTTACTCAGCTTGTGAAATTCTCTTCCTACCTTGGGAGACACAGACTCAAACATTAAAACATTAGCAGGAGGAAAAGCACAACAAAAGTAGTTACACAAAACAGGCCAACTGAGGTACTCAAACTCATTTATTGGACATCAACTTGTCCCCTAGACATTTGGAGTTAAAAAAATAAAGCATCTTGTAACGAAACACAGCAGAATATAACTGACTATAGTCATTATATTTCTAGTCAGGTAGACAGTAAAAAACGAATGAAATAATGGCACAGGCATATTGAATCCTTGTAACATTCTTCGAGAAAGGCAGTATAAAGATTCTACATAATAGTGAATACAAGGTTCATCACTATAACCGATTCTACAATTACCTCTTGTTTCTTAACACCCAAAAGGCAAACTAGCACATCCAGCCTGACAAAATATCCTTTGAGTTTTATTGCACTCATCCCTAAAGGTAGATAATGGTAACAAGAACCTACAGTCACCAATAAAAAAAAAAAAAAACTAAGATGAGCAGTAATTCTCAAATGCAAAGATAAAGAGAAAACTATGAACCATTCATTTAACAAACATGTTTTGAGCACCTACTATGAGTACTCACCTAGATGCTGTAATGAGCAAGACAGACAAGGTCCTGGCTCACATGGAGCTCACGTTCTACAGCAATAACTCTAGTAAAATCACCAAACATTTGGGGAAATCTACACTGTGAAAGAGAGGTACCAAACTCAACCTCTCTTTTCAAAAAAGAAGAATTTAACACTTAAGGGGAAAGAGTTAATACAGCGAAGACTTTAAATATAATTACTATCTTCACAGAGATTGACAGAATATTCCATCTATAAAACAAGAACAGATAATGGCATAGAGAAAATTTTGAGCTAACACTCACACCTAAATACATCCTCATGAAATCTTAAAAACACAAAGATAAAATCCTAAAGGTTTTCAAAGAGACAAAATAGGCAGAAGACATTTCCAGATATCTGAGTATTGACTCCAGTTTCAGTTTTACAGAATTATTAGAATATATCACATCAAATTAAAAAGTGAAAGAAATAATATTGAATGAAGAAAATTACAAAGATATACATATAATACTATTTGTAAATATTTTTACACCATACCAAACAATACTACATATTTGTTATGGAAATGGACTTATACAATAAAAATATAAAAACATTCATGCTCATGATACATGAGAGAGTAAGAGGTAAGCAAACAGAGTGGTACTTTGGATTGACACGTTTTTTTAAGAAAAAACACAACCACCATCATCAGAATCCTAGATGACCTCAACATTAGGGAGGGGGTAGGTGAAAAATGGATTAAGAAATGTGAAACCCTGTAAAGAGTTTTTTGTTTTTCTACTGAAGGGTATAGATACTAATTAACCTAGATATTGATAATAAAAACTAAGTCTAAATACATATGTTAAAATTTAAAATTAAACATTAGAAATCTGAAATAGATGTTTTTACTTTCAAGTCTTCGGAGGAAAGAAATGACGCAAAAAGAAGGTAAACAATCCAAAAGATGGCAGGACTAAGTGCAACTATATAAATAATCATAATAAATGTGAATTAACTAAATTGACTATTAAAATAGACTCACATTTGGAAAATTAAAATTAAAATATCTAGCTACATGTGA
The DNA here is from genome assembly GCF_024166365.1 of Elephas maximus indicus. NCBI lineage: Eukaryota > Metazoa > Chordata > Mammalia > Proboscidea > Elephantidae > Elephas > Elephas maximus. The sequence goes on from NC_064819.1 coordinate 146,700,609, forward strand.
CTTACAAGACATATACCTAAGATAAAATGTCACAGGACACTGAAAATAAAGAAATAGAAAAATAAATAACAAATCAGTTAAATAAAGAGTAAATACAGAAACTAACAGCATGAAAATTACAATTAAAGGAGACAAGAGCAATGTCTCCTACAGATATAATGTGCAATCATTTGAGTTGTCATGTCACAAACCTCTATGTACTTAGAACATAGCTTCCAAATATATAATGCAAAAACACATCAAAACCAGAACAAAATGGTTTTCCATCATCATAGTGGGAGACTTAACATACCTTTCTCAAAATTACACATTTCAAATAAATACAAAAAGATAACTATAAAAGATTTTAATAAACTTGGCTATATAAATCTAAATCTTAAGGTACATACACACACACACACACACACACACACACAAAATGGTCAACAGAGAGTATACCCAATGAAAATTTTAAAAGTCGGTCTCACATACACACAAAAAAAACTCAACAAATTCCCCAAAGTGTAAAACACATAAACTATATTCTCTGACCATGCCTCAGTGAAACACAAGGATAGTCAAACGAACCTTTTTCACTTAGATTGGCATCATATGGACAAAAATCCAAATGACAGTTTAGATGGTGTAGGGAATTAGGCATTTATAGAAACTTCAGGTGGGAGTACAAATTGGCAATGACTTTTTGACAATTTGGTATTATCTATCAAAAATTTAAATGGCTATAATACTGGTGAGGAGTGAGCTTCTTGGCCCAGTAGACACATGAGACTATATGGTCAGTTCCTGCCTGGAGGCAAGATGAGAAGGCAGAGGGGGACAAGAGCTGGCTGAATGGACACGGGTAATACAGGGTGGAGAGGAGTGTGCTGTTTCATTAGCGGGAGAGCAGCTAGCAAGGTGTGTATAAGTTTTTGTATGAGAGACTGACTTGAATTGTAAACTTTTACTTAAAGCACAATAAAAAAAAATTTAAATGGCCATACCCTTTGACTCAGCAATTCTACCTCTAGAAATCACTCTTACAGAAAAACTTGCATATAATCACAAAACATATACAATAATAATTATAAAAGCAAAAAAAAAAAAAAAACTCAAACATCCATCAATTGAAAAATAGTTAATTTATAGCATATCAATTTCATAAAATGCCAAGCATATACACGGAAAGAATCTCCACAACATAGCGTGTAAATATATACGTACTTACCCCGTACACACACACACACACACACACACACACACATACACACACACATATGGTATTATTCAAATTAGTTTAAGATGAACAGAAGAAGGACTTGAAGAATACACACCAAACTTTTTCCGTTGGAGATGGACATGACGAAGAACTTTCAAATTTTACTTTATGTATATCTGTACTGTTTCATTCTTTTATGATTTATACTGCTTTTATAATTTTTTTAAAGCAATAATCTTTTTTAAATGTCTTATTTAGTTCCCAGAAAAAGATGCAGATCTTTCTGTTCTTAGAACAAATGTGATCAAACCAATTTGAGAGTACAGGATGTGTATAAAAATTCCAATGTGTTCAAATAAAGCATTTGCTATTCCCTCTGCCTGGAATGTCTTTCCCTCAGACATGGTTCATTCTCTCACTCTCTCAAGTTTTTGACTTAAATATCAACCTATCTGAGGAACTTCCCCTGACTTTTCAATACAAGATGGTAACTGCCTATACCCATCCCAGCACTCTCCAAGTATTTTATCTTGCTTTATTTTTCAATAGAGATTTAACATCTGTGCTTACCATCCTTATCTCTAAAATGGGAATAACACCAGTACTTGCCTCATAGGGTTGTTTTTCAGCTTAGATGAGCTAGAAGCCCTTAGATCAGTGCCTGACACATACCAAAAAAAAAAAAAAAAACCAAACCCAGTGCCATCGAGTTGATTCCAACTCATAGTGACCCTACAGGACAGGAAGAACTATATATGTTTTTTATTATTTTGTGTTTGCTTTGCTTATGGTCTGCAATCCCCCTATTTGAATGGCAACACCAGGAGGCAGGCTTTTTGTTTTGTTCACTATTGTGTCCCCAATGCCTGGAAGAGCGTTATCAGTAAATAGTCATAGTTGCTGAAGTCTAATTTAGCACTGCAGCCCATATGTACAGGCAGCTGAAACTGCAAGAAAAAGACCAAGTGTTTTCAGTAAAAGCAAGCTTTCTACATGTTAGCATGATTCATCTGGGATAACTCAATCTACTTTGAAAGTATAATATTTAGCAGTATGACTCCTAGAAGCTTCAAGGAGGGAAATGGTACAGTGTCATTTAGTTCATTAATTTCTTAAACACCAAACATGGCAATAGAAACTAAAATATAATATAGAATGAGAAAACAAAAGCACAACTTACTTTTCATTTCTGTTTTTGATGCATGGCTGATACAGGACTTTGACGGTATTCCAGGCAGAACTGGAATCGTCCTTCAAAATATCTTCCAACAGGGGGAATTTTTTGATACTTCTAGAATTTTCCAAACATTCAATCACCAAACTGTCTGAGTTTAAAAGCCATAACTAAAGGCATAAAAAGAAAAATCCAAGTATAAGAATATCACCACTATATTCACTATTATACCACTCTCAAAACGGGGAAAAAAGTCTATAAAAATACCAGAAAAAAAACACAGGACAATGATGTATATAATTTTTAACTAAGAAGGACCTTTCAAATCATAACATTTGATAGAGCACCCAACATTATCAAGATAAAAATAAAAACAGACTAGAAGAAAATAGTTAATACATATATAACAAAATTATTATCTATAACATATATAAACTCATTACCATCAAGTGCATTTCAGCTCATAGCAACTCTATAGGACAGAGTAGAACTGTCCCACAGGGTTTCCAAGGAGAGGTGGATTTGAACTGCCAACCTTTTGGTTAGCAGCCATAGCTCTTAACCACTGTGTCACCAGGGCTCCACCTATAACATTATAGCATCTAAATATCTATAAGGGGGGAAAAATTGTCCAATAGAAATATAAGCAAAAAATATAAACATGTAAATTAAGAGAATAAATGATTAATAGACATATGAAAATGTTAACTAGTAATAAAAATGTAAATTTTTTACACTGCTATTTTTCACTTAGTACAAAGACTGATAGCATCTAGTTTAGAAGAAGGTTTTAGAAATAAATATTCCCATACGCTGCTGGTATAAGTGTTCTGGGATTTGACTGTACATGATTCACTGAGGGAATGCTCTCAGGAGAAAGGGAGTGAGGGAAATAGGCAAGGCAGGGGAAGGAGCTAGGCAGGGATGTGGTTTGAGCTGGAGTTCTAAGCTTCAACCTGATCCCACATGGAACAGTAGAGCCCAGTATTTTGTATACCAGGTGTCCTATTTATCTAGTGCTGCTATAACAGAAATATTACAAGTGGGTGGCTTTAACAAACAGATATTTATTTTCTCATAGTTTAGGAGGCTAGAAGTCCAAATTCAAAGCACTGGCTCTAAGAGAACGTTCTTTCTGTCGGCTCTACAGGAAGGTCCTTGACTCTTCAGCTTCTGCTTCCTGGTTCTTTAGAGATTTCCATGTGGCTTGGCATCTACCTTATCCCATCCTGCTTCTCTAGCCTGCTTGTTTAATCTCTTTTATATCTCATAAGAAATTGATTTAAGACATACCCTATTCTAATCCTGTCTCATTAACATAACAAAGACAATCCATTCCCAAACAGGATTATAAGCACAGGCATAGAGGTTAGGATTTACAAAACAAATTGTTGGGGGACACAAGTCAATCCATAACAGCAGGGTCAGTCAGTAATTGGCAGGTGGGCTGACCGGGGCAGGAGGGAGGGTTAGTAGAGGGCACTAAAGGGAGTAAGGTGGCACCTGTCAGTCCAGGGCAATTCTCTAGAAAAGGGAGCAGCTGTGAGCCATTAGCAGCCAACACTCAGCATCCAGGGAATGGGTGCACCAGCTTAGTAAAGGAAATCTGGGTGGGCACCAAGAACATCCACTATAAGGGGAAATTAGTACAAGTTTTGGAATGTGATAATTATCAGAGTTTAAAATGTATATATTCTAATACTGTGCAATCCTATTCCAAAGATACATTTACTTTTCCTAAACCCAAAAACACCCATTGCCATGAAGTTGATTCCAACTCACAGAAACCCTATAGGACAGAAAAGAACTTCCTCATAGAGTTTCCAAGGAGCGGCTGTCGACCTTTTGGTTAGCAGCTGAGCTCTTAACCACTGCACCACCAGGGGTCCACATTTAGTAAAAAGAAGTACTAAAATATGTGCGCAAAGATTATTTTCATTGTACCACTGTCTCTAATAATCACAAAATGGAGTACTAGTTATCAAAAAGATCTATATTTACCCTAACAAGAAACAATGCTTATGAGACACTGTTATGTTGAAGCAAGCATGTTGCAGAAAAATGCTAATCACGTGATTCTGTTTTTCACAAACAAATACCTGTGCATATACATATATATAGTTGCATACGGACATGAAAAAAATCTGAAGTACACAAACCAAACTGTTAATAGTGATTATCTCTGTATAGTATAATAACATAGCAGGGCAGAGGAGGGGACAAGATGAAGGAGCTACCATTTCTTCATGTCCTTTGTGTTGTCTGAGTGTGTTTCAAGAATATAAAAGAGAAAATAAAAAATTAAATATGTAATAGTTGTTACTTGCAGTCGAGTCCACTGTGACTCACGGCGACCTTATGTGTATTAGAACAAAATGTCCGGCCATCTTCATGAACATTGATATGTTTGAGTCAGTTGTTGAGGCTATTGTGTCAATCCATCTCATAAAGGTGTTCCCTCATTTTCACTGACCCTCTACTATACTAGCCATGATGTCCTTTTCTAGAGATTGGTCTTTCCTAATGACGTGTCATAGGCTTAAAAAAATTCTTACTCCAGATTTTCAAATTGAAAACCTTGCAATAAAAAAACTAAAACTGATTTCAGACTGTGACTATAAAAAAAACAAAAAAACAAAAAAAACCAAACCCATTGCTGTCAAGTCAATTCCAACTCATAGCGACCCTATAGGGTATTCTGTATCAACTTCAGTCAGGAAGTGTTTCAGCTTCTCACAGAAATTATCTGGAATCAGAGAAGTATGGGGTCCTCATAAGGGATGGCCAACTACAAAGCCACACCTAGCAATAATCTCTACCCCTCCCACTCCTTTTTGCTACCATGTTTTCCTTATTATCCTGTGAGTTTTTTGAAGGCATTATTCTACCCTGAGCACCTAGAACAGTGCCCTTCAAACAGGGTATACTTAATCTATGTTTACTGACTTAATAAAACAGATGTGAAGGTAGAGAAGAGACCTGGGCTATAGGTCTTTGATTTCTACATACCTGTCACAAACTCTTTTCTGTGGTACAGTATTTTTAATAACAGTAATGTACTAAATGCTTGTGGTACATCTAGGAAATGATTCTGTTCGCTGCAGAGCCTCTCTGCCAAAATTGGCCACTACTTCCCAAACATCAAAGATTCAGGGAAATTATTAGTGTAGCAGTGATTCTCAATGATTTTTGAGCAGAAAAATTCTTTTTCAAGTAAAATCTTACACTAAAGCCTAATAAATGAAACAGAATTGCTTTAATAGGAAGCACTAGGAAGAAAAGCCTGGTGATCTACTCCTGAAAATCAGCCAGTGAAAACCCTATGGATCACAACGGTCTGATCCACAACTGATCACGGGGATGATGCAGGACCAGGCAGCATTTTGTTACATTGCTCTTGAGATCAGCATGAGTTGGAGGCCAACAGTAGCTAACAACAACAAAAACAACAGGAAACATACACTCCTATCATCACATCCCTGCCATTGCTCAGCTGAAGGGGAGAATCTTTTATCCACTAAGTCATTCCCACAAGGGCACACATTCTAAAATACTGCCAAGGATACACCTAGATTCTTTATAAGTTTACAACACAAATGCAAATGACCGTGGATTATGTCCAACTTTCAGACAGCCTTCTGCAATCCTATCCCTTTCTCACTCACTGATTTTAGCCTTCCAGAGTGTCAGGATACCATAACTGAAAGCTGTAATTTATAATTTCTAAATATATATTCTATAATCTTTTGAAAGTACATATGTTTGATGTTGAAAGATGTTCAAAGCTGCATTATTTATTATAGTGAGAAAATCACTACAAAGTATTCAATAAGAAAAAAGTTAAATAAATTATGTTCCATGGAGTTTTCTAGAGGTTAAAAAATTTATAAAGAATTGACAATAACATGGGAAATGGTATAAAAAAAGTTTAATAAATTCCCCCGCTTATTTAAAAAATCTAGAAGATGCAAATGCATAATACAGACGAAAGTTTACTAGTGGTTGCCAGGGGCTGGGGGTAGGAGGAAATTGGGAGTTATTGTTTAAGGGGTACTAAGTTTCTTTTTGAGGTGATGAAAATCATTTGGAAATAGTGGTAATGGTTGCCCTACACGGTAAATACATTCGATGTTACTAAATTGTACACTATTAAAAATGGTTAAATTGGCAAATGTTTTGTTATATCTTACCACAATAAATCTTTTAAAAAAGGATACAATTCCAATTTTGGAATGTATAAAATGTACCTGGAAGTCTAGAAACCACAGTGATTGTCTCGGGGTGTTGAAATTAACTATGACTTTTAATTTCTTCTTTTGCTTTCCTCTACTTTCCCAGATTTTATATACTAAGTACATTTTATTTGTACAACCAGAAAAATTAATAGTTATATATTAAAAAACAGGGGCAACTAAAAAATAGGCGCAATAGAACATATTTTATACACAAGAGTATCAAATAGAAAAATAAAAGTGAGAGACAAAATGGTGTTATTCTGACCATGATAAAAACTAAGAGTGAAAAACCATATTGTGTGAGGTGAGCTTCTGAAGAGCAGGAATCAAACTCTGTTCTTGGTGCCTGGCACATACTGGCACTTGATCACTTGAAATTGAATTAAAGGAGTTTGATTTACAAATTAACCTGATAATAAAAAATAAATTTTTCATCATTTATTTTCCAGACCTGAAAATTAAGAATAAAAGAGTGACAAAAATTGAAGGATTTGTGACACCCAGGATTACCAGGCTACAATAATTTCTTACCAACATGTATGCTTTCCCATCGTGACCTTGAATAGTGAATCTAAAAGTGCTTCTCGCAGAAGAGAGCTCCACCAGACACCGGGCAATAACACTCTGTACAAAGTGAGACCTGTTTGAACAGAAATCAGTTTTCACAATGTGCTTTTCTTTTTTTTCTAACTGGCAAGAAGAGCCAAAAATATTCACAGGGTACCTAAAAGCAGACATATATGCATGTCCAACTTTTCTATATACTGCCCATTCCCTCACAAATTATGCTAATGTTAATTTTAATATATTTTAGTATACTTCTGTTTCCTCCGTTCTTCTAAGCCTCTTCAATCCTTAGTACATTTAACACACCAAACCTAACTATTCCCTTCTACTGAACAAAAAGTACCACGTTAGAACAAGCCAATGCTGTATTTTTTATGCAAATAACGTGCGCCTTCTACATTTGCCAACCATGCCCTCCTCCTGCAAGGTATTTTCATAAGCTCACTATGCTAATTTTCTTTTTTAACAGCAATGTGTAAAAAAAATTGGCGTAATCAATGAGTAAATGGATCATGTGACTGTCAGTACAAAATAACGGCGCTTACAAAATTACCCCTTAGGGAGAGGGCACGATTGGCAAACAAATATAGAAGGTGTGTGTTATTTGTGTAAAATACGGTATTCCATTTGTGCTGTAACACATTAAACAGTGACTAAGTTACAAAGGAAGGTGGAAATTTCCTCCCAAACATTAGACAGTATTATCTACAATGTTTTTCATTTGGATTTCATCAAGGTGTCAGCTCTGAGGTGCAAAATCGAAGTATTTACAGGAAGATAAATTTCAAGGCTATGTTCAGATTGCCATAATTTTTAGACATCAATAAATAAACTCAAATAAAGAGATATTTCAGTTAATTTTTGTTTGCAAACTAAAAAGATTCAAAGAAAAGAAACACTAATAGATTTAGTGGTGAAATACCATTTTTTTAAAACAGGAATCATTTGAAAACTGATCCATGTTTCAAATTTTAAAACAAATTTTAAATAATTATTGTAAGATCCTAGATATCCAGCAGATATGAAGACACTAAAGAAAAAAAAACTTTCTGAATTACTAGATTTATATAAGCACATCTGTCTATAACATTATAAGAAAAAAACATAAATATATAAATTCTCAAGTTTCTCATATGTGTGGTTTGATTTAACTACCTAAATGTTTTTCTCAAAGGCTGTTTTTTTTCCCTTTCCAAAAAAAGAGGAATACAAATGAAAATAATCAAATGCACCTACTTTCTCTAAATGTGAAATAACAAAATAAACTTAATTTGCTACTGGTACCTTGGTATAATGGGAAAATTTCTCTTAGATGGCTGAATAATTATCTCTGTCATATACAACTTTGTAGTATCTAGAAACAAAAGAAGAAAATTAAGAATCTTCTCAGTACACTAATACTGTGGGCATGTCAGTCCCAAATTATGACATTCCAAACTAAATTTTCAACATACTGGTGAAATTAATATTCAGTAAAACTTTTCCAAAAAGAATTTAGTTTCTGAAGACATAGTATCAATGGCTACAAGGAAACAGTTTTGAGGCCTCGGTGTCATTTTAGAAATGCATACCCAAAGAATCTGTTGTAGGAACTGTGTGATCAGATAGGGAAGGTATACATACGAATTAGTTACATCATAGTCATAGTCCACTTATCCAGAAATTAGTCATTTGGTGTCCTCGCTTCTCTAGAATAGCCATAAGTCTGCAAGTTGCTGAAAAGGGCTTTTTGATTACAGTATCCCAAAGCCCATGCATAGATGCCATGAACCTCACATTACTATTTACCCAGAATCTCACTGACTCTGTTAACATACAACTCTCACCAAATCTGGTTATCTGATTATTTACTTTATAGAAAATTTTACACAGTAAACTAGAGAGTTAACGGAAATGAAAGTAAACTCAAATATTTTCGTTAAAAAAAAAAATGCATGGATAATGTCTAATCTTACTAATAATGAAGGAAATGCATATTAATATTATATTATATTTTAACACCAAAGCAGCAAAATATTTTAAATAAGGCATAGCAGTGATGAAGATATGGAGAAATGAATACACTTATTCATACTATCAGAATTAAAAATGAGTTTTGAGAAGGCACTTGGCAAAGTTCTAAAAGATGTGTATATATTTTGACACCATAATTAAACATCTAAGAATTTATCTCAAAGAATGAATATATGCAAAAAAATGATCTTTACGATGCTCATAATATTAATAGAAAATTTTGAAAACAAACTAAATACCTAAAAATTTAGGATAAGTTAAACAATTATAAATTTAGGCAATAGAATTTTATGCAGCCATTAACAGTGCTGTAGATTTTTTTCAAAATGTTTTCAACTGCTCAATGTAACACACACAGAAAGGCAAAATATCAACAGACAGCTTAACAAATTATTATATACCGAAGAGCCACAATGGTGTATTCACCTATTTCTTCCTGAAACTGTTAATTTTTACTTTACAATTTTGAAGTCATGTTATTAGATATAGAATTGAACCTTTTAACATCAGGAAGTGGTCCTTTTCAGCTCAAATGTTGCTAAGCTATAATTTAATTCTAAAATTTTAATATACAATTATTATTATTCTATGTAGCTAATATTTATTTTAGTGTCACCCACATATTTACCACTTTCTTTACCATTCCTTCTTACAGCTTACATCTTCTATCTGGGGAGATTTTTACCTACCTGACATACAGGTAGAATTTCTTTTGAAAAGAAGCTACTAGTAGTGAATTATTCCAGGTTTTGTTTGTCAGAAAATATACTTATCTTTGCCTTCATCTCTGAAGGATATTTTTGCCTGATATAAAACCCTAGGTTAACAGTTATTTCTTTCTGCACATTGACAGTATCATTCCACTGTTTTCAAACTTCCAATACTGCTGCTCCTTTATATAGGATTGCTATGAGTCAGAATCGACTCAATGGCAATGGGTTTTTTTTTGTTTTGTTTTTTTGAAGGCAATCTGTCCTTTTTCTTTGTTTGCTTTTAAGATTTTCTCTTTGTTTTTAATTTTCTGCAGTATAATTCTGATGTGTCTAGGTATAGATTTCTTTTTATTTGTCTAACTTGGACCTCACTGAATTGGAGTTCACTGGGGTCCTTGAATCCATAGATTGATGTTTTTCATCACTTTTGGAACACTGTCAGCAATTATCTCTTCAAATATTGCCTATGCCCCATTCTTTCCCTTTTCTGGAAGTCTGATTAAACATACATTAGATCTTCTCAGTGTATGCTCTAGGTCTTCTGTATGTTCTGGCTCTTTGTCTCTCTGTGCTAGTTACAGGTTTTTCTTCTCATCTACCGCTGTTCTCTAATTCTTTCTCTGAGCTATGTTAAACCATCTAGTGAATTTTTTATTTCAATTATAATTTTTTTCAGAAATTCTTTTGTGAATCTTTTCCAAATACGCTTATTGTTACAGTTTCCCTTTCCTTTCAGATATATTCAAGCATGTCTTTTGCATTGTTAAGCGTAGTGAGCAGTCTACATTGGATAATTTCAACAACAGACATCTGTTGCTATTGTTTGCTGTTTCTGTTAGCTCTCATTGATGGAAGTCTAGTTTACTAATGTGCCTGTTTATCTTGAGTTTTATGCTGAATATTGTACTTGAAAAATTATCTGAAGGAATAATACAGAGTTACAATGAAGGTATTTTCCTCTGAAGGTGATCTAATTTGCTTTTGCCAGGCACCCAGGGTTATGCCTAGTACAAGACATATTAAACCAAGTTTAAAACTTAAAAATGTTTAAACAATTTCTATTAATCTATCTACAAGTTCAAAATTTCATTCTAGAATTACCAATTGCTTCTTTTAAAAAAGAAAAAAGCTTCCAATTTGCTGAGATTTGCCCTTTGTTCACTCATTAGCTTTTCTTTTTTAAAATTCTCTGACCGTATTTATTATAATGGCTTCCACATCTTTATCTGCTAAATCCAACATTTACACTTGCTCAGAGTCTATTTGTCAATGTCTTATTTCCTTGAGTATGAGTCACATTTTCCCATTTCTTTGCATGTCCAATAATTTTTGGATGAAAGTTGGACATTGTTGTAATACATTGTAGCAATTATGGGTTTTATTTTGTTCTTCTAAGGGTTGCTGGTTTATTGTTATAGCAGGCAATTAGCTTCCCTGGACTCAAAATGTGAAATATGCCTCCTCCATAGTACGCAGCCAATGATATCTCTATTCAGTTTTATTTTGTTAGGCCTGCCTCCCTAAAGAGTATCACTGCACCTGCATAGTTTAACTGTCATCAAATAATTTGATGGCTCTCTTGCTCCTAAAACCTCCCCCTTAAATTTCTAGCTGTTCCACCACCTACTGTGAACTGAATCATCATCTCTATACAGTAAAGCTGTGGGTTTTTGTCGCTCCAGCTGGGGAAGATGGCAATGTCCCCAGGCAAGAAGGTCATAAACTTGCTGTTCTTATTCAAGGTAGTAATAGTTTTTCATGACTAAACTCTACTTAAATTGTTGCTTCACTGTAATCATTTTCCAGTACCCGCTATGGTTTTGTTTTTAGTTTTTGTTGTTCTATACCTTGTTTAATATAATAGAGATATAGCTGGCTACATTCCCTTTAATGGCTGCACAGTATCCCCTTACATGAAAGAACTGATTTTTTTTTTTTTTTTACTTTAGCTTTGAGTTTTCACAAAGTTATAGAGGTTTTAAATTTAAACTGGTATCTATCTTGTACCTAAAATCATTTGAAAACCCGTTTATCCTTATTATTGTCTGATTGATTTTCTCATTCTTTGTGACCTTTTTCAAGTTCATTAGTGGTTACCACAGATGGGGGGGAGTAGGAGACAGAGAGTCTTGCTTAGGGAGCACTGAGCTTCTGTTAAGGGTGATGGAAAATGGATAGTGGTAATAGTTGCACAATATGACAAACACAATGCCATTGAATTGTATGTGTTAAAAATGTTGAAATGGCAAAAGTTTTGTTATATATACTTACCACAAAAATAAATAAACAAATAAAATTGCCATGTAAGCTTTGAACCAATCAATGACTAAAACTGCTCTCCATTCCTAGGAATCTTGTTCTAATCTGATTGTTTTTAATAACTTTTTGAACTTGCCAGTTTTGTACTTTTCTGTGGGTGGAACTGTCCAATTTCTTTATACTATCATATTTAGATGTGAAATCCTACTGATTTACTTTTAGAGATGTGTATATAGCTCCCTTACACCACCTCCCACATGTACATATTTCATCTTCCTAATATACCTAAGCATTACATACTTTATTACTAAATCAATATTCAGTGTTCACATTATTATGACCATAATGAAACTATTGAGATGGTTCCTTTCTTGTTCAATCTTTTGTTTTTCCTGGAGTAAATAATCGCTTTCTTTTTCACTTGTTTAGTTTTCTAAGCACCCTTAGCTAATTCTTCCCAAATGATAATATGGCTGGTCTCAAGATTATTGTCTACGTGTAGTCAAACAAATCAAATAATCTATTAATTCCACCTTGTAACTGGAAAAGTATTTACTGCCACCTTCCTTCCCCTTGCTTCATCCCAGGCTACTTGTCCTCTAGGCCTGCTGCACATCACTCACCCTGGGACTTCCTTATCTTGCTCTTTTGTGGTGGATGCCTGGTTTCTTAAACCTCAAGTCACCTCTTTCTAGGTTATATCCCTTGTTTGGTGATATATATCCTATGGTAGATTCTTGAGGAAAATGTCCTTGTGAGGTCTATTTTTCGAGACCTTGTATTTCTAAAAGCATATTTGGGATATTCACGCTCAACCAAAAGTTTGACTGCGTATAGCACTCTGGTTTGAAATTTTTTTTCCTCTGAAGTTTGAAGGCATTGTTTCATTGACTTCTAGCTTTCAGGATTATTCTTAGGAAGCTCAATGCCATTCTAATTTGTAACCTTTTGTACGTTACCTGTTTTTTTCTCTCTGGAAATGTCATCCTTAGTGTTCTGAAATTACTAAATGATGTGGTTTGGAGTGGTTTCTCTGACACACCCTCCAATAAATATATGGGGCATTCAGTGGGACCTTTCAGTCAAGAAATGCAAGTTGTTTTTAATAAACTTTTATTTCTAAAAAACTGTGTTGTAATACAGTTTTTCTGATTTTTTTTCTATACACTGTTGTCTCTACTCTTCCTTTCTAGAGTTTCTATTAGCTACATCTTTGGTATCTTCAAAAATTATTCATTCATTCAACAAATATTTACTGAGACCCTACTGTGGGCCATAAAGTGTTCTAAGCGCTGAGGTTACAGTGATAAACAAAATAGACATTGCTCCTATTCTTAGGAAGCTCACATGATAATTTATTTAATTTCCTCTCCAATTTTTTATCTCTGCTTTTGGTTCTGATTTCTGGGATATTTCTGGGATATTGCCTTAATTTCGTCTTCCAGTCTTTTGATTAGATTTTTTGTAAGCTATTACTTTTTGATTCTAAGTTCTGTGAATTATGGAGACAATATTATTTCATTTCTCCAAGGACATTTACTACGGTCAAGTTTTGTTTTAATGTTTTCTACCTTTGTATACATAGTTTGCTTCTTATAAGTGCCTTTATTCTGCTTGCTTGCTTATTTATTTACTTTGGTTCCTTTTCTTTTGGAAGTTTCCTCAAATATTTGGTGTTCTTCAGCAATCTATTCATATATATAGGTACAAGGCAGTAAAATGCTAAGAGGAAGCTCTTGTGTGCCAGGGAAGGCTTGCTGACTGCAAGGTGATTGAACACAAGAGTCAGTGTCTGCCTGCCTTTTCTCTAGTTGGTTCTCTTCAATTATTTCAAGATAGGGTCCTCCAGTCTCCAACCTGGAGGGTGAGAATACATTACAAGTGGAATAGGAGATCTAGGAGTCTAATGGCTCCATATATAGACTTTGAATTAATCATTCTGCTTCCAGCCCCTTACGTCAGACTGCCTTCCCTGTTACATGGTGTCTCAAGATACTGAACTGTTATGGGGTTCTACAGTGAATATTGCCTCGTTCCTCACCCAAATGACCTTCTGCAGATACACAGACTGCAGATACATAGACTGCAGCTTCCTCCACACAGCCAGGTATGTTACCATGCTTCTCTCAGTTTTCTAGCTTCCAAAAATTTGTTCACATCTCTGTCATCTCCTTTCCATTTCCCTTTTTGTAGATGTACATCTTTTATATTTCTTAAACTGTCATTTTAATTGGGTTTCAGAAAGAAGATAAGTGAATTTAAAAAATAAATTCACCTTATTTAACTAGAAGCCTGAAAATTTTCTAAGTTATTAATTAAACAGTTTGCTTTTTTTATTCTCCAAAAATGACATTCAGGGTAGCATCACTGACTGACTACTCATTCTTCCTTTTCTGCTTACTCTAAGCAAGTATATACAAGATTTTGATGATCTGAAAAACAAACAAACAAAAATACCACCAGCTGCCTTCCCCTTAAGTACAAGAGCTTCACTTAAACTCACATCTTCTAATTAATTATATTAAAAGCAGTAATTCATCACCCACAAAGCTAACCCAGCTCTCTAGACATTTCAAAGCCATATCTTTAAACAGTGAAGCATTTTAATTATCAGGGTTTTCATTATATTCTAAAGCAGTATAACAGACTTTACATAAAACATAATTAACACTACTGAGAAAAAGAAACAAAGTACAAAACTCAGAATGTGCTTCTTCCATTTCAACAGAACTTCTCCCACAAACGTTACATGAAACCGCCCTGAAGCAGATGGCAGCCAGGACAAGCAACCTCTCAGTCTCTGGGTACCAGCTCTTCTGATTCAGGACTTGTGTTAAGAAAAAGGCTCCAACTCTCTTTAAGATAGTTGGTTTTTATTTTGAAAAGCATCTACTGTATAACATATATTAATCATCTATCTTTCCAATATATTTACTATAAAATCTTATTTATTTATTTATTAATAATAAGGCAATCATTTTGGCTTTTTGTTACGAAATTCTTACCTGATGACGTAGTCTCTCCCAACATTACCTTGCAACGTTTACAAATTACTTTGGTATTTGCCTTTGGTTTCTGTAGAACAGAAAAATGTCATTTAAATGTCATTCAGCTTTTCTTAAAAGGAATATATAATTTTAACATAGTCTCCAGAGTATACATTGAACTTTACATTTTATTTTGCCCTCTACTAAATACTGGGAATACATTTAGTTTCTATGCATAACTCACATGCATAGATCGTTTTTTTCGAATCTAAAGAATGATGCACAGATTGATTTTTCCAAACCTAGTGGCTGCTTGATGAGCCAAATATCGCCAAATTAACTTGAACAACATGCACCTTACATTAACAAACCTACTGCCTATTGCCAGTGAGTCGATTCCAAATCATACCGATCCTGTAGGCCAGAGCAGAACTGCCCCATATGGTTTCCAAGGAGTGCTGGTGAGTTTGAACTGCCAATCTTTTGGTTAGCAGCTGAGCTCTTAACCACTATGCTACCAAACTTCCTACATTTACGAAAAGCACTCCCAGATATTCTTACAATTTAGAGTAGGCAGACAGTGGGCAACGAAGGCAGAGAGAATAGGTGATTTGCCCTAAACCATGTGTCTGGAAAACAGAAGAGTCAGAACTTGAACTCACATTAATTCCTAGTCCAGTTTAACTTATGTAAAAATAACCTATAACTCATAACTACCCACAATTGAGAAGGTAAAAATATTTAACCTGTTCATATAATTCTATTTTTCGATTTAAGATACGTACTTTTTTTTTTTTAAACTGGAAAAATGGACAGTGTTCTGGGACACATACCTGAAACATTATTAAGTTTCAAAACATTTTAAAATATTATTTCATTATTTGGGGTACATATTAATATAGCTAGCAGTGACCTAATCATTATACAAACAAAAGAATGCCCTTTCACATCCATAGTAATAATCTTTGTTAAAGTCATAAAGCATTTCTGGCAAACAGATATACCGCATCACGGCAGAAGTCATATAAAGGTGGGCAGGGAGAAGGATTAGTTCTGCAACTTTGGCCATTTGAGGTTATCCCTATGGGGAAACCAAAGAACAGAGAGAATTGGTCTAAACGGGGGAGGACGGTAACTTTCTTATGTGAGAAAGTACATGTATTAATCCATGGAGTAAGTCTGAATTGACTACTACACTTATATTTCACTTGACATAAATAAACAGCTACTTCCTAAAAAGTTGCATAAGAAGCACATTGAGTTCTATGGACCTGCTGCTAGTAACTGATAGAGCTGATATTTGAATCCAGGTCCCTCAGATGCTAAAGCCTGTGCTTCTAAGCACAATGCCAAGTGTTCCCCAAACTACAGGTCATAAGCCATTAGTGGGTCATGGAACCAATTTAGTGGGTTATAGGCTACTTTTTTTTTTTTTTTTAATAAAATAGAAAATATCACAGTGCTTCAAACATACAGTAAGTATAGCTTCAAGAAAGTTTTGCTTGAGGGATGTATGTGTGTGAGAGAGAGATAGAGAGACAGATCTTTAATAAAATGTATTTCTTACTTTAGTTAAAGGTCAAAAAAGTCAAAACCAATTACACAACTGATATTGGGGTATTTCTCTGTGATTCATCCTTTTGCCCACCCTCACACCCAGGCTAGTAGTAAAATTCCATAAGTGCCCTAGGGCTCTTCCCCATGAAGCAATCTTAGATGAATTTCTTCATACACTGAAGAAATCTTTGGTAATATAAACACTTATCCCATTTTTTCTCCAGTCTATCTGCAGGATTTGAACAGATACACCAGTCTTTCTTTAAAAGTCTCTGCTGAGGAAACAAAAACACAATACAAGCTCCATAATTCAGATCAGACCTGGCTCAAAAATTTATCTAGGCACATTCATGAAGGGGGTTTCACAGACTGTGTCATCTCTGGCCCTTCCACTGATATCCTTACAGCCAGCGCCTCACAGAGAGCAGGTCTCAGAGCCTGGCCAAGATGAGGAACTAACTGGATGGGGTCATTTCTATCATAGGTAATAAACAGACACAGAGACCAAGGCAGGTGCCAATTTGTTCAGGGTCCAGGGAAGGTTGCAGGAAGAATACAGCTCAGAAACCAGTATGCTCAACTGTTAAAGCTGATATTTCTACAGTTTCATGCTTTCTTACAGTAAAACATACCTGTGCGACTCCAAATTGGTAGTAAAAATATTTTTTAAATAATCCGTTTTGTACAAGTTAAATCTGATCACCTCATTAAATCTTACGAAAAACTAAGGCCTTTTCTAAAAATGGATATATGGTATCAGAGTACCATGCTCTCTTATATATTTAATTTCAAATTGCTCTGGTAGCACATTTAGCTTTTTTGTTCACTGAGGCGGAAAACGTGCATTCTGTTTGTTTGCTTGTTTTTTTTCTAAATAAGATTCTATCTTTACCCGACATACGTAACCAGCTTTTAAAATCTGATCGATAAAGAACTAATTATCTCAAAAAACCAAATTTATGGCTACATAAACATACAGTAAAAAACACTTTTGAGATAATTAGCAAAATCTGTATATTGATTGGTTATTGTACCATCATGGGATAATTGTTTTGTTAAGTGTGATAATGGAACTACGGTTATATAGGAAAAAAATTCCATCCTTTTAAAAAGATATACTGAGACATGTAGGGATAAGATGATATAATGTCTGGGATTTACTTTGAAGCATTTCAGTAAAAGGAAAAAGAAATAGATAAATCATGACTGATGAATAGGATGATTGGTATACTGAGGTTCACAATGACATACTTTTTACTTCTGTGAATCTTTACAAATACAACAATTCATTTTTTGGAAACAAACAGAAACACACATGGATTTAACAAACAAATCACGAAGATCAATAAATTATTGTTAAGTACTCCAGGAAAAAAAAAAAAATGTAAAGCTGTTGGTCGTACTTACCAGCAGTAATATAATTGAAGTTCAATTCTGTTTACTTTTTTAAAAAATGGCATGAAATCACATTGTGGCTACATTTTCTAAGTCTAGAATAATAATATTACAAGTCTTCTAAAGGTTGAGTTTCCATCTTTATCATCCTATTACAAGATGCAAAAGTTTTATTATGTTGGTAGGAACTAAAAATAGTACAAGAGATGACAAATGAATGTAAGAATAAGGGAAAACCATCAGCAGACATCTTTTGAAAATAAAAATTTCATTCTGCCACAGTAAGAGAGGCACAAATAAAATACCGTACACATTCAGGGTGTATTGAAGGAAAGAAACAAGTGTCAGACTTTGTGCTGTTTTTAAAAATCAGATAGCTTTTATTAAGATGTAACACTTAATTTTGTTTAAAGAGAAACTCTGCTTTGTAATGCATTTTTCTTGACCTATGCGTAAAAAAAAGGAAATCATAAAGCAAGTTCCATAATGAAGCAGCCTAACAGAGTGGGAGCTCTATAGAGCAAACATCAAAGAAAGACATTGTTGTGGACTAATTAAATCAATATATCTGAGAGATGGCACGGTTGCTCAGAGAGGTGGATTAGCTTCCTGTCCTCGTTTTTATTTTCCTTTGTGTTGTTTCCATTTCTAAGGACCCTTGATATTGTCTCGTCAGAAAAATGTTTCCCAAGAGATACCATTAGGATGCTGTGTCACCATGTGACATTTCAAAACCCTGCTAGATGGCTAGACTGGGTGATATGAGAAATACGTTTTCAATAGCACTGAGCAGCCTTGTTCCCACAGGAACCTTGAGAACACTGTTTAAGCATGCTCCTCCAAATTTATGTTACTATTTTGGTCACAAGCATACTCTTTCAACTGCTATAATATGCAATTAAAGTAAAACTTCCATCTAGGCTAACTTGAAAATAATCTTGTCAACAGCAGCTTGTCGTGACAGTAATTTCCCACAGTCTCCTTGACAGTAAAAACTGTAATGTCTTTCTTTAACATACAGCATGGTTGTTTACAATTAAGAGAAATTCTTGCCAAATGGTATCATATAACTTATAAAGACACAGACTTGAGAAAAATATCAAATAATGCAAATAAGGAGCCCTGGTGGCACAGTGGTTAAAGCACTCAGCTGCTAACTGAAAAGTCCACCGTTTGAACCCACCAGCAGCTCCGTGGGAGAAAGACGTGGCAGTCCTCTTCCATAAGACTTACAACCTTGGAAACTCTGTGGGCAGTTCTGTTCTGTCCTATAGGGTCGCTGTGAGTTGGAATCGACTCCATGGCAGCAGGTTTTGTTTTGTTTTGAATAGAGTGCAATTTCCCTAAATAGGAAAATTAATAGTTTCTCGTATCCTTTTCCACTTCTCTCTCCTCACACTTTCTAAATATTTAAAAAATTTATACCCTAATTACAAATATGAAAGTTAAAACACATGAAGTACGGGTATATAAATTCAGATTAAAATATAAACTTAATATAATCATTAAATATAATTATAACAAATTTAGATTAGCTTCTTACCTTTTAAAAACATAGAGTGTTAAAGTAATGTAGTTTAAAAGGAACCATATTTAGGTAAAGGCATTTGTGTTTACAGTGACAGATGAGGCGCTTAAATAATTTTAACTGACATCAATTTAACCTCAATATTTGAAGAACTCCCTTAAGAGTCCTCAAAATAGAAAATAGTTCTAGAAACTAATTTACAGCATGAGATGCCCAACTCCTGTATGTTTCCTGTTGAAAGCCCGTTTTATTACAAAAATTAAACGAGTTCTAAACAAAATTTAAAAAACAATGTTTTTGTCTCTACCAATAAACATGTTAAAACGAATATTCTCTGGCCATGGTTTTCTTTTCTTTTTAAATCACATCCGTATCAACTCGCCATCAGGGGAATTATTTCTCACAAGGACCAAGCTAATCCCATTGATTTTCTTTTAAAATAAAGTAAACCACTTGTTCTCTCCAGTGAGAGAAAATTGCCTTTTCCCTAAAGCAACTTATATAGCACGGTTGTTTACAATTAAGAGAAATTCTTGCCAAATGGTATCATATAACTTATAAAGACACAGACTTGAGAAAAATATCAAATAACGCAAATAAGGAGCTCTGGTGGCAAGAGCCACCTGACCACATTGTCAAGCATCAACTTAGAACCTACAGCACGAGCTTTACACACATGCTGGAGCTCCTCCATTTCCCCCTTTTCTTTGACGGCATCTGCTTTTATGACATCAGCAGAAACCTAGACTATGGGCAGACACAGTAAATAAAAAATATGCCTAATTGTATAGTGGAGCCCTGGTGGTGTAGTGGCCACTAACCAAAAGGTCGGCAGTGTGAACTCATCAGCCGCTTGGTGAGAGAAAGATGTTGCAGTCTGGAAACTCTGTGGGGCAGTTCTACTGTGTCCTATAGGGTCACTATGAGTCGGAATCAACTAGATGGCAGTGGGTTTGGTTTGGCTTTTTAATTGTGTAGAAAATATCCTAGAGCAAGAGAACACTTTTAATTTAAATCAGACTATGAGGATAAAATGCACATGGACTGTGGAAGTTGGGCATTTTGGTTTATAAAACAGTAGCACTCCCATTTCTATGCATGAAGTAGTCCTCTCCCCCTATTCCTCCATCTCCCATGGCTGTTTCAATTTAAGGTCACATGAGCTTATCCCAGAGCAACAGAGCAGAGCCTGGGTGAACAGAGGAAGCTGAAAATAATTTATTTCAGGCTTTAGAATGGTCTGTGCAACAAGCCTGAAAAGATTGGAGGAGCAAGTATCTAAGCCAACCTCAAAAATCAGCATTTATTTTGAACAGATTATTTTACCAATTCAAAATGGTTCTCAGAAGAAAGATAATGAGTCTCCATTTGGTCAAGTTCAGGCCTTGGCTGCCATGAATCGCTTCTTAAATTCACCAAAAAGAAAGAGTCTCCAGTAAAACAGTCATTCTCTTGTGGATGAAGTGGCTTATTAGCAAAGGGATCAGGATGACAACACCATTCTCCAACCAGAGCTCCCCAGTTCTCACTCGGCAGTGGGAGCACCCTGAGAAGCTTCCTAGTGGAAAGAGGAAATGATATTTTTCATAACACAAAATGAAACGTATACATTTTCTTAAGCAACAATAAAGATGAAAGAATCTCCTCAACCATATTGCCAACAGGGCTCCAATATTAAAAACAGACTCGTTGCTTTGAGTCGATTCCAACCCATAGTGACCCTAGAGGGCAGAGTAGAATTGCCCCAAAGGGTTTCCAAGAAGCAGATAGTGGATTTAAACCGCCGACCTTTGGATTAGCAGCTGTATCACTTAAGCACTGTACCACCAGGGCTCCAATATTAAGAATATTAGCCCTTTAGCTATCATGTTGCAATTTTTTTTCAGTGTTATTGCCTCTTTATTTGATTTATGTGTTTTAAATTTCAAATCATTTAGCCCTTTCTTGTGTAATTTCTTTCATTATCCTTTCTATAAACTTTTTATTTTTGAGTAATTTTAGATTTACAGAAAAGTTACAAAGATAGTACAGATAGTTCCTGTATATAATTCACCCAACTTTTCCTAACATTAACATCTTACATAACCAGGTACATTGATCAAAACTACAGGTTTTATGTGAATTTTACCAGTTTTCCCACTAATGTCCTTTTTTTCTGTTCTAGGCTTCAATCCATACCACATCACATTTAGTCATCACGTCTCTCTAGTCTCCTCTGGTCTGTGACAGTTTCTCACTCTCTCCTTATTTTTCACGACCTTGAGAGTTTTGAAGAGAATTGGTCAGGTATTGTATAAAATGTCCTTGAATTTGAGTTTGACGTTTTCTTACAATTAGACTAGGGTTATGGATTTTGGGGAAGAATACCACAGAGGTGAGGTACCTTTCTCATCACATCATATCAGAGGGTACATTATATCAACATAACTTATGTATCAATAGTGACGTTAACCTGGATAACTTGGTTAAGGTAGTATCTGCCAGGTTTCTCCACTATATAGTTACTATTTCTCTCCCTTTGTATACTCTGTTCTTTGGGAGTCACTAAATCTAGTCCACGTTCAAGGAGAGCAAAATTAACCTCCTCTCCTCCATTATTTTTTATGCTTACAACATCTCTTTAGTTAAATAGCTGCTTTTTACTTGCTACCAATTTTAAAAAATAATTTCATCCCCCCACCTCCCACCCCAGGACAATAATAGACACCTGAGACTTTACATGGCTACCAATTTTAAAAAATAATTTCATCCCCCCACCTCCCACCCCAGGACAATAATAGACACCTGAGACTTTACATGGCTTACCTCTTTCCTAAACTAGGATGCCCAGTAGTCTAAGAGAAGTGGGCAGGATGATGAGGTGTTTAAAACTGCTCATGAGGGCAAGAGAGAATGAAAAAAACCACAGACACAAGGGAAAGAGTAGTCCAAAGGACTAACGGACCACAACTACCACAGCCTCCATCAAACTGAGTCCAGCACAAGTAGATGGTGCCCAGTTACCATCACCAACTGCTCTGACAGGGATCACAATAGAGGATCCCGGACAGAACCAGAGAAAAACATAGAATGAAATTCTAACTCACAAAAAAAGACCAGACTCACTGGCCTGATAGAGACTGGAGAAACCCTGAGAGCATGGCCGCCAGACAACCTTTTAGCTCAGTAATGAAGTCACTTCTGAGGTTCACCTTTCATCCAGAGATTAGACAGGCCCCAAAACGAGACTAAATGGGCACACCGGATGAGGGGCAGGGACAAGAAGGCAGGAGGGGACAGGAAAGCTGGTAATGAGATAGGTAAGAGATCGGGCTGCAACAGTAGCGGGAACCTAAGGTCGAGAGGGGGAGAGTAATAATATGTTGTGGAATTGGCCAGCAATGTCATAAAACAATATGTCTACTAATTATTTAATGAGAAACTAATTTTCTCTGCAAACCTTCACCTAAAGTACAAAAAATAAATAAATATAGCCATTAAAAAATAAATAAAACTGCTCATGAGGAAATTTCAAAATAATTTAGCCATGAGCGATCAGAAACATGCACATGGTCTTCCCAATGCATTGTGAGCATTGTGAATGCTTAGGCACCTTGATGCTTATGTACTTCTGATGCTATCAGTTGAATCATCTGCTTAGTAAGAATCAATTGTTTTTGATCACAGACCTGTTTATACCAGTTACACGTGTTATATAATTGAATTAAATATTATATAAACCATTGAAATGAGTTGCTATTCCTTTAGAAACTAAAGATTTCAGAGTCTATTAAAGCAAATTGTTAATAAAAAAAATCGCTGGTAATTTATATGTGGGAAAGACAATTGCAGAACATGAGGAGGAGGGAGAAAAAGCAAATACCTAGAAAAAGTGTAAAATCAGATTGCTTTTAGAGTGACTAACTTCTTATTTTACTTTTAAAGAAACCCAAACTGGAAATTGTAGGCGATGAATTTAGGATGATTTGTGTGAAAAATCTATAGAGCAGCAGACTCATATTTAACAAAAAGTTATTAGCCCCATAGTGAAATATTAGTGAATTAATGTACATTTACATGTTCTAAGTTATATTTAATTATACAAGTATTATTTTCAAATAATTCCCCACGTTAACCTTTTTTTAAATGTATTTCTAAAATTGTGGTAAATATACACTGATTCCTCACTTATTGACATGGTTAGATTCCAAAGACCTGGTTGTTATGCAAAAATCAGCATTTATGTAAAAATGGAGGATGACCACATCAGATCACAAAATGGAGGATAACTACATCATTACACCACTGCCAAATTACATCATTAGAAACATAACTCAAATTACATCATTACATAACTGCCAAACCACTGAGAATCATGGCCCAGCCAAGTTGACACATACCACATAGTCAGCTTTATTCTCACCCCACACCTCGGCATTAGTTACTGCCAGATGTACATTGTTAATGCACAAAATAGTTGGATAGTAGATTTACTACTACTTCTATAAATGCAAAATATCAGATAACAAGATAGTCGATAAATGAGGAGTAGGTGTATATGTAACTAAACATTTGACATTTCAACAATCTTCATATATACAGTTCAATTTCCCAATCAACTATGATCTCAGAAAAATACAATTACGATATGGAAGAGGGTAAACACTTAATTTCTAACTCCAGATGATAGACGTAGGAACAAGAGAGGTTGATCTTAGTTTAAAATAAGGAAGAACTTTTCCTTTCAAATTAAGGAATGCTACACCACTTGCATCATTCAACTGCTGAGCCTGTTAAGGACATCAAGAAGCAATTCTTTCAACATACATTTCTTAAGAGCCTATTATGTGTCAGGCATTGTGCTGGGACAAAATATTAATACATACGATCCCTTTCTCAAGGTACAATCTAGTGAAATATAGACCTATAAACAAACAACAAAATCACAGTATAATAAATGCTTATAACAGACTAGTGATTCTAAACTGTTTTGTGGAGGAGGAGAGAGACAGGCACCTTTGAAAATCTGATGAAAGATTTAACCCCTTTTCTCAAACACATATTCCCATATCATGTAAAGTCTGCACATTATTTTATTATTTTAGGGGACTCATGGATCTTAAAAATCAATCCATGAATTCAGTGCTAGGGGAGAAGAGTGGAGATGGACTTCAGAGAAGAGGTGACATCTGAGTTGGCTTTTGAAGGATAAATAGGAGTTGTCTAGGCAATGAAAGTGTTTAAGAGCATTATAGATGGAGTAAGCAATATGAAAGTGGATATCAGATCTTTTTAAACTTACGGCTCAATTCCCAGTATCTGGCACAGTGCCTGACTCATAGTGTGTACACTTAAATGTTTCCTGAAAGAATGAACTAGCATATTTTGATAATATGTAAGGCCCCTGATTGGGTCTGTTGCATACTGGGATAAAAGGGTTAACAAAACCTTCTCCCGTTGCTTGAGAATCTGACCTGAGGTTAGACCACAAGCTCTGTCACCCTGCAAACCAGGTAAGATGATAGGTGTCAATTGTATTGCTAGGGAACAACACTTGTGGTAAAAATGACGCCTCATTGGTAAATTGCATCTGGACCGGGAGGAGTTATGAATGAGGTGTAAACATCTGAAGAGGATGCCATGCTTTGGGCCTTCCTGAGTATAATCCCTTGTGAGGAACCGTACAATAATGCCAAAGAATTGTTACTAGAGATATTGGCTGTTAAACAGCGAACTCCTGAGGGAGCAGGACAGCAGTGGGATGCAGACCCCAAATTCTCATACAAAGACCAGACTTAAAGGTCTGACTGAGACTAGAAGGACCCCGGTGGTCACGGCCCCCAGACCTTCTCTTAGCCTAAGACAGGAACCATTCCCAAAGCTAACTCTTCAGACAGGGACTGGACTGGACAATGGGATAGAAAAAGATGCTGGTGAAGAATAAGCTTCTTGGATCAAGTAGACACTTGAGACTACGTTGGCATCTCCTACCTGGAGGGGAGATGAGAAGGCAGAGGGGGTCAGAAGCTGGCGGTTTGGACACAAAAAGAGAGAGTGGAGGGAAGGAGCAGGTTATCTCATTAAGGGGGAGAGCAATTAGGAGTATTTAGCAAGGTGTATATAAATTTTTGTATGAGAGACTGACTTGATTTGTAAACTCACTTAAAGCATAATAAAAATTAAAAAAAAGAAAGAGATATTGGCTGTTCTAGGGTCACTATGAGTCAGAACTGACTCAATGGCAACAGGTTATAGGGCATGAGGCTTCTTCTAAGTCAGGGCAGCTCCTACGCCTGTCTGATGTGGACCTTGCACTTTGTGCCTAGAACTGTGTCATGTGAGGAGACAAGGGCTCTGAGGCAAGTACATGAGCTGTCATTTGCATGACAGCTGAGAGGGTCCCTGCTGAGAAGAATGCCTTCCGCTGCCCTGCTGACAAACTGGCAAGATATGTGGTCTGTGCTAAAATAAGAAGACTCTCCTGGTAGGCACTGCACACACCTTATTACATTTAATGCTCATAACAACTTTGGGAGATAAGAACTGTAATTCCCATTTTACAGAGGAGGGAAATGAAGCTCAAAAAACATTAACTTGCACAAGTTCATAGAGCTGAGGTGATGAGTGATACCAAGACCTTAACCCTTCCTGGTTCCAAATCTAAACTCTTTAACCTGGAAACCCTAACCCTAACCCTCCCCTGGCAATGCAGAATGGCAGTAAAGGATGGTGGCAAGTTATGTGAGGTGTTAGATGACATCCTAAGGGACAGGGACTTGGTCTCACACATAGGTGAGAAGTATAGAATCTTAAGAAAATGATAGCTCACATTTGAATTTTTACAAAGAAGAGGAAGAGGGCAAGCAAAAGTACCTGTTTAGGGTGTGTTATGGATTGAACTGTGTTCCCCAAAAATGTATGTCAACTTGGCTAGGCCATGATTCCCAGTATTGTGTGACTGTCCACCATTTTGTCATCTGATGTGATTTTCCTGTGGGTTATAAATCCTACATGTATGATGTTAATGAGGCAGAACCCAATCTATAAGATTAGCTCCTATCTTGGGTCCTAAGTGAGTTCCTAGATCCTTCTCCATCGCTAAGATGCTCTGTCTCCTAACATTCTGCAGGTAGTGCCAATGAGCAGGCTGTCAATACGGTACAAAGACAGAAATATCAAAATCCCACACATGATCAGAAAAATCAAACTGCACAAAGATTTCCACAGATCTGGGAGACCTGATATACATTAACAGAAAACACAGTATTTCAAATGTTAACATGACACCACATCATCGTCAATGAAAGCTTATCCTATACCATTTAAATAAGATATCAGGAGCAAGTAAGTACCTAGTTCACAAGCTACTGCAAAGACAAAAATGTTTTTACCAGAAAATTTTTTTCTGGTATTTTGAGAAAACATAAAACCTTTAAGAACAGAAGATAAATTTTAATCCCAGCCCTACCAAAAGCATACTTATCTAAAAGCCTGAAAAGTGTAATTTGAGAAGATATACTTCTCAAGAGAACTTTAAAAATAAAATAGATATAATTTTTTTTCAAGGTAGATTTTAACAAAAACCTGCTGGAGCTCAGAAAAAGAGTAAAATGCTTTCTTAATTTTTTCAGTTTAAGATTCTATGATGAATTGTAATACGTTCATAATAAATTAAAAATTGCTGATTATTTTAATGCATCTTGAGCACAACAAACTTTTGAGAAAAAAATTAAAATACAGAATTTTAATAAATGCTACTGAGTGATATTTTAATTACTACTTAAACAGCAATACAGACATTAAAATGAAATGTCCCTTAACTTTCAAGTTATTATCAGTGATAACAATAATAATAACACAGAGCTTTTATAGATTGTATTATAGCCAAGTGGGCACTAAGAATTGTAAGAATAACATAAAATTGCTGAACCTCAAAATATGGCTGCTGAAATTTAGATAAATTCAGCTGGCATTATCCAATTGGTATACCACAATCCTATAAAACTAGGTTTGCATTTTAACACTGTCATGCACAATAGTATGATTAGAACCATAAAAGTACCATTTTATTCCAAAAGTTTATACAATGTTACCAACAATCCAGTTTATGCCTATACTCAAGTTTCAACATCTTTGTTCTCTTTCTTAGAAAACTTTGTGTACTCATAGGAGTAGTTATTGTCAGACTATAATTATAGCTGGCCTGCCAAATGAACCAATCAGTTGGCTATTCTGACCTCTCTTATGCTTCCATAAACACCATTCTGCTTGTTTTTGTCTATGGTTTCAACGCCCTCATGAGCTGCTGGGGCTCACACCTAGCTCGGCAGGGTGCAGGCTGGAGTGGGGCAGGCTGTCCAGCACTCTACTCTCAAAAAGTCTGAAAATCAAAACGCTTATGTTTGAGAGTCTGTTTGGCTAACTAATTTAATTCAAGCTTGTCATGAATTTTTTCCTAAAAGACAAAATATTCCAAATGCAGTGACCATTTGGCTGCTTCTGAGTCTATTCATAAAGTGGTAAATTTTGTTATTATTGTTGCTCAATATGAGAACCTGTTAGTCTGATCAATTTATGAGTGGTTCTCATGATACAACCTGATAATATCCCAGTTTTTATACAGTTCTGTTAAAACAAAAGACTTAATGCAACTGCAGAGACAGCTGGTCTTCAAAAATTGTCTTATTATTACATTTCAAGAGGGACACCAATATCCTATAAGTACTAGTAACGTATGCATAGGCCTTAATGTGGTCTCGACAACAGTGTAATCAAAAATTATATACATTCAGACAAATTTTATAGAAAAACTATTCTCAACTGGTAAAAAATGTAAACTTATTATAAATAAACGACACATTATTTGTTTTCAAATAACCAAGACAAATGGATAAGAACATGCGAACCTAAATTAAGAAAGAAAAATAAAAGACTGCTGTAATTAGCAGATTTTGTGTACCCTGGTGCTAATAATTAAGGAGTCCTGGTGGTACAGTGGTTAAAGCACTCAGCTGCTAACCAAAAGGTCCATGGTTCAAACCCACCAGCCACTCCAAAGGAGCAAGATGTGGCAGTCTGCTCCCATAAAGATTTACAGCCTTGGAGACCCTATGGGGCAGGTTCTGCCCTGTCCCACAGAGTTGCTGTGAGTCAGAATCAATTAACTGCAGTGAATTTGGTGCTAATAATTTATTAAAAGCTATTAATGAGTCTTAGTAGGTTAAATGGTCCTCTGCACATTATTTCTATAATTTACTTAACAAGAACATTTTTCATTTTAAAAAGAAACAAGCATTCATTGTGCACGATCCAAACAACCATGAGTCACAGAACCAAGATACAACTTTGTGAGATGCACTAATCAGAATTTCTGTGCTGATATGAATCTTATAAAAAGTGTATCTAATCCAACCTCCTCATTTTATAGATGAGGAAACTGGGGCCCAGGGAATGGCACTGACTTGTTCTCAGGTAATAAGGCTAGCCAGTAAGCAGAACTGTAACCCCGCTCCACTGATTTGAACCCCAAAACCTGCTCCTATTAGAGTAGCTGTCAGTGTGGATAAACGAACATACTCCTAGGAAAGATGTTTACAAATGTTTAATTTTGAAGATAGCACATACAAGCCTCTTCCGAAAAACCTTTGGTTTTGTTTTCTATTTAACAAGCAGAGAAGTTGTCTATCGTACATATAAAAAAGGCAACTGAGGAAGAAATGAGAAGACCACTGGGTTTAATATAACAGTCAACATGAAATCAATGTGCAACTACTGGAGAAGCACGTTTTCCATAAAACCAAGAGTCACAGGGCATGCTGTCTAAAGAGTGTAATAGCAGTAAAGCCTTGAATCACTTGAGATTTCTCAGGGTTGTCCAGATACACAGGTATGATATGGAAAGGCTTTCAAGTAAGCCTCTCTTAGGTGAGGCAACTGCTAAGTCAAGCCCACTGTTTTCTCAGAGAGACAAAGGGAGAAAAGTGGTTCATTTCCACAGCAGTCCTGAATCAAATAGGTTTGAAACACTAAACTAGATAACTTGCTCGTTTGCTAATAAGAATAATTTGGGAAAGGGGAAAGAAGGAATCTATAAAACGAATTTATTATTATATATGCTACATGCTTTAACTCTCTTGACAAGTTTGGAAAACAGGATTTATGTCTACTTAGAAGAAACTAAGGCTCTGGAGGTGGCACGGACAAGGTTCCCCAACTACTAAGTGGTGAAGCTAGAATTCAAACCCGGGTCCCATTCTCCCACTCTTTCCTCTACATTACATGTTCTCCGAATAGTTAGTGGTGGGGAGGGTGAACACCGTCATTCAACATTAGCCTTTAAGTCCCCCTACATCATGATCATGTTCGTGATCTCAATTCCATGATCATAAAAAGGACTGACAGAAAATAGAGGATACAATTCCCAAATAGAAAAAATGGGGGCTACAGGTAGACTTTTTCATATCATCATCCTTTTCCAGTAAAACATAAATAGCAGGTAATAACGAATGAACACATCCTTTAAGCTGTAAGCAGTACCAGGAAATACTGTTAAACTGAATTTAAATTGCTCCTACTGTAACTTCTAGGTCACCTCTTTGTTGTATAGGAATGAATGTTCCAGAAGCTTCATCTAAGAATTAACACAAAGCTGGAAATGGACTGAGGGAAGGAAAACATTCTTGGTTAAGTTACAGTGTAAACTGGGATCCCCTGGACCCTTCAGGTTAAAATGAGCCTCTTACAGAGGGGGCACTCTGCAGCAACTTTAACCCTTTAGGTAATCTGAACAAAGGTGTTCTACTCTCCTCTGTCGAATTAGAGGCACCTCATTTTTCACCCAGAATAGTCATTCTGAGGATGCTCCATTCATTAAACAACTCCCCATTCCCGCCACTTACACCAGGTAACTTTCTGCAAACTCATCTGCCTGCAACACTGTCAGGAATCAGGAAGCAAACGAAAAAAACAATACAGGCAAGATAAACTTTACATATCTCCTCTGATCCAAGACTTGGTGTACACGTGGAAAAATGTGCCTATTAAAAAGATGGCAAGGAAATACACCATCATGTAAAAAAGGCTGGTGAAAGGCCAAAATAAACACGCCAAAGTTTATTCGATCCAACTGATAAAGAATTTAAGAGCAAACTATTCACCAAGCACTGTGCCCGATGATGACGACGATGAAGACAAGAATAATAATTATTGCAGCAGCTAACACATACTGAATGTTTACCATGTGCTAGGTACTGGTATAAACACTTAAACTCATTCAAACCTCACAACAGCCCCATGAGGCAGGTGTTATGAATTGAATTGTAGTCTCCAAAAAGATATGTTGAAGTCCTAATTCCAGAACCTGCAAACTTAATCTTGTTTGGGGCAATAGGGTTTTTCTTTGCAGATGTTATCGGTTAAGTTAAATGAGGTCATACTGGAGTGCAAGTAGAAAAAAAGGCAGGGCCTAATTTCAAATCTTTCTGCGTGATTTCTTATAAAAAAGAAGGATAGACATGAAAACAGAGTCACATACAGGGGGAAGACAGCCTAGGAGGATCCGTCTATAAGCCAAGGGACACCAAGGATTACCAGCAGCCACCAGAAACTGAGAGAGGAATGAAACAGTTCCTCTCATAAAGTACCCAGAAGGAATTGGCACAGCCAAGACCTTGATTTTGGCTTCTAGTCTCCAGAACAGAAATAAATTTCTGCTCTTTAAAGTCACCCATTTTGGGTATTTTGTCATGGTAGCCCTAGGAGACTAAAACGGTTGGCCCTATTATTATCCACATTTTTGCAATGAGGAAAATGAGGCGTGGGGCGGTTAAGTAACTTGTCCAGGGTCATACAGCTAGTATATGGTGAAGCTGGGATTCAAACCCATATGATCTGGCTTTTGATGTGCACTAGTAGCCACTACATCACACTGAAATCTTAATACGGGGGGTGAGTGGTGGGGGGAGATATGGCATACAGGGGTCAATCATACCTACCCTCAGAGCTTACAGTTTAGTCAGGAAGACAGGCAAATAAGCCTTAGATGAGCACCTAAGCCAATCCACGGTTCAGGCAAGGGTCCCAGCAGTAGATGCACCCCAGCTAACCATGAGGCGACAGGAGTGTGGGGAGCATTCCAGGAGAGGGAATCACTCTCATAAAGACGCAGGGTGAGGAAAAGCATGAGGAGACTCCATGTCGGACTACACGCTGACCACCAGAGCTATGCACCAAACGTTTATAGATAAAAGGGTGTTTTTTAGGGGGAAGAGAGGAAGTTGGGAAAGGAGGGCTGAAATATGTAGGCGGAGAGAGGTAAACAGAAGTGCACTCATAAAGGGCTTAGAGTGGCATCCTAAGGACTTCTGGAATTTATCCTGAAAGAAATGGGGACCATGGATGGGTTTGTCAACAGGGGAGTAAGCTGCATTTTAAAACAATCACTCAGTAATTTAGAAAATGTATTAGATGAAGGCAAAACTAGAGAAAGGTTAAGCAGATAAGAAGGTAGCAACAAGTATAATTAGGTGACAAGACAGTGAGGTCAACTAAGGTAGAGGCACTGAGGGTGGGGGAAAGTGGCCTTATATAAGAAATGCCAAGAAAGATGTAGCAAAGTGCCTGGTAATGGCTACGTGTGGGCAGTGAGGGGCAGGGAGGAAGCCAAGGTGACAACACCAGGTTTCTACTTTGAGGAAGGGCATGTAAGGATAGATGTAGAAGGTTTGGCATTCACTGAGACAATGAACAGTGGAAGTGGAGCTGGTTTCAGGTGCAGAAAAGGATCTGTACACATAGCAGGCTCAGATGCTTGACTCAGAGGAAACTCATCCAATGGGGAAGTAACTCTAAATTCTCATTTCAAATTTTGTTAAGATAAGGTTTTGATCTGTCTCTTCAGCCTATGAGTGATTAAAAAAAAAAAAAAAAAAAACCCAAAACCATTGCCATCGAGTCAATTTCAACTCAAAGCAACCCTATAGCACAGAGTAGAACAGCCTCACAGGGTTTCTAAGGAGCGCCTGGTGGATTCGAACTGCCGACTTTTTGGTTAGCAGCCTTAACTCTTAACCGCTATGCCACCAGTGTTTCCTATCAGTGATTAGAAGCTGAAAACGGCTTGTGCCTAAAATACAAGGAGGTTGACAGCAGGAAAGCGGAAGACAGGAAAAGAATTAAAGGAGCAGACATAGAAATGCAAAGAATACAGCAAAGCACCCTTCCCATTTCAGTAGGGTAATCACAGTATTTCTCTGAAGAAACCAAATTTACAAGATGAACCTACTCATTGAGAAAAGGTTCATTTGTGCTCTGTATTCTGTTTTAATAAGCAGAGAAACAGAAAATGGATTTTAGAAAGGCTGATAAAACGATTCAAATAAAAAATTTTGCTTCATAATAAAGAGGTACTCAAAAACCCATTGCCGTCGAGTCAATTCTGACTCAGTGACCCTATAAGGCAGAGTAGAGCTGCCCCATAGGGTTTCCAAGGCTGTAAATCTTTACAGGAACAGACTGCCACATCTTTCTCCTGCGTAGCGGCTGGGGGGTTCAAACTGCCAACCTTTCGGTTAGCAGCCAAACTCTTTAACCACTGCACCACCAGGGCTCCTTCAATATAGAGGTAAGCTTCTGTTATTCAGAAAATTCACTTAATGTGGAAAATCTCATTCACCGTGATGGAAAAAACGTGTGACAGATTCCATGCCTTTTTCAGAAGAGAGGTGCTTCAGTGATCAGCACAGGGTCTTCTGCCAAGATAAGCCTTGCTCCCTTGAAGCCAACATCCTATTTTCCCCCTTTATCACTCTGAGAAAAGCTAACTGCTTTGTGACTGCTGGAGAGTTTTGTGGTTGATTTTGCTCACAGTGGCATTAAGCTGGCTCTCATTCTAAGGCCATAAAATGTTCCCTTGGCAATTACTTCAAAAATTATGATAGAAAAGGAAAGCCACCGCCAGGCACAGAATTGATCAGTGTTAAATACATTTCTTACCTGTCCCTTATTATGACTTCACCACAGGATTGGCAATAAAACGTGCAACATTCTTGGGCTTGTGGACTTTGATTAAACAATGAAATCGATTCTAAGAAAATCAATGAAATAGCAAATCTTAGCTGTCTGAAAAATATATATTAACGTACTTAAAGAGTTTAGTAGCCACAATAAACTGTCATCAATAAACACTGTTTATGGTCTACCCAGAAGTACACATTTAATTAATATTATCTGATGACTCAACCAGAAGCAAATATTGTGAAGTGTTCTCAAAACAACAGATTCAGCTAAATGTTTCAGACTTAGGTATTGCCCGAGATTATTCATGTAACCTATAGTTAAATTATTTTTCTCATTCTGTAAATACCAATATTAAGAGAGAAAATTAGCTATTTCCTTCACATTAAGATAATTACATTGATCTTCACCATCCTCAGCCTTTCTTTGCTATGTCTCAAGGCACAGTTTTCATCAGAGTGGCTGCTGATAGATTGAGCCTTAAATTTAAATTTGCTTTGATTTGAACAAGTTGTATTCCACTCGCATATTATCAGTATGTACAGACAAAATGGATCTTGAAACAGGTCCTTAGTGGGCACATATTTGGGAATGGAATGGCTCCTAAGAAGAGTCCAATCTTCCAAGAGCAAAAATGATTATCTGACAAAAGCTGTGGGAAATGTATACTTCCCACACTAAGTGAAAATAGCAGCATTTAAGACACCATGTTCTCTTATTTCA
Source organism: Elephas maximus indicus (assembly GCF_024166365.1). Classification (NCBI taxonomy): domain Eukaryota; kingdom Metazoa; phylum Chordata; class Mammalia; order Proboscidea; family Elephantidae; genus Elephas; species Elephas maximus. Next base: position 146,734,950 of record NC_064819.1, read on the forward strand.
TTCAGAATAAAAGGAAGCTTTCATTTCCAAAGAAAACTAAAATATTTGTCTGTATAAAATCTAATTAAAGAAATGAGGTCATGCTCATTAGAATCAAGCAATTTGAGTTTGGTTTACATCACTTTGTACATATTTTAAGGATTAAAAATAACTGATATTAGAAAGTTTAAATCTTGACAATTAAAAATTCTTTAGTTTAACGTTTTGGGCTGTCCACAAATCCCTACAGCACTCTCTAAGAAGCTAAAAAAGGAGACATGGGTAAGACATCCAAAACATTCTTTCCAGAACCAATAAACAAATTTTCAGTGAAGCACTACCCTCTGGTGGCCAAACAGTACAATACATTATTGTTATTATGTGTCCTTGAGTCCCTTCCAACTCATAGCAACCCTACAGGACAGAGTAGAACTGCCACTTAGGGTTTCCAAGGAGCGGCTGGTGGATTTGAACTGCTGACCTTTTGGTTGGCAGCTCAGCTCTTAACCATTGTGCCACCAGGGCTCCTATGATATATTGGCTCCGGTTAAAAACTCAGAACTCTGACAGTGGCGTCCTGGGAGAGCATTTCTGCTAGGGGATGAACCTAGCACTTGGTCGGAATCTACTCAAAGGTAACTAACAAAAACATACCCGATTTTACTGTAGTCAGTTCCATTTCAGGGGACTTGACCTATGTGACATTCAAATTAGTGTAACAATATGATGTTTACTACAGTTGTTTTTAAAAGAACTTCCCTAGAGTTGAAAAGTCAACTTTTTAAAAACTCTGAAACATAACTGAATGGTAAAATTTTCAAAACACCTCCTGCATTTTGACTCAAGCCTACAGCAGTACTCAGTCTCTCTGATACTTATTCATTAAGCAAATATTTATCCACCATCTATTATGTGGCAGGCACTACAGCAATTAAGAGCTGAGGAATCTATTTTGCATACCCTTTCACGCACTGTGGAACAGACCTTTCAAAGTTTTCTGTCAGATACTTGAGTAAAATATTTTTTAAAAATGTAAAGAAACAGAAGACCAAAGAGTGCAAACAATATGTAAACCAACACACAGCAGTTGGTTCATAAAAAGGGACAAAATGTGGGTGAATTGTCTGGTCTTAATGAAACCTGAACCTGAAGCCACAATTAATGAATTAATCGTGTTTTCTGAAAACATAACCAGCCATTGGCTATTTAAAACATAATTTATAGCTTTTTTTTATTTACCAAAAAAAAAAAGATCACATATGAAGACTACATGCCCAACTGCCATCTGATTAAAAATGACAATAAAATACTAATTCTAAAATAAAAATTAGCCAGGTCTTACACATTTGCCATCTGATCTTCACAGCAACTCTGTGAGACATTTCATTTTCCAATTAAAGAAATAAAGACTCAAAAACGCTAAGCGATATGTCCAACTGCACACAGGCAATAAATAAAACAGCTGGCAAAAAAACCTAAATTATCTGGATCCTCAGCTCTTTCCACACTACCGCCAAGTAGTTATTCTACCGCCAAGTAGTTATTTTCATACGGCAGGAGTTTTCACTTTTCAAAGAAAATAACACCTTTAATTTATAAAGAAAAAATAAATGCAAAAACAGAAGTGCTAATTACTCACTTGTGCTTAATTCTGCCTGTGTCTGCAGCCGCAGGTGAAGTCCATCTCCAGCCACATACCGAAGCCCACGGCAAGAGGAAGGTACAAGCCTGACCTCTGCTGGAAACCAGATCTCTGTGCAGCCTTCAGGCGTTCTCACTTGGAGTGAGGACGGCATTATAGAAATATCCATGGGCACACCTCCTTCTTTTGGCTCTCTAGTAATTAAAAATAAAATCCAAACAAGTTATTTCTCATTGATGAAAAAAATAATGATGAAAACCAAAGACTCAAAGGAGCAAGACTAACGGATCTCATGCACCACAGCCTACGTGACCTAGAGACCAGAAGAACTAGATGGTACCACAACCAACTGCTCTGACCATGATCACAATAGAGGGTGCAGTACAGAAAGGGAGAAAAAATCAAATTCATAAAGACCAGACTTACTGGCCTGATAGAGATTGGAGGAACCCCCGAGACTATGGCCCTAAGAACCCCTCTGACTTGGAACTACAGTCATTCCTGGAAACGCCTTCCAGCCAAGCCTATAAAATAAATAACCTGAAAAAAAAATGCTCTGTAGAACACACAATTATATGAGACCAAAAGGGCAACATTTGCCCAAAAGTAAAGATAAGAAAGCAGGAAGGGTTAGGAAAACCAGAGGAAAGAAAATGGGAAACCCAGGGCAGAAATGGGGGTGTTGACACAGTGTGGGGATTGCAGCGAATGTCATGAAACACTTCATGTATGATTTGCTGAATAGGGAACTAATTTGCTCTGTAAACTTTCACCTAAAACACAATAAAATATTTTTTTTAAATGATGAAAGAAATAAAAATAACTGAGAATCCCTCCGTTCCTTTTCAATAAGGACCCTAGAGTCACTCTCGCAGAAAACTAGTAGCAAACTCATCATAAAGAAAACCAATCTACACTGAATTAGATCAGGTCATTTTAACATGCAAGTCCTGGGACAGACGTTTTCTTCTTGCTTATGAGATCGGCATTACGATGAAGTATGCATAATCTGAATCTAATCTCGCAGAAAATTGAGGCGAACCCAAATGGAGGTATAGTCTACTAAATAATTGGGCTGTAATCTTCACGGAGGAGCCCTGGTTGTACAGTTGGTTAAGTGATTGGCTGATAACCAAAAGGTCGGTGGTTCAAACCCATCGGCCACTCCACAAGAGAAAGATGTGGTAGTATGCTTCCATAAAGATTACAGCCTCGCAAAGCCTACTCTGTCCTATAGGGTCTTTATGAGTTGGAACCAACTCAATAGCAATAGGTTAATCTTCAAGGAGACCTGGTGAGGCAATAGAAAAGTGTTAGGCTGCTAACCAAAAGGTTGGCGGTTCACACCCACCCAGCAGCTTTGTGGGAGAAAGAACTGGAGATCTGCTCCTGTAAAGATTACAGTCAAGAAATCTCTATGGGACAGTTTTACTTTGTAACATGGAGTACTATGCATCAGAATTGACTTGAACGCACCCAATAACAACAACAATCTTCAAAAGCACAAGGATCATGAAAGTCAAGGAAAACTAAAGAACTCCTCCAGATTGAGAGAGACTAAGGAGCCAGGGCAGTTAAGTGGAATGTGTGAATATATAATTCTGAACTGAATCCGTTTGCTGTAAGGGATATCATGTGGACAAATGGAAAAACCTGAAGGAGGTCTGAGTATAAGATGGTAGTAACATATTTCCTAATCTTGAGGGTTGCATAGTGATTATGTAGGATAATGTGCTTGTTTGCAGAAAACAGAATCTAAAGTATTCAGAGGTGACAGGGCATTGTGACAGCAACTTACTCTCAAGTTTGAGACTGTTCCAAAACAAAGTTTTCTGAGACTCTAATTTTAATCCTGGTGACATTATCCATACAATCCTTTTACTTAAGGTTTTCTTCACTACTCACTTGTACTCTTAAAGCCATCTCATGGCTTCACATCTTACTCTGAGTAAAAGCTAAATTTAGTCCTTTCCGGTCTATAAGACTCAGTCATGTGATGTACTACATACAGCATGTACTGGATCACGAGAAATGCTTGTTAAGATTCCAGAACTTTGTGAACTGACTGACCTCACTTTGGTAGCTTGACTTCAGTCAACTCAAGTGTTTACACCACAAGAATTGGTGGTACAAATCAGGTGGTTGGTTTGTTTTCTTGAAGAGAAGGTTGTTAAACATTTACCAGCACACCTTTAACTATCTGCTCCCCTCCCCGCTATCTCTCTAAATTAGGCACTCCTTCATATTTTTTTCATATTTACTGTTTTCCAAGTGTGAAATGCTCTTCTACTGAATACCTCATAGTTTCATACCTAATCCCTTCAGCTTATTATTCAAATGTTACTTTCTCATTTGAAATAATGATTTGCAATTTTATTTTCTTCCTTTCTCTTTTTCTGCTTTATTTTTTCTAGGTACTTATCTGTATCACATAAATTTTATTTATTTTGTATATTTTCTGCCTACCTCTCCATCCCCACTGTCACCAATAAGGACAAGTATTTTTGTCTTTGTTGTTACTGTTCACGGGTATATCCCCATCATTTAAAATCTGAATTTCTGGCACTAGAGTAGGAACTCAAGAAACATCTGAGTTGAATGAACAAATAGCAAAGGTTTATCCTAGGAATGCAACATAAATGTTAAAAATATGTTAAACCCAGGATGGTTTAACATAAATAGATCTTTCCAATGTATTCGTAGATATAAAGAATAAAGGAAAAAATATGACCATCTTAACAAATGCAGAAAATCATTAGAGAAAATATAATATCTATTCATACCAAAATCCTTAGTAAAAGTAGAAGGGAACTATGGAATCTACCAATCGGTATTCACAGAAATCTACTCATGCAATATTTAATGCTAGAAGCACTTCTTTAAAGATTAAAAACAAGAATAAAACTCAACCATATCAATACTTACATTGACTGTAAATGGACTAAAAATTCTAATTAAAGTACAGAAATTACCAGAATGAATAACAAGAATAACAGTATAAAAATACCCAACTTTGTTATTTTAAAGAACAAATAAAAAACTTTACATATTAAGACACAATGGGCTGAAAGAACAGGCAGTCTTTGACTTACGACGTATTTGAGTTACGATGAATAGCAGGGATTGCAATCAATATCATAAAACAATTTGTGTATAAATTTCTGAATGAGAAACTAATTTGCACTGTAAACCTTCACCAAAAGCACCATAAATTTTTTTAAAAAGTCACAATTTGCGGAGATCTTTGAGGTGCTCAGCAGCAACTCACAGCCCTCTTCACATACCTTTGTTGGCAGGCAGAGACTGAATTATGAGGAGCTGACAATTTGTAGCATCCCATTACCCACGACACATACACACACACACACCACATATACATACACACACATTCCCCATATCAGACCCCACACATGCCACATATTACACCGCACACACACCATTCCCCATGTACATACACATCACATTTACACACGAGCCCTTGGACTGAGTTGAAATGAATGGAGGAAGTTTGCATATGGGTTAAGAAAGGCCATGCTCAAAAAATACCTGAAAATCAAAGGAGAGTCAGGAACAGGAGGAGGAAATGGAATTTGTGGCTAATTGCCTCACTGCTTCCTTTGCCATGAGACCGGAAGAACTGGATGGTGTCCAGCTACCACTACTGATCAATTTGATCAAAAATTCTATAGAAGAATCCTGATCAAAAGGGAGGAAATGCAGAAAAAAAATTAAATTTTAATGGAATCCAGATTTTCTGAAGCCATAGAGGTTGGATGAACCCCTGAGACTATTGCCCTGAGATAATCTTTAAACCTTAAACTAAAAAATATCCCTTGAAGTCCTCTTAAAACCAAACAATAGTTTAGCTTAACTAGTAAAGAATGCCTGCTTTGAGTATCATGCTGTTTTAAGACCTATCTATATGGGGTCAAGGAGCCCTGGTGATACAGTGGTTAAAACACTCAACTGCTAACCAAAAGGTTGGTGATTCTAAACCTCCAGCCACTGTGCAGATAAAAGTCCGCTTCAGTAAAGATACAGCCCTGGAAACCCTATGAGGCAGTTCGACTCTGTCCTATTGGGTCACTGTGAGTCAGGATTCAACTCAAAAGGAAAGAGTATATAGGATCGAATTGACAACAGTAACTGGAAAGATTAGATAGGAAAGTCCAGGGGCAGTGAGTTTATGTTAATGGGGGAGGAACAACTCAGAAAAGGAGGGTGAGAATGGTTGCAAAACTTGAAAAATGTAATTAATGTCACTGAATTGTACACGTAGAAACTGGTGAATTGGTCTATGTTCTGCTGTGTATATTCTCAACAACAAAAATTATTAAAAAAAACTTTACATATAAAGACACAACAGGTTGAAAGTACAGGTAATCTTCAACTTATGACATATTCACATTACGATGAACTGTACTTACAACCACCTGTTTGTTTTTACATCTTATCCCTAGTAATATTTACTACAATGTTGCAGTGTATAATTTGTTTATGTTTATATGTACTGTTTCCAACATTCAAAGACAAATAAAGATCAGATTTATAAAGATACTGATAATAAAAGGCAATAGTAATAAAAACTTAAAAAAAAAAAAAAAGAGGTATTTAACTTATGTCAGAACCAAGTTAGGACAGAATCATTAGAACGGAACCCCGTAGTAAGTCAAGGACCACCTGTAAAAGGGTGGAAGAAATATATACCATGGGCTGGAGGGGAAAAAAATCCCAAGGAAAACAGAAAACCTTACAAATTGAAAGCAATGAAAACACAACATATCAAAGTGTATAGGATGCTGCTAAAGCAGTAGCTAGAGGGAAATGTATACCCTTAAGTGCCTAAACCCTTAAGTGCCTATATTAGAAAAATAGAGAGGTATGAAATAAAAAATCCTAGCTTCTATGAGAAGAAACTAAAAAGAGCCAACTCAAAGAAAGTAAGAGAAAGGTAATAATAAAAATAAGTGGAAATCAATAAAATAGAAAACAAAGAGGCAATAGAGAAAAAGTACTAAAGCCAAGAGCTGTTTCCTTAAAAAGATAAATGAAATTAACAACCTCCTAGCAAAACTGATTAGACTAAAAAGAGGAAGGAAAACAAATTACCAGTATCGTGAACAAAAGCAGAGAAATTACTACTTTAAAAGGACAATGAGGGGATATTATAAACAACGTTATACAACATTTAACAGCTTATAGGAAATGAACAGAAATCTTGAAAAAACACAATCAAAATTGATAGATTAAGTAGAAAGCCTTATAGCTCTATATCAAAGAAATAGACTTTGCAGTTAAAACCACCCTACAAAGAATATCCCAGGCCCAGATGCCTTTTCTTATAATTTCTAGCAAACATTTAAGGAAGAAATAAAACCAATCTTATAGAAACTCAGAAAATAGGGAGGGAAACACTTCTCAATTTGTTTCATGAGGAAAAAATAACCTTGAAACTAAAACCCAAGACATTACAAGAAATAAAACTACAGACCAATATCCCTCAAGAACATAGGTCAAAAAAAAAAAAATCCTTAATAAGCCATAAAAGAAATGTGTTTGTGTGTGTGTGTGGCCCTAGTGGTGCAGTAGTGGTTATGAGGTTGGCTGCTAGCCAAAAGGTGAGCAGCTTGAATCCACCAGCCACTCCTTGGAAACCCTATGGGGCAGTTCTACTCTGTCCTATAGGGTTGCTATGAGTCAGAATCAACTCAACGGCAACAGGTTTACGGTGTATATATATATGAATGTAATACATCATGACAAAGTGAGGTTTATCTCAGGAAAGTAAAATGTTTAACATTTAAATCTCAATCAATGGAATCCACCATATTAAAAGTTAAAGGAAAAAAAATATAATCATCTCTCTCAATAGGCGCAGAAAAAGCATTTGAAAAAAGTTAACACCATTCCTAATAAAAATTCTCAGGAAACTATTATTAGAAGGGAACATCCTCTACCTAATTTTAAAAAACCCATGGCATACATCATACTTAATGGTGACGCATTGAATGTTTTTCCTTAAGAATGGAAATAAGGCAAAGATGTGTACTCTCACAACTTCTACTGAATGTTGGTCCAAGCCAATAAAATACTGAAAGGAAAATAAATAATAGATGTACAGACTGGAAAGAAGTAAAATGATTATTATTCACAGAAGACATGATTGGGTACATAAAAAGAACCTTAAGGAATATTAAAAAAAAAAAAAAATCTTCTAGAATCAATAATAATTATTTGACATGTTTGCATGATACAAATCAGTATATAAAAATTCTGTTTCTAGATACTAGCAACAAACAATTGGAAAATAAATTTAAAAAAACAAAGCCACTTACAATGAATCATAAACATCAAATACCTAGAAATAAATCTAGTAAGACAAGTGTGAGACCATTATACTGACCACTACAAAACACTGTTGAGAGAAATTAAAGACCTAAATAAATGGAGAGATTTACCATGTTTATGGTTTAGAAGACTCATTATTGTTGAGAAGGCCATCTTCCCAAATTCACTGTAGAATCAATGTAATCCCAATCAAAATCCCATCAAGCATGTTTTGTAGAAATGACAAAAACTAAAAATCAAACCCATTGCCATTGAGTTAATTTCGACTCATAGCGACCCTGTAGAACAAAGGAGAACTGCCCCACAGGATTTTCAAGGCTATAATCTTTTTTTTTTTTTTTCAATCTTTATGGAAGCAGACTGCCAGGTCATTTCTCCCATGTAGCAGCTGGTGGGTTCAAACCACTGATCTTTTGGTTAGCGGCCGAGTGCTTAACCACTGTACCACTAAGGTTCCTTAGAAATTAATTTATATGGAAATGCAAAAGCTCTAATATATTCAAAATAATCTTTAAAAAGAACAAATTTGGAGAATTCATGCTACCTGATTTCAAGACTTTCTTTAAAGGTACACTAATCAAGACAGTCATTTGATTTCTTGACTGCTGCTACTTTGTGAAGGGGAACTCAGTGGCACAGTGGTTAAAGTGCCAGGCTGCTAACCGAAAGGTCAGAGATATGAAACCACTAATGGATCCATGGGAGAAAGATATGGCAGAGTCTGCTTCCATAAAGATTACAGCCTTCCAAATGCTATGGGGCGTTTCTACTCTCTGCTGATTGTTACTCTGAGTAAAATGAAATCCTTGACAACTTCAGTATCTTCTCCGTTTATCATGATGTTGATTATTGCTCCAGTTGTCAGAATTTTTGTTTTCTTTGTGTTAAGGTATAATCCATAATGAAGACTGTAGTTTTTGATCTGTTAGTACAGTATTTTTATGCAAATTATGCACACCTTCTGTGTTTGCCAACTGTGCCCTCCCCTCCAAGAGGTATTTTTATAAGCGCTATGCAAATTTTTTTTTTTCTACAGCAACATGCAAAAATTGGCATAGTGGTACTTATGGAAACACCTCATGAGGGGAGGGAGAAGCTGGCAAACAAACTTAGAAGGCATGCATTATTTTGTATAAAAATACTGTAAGTGCTTCAAGTCCTCTTCATTTTCCACAAGCAAGGCTCTGTCATTTGTATTATAAAAAAAAAAAAAAAGGTTGTTAATGAGTTTTCCTCCAAGCCTGATGGCACAGTCTTCTTCATATACTCCAGCTTCTTGGATTATCTTTTCAACATTCAGACTGAGTAAGTATGGTGAAAGGATACAACCCTGACACACCTTTTCGAATTGTAAACCAGACAGTATCCCCTTGTTCTGTTTCAATGGCTGCCTCTTGATCTACACCGGTTCCATATCAACACAACTAAGTACTCTGAAATTTCCATATCCATAATTTGTTATGATCCACACAGTTGAATGCCTTTGTGTAGGCAATAAAACACAGGTAAACATCTTTCTGATATTCTCTGCTTTCAGCCAAGATCCATCTGACATCAGCAATGACATCCCTTATTCCACGTCCTCTTCTGAATCTGGCTTGAATTTCTGGCAGTTTCCCGTCAATTATGGCTGTAGCTGTTTTTGAATTGGCAAATCTGCTGCAAAAGATCTCTTTAAAATCTTATAAAGCGAAGATATCACTTTAATGACTAAGGTGCACCTGAACCAAGCGGTGAGGTTTACAATCGCCTCCTGTGCACAGGAAAGCTAGACAATGAAAAAAGAAGGCTGAGGAACAATTGGCTCATTTAAAGTATGGCGTTGGAAAAGAATATTGACTATACCATGGACTGCCAGAAGTATGAACAAAATCTGTCTTGGAGGAAGTACAGCCAGAATACTCCTTAGAAGTGAAGATTGCAAGACTTTGTCTTGCTTACTTCAGACATGTTACCAGAAGGGACAGTCCCTGGAGAAGGACATCATGCTTGGTAAAGTAGAGAGTCAGTAAAAAAGAGGTAGACTCTCATGAGATGGATTGATGCAGTGGCTGCAACAATGTGTTAAAACATGCCTATTATTGTAAGGATGGCACAAGACCAGGCAACACTTTGTTCTGTCATACGTAGAGTTGCTATGAGTTGGAGCCCACACGATGGCACCTAACAATAACAACAATAATCAATACAGTATTATACTGGCTTAAGGAAAGATAAAACATCAGTAGAATAGAACAAACAGTCCTGAAATAGACCCACACAAATATAGTCAATTGATTTCTGATGAAGATGCTAAGTTTTTTCAATGAGGAAATGATAGTCTTTTCAACTAATGCTGATGAACAACTGGATATCCTTATAAAAAAAAAAAAAGAACTCTGATGTCTACTTCATTTTAAACTCAGAAGTTAATTTGACATGGCTCATAGTCCTCAATGTAAATGCTAAAACTATATAATTTCTATTAAAATATATATATATATATGAAAAAATCTTCCAAGCCTTGAGGTAAGATTTCTTAAGACACAAAAAAAAAACCTTAAAAAAAATGATATGCTGGACTTCATTAAAACTATTTTTCTTCTGCTCATCAAAAAACACTACAAAGAAAATGAAAAGGCAAGTCACAGACTGGGAGGAAAATATCCACATATTTTCAAACGTATGAGAAAGGTCTTGTTTCCAAATTAAAGAACTCTTTCAATTCAATAATAAGACAAACAACCTGATTTTTTTTTTAATGGCAAAATATCATAGCAGGCGCATTACAAAAGAACACATATAAATAGCCAAAAAGCAAATGAAAAGCTACTCAACATTATTAGTCATCAGAGAAATGCGTATTAAAACTACAATGAGGTACCACTTTATACCCACTAGAATGCTACAATCAAAAAAGACTGATAACATTAAATGTAGGTGAAAACGTAAAGCAATTGGAGCTCTTTTTTTTCTTTTTCTTTTGCTGGTGGGAGTGTAAACTCGTACAACCACACTGGAGAACGGTTTGGCAGTTTCTTATAAAATAAAAGGCATCTATCCTTATTGCTGGTTGCCATCGAGCCGATTCCAACTCACGGTGACTCCATGTGTTACAGAGTAGAACTGTTCCATAGGCTTTTCTTGGCTGTAATCTTAATGCATGCCGATTGCCAGGCCTTTTTTCCACATTACCACTGGGTGGGTTCTAACTGCCAACCTTTAGGTTAGCAGTTGAGGCAAACCTCTTGTGCCTCCCAGGGACCTTAGCAGGGCTAATTTTTAGTCTCACCTAAAAGGGGCACCAGAGAATGTCCTGAAGTGACAGAAGTGTTCTGTGTCTTATTCTGGTTTGTGCTTACATAGATGTATACATTCCACAAAACTCATCAAACTGAACACAACATCTGTGTATTTTATTATATATAAGTTATATCTCGATAAACACTCATCATCTGCAAAAATCAGAGCTGCTAAAGAATAAAGTGAGCAATATATATGAAATATATTTTTAAAGTTTCAGAGGGTTCCTAGGTTTCAGGAATGGCATGGTTGTGCACAAGTACAGGGGAGCTCAGATACCAGCCCCAGAGAGAAGGTGGCACCAGGAGGAGGGAAAGGGCAAGGTGGCCAGGACTCTGTAATATTGCCTAGGATCCTGGCAGCAGAATAAATAATATTATATTATGTATAAATAATAAAGGCACACATGAATCCACCTGTTGATGCTGGGCACAGTCACTTCCTCTAGTACATGGTGGGGGAGGATTGGAGAAACCAACAAATTACAAAAAAAAAAAAATCTTTTCTGGAGCTGAAATTCAGGAATTAAAGTGATCTGAAATATAAAGTCATCTATATTTTCATGATGCTTTAAATTTAACTAAGTCTTATACATACATGATCTTATTGAGGCTTCCAAAAACCCTACAAGATGGACTGGAACTGGAGATATTTGTGTGAACTCATCATTTTAGATAGTTTGATAGATATAGTGATAAATATCATACCCATTTTACAATTGAAGAAACCAAAGCCACTACCGTGGAGTCTATTCTGACTCAGAGAGACCCTATAAGACAGAGTAGAACTGCCCCATAGGGTTTCCAAGGCTGCAAATCTTTAGAGGAGCAGACTGCCACATCTGCGGAAGAGCGGCTGGTGGGTTCAAACCGCCGACATTTAGGTTAGCTGCTAAGCGCTTTAACCACTTCGCCACCAGGGCTCCTTACAATTTAATAAACTAGAATTAAATGATTCTATGCTTGTGCGAAAGCAAGGATACAACCCAGATCTCACGTCAAATTTAAAGCTGCCACACCAGATTTAAGAATAAGAGGAAAAGCTAAGCATCAATTTACCTCGGAGTGGCGCTATATAATAAAAATGACATTTTGAGGATTTTAACATCTAACTTACTCTATTTGAAACAGCAGTCTCAGGAAAATAGGTGACGGGACTACACACCATTAAAACTGTTGCCAAGCAAAAGGAGTATTTTTCTTGTAAGTTTCTTGTTTGTGTAGTGAATAACGAGTTAAACGTTTGCACACTTCCCATTGGAACTTGGGATAGGATAAAAGAATGAGTTCCAATAAGAAGTCCCCAACCTTTGTTACTCGCTCACTGAACACACGTTAATTGAATGACTGTATCAGTTTCTCTGCAGCGAGCTGGGTATTTTTTTCTTTTCTTTTTTGGAAGGGTGGAGAGGCGGCGAGGGGCAAGAAGACCAGAAGGTATTTACAAAACAGGAAGCTCGCACATTGGAACTGATCCCATAACGAGGGTCCGGAACAGAACCACACAACCCATTTTTTGCACTGTTACTTTGGAAAACGCCCGGTCACTGCCAGCAGTATTTTACATCACTGCTCCTCAAACGTTAATATGCATTTGAATCCGGGAATAATTCCGACTCAGAAAGTTTGGTGTGGGGCTGAAACTGCATTTCGAAAAAGCTCCCAGATGATTCCGAGGCTACCAGTCGGAGTACTACTCTTGCAGGAGGGCTCCACTTTCATTAACGAGAGGCTCTTAGCAACTCGAAAGAAGAAACTCAAAACCCGACCTTTCGAGGGAGGCGGAGACCCCGGGGCAACAGAAAAGCCATCTGGCCACCGCGCCTGGATGCCCACACGCCCGCCCCAGGCCTTACCCCACGATCAGCAGCGCGCTCTGCAGCCGTCTCCTGACCTCCAGGAACATGCGCATCGCGGCCGCCGTCGCCGTCATGGCGGGAGCCCCCGCCCCAGGCTAGACAGAGCCTGAGATTCTGGCGAACCGGGTCACCGGGAGCCGACCCGCTGCACATGCAGCAGGAGCGGCGGCGGCCCAGCTGCCCGCCCAGATCGGACGCACTGCTGGAGAGGCCTCCTAGCCCACAGCGCCACCTGCCGGGCGGAGAACGCGCCACGAGGAATATGGACCGGAGGGGCGTGCGCTCTTGCACGGAATGCTGAGACAGGTGGGCGGGGAGAGCTAGGCTATCCTATGAGGCCGCTACTCATGGGCGTGGCCTGGAGCGTTAGTCTTCCTGAAAATGAAAACAAAAATTATTTCGGGGTACACCTCTTTGGCGAACTTGGGTAAGGATGGGACATGAAGAGAGGGAGATCATAGAGGGAGGCGATGCAGGTGGACACCACCCGGTGAAGCCCAAGAAAAGACTCACAGCTACCCTATAGGACCGAGTAGAACTGCCCCATAGTTTTTCCAAGGAGTGCCTGGTGGATTTGAACTGCGGACATTTTGGTTAGCAGCTATAGCACTTAACCAGTAGCCACCAGGGTTTCCAGGGAGCCCAAGAGTAGAATTAAAAAAACGCAAACCAAGCCCGTTGCCGTCGAGTCTATTCGGACTCACAGCGACCCTAGAAGAACAATAGAACTGCCCCATAGGGTTGCCAAGGAGCACCTACCTGGTGGATTCGAACCGTTGTCCTTTTGGTTAGCAGCCGTAGCTCTTAACCACTGCCACCACGGTTTCCAGAGCAGAACTACCCACCCTAAATCCATTTTACTTTGTTCTCTTTTTTATGAACTAGGGTCGATTGGTAGTTTATCTCCATCCAAGGCAACGAATGTCAAGGATTGACTTCGCGTTCCTTCTCAACTTGGACATGATCTCTCTAAGACTGAAACAGTTGCCAGAAAAAAAAAATGCAACGTAATAAAGTTTTCTGTTACCTATTCAGAAGAGTGGAGCAAAGGTTGGCAGCTGGAATCCATCAGCTCCTTCTTGGAAACCCCGTGGGGCAGTTCTGCTGTGCCTCATAGTGTCGCTGTGAGTCGGAATGGACTCGACCACAACGGGTTTGGTCTTCAGGAGGATGTGTGGCTGAAGCTCAGTATGTTGAATTACAGGATTAAGCATTCATATAACTCTTGAAAAAAAGGAAGTGAGGATGATTCCAACTATACAGTAAAAACTGACGCAGGGAAGTGTAAATATTACGCTATTACTATAATTTTGGAAATGTTGACATAGTGAAGGAAAGGACCTAGTATAATTTAAATACTTCTAACTGGGAACTAGGAATTATTAAAATATAAGTTCACTTTAAATATTAAAATATAAGTAGTGTTACAATAGGACTTCTTTAAAAACAAGAAGCTGTTAGTTTTTTAAAATAATTTTTATTGTGCTTTAAGTGAAAGTTTACAAATCAAGTCAGCCTCTCACACAAAAACCCATATACACCTTGCTACACACTCCCAGTTACTCTCCCCCTAATAAGACAGCCTGCTCTCTCCCTCCTCTCTCCTTTTGTGTCCATTTTCACCAGCAAGAAGCTGTTAGTTTTTAAAAACAGGCAATCATGACTTGTATATGTAAGATTCTATGTTTATTGATGTTGCTTTGTAATTTCAAGGTCATAATTATCACACACCAAAAATATTAAAACATTTCCAAATAAATAAATCCACTTCTTCAAAGATACCAGCTTAAGACTATTATTCTAAAATTATTATTTGGGTGTTTTATGTTGATAGACATCTGTTGCACAGATTTGTGTATCTATCACAGTAATTTGAAATCATGGATCGAGGTAACAACTCAGAGAATTGAGTTTACTACTATTCCATCTCAAATAATTCATCTACGTCTAGGGTAATTGTGATCCCAATACACCCCAGCATGTTTTCTCCTTTTTCAAAATGGGCAACTAAGAGGTTGACATAACGCCATAATGAACCTATAAATTCTTCTCCTTCCTCTGCCTGCCTCCTCCTTCACAGACCTCTGTTAATGACTTTGTTTTGATCTAATGCTAATGACTTTGTTCTTTGTTTTAGTCTGATGCAAATAACTTTGTTTTGTTCTGTCTGACCACCTGTGACTTAAACCGACCCCCCCCCCCAGGAAAATCAGAGCCCAGGTGTCTGATACATATATCTTTAGCCTGATAAAGAGATGTGGGCATGTGTCTCCTTAGTCTGATAAAGAGTCTTTTGTCATGATACTATAATGAGTAACTCCTCTGGCCAGGCCATCTTCAGACTACAAAGACACTTTTAACCCTTGTAAGATTCTATATAAACTCTAATGTAAAATTGCTCTTTGGGACTCCATAGAGACAGCCTGTGTTGCTGCTCGGTCGCGGATGATGTATACATCTCCTTAAACTTTCTCTCTCTTTCTGACTTGGAGTGTGTTTCATTGGCTCGACTGCTCCAGGGCACAGACCCCAATCAGGTAACAATGATTTCAACTCCTCTTATCATCATCCACCTATAATCTCCAGGGCTACTAAAGGCTTAAAATATTGATACATTATATTAAAATATTTAACATTCTTAGCATAATATGCCCCTCATGGTGTTTGATTATCGTTAGTGGTTTTTAGATTTTATATGAAGCCACTTATTGTAAAAAAAAAAAAAAAGTGTTCATCATATTTTGACCCTATAAAACCAAAAAAACGAAACCCATTGCCTTCAAGTCTGTTCTGGCTCACAGTCTAGGCAAAATGGTGCGATCCTCCTTTGAGTAACTTGAAGTGATTTAGAGTTTTAGCCTCAAAATAGCTGCAACTATTTGTCTCCTAATCTCGGGCCTCGAGTAACTCATACAGGCGGAATCCTCCAGCTTATTCAATTCCTCACTTCGCTTCATACTCTGCATCTAAACGGGACTGGCCCTGGCAAGTTGAAAACACCTACTAAAAGCCTCTTTTCCGCCCCACTTCTGCTGTTTAGGAGCCCTGGTGGCGTAGTCGTTAAGAACTACCCTCTGCTAACCAAAAGGTTCGCAGTTGAAATCCACCTGGCTCTCCTTGGAAACCCTGTGGGGCAGCTATAATCCCCTGGGCGGCAACGGGTTGGGGTTGGGTTTTCTGCGGTTCATGACGATAAGTCGCTTACCCGAAATGGCAGGTAGAGGGCGCTGTGGCGACAGTTGGGAGGCGAGGAGCCGGCTGGGGGCGGAGATCTAGGGCGGTCGACGTCGACGCCGGCGTGGCCGCGAGCGCGGTGCACTCTGGGAGCTGTCACCAGGCCCTTCGGCTCCGGCCTCCTTGTAGCTGCCGCGGTTGCCAGGAGAGCGGCGCCGGCCGGGAGCGGGCAAGTCCAGGGCAGGTAACAGCGTCCCCGCCCCCAGTGCGGTCGCGAGGCGGGCCGCCGGTCCAAGGCGACCTCCTCGGACTGGTTCATTCTGGAGTCGGGCTTACTGTGGCGTCGGGCTGTCGCGTCCCGGCCCCGCCTGGAGCCGCGGAGCCGCTGGCCGCCCTCTGGGTTTCGGGGATGCGGGAGCTGCGCGGGGACCGACGGGCGGAGGCGCATGGGCCGCCCTGGGCAGGGGTGGGTCCGGAGCGCCCGGTAGCCGGGGACGAGCTGGGCATGAGGTTGTGGGGCAGGTCGCACCTCTGCGGTAAAGGCGCGGGGAATAACCTCTTTGTTGGCGCAATCAGTGCGTAGTGTCGCCTCACTGACTCTGGATTCTCTTAGTTTTGAGGAGAGAAGAATGTCAGCTATGGTAAATGTTCACGGGAGGGGGTTAGAAGGGAGTACGGAAGTTTATTAAGAGGAAGTCGGATTAGTCTTACGGAAGTTGTTAAGAATTATCACCTTTGATTTCCAAGCCCTAAAGTTGCAACATAACAATAGTTACTTGTTCGGTTTTCTCCATTTTTTACTTACCCTGGTGGGGTGGCTGGGGGAAGGGGTACACATAATCAGCTACTTTTTTAAAGCTATGTCAGTTGTGTTTTGATTTTTACTCAATTTTAGAGTACTATGGAATTTGAGAAATAAAAGGATTGGAAAAATTTGATTTGGAGACTGTAGTTAAAGCAATTTGCTTTTATTATTTTTTTTCTTTATGATCACACAAATATGGTGGCGCAGTGGCTATGTGTTACGCTGCTAACCAATAGGTTGGCAGTTCGAATCCACCAGCCGCTCCTTGGAAGCCCTATGGGACAGCTCTCTGTCCTACAGGGTCGCTGTGAGTCAGAATCCACTCCACTGCAATGGGTTTAAGAGCTTATTTGCCGAAAAACAAGCCTTGAACTATGTGTATATATATATATATATATATATATATATATATATACCCATTGCCGTCGAGCCGATTCCTACTCATGTTGACTGCTTGTCTTCTACGCAGGTATAAGATCTTGTATTTTAATTTTATATGTCAGAATTAATGTGGGCTACTTTTAAGGTCTGTTTATGGATAGCATATGTAAACATTTTGTCCTAAGTAACTCACCACCTGATAGGCAATACAGTGATTTAGTTGAGCTAATAGAAATTGTCCACGTGCAGGCTAAATGCTTTATTTTAGTCATTACTTTTCAGCCACCACTCTAAATCATTCCTCAGAATTGCTAAGCAATGGCAAATATACAGATGGGCCTGATTATTGGGGACCCAATTCTTGCCGGAAGAATTAAAACACCTAAGTTAATACACAAACCAGAAAATGTGATGCCAGTGACAAACTGTTAGATGTAAATTAAATGTTGTCACTGTACATAGTCAAAAGAGACCTATTTTGTAGTTGAAGTAGTAGGAAGAGCTCTGCTGGAATAAGATTTAGGTTCGAGTTTATTCTGCCACTAATCAGGTGGCCTCAATTTTGTTATCTACTTAAGGGAATTTGACAAAGTCAGAGTTTTCCAAATGGATGTTTCTCCTGAACATTGTTCTAAAGCTGTTAATAAGTTCATTGCTCCAAAACAGTGTTCCATAGGAAATAATTTGGGAGCACACTGGGTTAAACCAAGTTAAATGACTTTTTGATTTGCTTTTAACTGCAGGACTCCTCAAACCTTCACTATGCTAATATGCAGTGTATATCTCCAGGGGAAGGTTATCACAGCATTTCCTAAACTTACCTGGCTCGAGATCCTATTTTCTCATGGCCAACCTGTTAACATTTCCTAGAATATAATTACATAGAACACCAATTTGAAAATTGCTATGCTTCGTGATTATTGAGTCTCCTTTTCAGCTCTAAAATTTCATGCGTTATGCTTTAAGTACCAAGTCAGTTTTAAGTGTGAAGTATGCTTCATGCTTGAGCAGGAAGATCTAGTGGCAACTCTCACTGGTTTCAGGAAAAGGCTTCTATTATTAATATTAATATTAAGAATGCACATGGGTCTTCATGAGCTTTCATTCATTAATTTATGGTGAAGATTTTTTTTTTTCCCCCTTTCCTGGTCTCTTGATGCTTTTCTTTAAAAATAATTAATTCATGTTTTGAACTTGATTCTGTGGTTGAGTTACTGATTTTATGGCATTTTAAAGTTGCAACAAGTAAAGTCTTGATGATGGCATTGTTTTTACCATGAATGATATGCCTTTTCTAATAATGAATTCTTACAACTATGAAAGTGATACAAGCTACCGGAAATATACTTAAATAATAATTTTAAGAGCATAGATCATCAAAGCCAGTTAAAGGTTAAAAACATTAATGCTAAAACAGTTATTTCTTCGTTGCTAACACACAGTATCTAAGTATTGAGTACAATCAACTCTTTTTTTTGTTGTTGTTAAATTCTGAAAGCAGAAAGTGTGGGTGCTTCTGTTTTTGTTGCTTAGTTAGGGCTTCCAGTTGTAGGAAAGGATAGGAACAGGATGTTGAATTTTAATAGGTGTCTTAGTTATGTAGTGAAACCCTGATGGCTAGTGGTTAAGAGCTACCACTGCTAACCAAAAGGTCGGCAGTTCAAATCCACCAGGTGTTCCTTGGAAACCCCATGAGGGAGTCCTACTCTGTTCTCTAGGGTCGACTCGATGGCAGTGGATTTGCTTGGGTTTTTTAGTTATCTAGGGCTGGTGTAACAGTAATACCACACGTGGGTGGCCTTAATAAAGAGAAATTTATTTTCTCACAGCCTAGGAGGCTAGAAGTCAGAATTCAGGGCGTCAGCTCCAGGGAAAGGCTTTCTGTCTCTGTTGTCTCTGGAGGAAGGTACTTTTCATCAATCTTACCCTGGTCTAGGAGCTTCTCTGCACAGGAACCTCAGGTCCAGAGAACTTGCTCTGCTCTGGGTGGTGCTTTCTCGGTCGTATGAGTTCCTTATGTCTCTCTGCTTGATTCTTTCTTTTGTATCTCAAAAAGAGATTGGCTTAAAACAATTTAATCTTGTAGATTGAGCCCTGCCTCATTAATCTAACTGCTGCTAATCTCACTTTATCAACATCATAGAGATAGGATTTACAACATGTAGGAAAATCACATCAGATTACAAAATGGTGGACAGTTGCACAATACTGGGAATCATGGCCTAGCCAAACTGATACGGATATTTTGGGGGGACACAATTCAATCCATGAAATAGATAAACCTTTGATAAATTCTCTGTCTGAAATAAAACTCTTAAGTAGTTTAAGAGCTAATATTTTTGTGTGATAGCTAACAGTTTATACTGAGAATTTATTATATGAAAATAAATACATTGATCCACTTGTCTTTAAATAGTGATTTGTTTTTTCTCCTTATTGTGTTTACCACCTGTATTAGTTTCCTAGGGCTTCCTTAACAACTTACCACAAACTGGGTGATTTGTAGCAACAGAAATTTATTTTCTCAGTTTTGAAGGCTAAAAGTCTAATTCAGATTGTCAGGAGGGCCATGCTTTTTCTGAAGGCTCTAGGGAGAGATCCTTACTAGCTTCTTCAGCTTCCCGTGACCCCAGGCATTCCTTGGTTTGTGGTAGCATAACTCCAGTCTTTGCCTCTATCTCTACATGGTCATTCTTCCCTGTGTGTCTCCTCTTTTCTTTTTATAAGCATAGTACTCATACTGGATTAGGCAATATGAGCTCATGTTAATTTAATTACATCTGCAAAGACCCTATTTCCAAATAAAACCACATTCACAAGTTCATTGAGGGTTGAGGGGGGAGGGTGGGCAGGTGGGCTAGGACTTCTACATATCTTTTGGGGGGACACAATTCAACTTATAACAGCCCTTGTCCAAGCTCTCCATGCCTGCAACTTCAATGATCTTTGACCCATACTTTTATTGCATAGGTCAAAGATACTGTATCAACTTTATTAAGGTAAAATTTACATACAATAATGTATACCCATGTTAAGTATACATTTCATTGAGCTTTAACAAATATATACACACCTATGTAACCACCACCGCAGTCAGGATATGGAGGATGTCCACTGCTCAGGTCTATATTGGTATGCTTCCGCTCTCTTGAAAGGCTTTTCCTGTCTCTACACATCTAAATCATACCTACCTATCTTTCAAGTCCTGGCTCAAATGCTAACTTGTCTGTGAATCCTTGATGGATTCAAAGTGAATACCTCATTTTGAACTAATTTCCTCCTCTAATAGGCTTCCTATGAACATTTTCTTGAACTTCTCTCTCTGTCCTTAACAATGGCTAAACCAATGTCATGCACGTAATAGACATTTGTATTTATTTGCTGACCAAATAGATTAGTGCAGTGTTTCCCAAACTTTAGTCAGTCTTATAGCATCATCGAAATTTCAGCCATATGTGCATATTCCTATATATTTATTTTCTTAATATTTCTTTAAGTCAATGCAATTATTTTTAAAGGAAACTTGAAATAACTACCATAAATAAAAAGCGGGGATCACTTTCCATAAATAGAAAGTGGCATGAAGTTAAAAATAATGAAAACAAAACCCAAACCAGTTGCCATCAGACTGATCCTGACTCATGGAGACTGCATGTGTTGTAGAGTAGAACTGCGCTTCATAGGGTTTTTAAGGCTGTGACCTGTTAGAAGCAGATCTCCAGGCCTTTCTTCTGTGGCACCTCTGAGATGGTTTGTACCCCCAACTTTTTGGTTAGTAATCAAGTACTTAACTACTTTTACCACTCTGGGACTTGAAAACAAAGCAATTTTATTAAATTATAGCTAGAAACTATTGCCTATGAAGGCTTTTAGCCTGAGACTTGCTACTCTTTGGTTAAGGAATATTATCCAGAATTACAGAGGCATTATAACATTCTGACACCAAACTGAGACATTATTTTTGATGCTGTCAGAGGAAGTAAAAGAGATTGAACAGGAAATTGCATCCTCAAAGAATTCATTATTGCTTAGCCGTGTCCTTGGGTCCCATAAAATTATCTCACATTGAGTTGGTGGCCCCAATTTTGGGAAATACTGAATGAATCCAGGCTTGAAAATTCCTTAGAACTTTATCTGTGTAAGGATTATGAAATAAAGTTTCTATTGTAGATTTTAAAATGTACTACAGTTAACTTAAAAAGTGCAGTATGCACTTTTTTGTAAAATGCACTTTTTACAATATTTGCATACATATTTACAGTATGAAGATGAAAAATTAATATGATTTTATTTAATCAGATACATGACTACATTTTTTCAAAAAAATTCTTTTGTTGTTGAGAATATACACAGCAAAACATACGCCAATTCAACAGTTTCTACATGCATAATTCAGTAGCATTGATTACATTCTTCAAGTTGTGCAACCATTCTCACCCTCCTTTTCTGAGTTACTCACTGCCCCCTAAGTTTCCTATCTAGTCTTCTGAGTTGCTGTTGTCAGTTTGATCCCATACAGATAGATCTTGAAAGAGCACAGTATTCAAGGCAAACAGTTTACTAGTTAAGCTAATCTGTTGTTTAGTTTTAAGAAGACTTCAGGGGATATTTTTGGTCTAAGGCTTAAAGATTATCTCAGGGCAGTAGTTTCAAGGGTTCATTCAGCCTCTATGGCTCCAGAAAGTCTGGAGTCCATGAGAATTTGAAATTCTGTTTTTGCGTTTTTCCCCTTTTGATCATGATTCTTCAATAGAATCTTTGATCAGAATGCTTGGTAATGATAGCCAGTCAAAAATATTCTTAATGTTACTTTTACAAGTAAAACACTAATACCTTATTGTTATTCAAACACATTAGCTTTAAGATAAACTTTTGAATCAAAAGAAAGAAATCTGAATCTAAAACCCAGTGGGAACTTTTTATAATATGACAACGTGATAACCATTGATTCAGGAATGATGAAATATTAATATAAACTTTATCTCATCAAATCTAAAAGAATTTGGTATCTCCTTTACTTCTCCCTGTCTTCACTTCTTAAGTTTTATATAGCCTTGTATTCATATTTCCATGCCGCCTCAAACTGGAAGTAAGAAAAGAGCCATCTTGAATGCATATTTATTTTATAAGAGAACTTTCTCCTAAACAAGTGGGTTTGTTTCCATATCTCTACTATAAAATAAAGCAGCAATATAGAAAGAATACAGATAAATTGTCATCATTTAGACATGACAACTGACTGTAACCAGCAAAACTATAAAAGCACAGCAGTCTTAGTCCTTTGCGTTGTACAGGTAAATCACCCTATATTTTTCAGTTGACCTTGATTGTGCCATTATATTATGATAAAATAGTATGAAACTTCAGCTAACCAAAACCCTTAGGGGATGTGTTATTTTGGTCAATCAAATTTTTCAGATAACTGGAACTTTTTTATATTATTTATCCACAAATACCACCTCAGACCACTTGATTATGCTTTTTGTTTGTCTTTGGCATGATACACTGGTACAGTGGCTAATTTCCACACACACTTAAACATGCCTGACAACGTGTCTCAATCGTAAAATTTCTTGCACAGGAAAATGTTCAGAAAAAAAGAATGTACTACTCACTTTAAATGTTAATGTCTGTCATTTTGGAAGAAAAATGAATATTGAAATAATTTGTATACGGTATGACCACCAATTACTGTAGTTAGGGGTTCAACCTCGAGTTTGAATGACAGGTTCCAGCAAGATGATTTCTGATGGCATC
Organism: Elephas maximus indicus; assembly: GCF_024166365.1. NCBI lineage: Eukaryota > Metazoa > Chordata > Mammalia > Proboscidea > Elephantidae > Elephas > Elephas maximus. The sequence continues at coordinate 146,758,176 of NC_064819.1, forward strand.
TGCTATTTTACTGGAAGACTATCATCTAAGCACTGTGCTCCAAACCTATCTGGTTCTATACCTTGAGGCTGCATATTAGTTTTATGTGATTTGGTAACTACTGTTTTAATTATATCTTTTAAATTATAGAGGTTGAGGTTTATTTAAAGAAGGTAAAGATTATTTGAGAATAAATAAACTCTTTAGTTATCTATTGCTGCATAACAAATTATCTCAAAATGTAGTGGCTTAATACACAAAAATAAACATCTCTCGCAGTATCTGTCGGTAGGGAATCGGGGAGCAGTTTGGCTGTAGGGTTCTGGTTTGAGTTTCTTGTGAGGCTGCAGTTAGATGTCAGCTTGCGCTGCAGCCATCGGAAGGTTTGGTTGGAGCTGAAAGATCCAGTTATAAAATGGCTCACTTACATGACTGACAAATTGATTCTGCCTGTTGGAGGGAGGCCTTAGTTCCTCTGCTTGTGGGCTCCTTAAGTGTCCTTATGACATAGAAACTAGTTTGCCCCAATAAGTGAGCCAAGAAAGATCAACGTAGAAGTTGTAATATCTTGTATGACCTAGACTGAGAAGTCACATACCTTGACTTCTGCAGCATTCTATTTATTGTTTACACAGGCAAGCTGTAATTCTATGTGGGAGGGGACTGTACACGAGTGTGAATACCAGGAGGCAAGGATCATTGGAGGCTATTTTGGAGGCTGGCTACCACATCTTCTAAAGTCAGTATGAAAATATACCTGTAAATAATAAGCAATACATATTTACTCATTATGGTCTTAAAAAGAATATTTAAAAAATTAACTTGAAATGCCAACTGACTTACTGGGTTGGCATTTTAAAATTACTAAGCAAAGCAAATAGGCGACAGTGGTTATTCAGTGGTAGAATTATAGTCTTCCGTGCAGGAGACCCAGGTTCAATTCCTGGCCAGTGCACCTTACGTGCAGCCACCACTCACCTGACAGTGGAGGCTTGCATGCTGTTATGATGCTGAGCAGGTTTCAACAGAGCGTCTAGACTAAGACAGACTAGGAAGAAAGGTGTGGTGATCGATTTCTGAAAATCAGCCAGTGAAAATCCTATGGATCATAATATTCTGATCCATTGTGCAGTGAACTCGATGGCTGCTAACGACGACAAAGTAAATATTTTATCAACAAAATTCCATGTCTCTGTGGTTCTTTGAGGTGGTATTTTTAGATGTAACACTTAAGAAACAGATTTTACTGGCTTTGATTTTGTTTTCTTATGAGATGAAGAGAGAGGGAATACCACATGTTACACAGCTGCTCCGTACAGAACCCTATTTGTGGTTCTTTAGGGGCATTATTCATTCAATCACCTTTTAAAAATTAATTTTTTTTAATTCCATGAATAGGAAATAATTTGCATGATTTTAAAAGTATAAAAATGTATCCAGTGAAAAGGCTCCCTCTCCCACCCCTGCCCTCATCCACCTAGTTCTCACCCATCCCCCAGAGGTAATCAGTTTTACTATCTTAACGTTCTTTCAGAGCTGTATTGTGCATATGGAAATTATATGACATTTCACCCTTTTTTACATAAAGGGTAGTATACTACAAACGCAGTTCTCTACCTTGCTTTTTTTAAGTTAATGCCGTAGAAATTTTTTATAAACCAATACATACAATTTTTTTCATTCTTTTTACCAGCTGATTGTTTTCTAATATTCAATTTTTATAATGTTTATTGATCATGGATTATTGGTCAAGCTCTTTGTAGGAGCTGGAGATACAAGAGCTAAAATTATAGATAAGAACCCCCTATCACAGGGATTATCGCCCATGGGAGTTACAGTTCAATTACTCTAAAATGAGGTGAGTTCTCTGATGGGGGAAGTACAGTGTGTAGTGGGAGTTCACAGGAAGGAGGGTGTATGTTAGTGTTGCGGGATCAGAAAAGGCTCCCCAAGGGGAATGAAACCTGTGACCTGAAGGATGATCAGGTACTAGCCCAATCAAGTTGGGATTCAGTATTTCAGTCAGAAGAAATAAAACTTTTAGAAACACAAAGCCTAGGCACATTCTTAATACTATGCTACACTGTAAGCCATGTTTATAAATAGTGATAAATGTACTGATTAAAGAATGAGACAAGTTAGAGGGGTTGAATCAGAGAAGATTTCACGTAGAGTAATAGCATTTTGAGTCTAATTTTGATAGAAGAATTTTAGGTGATCAAAAGGATCAGAGGCATATCCAGAGAAGAAATAGCATATTTAAAGACGCTGAAGTGGGGCAGAACAAGTCTTGAACAGTGGACATTGACTACTAGGTTTTGCTTAGCTAGAACAGAAATATGAATGATAGGATTCAATGAATGCATCTATTTATAAAAAGGCATTAATCATGTGGTTAAGAGTTTGGATTTCATTTTTAAGGAATCGAATGTCATGGGTATAGCAATGGTAAGGGTACTTTCTAAGTGCTAAGTAAGCGCTGGGTTGAGGTGCTTTTCATGGATTATCGAATTTATTTTTCTGAGCTTCCAGCAGGGAGTAACATGCTCAAATTATTTTTTACTATGTAAAATTAATTGGCTTTTAGAGAAGCTGAAGGTAGAGGAAATAGGAGGTTCTAAGAAAGGAGACCTGGTGGCGCAGTAGTTGAAGCAATTGACTTATATTGAAAGGTTTACAGTTTGAAACCATCAACTGCTCCATGGGAGAAAGATGTGGCAGTCTGCTTCCATAGAACTTTACAGGCCTTGGAAACCCTGTGGGGTGGCTATGAGTTGGAATCCACTCGACAGCAGTGGGATGAGTTTGGTTTTGTAATAGTCTGGTTATAAAATATTCAGCTACTATGGATAAAAGATGATTCTGAGAGAGATTGTGGTAAGACTGGAAAAAACAAACCAAAAAAAGAATTTTTGATAGTTTGGATATGAGACTAGGAATTAAAGCCAAAGTGTAAGCCTGTGTGATTGGGAAAATGATGGTGCTGTCTTTTTGTTGACAGTAATGTTGTAAAAAAAAAAAAAAAGGAAACTCAGAGAACAGTGACAACAGTGCTTGACACATTGTATTTCTTGTGTTGGAGTGAATATCCTAAAGAAATCTGAGACAGCAGAGAGACTGAGAAATGGAAAGTAAAGAGAAGTGTAATAATAGTGATAACAGTTCGTGATTTCTCAGTGTCTTGGAGGGTGCGTGGTATCTGTAAAGGAACTCTGAATAAAGATTTTACAAAAGCCAGGGAATACCTGATTTTAGCTCTAACTCGGTAGGTGCTTCAGAAACTATCAGAATATCTAGAGTTAATTCTCTCTCTTGCAAAGCAACATATCAGCAAGGTGTTCCCCCCCCTTCATTGTGTTTGTATTATTAATACTTTTGTTCTGTTGTTACTGTAACCTTCAAACATGAGAGGGGAAGAAACATTGCAAGAGATGTAGAAGCAAGGACGCATCTGCTATAGATAGTACTCTTTTTTTCTCTGTAAAATACCCTGATATCCTCAAAATTAATTCTAGTTTCTTTTCTTTGCCCCTCAAGGGAGTTAACCCGGGTGCCAGGGTACTGTCTGGCACCTTTCTTCCTTAGCTTTGAGTAAACTGATATGCACAGACACATGCATGGTATGTCCACTGTGAGTCCAATTATTTAAAAGTACTAAATGTTGGTGACTTCCTGCCCATGTAATATTTGATCCTGTTCTTTGTATGCATAGACAAAGGTTGAATTTGCATCTTAGTGAATTTTGTGTGTATCTGTGTGTGCATGTGTGTTCTTCCTCATGATTTTATTTTGGAACAGTTTTAATAAAATTTATAATTTTCAGGAAAACCTGAAAACTGCATTTTTAAAACTAAATTGGGAAGTATATATTTTTCCTCACAGGCTATGAGTAAATGATTAAAATTTATGTATAGATATTCAGTTAAATATGAACACACTAGTAAGTACAGAAAACTTTGTACTATTTGGCTAATACATACAGTATTGCATTTAAAAACCAATGTTTATTTATAAATTGATTATGGTAATTAGTTCATAATATACTGTTTATTGGTGCCCCAGTCACCCAGTGGTTAAGAACTTGGCTGCTAACCAAGAGGTAGACAGTTTGAATCCACCAGGCACTCCCTGGAAACCCTATGGGGCAGTTCTATTCTGTCCTGTAGGGTCGCTATGAGTCAAAACTGACTTGACAGCAACAGGTTTGGCCTTGTTAATACTATGTATTAAGAGCCCTGGCAGCACAATGGTTAAGCACTTGGCTGCTGACCAAAAGGTTGGCGGTTTGAATCTACCAGCTGCTCTGTGGGAGAAAAGACCTGGTGATCTGCTTCCATAAAGACTACAGCCTAGGAAACCCTATGGGGCAGTTCTGCTCTGTTCCATCAGGTCACTATGAGTTGGAATTAACCGGATGTCACACACCAACAACATATTATTTATTAATTTTAAAAGGATAGCATTATTATTATTAAATGTTTATTAATGTTATTAATGTTAAATTACATTTTAAAAATGTTGGTTAAATTTTATTTTCTTGGAAGTAATTTGGTTAACTTAGTATAGTGTATTTAATTGTGCTGTAAAGATTATTTTTTATTCTTTTACTTTATTTCTAGTAGTTTGTCTTAGAATATTTCTTTTCAAAGTTTAAGCTTAGTCATTTGTCATAGTTAAATGAAGAATAGTATTTAGCTACAAATGAACATGCTTATTTTGAGAAAGATGCTTTCTGAAAAGTGCGTTTTAAATAAACTGGAAAAATACCCAGTAGGATAGCTAAAAGTTAAAGTCACCCCTGATCTTGTATTTCTCATCTCACATCCTTTTTAATCATTCTGAATAACTCATTTTTGTTATAAAAATGTACTCACAAGAACTCATGTATTCATTTTTGTCATTCTCATGTCTGCTTTTTACCATATATAAAAAATAAGTAGTGTTTTCTTACATTTTCCTAATTAAAAGCAAAAACAGAATATGGTTATTTCTAGATAAGTTAGATTTTCTTAAAGTGTATTATTACTGATATTTACTCCCAGACTCACTTCTCTTTGCCGCCTAAAAAGTTTCTGATTCATTCCTCCCCCCCAAATCTGTGTATACACAGGAAAATCAAACAAAATTTTAATATTAGCAAGTACCATAAATCCTCACAACTGGACCATTAAGCAACATCATGATAAATGGAGAAAAGATTGAAGTTGTCAAAGATTTCATTTTACTTGGATCTACAGCCAATGCCCGTGAAAGCATCAGTCAAGAAATCATATGAAGCATTGCATTGGGAAAATCTGCTGCAAAAAACCTCTTTAAAATGTTAAAAAGCAAAGATATCACTTTAAGGACTAAGGTGCACCTGACCCAAGCTGTGGTGTTTTCAACTGCCTCATATGCATGCAAAAGCTGGACAATGAATAAAGAAGACCAAAGAAGAAGTGATGACTGAATTATGGTGTTGGTGAAGAGTATTGAATATGCAGTGAACTGCCAGAAGAATGAACAAATCTGTCTTAGACAAAGTGTAGCCAGAATGCTCCTTAGAAGCAAGGATGACAAGACTTTGTCTCACATACTTTGGGCATGTTATCAGGAGGGACTAGTCCCTGGAGAAGGACATCATGCTTGGTAAAGTAGAGGATCAGAGAAAAAGAGGAAAACCCCGAACAAGATGGGTTGTAACAGTGGCCACAATAATGGGCTCAAGCATAACAACAATGTGAGGATGGTGCAGTACCAGGCAGTGTTTCATTCTGTTGTATGTAGGGTCGCTGTGAGTCGAACAGCCTCAATGGCACTTAGCCACAACAACCATAAAGATATATTCGGAAAAAAAAGCTAGATCCCATAAACCAAAATTTAGTTACTTTCAATTCTTAGTTTTAGATTATCCACACAACTACTTCTTTGTAGAAACCAAAAAACACCAAACCCATTGCCATCAAGTCGATTCCAACTCATCGCAACCCTACAGGATCAGAGTAGAACTGCCCCATACAGTTTCCAAGGAGCGCCTGGTAGATTTGAACTGCCGACCTTTTGGCTAGCAGGTGTAGCTCTTAACCACTACACCACCAGGGTTTCCACTTCTTTGTGTAGATATATTTAATGCAAATAGATATGACTAAACCAGAATATGCTATTGAGCAACCAGTGATGTCCACAGGTTTCATGAAAATGTGGGAAACTTTTCTGAAATATTTTCTGAAACATTTTTCTCCCCTTAAACCTCATGAATTACATCTCCCTTTTGCCAAGAGAAAAAACAAAAGCTGTCTTTATTAGAAATTGTAGAACATCCCTTGGGTGCTTTATAATAGAGTTTGTAAACTAGAGCATACTCTCAGTCTGGCAGGAGTCTTGACATCAGCCCTGGGCCTCCTTAATTTGGGGACATCCACACCTGTAATCCTGTTTTTTGATGCACAACCCAATATCCAGCACCGCTCTAGCAGTTTGTCCCAATTGAGAGCATATTTTTACCTCTTAGAAATTGTTTTCTCAGTGGAGTAGATTGTCTTCTTGTACATACCATATAAAGTTCCTTTTCCATTCTGGCCATTTATTGAATTTAAATCACTGTTGTACAGATCACAAACAGAAAACCCTTCTATATCAGAATTTACAGTCATGTTGCCTTATACCTTAGTTTAACCTAAATACTTATGGTATTTATTAATGAGCTAGGTCTGAGGTATCCAGATTTGAACTTTGGCCCCTGTGCTTACTTAAGTCGAGGTTGAGGAGGAGAGATAGAAAAAGATAATGTACTCACATAATTTTAGTTTTGCTTGTTTGTTTTTTAATAAGTACAGTAGGGGAGTATGGCCTGAACAGCCTTTTGAAAAATGAATGAGGGAGAGGTAGAGCATGCCAGGCATAAGAATTAAGATCCGTAGTAAGAAGCACTTCAGGAAGATAGTGATTAAGAGCTCAGCCCAGGGTCGACCTACCAGAATTCTTCCTGGTTTCTTCTCTAGAGTAATACTCTCTTGTGGAACCTCAAACACCAGTTTCCTCGTATGTACATGTCTGTGTCAGTATACCTGTGTCGTGAAGTTGTTATGACAATTACATGAGATAATTCACCTAAAAAGGCTTAACAGAGTACCTGGCGAGGATAAATATTAAATCAGTGTCAGCTGCTATTGTCATCATCATCTTGAAACTTTATGGCCAATGTTTACTTGGCTGGTGTACTTTGGGAATAGGATGATTATTTCCAATTTGAGGGCATATGTTTAGTGTTCATTATTATAGCTGTCATTTGATGCTTACTGTAAGTAGCATCTCAGCTTCCCATTAATGGATCATTTTAGGTTTTTATATGTGCTCACACTTTTCTATTTTCTGAAGTACCATTTTACTTATTGCCTATGTGTACCAGAAAATCACAGAATTTAAAGCTAAAAGGAGTCTTAGATCATCATTTTTATGTAATTCAGATACTATTTTTAACAGAATGTATATTTTTGTATGTGTCTTTACTTAAAAAAATAGTAAAATTAAATCATTTTCTCTATTTGTTACCTTAGCGAAACTGGGGGCTAGTTGATATTTCTTTTATTCTATGTTTTTTATTTTTACTGAGAACTAAAGTGAAAATAATAATAAATATATACAAAAAATATAGTAATGCTCTTTGAATTTTCTCCAAGTAAGGATTTGCCTCTGATTAACTAATTTAAAAAAGATTTGACCTCTGGGAGTATCATACTTAATATAGGATTCCTTATTTCCTTTCACAAGGGCTAGAAAGACATCCTCCACTTTAAGTAGTTATACTTAATAAAGATGATTGCTAAACTGAGCCAAGGTTTTTTTTTTTTTTTTAATGTAACTGAATATGGCATTTTTTTTAATAGGTGTTCTCAGAGGAATCTTTCTCCTTTTAAAGCACTTAGTAGCCATATGAGCACAGTCTGTGTGTGAAGGGAGTGTGAGGTCTACAACCCCTTTGCAGTTGACAATTTGGCCTTTTCATCCTGGTTCTGAGAGTAGGACCACACCTGAAGCCAAAGAGTAGGGACAACCCAACTAAGAGGAATCGGCTTGCGGGCCTTATGCTTCCTAAGCCTCAGGAAGCCCATGGTGATGCCAATAAAAGTCTGGGAAGACAGAGGATCACGGGAGCTTTCTGGGTTGGAGAATGCAGGGCCAGGAGAAGCAGAAGCTGGTGTTCTGTAACAGCCAAGTGGCAGCAGAGTGGTCTGAGAGGAATGGGCCAAGAACTATAATGCTTAGGACAGTGACAGCACCAGAAGCAGTGGAGACCACAAATTGGCTTGGGGAGTGGAAGAAACCCCATTTGAGAATAAGAGGCCCAAAGCAGAGCAGAGCGGTGGTATAAGCCCAGAAGAGACTTGGGAGACCCTATGCAGGTGGTCTGTCCCTGCCTGCCAAGCCTGGGTGAACCCCCCTGTAGGGGTTGCCCTCAGAGCAGTTTTTGCTTTAAGAGCTGGGACCAGCCCACGGCTGACCTGAGGCTCCTGGTTGAGAATTGAACCAGTCAGTGACAGGGGTGAGAGCCAGCCAGGATTAGCCACAGAGAGAACCCAGGATGTAAGAGTGAACATCGATTTCTTCCATGGAAAGAACCTAACCCGTTGCCATCAATTCGATTCCGACTCACAGCGACCCTGTAGAACAGAGTAGAACTGCCCCGTAGAGTTTCCAAGGAGTGGCTGGTGGATTCAAATTGTTGACCTTTTGGATAGCAGCCAAGCTCTTAACCACTGGACCACCACGGCTCCGTTTATTTAAGATTGAACATTAATTTCTACTTATTGTTTGTTATTTTCCATTTACTCCATCATTAAACTGTTATTTACTGTTGAATTATGTTATCTACTGTTTGAATTATAGTGTTGGTGAAGAAGATTGAATAGACCATGGACTTGTGCTGATGCGCTGGGAGTGTCTTGTGTGTTCTGACTCTGATAAGCAGACGTGATGTTATTAGTGAACAATGTGTGTGTGCACCACAATAAATAAATTTGTATTGTTAAAGCAACCTGTGCATGTACAGCAGGGAGTAAAATCAAGTGTAAGAAATAGAAGCTTTTCTGGTAGAATACAAAGCAAAATGACTTGTGAACTGTGTTGACATTGATAGATTAACTCATTTATGCAAAATATATTTGAGAGCCTGCTGTGTATCTTACAATTATGGCACTGCTAATATAGGAATGAACAAGTCAGATGAAGCCCCTGATTCTGGGGTGTTTACTTGGGAAAAGATAGGTAAACAAGCCAAAAAGTAAGACAGTTTTAGACCATAACAGGTGTAATTAAGGAAGTAGTGTGATGTTCTAGAGTAGACTGTAAGAGTTTGGGCCTGGGGCAGACTGCTTGAGATAGACTGATCAGAAAAGACTTCTGAGGATTTGATGTTACCCAAAGGATATGAAGCAACTAGCCACGCAAAGAGGTGACCTAAAAGCTTTCAGTTATAGAGAATTGCTGTTAGGTGCCGTTGAGTTGCCTCATAGCAGCTCTGTGAATAACAGAAGGAACACTGCTTCATCCCATGCCATCCTCACAATTGTTGTTATGCTTAAGCCCATTGTTGTAGCCGCTGTGTCAGTTCATCTCACTGAGAGTCTTCCTGTTTTTTGCTAATCCTCTACTTGAGCAAACGTGATGTCCTTCTTCAGGTGCTGGTCCCTACTGAGAACTTGTCCGAAGTATGTGAGACGAAGTCTCGCCATCCTTGCTCAGGAGCCCTGATGAAAAAAAAAAAAGAAACCCAGCTCAGCTGCTAACAAAAACATCAGCAGTTCAAATCCACCAGCTGCTCTTTGGAAACCCTATGGGACAGTTTTCCTCTGTCCTATAGGATCACTGTGAGTTAGAATCGACTTGATGGCAGCAGCTTGTTGTTCTGTTTTGTTTCGTTTTTAATTTTAGGAAGTCCATGGCATATTCAGTATTCTTCGGCAATAGCATAGCTTAAATGTGTCAATTCTTCTTTGGTCTTCCTTATTCATTGTCCAGGTTTCCTACGCATATGAAGTGATTGAAAATACGATGACTTGGGTCAGGTGCACCTTAGTCCTCAAAGGGACACCTTTACTTTTTAACACTTTAAAGAGGTCTTTTGTAGCAGATTTGCCGGTTGCAATACGTCATTTGATTTCTTGACTGCTGCTCCCATGGATGTTGATTGTGGTATAAAAAAAGCCATTGCCGTCAAGTCAGTTCTGACTGGTAGTGTCCCTATTGGACAGAGCAGAGCTGCCCCATAGGGTTTCCAAGGAGTGCCTGGTGGATTTGAACTGCCAACCTTTTGTTTAGCAGCCATAGCTCTTAACCACTATGCCACCAGGCTTTCCAGTATAGAGAATAGCAACTACAAAGAAACCTGCAGTGCAAAAGAATTTGTTGTATTTGAGTTTGGTATTTTAAATGCAGATGAAAGCCACTGGAAAGTTTTAAGCCGATACAATCTGATTTTATAAAAAATCTCTGGCTTCTTTGTAGAAGTTGCATGATAGTGGCTCAGGAGGGAAAGCAGAGAGTATGGGTATAACAGAAAATAGGTTTGTAGATTTCTTGGGGGGAAAGTAAGAACATTCATTTTTCTTCTATTAATAAAACAAGAAGCTATATCTCTAACAATGATGAAAGAAGGTAGTAGCAGTTTTAAGAGAGAATAGAAGACAGCTGTGTCAGGAAGGTGACTTTACTAAGGATCATACTGAGTTGGGACAGCATTGAGCACCTGTGTGAGCTTTGTGCTTCTGAATTTAAAGTGCAACCAATCAGCCTGGTTAAATAATTTTTCTCCAGCAATGTTCGGTTGCTTGAACTAAGGCATGTAGAAAGCATGTAACTGAGCTCAACCTAGATTGGGGTTTGCCTGATAAATATGATAGATGGAGTAGGAAAGATACTCCTTCACTCCCTGGCCCTAGGTAGAATGGGTATGAGAAGTGGGGGGGATCTCCATGAGAGTAAAGAGTAATTGTTAAGAGGACAATAAAGGTAGACTACTTAAGTTTGAACCCCATTTATTACTTATATCTATTAATAGCTGTATGTATATTTTCTTATCTGTAAATGTGGATAGTAATAGTATGCATCTCATAGGGCCATTGAGAGATTAAATGAACCAAAATATGCAAAGCAATTGAACAGGACCTGGCATTTAGAAAGCATAATATATGGTTTGCTAAAATGTTGCTGCTACAGCATCAGAGAAGGTGGTATATTTAGAGAATAGTTAAAATTAGGAGGTGAGGGTGATGGTTACACATGATTAATGTAATCAGTATCACTAAATTGGTATACCTCAAAAAATGTTGAATTGGCAAACATTGTGTTAGATATTTTACAACAATAAAAAATAAATTAAAAAAATGAATCTTAATGTAAACTATGGACTTGAGTTAATAGTGTATCAATATTGGTCACCAATTGTAACAGATGTACCACAATGATATGAGATGTTAGTAATAGGAAAAACCACAGGAAGAGAAGGGATGTATGGAAACTCTGCACAATTTTTCTGAAACCTAAAACTCTAAAATATAAGTTTTTTTTTAAAAAAAATGTAGGAGGTGGCAGGATATACAGAGAAAAGATCCATTGATCACATATATGGAGTTTCACAGAGTGCATTCCATTAGGACGTTTGGAACAGCAGTAAGGGGTTGGGATGATGGGCCAGATTAGGGGAATTACAGAGCAGTTCGAGAATCAGAGGTATAGTGGGTGACCTTAATCTCTTTTAAAATACCTGATAACTGTTGTCTTCTACCCTTATTTTTAGCCATCTAGGAAAGTTTCCAGTTTTCTGAAGAGACTAATTCCATGAGTTGATTAAGTGATTTGCTAAAATTTAGTGACAGTGAAACCTAGATATTTTGACCAAAATGAAATAGATTTAATAATTACCACATTCAGATGGTAATAATTATTGAACGGAAGTTTTTCATTTAGTCAAAAAAGTTTGGAACGAGCTCCCACTTTATGTATAGGATTTTCTTCTAAGTACATTTTATAATCAAGTAGAGTTTTATCCTTTTTTCCCCTTTCTTTGCATGGTACTTGAAATAATTCATTCATTTATATCCTTGGGATGTGATAAAACACCTAGACAGCCCCCAAATATATCTTTAGAATATCTGAATACTTCTCTTCACCCCTTCCCAGACTTTTCATGGAAAAGGACGGAGGCAAGAGGGAGAGATCAGCCAGTGACAGCAAACTAGCCACAGTATCTTTGTGTAAACAAAACAAAACAAAATAAATCCATTGCCTTCGAGTCGATTCCAACTCATAGTGACCCTGTGGCATAGCCCCCAGAGTCAGATAGGATACCAAAAAAAAAAAAAAAAAAAAAAGGAGAGGATAGTCCCATTGGTTTTAAGTTGAGCCTCAGGTCAAGCCCTGTTACTACTCTGTATTATCTATTGCTGAATAACAAATTACCCCCAAACTCAGTGACCCAAAACAGCTGCCTTTCTGTAGGTCATGAATTTAAGAGGCTCAGCCGTGTAGTTCTGGCACAGGATCTTGAAGTTGTAGTTAAGATATCAGTTGGGGATGTAGTCAAATGAAGCCTTGACTGGGGATGGAGGCTCTTCTAAGATGGCTCATTCATATGGCAGAAGCTCTCAGTTCCTCATCACAGGGACCTCTCCACAGAGCTACATGAAGTGTCCTCGTGACATGGCAGCTAGCTTCCCCCACAGCTAGTGATTGAAGACAGAAAATAAGAAAGCTGCAGTGCCTTTTATGACCTAGTATTAGCTGTTGTACCTTACAACTCATGCCTTATTCTTTCCATTACAATTGAGTCACAAAGTTCACCCCAAGGGAGGGGAGAAGGATTAGGTACCAATTTTTGAAAGAGCTATCAAAAAATTTGAGGAAATTTTTTTAAACCACCACATATTCTTACCAGTTTTATTCAAAGTAAAATTTACTTCATAACAGCTGATGTTCCCTCATATTCCTTCATACTGTATGTTCATTAATTGCTCCAAATCATTTCTTTATTTGTTTTTTATTTTTCTATGTCCTTGATGTTTCCAATCTTACTCTATTTTAGGATCAAAACTAAGTGAAGGGGTAGAAATGTCAGAAATATTATCGTTTGTAAATGTGGCAGGGAAATAATATGACTTATAAACTGAAGTAAGTGCCAGAGAATTTCATACTGTTCTATATCCCTAAATTCTTATAGTTGTTTTTTCAGTTCTAGGAGGAAGTAGTTCAGTGATAGAATTCTTACCTTCCACGCAGAAGATCCGGGTTCAATTCCCAGCCAGTGCACCTCAAGCTCAGCCAACACCCATATGTCAGTGGAGGTTTGTGTGTTGCTATGATGCTGAACATATTTCAGTGGAGCTTTCAGACTAAAATGGACTAGGAAGAAAGGCCTGGTGGTCTACTTCCAAAAAATCAGCCAGTGAAGCCCTATGGATTACAATTGTCCATTCCCCTTGTTCATGGGAACTTCGTGAATTGGAGGCCAACCAGATGGCAGCTAACAACAAAATAGCAGGAAGAAACTCATGGGTGGCTGTCTTGGAATACTTCATGTCTTTGCATGCTAGCTGACCAGAGTTTCCATCACTTCTAACTCAAGAGACACTTTAAAGTTAACTTTTAACTTTGTAGCCAGATCATCTGAACCTGTTTTAATACTTTACATTGTAACTTTGGTTCCTCCTGCAAACTGTTGTAGGTAATGATTTTACATGACCTTCGAACTGGCCTCTAGTAGGAGTCTGTGGGAGGATGAACACAGAAGAGGTGGAGTTATTGAGTGACTCTAAATACAGAAACTATGTAGCTGCAATTGACAAAGCACTGAAAAATTTTGAATACTCCAGTGAATGGGCAGATTTAATATCGGCACTTGGAAAACTTAACAAGGTATGTCTGCTTTATCCATTTCAAAAGGGAGTAAAAATTTTTAAAAATCTGCATCTGTACTTGTTGAATTTCTCAATCTTGAAGTAAAGAAATTAAAAACATAACCAACCCACAGAATTATTTTTTGTAGTGCTATTTTACTTCATGAATTCTATGCCTATGTAGTCTGGCATATTGTTAAGGCTTTAGAAGTTCTAATTCGAAGAAACAATAGTGCTTAAAAATATAATTATTACCATCATTATTACTGGTAAAAACATAAGACAAGGGAGCAAATATGCTAACCATGAGGACTAATAAGTTTCTGTTATTGAGCATTAGATAATAGTCTAAAGTTCCTGACAACAAAATGAATAACTGCAAATGGAAAGCAGCAACTACTGTGTCTTTTCTAAGTGGTATATAGCAGCAAGGAAACATTTTATGTCCGGTTGAGCCATAGTTATATACAGCACGTTTTACAAGGCAACTCTTAGTTCTTGTAGCTTGGGCTTGAATAATCTTTCTTGACATGTCTGGCTATTAACCACTATTATCATGGTGGCATCACTGACCAACTCCTAGTATTTAATTTTGGCACTTAAAAAAAAAAAAAAAGCTTAGGTTAAATTTTTCTCACCTCACACCCATAGTTTTTTGTTTTTGTCTTTTTTCATAGTTGTTATCAAGTAGGAATGCTTCTAAATATTAAGGAGGCTGGAGGGCATATAAGAAAGGACAGATCTTCCAAAAACTATTTTAATATCAGCTTAGCATACAATTTTTAGGAAAGAAATTAGTCTTAAAATATGTACCAAGGACACTAGTTTTCAACCTGATATTCACCACAGATAATCACTTTGATACTTTGAAAAGAAAAGCTTCAATTTCAATGTGCCATGAATTTATTTTAAAATTACACTCAAACTTCTGTTTGACGTGTTAGCTTCTAACATTGGTCATTTGAGGTTTGAAAAATTCTTTATTTCACGACATGCTGAAGTAATTAGAAGTTACATCCAAAAGTATGTGTTTGCATAAATGTTGTTAGGTTTTTTGTCTTCGTGAAGCTCTTACTAGAAAATATTTTTAAAAGCAATTCATTAAATTATTGATATTAATTTGCATAAATAAGTACATAATTAGTTTGTTTATAAACAGATTTCTCTGTATCTAGATAGGACAAAGTAGGATACCCAAGTCATTGAAGAAATTTGCCTAAAATTTCTTCATTGTGGAAGAGGCAAGGGTTGTGTGTGTGTATGTATATGTATATATATATATATATTTATATATATATATAATGTATGTGTGTTATTTCCTAGAGATAGACTAAATATATGTCATAGTTACAAATTTTGTTTATTAATATACTGAATTTTCACTTCCTTGATACAAGTTTTCCAATTCAGAAATGATGCTGTGTTTTGCTCTTTTTCTCCTTTTTCTTTGGTGTTAATAGAATTTCTTTATTGACACAATTTGTGTTATATATCATTAAACATCCTTCTGCAGAGATAGTTGTGGTAGTAATTATATTTTTCTAAAAAATATGTATAAATATTGACTCTTTGTTCCTATCTCCAACATTCACATTAATACTGGTAATCTAGAAATGGAACACAGCTGGTTTGAAAGAATAAAATGTTTTTCATTGCTATATTCTTATTGTTTTATTTCCAAAAACCTGCTTTTCATTATCTACAGATCTAATTTTATTTACATTCATTACATCAAATTTAAAACTGATTTGAAGGCTTGTAGTAGGAGGAACACTGAAAATGTTTTATCTAGGTGGACCTCAGAGACTTCACTCTTCAATGAACTGGGAGTTCCAGTGCTGGCTCTTCTGCCAGCGTGTTGGCAGGTTATTTTATACACCTCAACCTCGGTTCTTTTTTCATGAAATAAAGCGCTTGTATTTCTTTCAAGTTCCATTTCTAGCATATTATTCTGCATTTCACTTGGAAACCTCATTCTGGTTTATGTTATTCTATCAGGACTTTAATACTGTATTCTGGGTTTATGCTGAGGGACCACATTTATCAGATCTTTATATTACTTAAAATAACTAATGTCCTTTGGGTTGTTTCCAAGAGAGAATTTTCTTATATAAATTCTGCCCTGAGCATTATCTCTAAAGAAGTAAGTATTATGGTTGCATAAAGAAAGAAAAATAGTTTTGTTCAACTGGGAAATTACGTTTGTTGGAAACAAAAAGGCAAAGAAAAGGTAGGGAAAATTTAGTAATTGTTAGGTATTTTTTTTTCTTGTTATGAACATTTTGTTAATTGTGTAGAAACCTAAGTATTTCATATAGCAGTAATGGGTATTGCAGTAATTTCCATCTCATATAGGTTCTTATAAGCGTTAGAATTACTTGCCGTATATGATATATTACATCTGTGGTCCTTGCTTTTCCAACTATGTACCTGTGGAGAGGTCAGATTTTCCTTACGTATATCAGACAAGCATATGCTGACATTCATATGATAATCCATTTATCTTCTAAGTCAGACATTAAAGATTTGTAAAAATCAAAAGTGATATCTCTTCAAAATTTTTTTGGAAAATATTGTTATTTTCATAAAAATATTTTATATCTGTTAACATGTAATGGGTTTATTATTTTTTTGACAAATCAAATACTTTTTTTAAATTCTCAGTTTTAATTTCTAGTGTGACAAATTTTGATAATACTATGTGAGAAAATAAAAATAAAATATTTTTGTTTTTCTCAACTGCATTAAAATATTTTCTTTAAGGTTTTACAAAATAATGCAAAGTACCAGGTAGTACCTAAAAAGTTGACCATAGGAAAACGCCTAGCTCAATGTCTGCATCCAGCATTACCTGGTGGAGTTCATCGGAAAGCACTTGAAACATATGAAATTATCTTTAAAATCATTGGACCTAAGCGACTTGCCAAAGATCTTTTTTTATATAGGTAAGAATAATTTTAATATCTATTTTATTATTATTTATGTGTAATGTAAATAAAATATATTTTTAGCTGTTTAGTACTTTTTGCAGTAAAAACTAAAAAATTGAAAACTAATGACTTTCTATGTATCAGTTCTAAATATTTTTATAGTTAAATAGTTGAGAAAATTTAGAATATTCATCAGAGTAAGATTATTTTTTATTCTTAGTTGTCACTTGTATGAAAATTTTCATTCAGAACTGTGGAGACTACAGTATAATCTACCTTTTTAAGCTTGAGAACTACCCTGTGAAACAATAAGATACCTTGATCTCTCAAGCAGCATTCAACATTGCTGACCATTCTCTACTTGAAAAAAATCTACCTGAAATAGTTCTACCTTTACTTCTTTGTTTTTAGTGTTCTGTAGTTTTACTTTGATGTGTTTAGAGGTAGATTTCTTTTTATTTATCCTGATTGGGATTTGTTGGGGTTTTAAAATCTATGAATTGGTGCCTCTCATCAATTTTGGAAAGTTTTTAAGCATTTTCTCTTCAAATTGCCCTTAATTCATCTATTTTCTTTTCCCTTTTTAGAATTGAGTCAACATATATTCGATCTTCTCATTCTGACCTTCCTGTCTCTTAATTTCTCTTCTATATTGTCCAACTTTTTGTCTCTTAGTGCTTGATTCTGCGTAATTTTTTCTAACCTATCTTTCAGGTCACAAATTTCCTCTCTGTGTCTCTCTTTTTATAACTACTTTTTTTTAATTGTTGATAAAATTTATATACAATAAAATTCACAAATCATAAATGTTCAGTTTGAGTTTTGACAACTGTAGTCAAGTGTGTATAATCACCACTCAAAACAAAATATAGAATACTTCTGTCATTACAGAAAGTTCTCTCCTACCTAGCCAAAACCCTCAACCTGCTGCTATGTATATATTTTTTCCTCCAGTCTGTGACTTGCCTTTTTACTTTCTTAATGGTGTCATTGAAGAACCTTTGGTTCTTTATGTAGTCTTTGAGGAAGTTCTTAATTTTAGTAGAGTCCAACTTAATCAGCTTTTTCTTTTATGGGTAGTCCTTTTTTTATTTCTTGTTTAGGGAATCTTTGCCTGGTATGTGGTTGCTAGCTAGAATAACCTTTGTCAACTTTGCTTATTATTTCTAGTTTTTGGATTCTTTTATAATGTCTACATATATAATGTCATCTGTGAATACTGACAACTTTCTTTTCCAATTTTAATGTAAGTTTTCTTTGTTTTGTTTTTTGCCTTGTTGTACTGGCTAAGACCTATAATACTGTGTTGAGAGAAATAATTGTGAATATTTTTGTCTTGTTTCCTACCTCAGGTAGAAAAGCGTTCAATGTTTTTGAAGTTTAATAAACCTTTCATTCCTGGAATATTTACAATTTACTCATGATTTATAATCTTTTAAATATCACTGGTTTTTTTTTTTTTTTTTTTAAAGTTTCCACACCTATGTTCACTAGAGAGTGGCTGTCCTTTTACATTTTTTGTCAGGTTTTAGTGTCAAGTTTATGCTGACTTCATAAAACGAGTTGGGAATTGTTCCCTCCTTTTCTATTTACTGGAAAAGCTTTTTATAACCTTGATCTTATTTCAGAAACCCTGGTGGCATAGTGGTGAAGTGCTACAATTGCTAACCAAAATGTCAGCAGTTCAAATCCACCAGGCACTCCTTGGAAACTCTGGGGCAGTTCTACTCTGCCTTATAGGGTCGCTATAAGTCGGAATCGACTGGATGGCAACCAGGTGATCTTATTTCTTCTTTTAGTATTTGGAAGATTTCATCATTGAAGCCATCTGGAGTTTACCTTTCTGGGAGGGTTTGTAATTACAGATTTAATTTCTTTAGTAGTGCATATAAGTCTATTCAAATGTTCTGTTTTTCATGTCAATTCTGTTAAATTTTTTTCTTAGGAATTTGTCCATTTCATCTAAATATTTTAAATGTATCAGCTTAAAGTTGTTCATAATATACTCTTGATTGTCTTTGTAATATGTATAGTCTATAATGGTGTCTTTCTTTTCACTCTTGACATTGGCAACTGAAGCCATCCTTGTTTTGGCTTTGATCAGTTTCCTCAGGAGTTTATTAACTTTTTTAGGATTTTTTTAAAAAAATTTTTAGCTCCACTCTACAAGTACGTTTTCTTTTTCTTTAATTTCTGCTCAACTAAACCTTCTCTGACTGCCCAATTTAAAACTGCAGTACATATTTCTGATCAAATCTCCCTGTTCTCCTCCTGTGCCTTCTTTTTCTTCTCTGTGAAATATACCACTATCTGACATACATGTGTTTTTTAATTGTTTTGTTTTATACCTTCTGCCCTACTCCCCAAAGATAAACTTCCTGAGGGCAGGGACTTCTTTGCATGATTTGTTATTTGCTCTATTCTTAGCACCTTGAAGAACCTGACAGATAATACGCACTTAATAAATATTTATCTAATGAATCTAAAGAAATTATATTTGTTGTAATTCAATTCTTTGATATTATAAAAGATTTCTAAAGACAAATGAATATGGATATCATAAGAAAAATACCTTATGAGGTCAGTAATAATAATAATTCCAAAGAACAACACCAAAAAAAAAAAAAAGCTGGAAGAATTGCTGCATCAGTTGTATGTGATTTTCATATAACTGATAGATTTTTCCTTTAAGAAAAGCCCTTGCTTAACATAACTCATACTTGCTACTTTTTAACTCGTAAATAACAGAAGCTTTACCTTAAGAAATACAGTTAATTTACAAAACTGCAGTATACCTATTTTTCTAAATTGCTTATTATATATTTAAAAAAAAAACCAAACCCATTGCTGTCAAGTTGATTCCGACTCATAGCCACCCTATAGGACAGAGTAGAACTGCCCCATAGGGTTTCCAAGGAGCACCTGGTGGATTTGAACTGCTGACCTTTTGGTTAGCAGCCGTAGCACTTAACCACTTTGCTACCAGGGTTTTCAGCTTATTATATAAGAATAATAAATTAATTATGGTATGCCACTTCTAAAATATAGCACACATTCTTATGTATATCCATATTATAGAGTAAAATTTTATTGTTAGTCTATACTTTTTTTTTAAGGTATAGCTCATTTAAGAACTAAAGTTTATATTAATGTTAAATTTTTAATTTTTATTAAGTAATGATTTCTTTAATTTCAAGATTTATGGTTTAATATAATAAGATAGAAACATTTCTAAAGTTTTATGCCTACTACATGGTGAAATACCATATTGCCTTCTTAAACTTCATTTACTTTAATATGATGTGATGGGCAAAGGTGTTATTTAAGAAGCCTAAGAATGCAATTTGAGTATCTTAGGATATTTTAATGAGTATGTACAGTAAGCTTTTGGTAACTGAAATTGGGATTTCAGGCTAGTGAGAGATTGATTTTAGTACAGTAGACATTTAGGTGGCAGGTGAAGCCAAGAGAATAGTTTAGATCACCCAGGTAGATTATGAATAACGAGGAGGGAGAAAAGATAAATAAAAGGATCAAGAATCTCTTCTGGTTTATAGCTTTAGGTCAGACAGATAGATGGTGATACGTTTTTTGTTTTGATGTGCTGAAATATATATCAACAAAACTTGCCATTTTAACTGTTTTTAAGTGTGCAATTACATGTGCAACCATCACGACTATTTCCAAAATTCTTCATCACCCCCAACAGAAACTCAGTACCCACTAAACAAAAACTCCCCAATCCTTTCTCCCCTCAACCCCTGGTAACCACCAATAACTTCTTTTTTTTCCTTTAATTTTATTGTATTTTAAGTGAAAGTTCAGAATGCAAAATAGTTTCTCATTCAGAAATTTATACACAAACTGTTTTTTTGACGTTGGTTGCCATCCCCACAATGTGTCAGCAGCCTCCCCATTTCCCTTTATACCCCGGGTTCTCCGTGTCCATTTGTGTTAGTTTCCCTGCCCCTTCCTGTGCTCTCATCTTTGATTTGGGCAAGTATTACCTATTTGGTCTCATGTACTTGATTGAACTAAGAAGCACATTCCTTACATGTGTTACTGTTTGTTTTATGGGCCTATCTAATCTTTGGCTGAAAGGTGGACTTTGGGAGCGGCTTCAGTTCTGAGTTTCAGGATGCCTGGGGCCATTCTGGGGGGTTCCTCCAGTCTCTGACCAGTAAATCTGTTCTTTTTTTTGTGAATTCAGATTTTGTTCTACTTTTTTCTCCTGCTGTGTCCAGAATCTTCTGCTGTGATCCCTGTCAGAGCTGTCTGTGGTAGTAGCCATGAACCATCTATTTCTTCTGGGCTCAGGCTGCTAAAGGCTGTGTGATTCATGTGGTCCATTAATCGTTTGGACTGATATTTTCTTTGTGTCTTTGGTTTTCTTCATTCTCCTTTGCTCTGAAGGCGATGGGGCCAATAGATGTATCTTAGATGGCTGCTCATAAGCTTTTGAGACCCCAGATGCTACTCACCAAAGTAGGATGTAGAACATTTAGTTTATGAATTATATTATGCCAGTTGACCTAGATGTTCACCGAGATCATGATCTCCAGCCCTCACCCCAGTAACTCAGTCCCTCAAGGTGTTTGGATGTGTCTAGGAAGCTCCTATGGCTTTGCCTTGGCCAAGTTATGCTGACTTCCCCTATATTGTGTGTTGTCTTTCCCTTCACCAAAATTAACACTTGTCTACTATCTAGTTAATGATTTCCCCTCTCCACCCCTTCCTCTTAACCATCAAAGATTGTTTTTTTCTGTGTGTAAACCTTTTCTTGGTTTTTATAATAGTGGTCTCATATAATATTTGTCCTTTTGTGATTGACTTATTTCACTAAGCATAGATTCACCCATGTTGTGAGATGTTTCTTGGATTCATCATTGTTCTCTGTTGTTGTGTAGTGTTCCATTGTGTGTATGTACCATAATTTGTTTATCCATTCATCTGTTGATGGGCACTTAGGTTGTTTCCGTCTTTTTGTTGTGAATAATGCTGCATTGAACATGGGTGTGCATATGGCTATTCCTGTGATGGCTCTTACTTCTCTAGGGTATATTCCTAGGAGTAGGATTGCTGGATCGTATGGTATTTCTATTTTTAGCTTTTTGAGGAGGCACCATATCGTTTGCCAGAGTGGCTATACCATTTTACATTCCCATCAGCGATGCATAAGATTTCCATCTCCAGGAGACCTCTCCAACATTTGTTGTTTTCTGTTTTTTTTGATTAGTGCCAGTAATGTCGGGTTAAGATGAAATCTCATTGTAATTTTGATTTGCATATCTGTAATGGCTTTTTTTTTTTTTTTTAATGGCTAATGGCTAATGGTTACCAGCATTTCCTCATATGTCTTAGCTGCCTGAATGTCTTATTTGGTGAAGTGTCTGTTTATATCCTTTGTCTATTTTTTAATTGGATTATTTGTCTTTTTGTTATTGAGGTATTGAAGTATTCTATAGACTTTAGAGATTAGGCCTTTGTCAAATGTGTCATATCCAAAAATTTTTGCCTAGTCTGTAGGTTGTTTACTCTTTTGATGAAGTCTTTTGATGAACGTAACTGTTTAATTTTTAGGAGCTCCCAGTTATCTGGTTTATCTTCTGGTGTTTGTGCATTGTTAGTTATGGTTCATATTGTATATATGCCATGTGTTAAGGCCCCTGGCATTGTCCTTATTTTTTCTTCCAGGATCTTTATTGTTTTAAGTTTCATATTTAGGTCTTTGATCCATTTTTAGTTAGTTTTTGTGTATGGTGTGAGGTATGGATCATATCTCGTTTTTTTTACAGATGGACATCCAGTTTTGCCAGCAGCATTTATTTAAAAAGACAGTCTTTTCCCCATATGATGGATTTTGGGCCTTTGTCAAAGATCAGCTGAATCTAGGTGAATGGATTACTTCTGGGCTCTTGATTCTCTTCCATTGGTCCCTATGTGTGTTGTTGTTATACCAGTACCAAGCTATTTTGACTACCATGGCTCTATAGTAGGTTCTGAGATCAGGTAGTGTGGGGCCTCCTACTTTGTTCTTTTTCTTCAATAATGCTTTGCTTATCTGGGGCATCTTTCCTTTCTATATAAAGTTAGTGATTAGTTTTTCCATCTTGTTAAGGAATGCTTTCGATATTTCAGTCATGATTGTATTATATCTGTGGATTGCTTTGGGTAGAATTGACATTTTCCCAATGTTTAGTCTTCTGATCCATGAGCATGATTTTTCTATTTATGTAGGTCTCTTTTGGTTTTGCAAAACTGTTTTGTAGTTTTGTTTTGTATAGGTCTTTTATGTCCCTGGTTAGATTCATTCCTAAGTACTTTATCTTTTTAGGGGCTTTTATAAATGATTCATTTTCCTGATTTCCTTTTTGAAGTTTTCTTTGTTGGTGTATAAGAATCCAGCTGATTTATGTTTGTCGATCTTGTATCCCACTGCTCTGCTGAATCTTTCTATTAGTTCCAGTAGTTTTCTTGTGGAATCTTTGGGGTTCTCTATGTATAGGGTCATATCATCTGCAAATAAGAATAGCTTTACTTCTTCATTTCCAATTTAGATGCCCTTTATTAATTTTTCTTGCCTTATTGCTCTAGCTAGGACTTCTAAAAAAAAAAAAGCCCACTGTTAAATAGGAGTGGTAATAAAGGGCATCCTTGTCTGGTTCCCATTCGCAGGGAGAAGGCTTTCATCTTTTCTCCTTTGAGAATGATGTTGGCTATTGGTTTTGTATACCCACTCCACCACTGCCATCATTTTGTATAGATGCCCTTTATTATCCTGAGGAATTTCCCTTCTATTCCTATTTTATTGAGAGTTTTTATCAGAAGTGGGTGTTGGACTTTATCAGATGTCTTTTCTGTGTTGATTAAGATGATTATGTGATTCTTTTATTTTATTTATGTATTGGATTATGTTGATTGATTTTCTAATGTTGAACCATCATTGCATACCTGGTATGAATCCCACTTGGTCATGGCATATTATTTTTAGATATGATGCTGAATTCTGTTAGCTAGAATTTTGTTGAGAATGTTTGTATCTATATTCATGAGTGATACTGGTCTGTAATTTTCTTTTTTGTGGTATCTTCACCTGGCTTTGTTATCAGGGTTATGTTGGCTTCATAGAATAAATTTAGGAGTATTCCTTCCTTTTCTATGCTCTGAAATAGTTTGAGTAGTACTGTTCTGAGCCCTTCTCTGAATGTTTGGTAGAATTCTGCAGTGAATGTCCGGGCCAGGGTTTTTTTCGGAAGGCTTTTTTTTTTTTTTTTTAATTTTCAACCTTTTCTCTTGTTAAGAGTCCATTCAGATTTTCTATCGCAGCTTGTGTTAGTTTAGGTAGGTAGTGTGTTTCTGGAATTTTGTTCATTTTCTCTAGGTTCTCAAATTTGTTGGAGTACAGGTTTTCGTAGTATTCTGTTACTTCAGTTGGGTCTGTTGTAATGTCCCCATTCTCATGGCTTGTTTGGGTTATTTGCTTCCATTCCTGTTTTTCTTTTGTTGGTTTGGCCAACAGTTCATCAATTTTGCTGATCCATCAAAGAACCAAATTTTGTTCCTGTTGATTCTTCCTATTGTTTTTCTTTTCTCTATGTCTATTCTTCATTTTTTTTTTTCTGTTAGCTGTAGGTTTCTTTTGACGCTGTCTTTCTATTTGAGTTATAGGGCTAACATTTTGATTTTGGCCTGGTGGGAACGGAGGAGAGGTAGCTTACAGGGATATGTGGGAGGGGAAAAGAAAAGAAAATAAAGAGAAAAAATGCCTGTGCAGCAGGAGCTGGCAGGTGGGCATGGGGCAGACCAAGGGCGGCAGCAAGTCCATAGTTCTCTAGCCATGGCGGTGTGGCAGCAAATGTTGGGGGGGGGAAGTTGCACATGGAGTTAGATGGGAGGAGAAAGAAAAGGACAAAAGAGAAAAGAAGAAAATAATAATAAAATAAAAATTAATTTTAAAAAATTAGTGGCATAGTAAGGACCAGTGAATGGGGGCAGGGCAGACATGAGGGATGGGTGAAAGCGAGGAGAGGTGTTGTACAGGTCTTGGTGGGAGGGATAAAGAAAAGAAAGAAGAGAAATTTTAAAAAGCAGTGTGATAGGAGCCGAAGGGTGTGGACAGGGTAGACCTGGGGCTGTGGTGGGCCAGTGATTCTCTAGCTGTACTACATGCGACATGGCCAAGTTGGAAGGTGTGAAGGTAGCATACGGGGCCAGGTGGGAGGGAGAAAGAAAAGAAAGAGAGAGGAAAAAAACTGAAATAAAACAAAATGGTGCACTGTAAGCCTGCAGATGAGGGTGGGGCAGACCTGGGGTTGCGGCGAGCCAGTGGCTCTCTAGTTGGGCAGCCAGTGTGATCCACTGGGAAGGGGTGAAGGTGGCATAATGAGGTTAGGTGGGAGGGAGAAAGAAAAAGGAAGGGGGAAAATAATGGTGCAGCAGGAGCCAGCAGAAGGGGGCGGGCCAGACCCAGAGTCATGGTGGACCAGTGATTCTCTAGCCATGGGACGTGGCATGGCCAGATGGGAAGAGGTGGAGTTGGTGTACAGGGCTAGGTGGGAAGGAGAAAGAAAAGGAAAAAAGGGGGAAAATGGCCTGCCAGGAGTCAGCAGGTGGTGATGGTAGAGACCTAGCATGGCAGTAGGCCAGTGGCTCTCTAGCTGTGTAGTGCAGCGTTGCCTGATGCAAAGAGGTGGAGGTGATGTATGGGGCTAGGTGGGACAGAGAACAAGAAGAAAGAGAAAAAGATAATTTTGTGTTGGGGCTGTCTGGACCCAGGGTGGCAGTGGTCCAGTTACTCTCTAGCTGTGCAGTACAGTGTGACCATTGAAAAAGGGTGGAGGTGGCGTAGGGACAGAAAGCTGAATGGTGGGAAAACATGTTTCTCTGGTTACTGGGTGCTGTTTCTCCTGTTGGGAATTCCGTGAAGTTGCCTTCCTATACTCCTGTCTGGGATTATTGCCGGCTGTGTTCCAAGATGGCAATTCTGTGTTGTTGGCAGGAGACCTCTACTCCACATCTCTCCTCATTCTCTGTTTTCTCTCAGTCTCTTCTTCAATTTAGTGGTTGATCTGGTTCTTTATCCCTTCATTTGATGCTTAGGGCTCCAGGACTGACGTTTGTATCCATTTTACTTAGTCTTTTTGGGTCTCTGGCACAGAAGGACAGCATGGCACATCTGTCTGTGGTACCATGTTGGCTCCACCTCCTCACCATTGATAACTTTTGTCACTATGCATTTGCCTATTCTAGATATTTCACATGTGGGATTATACAATATTTGTCTTTTTATGTGACTTATTTTACTCAGCATAATGTTTGCAGTGTTCATCCATGTCATAGCATGTATCAGAACTTTCTTTCTCATTATGGCTAAATAATATTCTGTTGTATGTATTTACCACATTTTGTTTATCCATTCATCTGTTGATGGACACTAGGATTGTTTCTGCTCTTTGGCTATTATGAATAATGCAGTGAACATTGGTATACAAGTATACAAGTATCTGAGTTCCTGCTTTGAATTACATATATAACTAGGAGCAGAATCATTAGGTTATATGGTAATTCTATATTTAACTTATTGAGGAACCACCAAACTATTTTCTACAGTAGCTGAACCATTTTACATTCTCACCAGCATAGGATGAGGGTTCCAATTTCTCCGCATCCTCACCAACACTTGTTATTTTCCTTTCCTTCCCTTCCTTTTTTTTTTTTTTTTAGTAATAGCCATCCTAGTGGTTATTTTTTTTTTCATGATCGTTTTGATTAGCATTTCCCTAATGACTAATGATACTGTACATCTTTTCATGTGCTTGTTGGCCATTTGTATATCTTGTTTTTATAAATGTCTATCCAAGACCTTTCATCATTTTCTCATTGGGTTGTCTTTTTGTTGTTGAGCTGTGGGGATTCTTTATATAGACAGTCTGGATATTAAACCCTTATCAGATATATACTTACCAAATATTTCCCCCCATTCTGTAAGTTGTCTTTTCATTTTCTTGATAATGTATCCTTTTAAGGTACAAATGTTTTTGATTTGATAAAGTCCAATTTATCTTTTTTCTTTTGTTGCTTGTGCTTTTGGTGTTCTATCTAAGAATCTATTACCAAAAACAAGGTCCCAAAGATCTACTCCTATGTTTTCTTCTAGAGTTTTACGGTTGTAGCACTTAAATTTAGGTCTTTGATCCATTTTGGGTTAATTTTTTTTTATGATGTGAGATAAGTATCCAACTTCATTGTTTTGCCTGGGGAAATCCAATTGTCCCAGCACCATCTGTTGAAGGGACTGTCTTTCCCCGCCTTGAAAGGACTTGGCCCACTTGTAAAAAATCAGTTGTATTTATTTCTGGACTATTAATTTTATTCCATTGGTCTATATGTCCTTATCCTTGTAGCATACTGGTTTGTTTGTTTTTTTAATACATTTTTTATTGTGCGTTAGGAAAAAGTTTACAGAGCAAAATAATTTTCCATTTGGTAGTTTGACACAAAGTGTTCCATGACATTGGTGCCCTTCCACACAATGTGCCTGCCCTCCCCCCATAGCACACTGTTTCGATTACTGTAGCATTGCAGTAAGTTTTGAACTTGGTAACTATTTTGCTCCTCTTTTTTGAAGATTATTTCGGCTATTTGAGACCCTTGGTAATTTCATATGAATTTGAGGATCAGCTTTTCCATTTCTGCAAAAATGACGGTCGAAATATTGATAGGGATTGTATTGGATCTATAGATTGCTTTGAATAGTATTGACATCTTAACAGTATTAAATCTTTCAGTTCATTAACACAGGATGTCTGTTCATTTATTTAGGTCTCCTTTAATTTTTTCAGCAATGTTTTATAGTTTTCAGCATGCAGGTCTTTCACCTCCTTGGTTAATTTTATTCCTAGGTATTATTTTTTCAGATGCTATTGTAGATGGAATTGTTTTCTTAATTTCCTTTTCAGATTGTTCACTGCTGGTGTCTAGAAACACAACTGATGTTCGTGTGTTTGATCTTAGGGACTGCAACTTTGCTAAATTCACTCACCAACTTTATTAGCTTTCTTGTATAATTTTTGGAATTTTTCTATGTGTAGGATGATATCATCTCCAAATAGAGATAGTTCCACTTCCTCTTTTCCAATTTGGGTGCCTTTTGTTTATTTTTCTTGCCTAATGCTCTGGCTAGAATGTCCAGTACAGTGGTAAATAGCATTGGTGCAGGAGTCCTTGTCTTGTTCCTGATCTTAGGGGGAAAGCTTTTTCTATTTCACCATTGAGTATGATGTTACCTGTGTGTTTTTAATAAATGCCCTTTATCATGTTAAGGAGTTTCCTTTCTATTCCTGGTTTTTTTTCTGTTTTTGTTATGAAACTGTGTTGGTTTTTGTCAGATGCCTTTTCTGCATCAATTGGGATGATTATATTGGCTTTTCTTGATTCTTGTGTTTATTGATTTGCATTTATTGATTTTATTTTGTTGTACAACCCTTTCATCCGGTAATAAATTCCACTTGGTGTGCAATCATTTTAGTGTGCTATTGGATTCAGTTTGCTTTTTTCAGTTTATGATTTTTTGTTGTTTAAAACTGAGCATTTGAACATTATAATGTGATAACTCTGGAAATCAAATTCTCACTAGTCACCAGTCATTGCTTGCTTTGTGTGTTTGTATGTGTGTGTGTTTAAATTATTGAAATCTGTAGTCATTCATTCATTTAGTCACTTCCCTTACTCTTTTTATGAAGATTGCCTTCCTGGTCATGTGTAAACACTGAAATCTGTATTCCTTTTAGCTGTGTTCAGCTAGTGTTTTGATAGAGATTTGCTTGAATGCTAGGGGTAGGAGAGCACCCCTCCCAGCCTACAGATTGAATTCTGTGGAACTAAGGCACTCCTTCAACACGTAGCTAGGTTTATACTGAGCCTAGGGAACAGCTCAAAGTAAAGCTTCGGTTTTCTTAGATATTTTCTGAACATGTGTCTTGCCCTGGGTCTGCATGTGGCTTTCTTAATTCCCCAGTATACATGGTGCTTTTGAATGTCCTAATTTTCCAGAGAAACTGTCTCCCAGTCTTCTCTTTCTAGCTTTTAGGCTTAAGCTTCAATCACTGTCTTTAGCTGTAGGTAGCATTGTCAACCACTGTCTGCCTTGCCTGAGAATTGACATAAGCCAAACAAAAGAGCATCTTCCTTCAATCCTTCAGGTAGCCACTTTGTTTAAGTAGCACGTAAAAAAGCAAAAACTTGACCCTGCCTTTATCTTTCTCTGGATTTAGTGTTTGCCTAGTAGACTTGACTGGTTTCCAGATTTCTGACAAAGTTGGTTCTCCCAGTTTCTGCATGTGTGTATGTGTATGTTTCTGTGTGGGGATGGAAGCCTGGAACAGCTAACACCCCCATTTTGTACCTCCTCTGTGATTCCAGTTTTTGAAATGGCAATTACAGGAGAAGGAGCAGGTTTTGAGGGGAAAAAGAGGGGAAATTCTGTTTTGGAATTGTGATACTTGAGGACCTTGTAAAACAGCTAGGTTTATGAATATGAAGCTCAGGTGAGAGACCAAAATAACAACAGCAAAAACTAAACCCGTTATCATTGAGTCGATTTTGACACATAGGACCCTATAGGATAGAGTAGAACTGCCTCATAGGGTTTGCAAGGAGCAGCTGGTGGATTACAACTGCTGGCTTTTTGGTTAGCAGCCTAGCTCTTAATCACTGCACCATCAGGGCTCCAGTGAGAGACCAGGGTTGTTTTAATGGATTTAGAAGTTATCAATATACAGGATATTGTTTTAAGCCAATGTATATACCTTACTATTTCCTCAAAAAAAAAAAAAAGATTCATATATACGTATACACATATATACACACATATATACACACACATAATGGGAGCCCTAGTGGTCAGCAGTTTGAATCTACCAGCCCCTCCTTGGAAGCCCTATGGGGCAGTTCCTATTAGGGTCACTATGAGTTGGAATCAACTCGATGACAACAAGTATAAACATGAGTTACTATTTTGTAGTTATGTTACTTCTTTTTTTTCCCTCCTTTTGTATTTAAATAGTTCTGGATTATTTCCTCTTCTTGCAAATGCTGCCATGTCTGTGAAACCAACTTTGCTCAGCTTGTATGAGATGTATTACCTGCCTTTGGGTAAAACACTAAAGCCAGGTCTACAAGGATTGCTAACTGGCATTCTTCCTGGATTAGAAGAAGGATCAGAATACTATGAGAGGTAAGATGTCGCTACCTATTTGTGCAGCTAAGTAATTCAAACGGAGTTACTGGATTTGTTAGGAAGCATCTTTAAATCAATTATGTCGCAGCATTACTAAAGTCAATTCATCTAGATACTTCAGTATATCATCTGAAAATTTGTATAGCAGTAAAAATTCATTATAATGTATCTAGTCTGTGCCTCATACTAGAAATATAACTAGGTGGTAAATGCACAGACTTGGGAGTTAAAGGGACTATGTTCACATCCTGGCTTTACTAACTACTGTGTGAGCTTAAACAAGCTTTTTATGTTTCTCAAAATTATTCCATTTCCTCAGCTACAAAATAAGCTTAATAACTATTTAATTGTGTTATTGTAATAATGAAATAACTTAGTACAGTGCCTAGCACATAGAAGTCACTCAAAAGATTGTGGCTCATAATTTAAAATAATGTAACAAATAGGACCTTTAGACTAAAAAAACTATGAGAAGTTGTGCCAATGTGCTAAAGGTTTCTATATTGTTAATGGTGGAAAATAACCTAGCACCAAGTGAAGTCCTGTTTCACTAACTGTTGATATGATACTCTTCATATTATAACTTTTCAAAGAAAATGATTTGATCTGTTTTTGAGCCTTTTATTATTTGGTGTTTAACAGTTGTAGGCAACACATGACAGTATTCAGTATCTTTAGTATATCGTACTGATATTCTTAGGAAAGAAATGAGTTGAGGTGGCAAAAAGAAAAATGCAGACTTATTTTATGAGTAAACCTAATGATATCAATTAAAATAATTTATTCTGATGCATTTATGAGCTAATTTATTTCATTGTATTTCAGCTGCTCCCATAATGCAGTAAGGATCTAAATCCTGAAAATACTGTATTACTCCTATAAACTACTTTGACATAAAATATTCTTTTCCTCAAAGGTTATAATTTGCTTTCATTAACTTAACATTTTTACTTGTTTGCTTACAAGTTTAGAACATTAATGTGAGATGCTTTAGTTTATAATCAGTTTTGTTTTAAATTGTTATATTAATTCTCCTAAGGGAAACATATTAGTTACAATTAAAAATTTAACAGATATTGAATAATGTTCTTGATGACTGTGGTACACGTGTGGTTTATCTTGTTATGTTTTTGCTAGTTTTCGTGCACAAATTCTATTAAAAAAAAGTTTGTAAATATGTTCTTTTAATGTGTAAATAAACTGAGGCAAGAAGGGATTCAGTGCTAGCGTTAAATCACATAGCAAGTAAACAGTACAGCTTATCAAATTCTCATGATTCTTACTGCTGTACTAAAACGTAATAGACTTTATGTATATTATTATCTTATGTTTAAAACAGATAAAAGTAATTAGTCTTTAAATTTAGTCCTTAATAAAGCAATAATATCCATAATTTTGTTGTTTCAAAAATGGCTGCTGCAGTATATCTACGGGGAACTGTCAGAAATTCAGGCCGGTTTCAGAAAAGGACGTGGAACCAGGGATATCATAGGTGATATCAGATGGATCCTGGCTGACAACAGAGAATACCAGAAGGATGTTTACCTGTGTTTTATTGACTATGCAAAGGCATTCCACTGTGTGTGTGGATCATAACAAATTATGGATAACATTGTGAAGAATGAGAATTCTAGAACACTTAATTGTGCTCATGAGGAACCTTTACATAGATCAAGAGGCAGTAGTTCAGACAGAACAAGGGGATACTGAGTGGTTTAAAGTCAGGAAAAGTATGTGTCAAGGTTGTATTCTTTCACCATACCTATTCAATCTGTATGCTAAGCAAATAATCTGAGAAGCTGAACTATATGAAGAAGAACAGGGCATCAGGATTGGAGGAAGACTCATTAACAACCTGCATTATGCAGATGACAAAATCTTGCTTGCTGAAAGTGAAAAGTACTTGAAGCACTTACTAATGAAGATCAAAGACCACAGCCTTCAGCATGGATTACACCTCAACATAAAGAAAACAAAAATTCTCACAACTGGACCAATAAGAATCATCATGATAAACAGAGAAAAGATTGAAGTTATCAAGGATTTCATTTTACTTGCATGAACAATCAACAGCCATGGAAGCAGCAGTCAAGCAATCAAAAGATGCATTGCATTGGGCAAATCTGCTGCAAAGGACCTCTTTAAAGTGTTGAAAAGCAAGGATGTCACCTTGAAGACTAAGGTTCACCTGACCCAAGCCATGGTATTTTCAATCACATCATATGCATGTGAAAGCTGGACAATGAATAAGGAAGACTGAAGAAGAATTGACGCCTTTGAATTGTGGTGTTGGAGAAGAATATTGAATATACCATGGACTGCAAAAAGAAGGAACAAATCTGCCTTGGAAGAAGTTCAACAAGAATGCTCCTTAGAAGCAAGGATGACAAGACTGCATCTTACATACTTTGGACATGTTGTCATCAGGAGGGATCAGTCCCTGGAGAAGGACACCATGCTTGGCAAAGTACAGGGTTAGCAGAAAAGAGGGGAACCCTCAATGAGGTGGATTGACCCAGTGGCTGGAACAGTGAGCTCAAGCATAACAACGATTGTGAGGATGTTACAGGACTGGGCAGCGTTTCTTTCTGTTGTGTGTAGGGTCGCTATTAGTCGGAACTGACTAGATGGCACCTAACAACAACAACAATAATTTTGTTGTAGGTCTAATTTATTAAAATTCTTGTGAATTAGTGTATGATTTCTCAGTATATAAGAAGGAAAAATTTGCTAAATTTTTTATAATTTTGTAGAACAGAAGATATGTTATAATATAGTATTACTGTTAACTAAAATTGTATATTTTATTACTTAGAGTAGTTTAACAACCCAGTGAAATAGAGAGGCTTCGTGTTGTTTTTGTTGTTGTTATCTTCAATTTACAGATGAGGAAACTGTGGAAATACTAAATGACTTTACTGAAGTCAATAACTACAAGTGGTGGACCTGTTACTTAAGTCCAATCCTGATTTTAAATTTAATTTTAAATCAAACAGTCATATGTTCTACTGTGCCAGGAATGACAGCTTGAAGAGGAACAGTATTGCATTCATCCTCAAAAAAAAAATTTCAAATGTATCTGGAAGTATAACACTGTCAGTTATAGGATAATATCCATACTCCTACCCGGAAGATCAGTTAATACAACTACTGTTCAAATTTATGCACCAACCACAAAGGCCAAAGAGGAGGAAATTGAAGGTTTTTACCAATTTATGCAGCCTGAAACTGATTGAACTTGCAGTCAGGATGCATTGATAATTACTGGTGATTGGAATGTGAAAGTTGGAAACAAAGATGAAGGAACCATAGTTGGAAAATATGGCCTTGGTGATAGAAACAATGCTGGAGAGCACATGATAGAATTTTGCAAGACCAACGACTTCTTCATTGCAAATACCTTTTTTCAACAACATATATGGCAATTATATATGTGGACCTCATCAGATGGAATACAGGGAAATCAAATCGACTATATCTGTAGAAAGAGACAATGGAAAAGCTGAGATCATTGGTCAGAACAAGGCCAAGAGCCAACTGTGGAACAGGCCATCAATTGCTTATATGCAAGTTCAAGTTAAAGCTGAAGAAAATTAGAACAAGTCCATGAGAGCCAGAGTAGGACCTTGAGTTATATCCCACCTGAATTTAGAGCCCATCCCAAGAATAGATTTTGACACATTGAACACTAATGATCGAAAACTGGATGAGTTGTAGAATGACATCAAGGACATCATATGTGAAGAAAGCAAGAGCTCATTAAGAAGACAGGAAAGAAAAGACCAAAATGCATGTCAAAAGAAACTCTGAAACTTGCTCTTGAATGTCAAGTACCTAAAGCAAATTGAAGAAATGATGAAGTGAAAGAGCTGAACAGAAGATTTCAAAGGGCATCTAAGAAGACAAAGTAAAGTATTATAATGACATGTGCAAGTATTATAAAGTATTATAATGGCATGGTTAGAAAACCAAAAGGGAAAAACACACTCGGCATTTCTCAAGCTGAAAGAACTGAAGAAAAAATTCAAGCCTGAAGTTTCAATACAAGGATTCCATGGGGGAAAATATTAAATGATGCAGGAAGCATCAAAAGAAGATGGAAGGAATACAGAGTCACTATACCAAAAAGAATTAATTGCCATTCAACCATTTTAGGAGGTAGCATTTGACCAGAAACTGATGGTACTGAAGGAAGAGGTCCAAGCTGCACTGAAGACATTGGCAAAAAATGAGGCTCCAGGAATTGACAGAATACCAATTGATACGTTTCAACAAATTGATACAGCACTGGAAGTGCTCACTCGTTTATGCCAAGAAACTTAGAAGACAGCTACTTGGATAACCAACTAGAAGATATCCATATTTATGCTTATTCCCAAGAAAGGTGATCCAGCCAAATGCAAAAATTATGGAAAATATCATCAATATGACACGCAAGTAAAATTTTGCTGAAGATCGTTCCAAAGCGGATGCAGCAGTACGTCAACAGGGAACTGCCAGAAATTAAAGCCAGATTCAGAAGAAGTGTGGAACAAGGGATGTCATTGCTGATGTCAGATGGATCCTGGCTGACAGCAGAGAATACCAGAAAAATGTTTACCTGTGTTTTATTGACAGTGCAAAGGCATTCGACTGTATGGATCATAATAAATTATGGATAACATTGTGAAGAATGGGATTCGAGAACACTTAATTGTGCTCATGAGGAATCTCTACATAGATCAAGAGGCAGTCGTTCGAATGGAACAAGGAGATACTGCATGGTTTAAAGTCAGGAAAGGTGTGTGTCAGGTTTGTATACTTTCACCGTACTTATTCAGTATATATACTGAACAAATAATCTGAGAAGCTGGACTATGTGAAGAACAGGGTATCAGGATTGGAGGAAAACTCATTTAACAACCTGCGTTATGCAGATGACACAACCTTGTTTGGTGAAATTGAAGAGGACTTAAAGTACTTACTGGTGAAGATCAAGGACTAAAGCCTGCAGTATGGATTACACCTCAACATAAAGAAAACAAAAACCCTCACAACTGGACCCATACGCAACATCATGATAAATGGCGAAAAGATTGAAGTTGTCAAGGATTTCATTTTACTTGGATCCACCACAATCAACACCCATAGAAGCAGCAGTCAAGAAATCAAAAGACGCCTTGTATTGGGCAAATCTGCTGCAAAAAACCTCTTTGAAGTGTTAAAAAGCAAAGATGCCACCTTAAAGTCTAAGGTGTGCCTGACCCAAACCATAGTGTTTTCACTTGTCTCACGTACCTGCAAAAGCTGGGTAATGAATAAGGAAGACCAAAGAAGAACTGACACCTTTGAATTATGGTGTTGGTGAAGAATATTGAATATACCATGGACTGCGAGAAGAATGAACAAATCCATCTCGGAAAAAGTACAGCCAGAATGCTCCTTAGATGCAAGGATGTTGAGACTATGTCTCATATACTTTGGACGCATTATCAGGAAGGATCAGTCCCTGGAGAAGGACATCATGCTTGGTAAAGTTGAGGTCAGCGAAAAAGAGGAAGACCCTCAACAAGATGGATTGACACAGTGGCTGCAACAATGGACTTAAGCATAACAATGATTGTGAGGATGGTGCAGGACTGGGCAGTGTTTCCTTCTGTTGTACAAAGGCTCGCTATGAGTTGGAACAAACTCTATGGCACCTAACAACAGCACTCTAAAAGAATGTGCGGCTTCCAGTTTGTTAATACTTCTTTTTGAAGCAAAGCTTGTATCCACTGCATGGATGCATTTGTAAGTTCTGGAAGAGAATAATGATTTATTTATTTATAAGAATGTGAAACTAAATGTTTCCTTTCACAAATCATTTTCTTTTGTACTTCAGAACAAATACATTGTTGGAAAAGGTCGCTGCTGCAGTGGACCAGTCAGCATTCTACAGTGCCCTCTGGGGAAGCCTTCTCACCAGTCCTGCAGTGCGTTTACCTGGAATCACGTATGTTCTCTCCCATTTGAACAGGAAGCTTTCCATGGAAGATCAACTGTATATAATTGGCAGTGATATTGAGCTAATGGTAGGTCTAAAAGGTATAGTTGCTCATTTAGCAAATACTTCTTTAGAGCCAGACACTATTTCAGACATATAATGAGAATGGAGCCATGAACAAAGTGTCTCTTTTCATGGAGGTTACATTCTTCTTCAAGGATAATTAAAGATTAAAATTATTGTTTTTAAAAGATAAAAAAATTTTCGTAGACAAGAAATTGTTATTGATATCAGCTATCTGCTAATAAATGGTCTTCGTTATTACTATCTTGCTGAAGGACTGAACCACTGTTAACATAGCCCACATTTCTTATTTCAAAGTGGACCTTCTCTTCATTCATGGCCTTCTTAACAGAAATGAAACATTTTAGATAAAGTGATAGCCAGAGTCTATGGGATTTACCTGAGAGGATGTAGTGTTAAAGCTAACAGTGAAAGATAGTAAGAAAATCATATTGATTGCTCATTTATACTTTTCTTTTTAATTTCAAGGTTAAGAGCAGAAGGAAATTTTTTGTCTGTATAGAGTGCTGTACTCTTAAAATGAGCAAATGGTAAAAAAAACAAAGAAAACCCTGAAAGGTCATTTTGGAGTTTTTAAAAAGCATTTTGATTAATCATTATTTAACTTTTTCCCCATGATTATGAAATGACTGAGATATTTTAATGTAGATTTTTAAAGTCAGGTTCATTAAAATATAATTTATATATAGTAAAATTAATCTTATGTACAAGTGATATGAATTTTAACCAGCACATAAAAAAAAAAATTTTTTTATATACAGCTATGTAACCACCATTATAATCAAGATAAGAACCTTTCCATCACCGCCAAAAAGTCCCCTTGTGCCTTTTTATAGTCACCTTGCTCCCCTACACTCCCAGCCCCTTGCAAACACTGATAAGTTCTCTATTCCTATAGTTCCCCCCTCCCCCAGGGCGTTATTATGAATGGAGTCATATATAGCCTTTAAGTCTCCTTTCTTTTACTTTGCATAACATATTTGAGATACACTGTTATTTTTGCATGTAGCAGTAATTTCCTTTATATTACTGCATAGTCTTCTATTGTATGGATGTATCACAGTTTTTTAATTCATTTACCAGTTAATGAACATTTGAGTTATTTCCAGTTTTTGACAATTATAAATAAAGCTACGAAAATTTGCATTCAGGTTGTTGTATAGACAGATGTTTTTCTCTTGGAAAAATACATAGACATAGCATTGCTGGGTCATATGATAAATATATCTTTAACCTTTTTTTTTTTATAGTAGCTTTGTTATCATTGTATGCTATCACGTCAATGCCAACTCATGGTGACCCTATCCAATCCAAACCAAACCCATCGCTGTCGAGTTGATTCCGATTCATAGAGACCCTATAGGATAGGGTAGAACTGCCCTGTAAAGTTTCCAAGGTGCACCTGTTGGATTTGAACTGCCAACCTTTTGTTAGCATCCGTAGCTCTTAACCACTACACCACCAGGGTTTCCCATAGACACAGTAAAACCGCATCATTAAGATGTAATTCATATACCATAAAATTCACCCTTTTAAATTGTACAATTCATGGTTTTTATTATAGTCACAAAGTTGTGCAACTATTAAAACCAAAAACCCATTGCTGTAGAGTTGACTGACTCACAGCGACCTTGTAGGACAGATTAGAGCTGCCCCATAAGGTTTCCAGGGAGTGGCTGATGGATTCGAACTGCCAGCCATAGCTCTTAACCACTGCATCACCAAGGATCCATGCAACTATTACCACTATCTAATTCTAGAACATTTTCATCACCCCAAAACAAAACTCCGTATTCATTACTTCTGTGAACATACGTGTACAACTTTTTGTGTGGACATATGTTTTCAGTTCTCTTGGGTATATAACTAGGAGTGGAATTCTTCAGTCATTTAGTAACTCAGTGTTTAAGCTTTTGAGGAACTGCCAGCCAGTTTTTCAAAGCTACTGCACCTTCCTACATCCCCCCTAGCAATGTATGAGGTCTCCAATTTCTCCACATCCTCACCAACACTTGTTACTGTATGTCTTTTTGTTTATAATGAAATGTTACCCCATTATGTTTTTTATTTGCATTTGTCTAATGACTAATGATGTTGAGTGTCTTTTCTTGTGCCTCTTGGTCATTTGTATATCTTTGGAGAAATGTCTATTCAAATATTTTGCCTATTTTTAA
The DNA here is from genome assembly GCF_024166365.1 of Elephas maximus indicus. Taxonomy (NCBI): domain Eukaryota; kingdom Metazoa; phylum Chordata; class Mammalia; order Proboscidea; family Elephantidae; genus Elephas; species Elephas maximus. The sequence goes on from NC_064819.1 coordinate 146,796,413, forward strand.
AAAATTGGTTTACTTTGTGTTGTTGAGGTATAAGTGTTCTTTATATATTCTGGATACAAATCCCTTATCAGATGTATGATTGCAATATTTTCTTCCATTCTGTGGGTTGTATCCTCATTTTGACATTGTCCTTTGAAGCACAAAAGTTTTAATTTTGATGAAGTCCAGTTCATCTTTTTTTTTTTTTTTCTTTTGTTGCTTGTGCTTTGAGGGTTGTATCTAAGAAACCATTGTCTAATCCAAGGTCATGAAGATTTACTCCTACATTTTTTTTCCTAGTAAATGCTTAATTTTATAAGAAACTGCTTAAACTATTTTCCAAAGTGGCTGTACCATTTTTATGCAGAGTCTTAAATATACTATTGTATTTCCTTTTCATGACTTAATAGAAGTTTTAAACTAATTAGTATTTTATTTCTTCAAAAAGCAAATGACATACTGGAAAAATACTTGCAGCACATCACTCAAAGGACTGATCTAATATTCAAGGAGGTACAATAAATACATATTAATAATTAGGCAGAAAAATGAATTTGAACAAATGAAGAAAATAAAAATAATTCGAACATATGAAAAAAATGCTCAACATTACTCATAATAAGAAAAATAAAAATGTAAACTACACCAAGATACCATTTTCTGTTTATCAGATTGGCATATATATACGTGTGTGTGTGTGTGTGTGTGGTGTGTGTGTGTGTGTGTGTGTGTTCTGATGAGCATGTGGGGAAACAAATTGTCACACATTGCTAGTGGGAATATGAATGGTTATAATCTTAATAGAAAGCACTATTTCAACTGCAGATAGTGAAAACAGTATTTAAGTTGCAATTGCATATACTCCATGACCTGGCAATTCTACTTCTTGAGATTTATCTTACAGATGTTCATTATATATTTATAGCATATTTATAAATGCAGCTTTATTTATAGTAATGTTTGGAAACATTATAAATGTCCATCACTAGGAACATAGTTAAATAAATTAGAGTTCCTCTATGAAATTAAATACTTTGGCCATAAGAAAAAATGAAGCTCTTTATATAATGATAAGAAAAATTCTCTAAAGTATGTTCTTAGATTAAAAAAAAAAAAAAAGCAAGGTACAGAACAGTATGGTCAATGTGGTACTTTTTATGAGAAAGACAGGACTTGGGACACATGAATGTGTATTTTTATTTGTATTTACAAAAAATGTTCACTGGTGACACTGCAAAAGGGAGATTGGGTAGTTCGGAAATGGAGGTGGGAGAGAGCCTTTTCACTGTACACCCTTTAGTTCTTGTGAATATTTGTACCATCATACTGTATTTTCCTAATTAAATATACATTCATTAAATGTGTATTTGTGTATACATTTAATTATAAGATGCCGAGATGTATACTTTGGTACACTGGAGAAAGTAAAGAATTGTTACATTTTCATTGCAAATTTTCACAGTGTCATAGGTGATAGATGGTAAAGGCTCTCTAATTTCAGGTAGAAGCAGTAAGTACTTCGGTACAGGACTCAAGTGTACTTGTACAGAGAAGCACACTGGACCTCATACTCTTCTGTTTTCCATTCCACATGAGTCAGGTAAAACATTAATGATGATACTAATATAAGGCATTCTTAGGAAAATCATAGAATCATGATGTATAGTTCTTTTTTAAAGGCATGTATGTTGTATTTTTTTTCAAGAAATGGGATTGGTGAAAAAATTGAAGAAAAAGGTTAATTGACTTGAATAAGAATATGGTAATTGGAATAGACTGTTTCATACCTTTAAAAAAATTCTAGAGCTTACCTATACAAAAGTAAGTAGTCAGTGTAAGCTCTAAGCCAGCCAAGACTCTGATACCCAGACCTTTCTACCCAGTCATCATGTGTCCTAATATCATCTTGTCTTGCTTTGGTGATTGTGGGAGGTATGTCAGATCCTTAGTCAAGTTGACTGCCGAATATTTAGTGACAGTCTATAGTACTTTTCTTACAGATGAGAGCCACTGACTTGACAAATCACAAATGACGTGTTTCATTGATGGAACTTAATTTAATCAGCTTCTGCATTATCTAAAGAAGTGATCTAAATTCCTTTGCATTCGGAATCCTTGATGAAGAGTGCTTTAGAGCACCAGTGTGTTAGCGTTCAGAATGGTAGAACCAAATACCTGATGAGTAATGAGATACAGAGCATTTATACCTTGGAAAAGTAAGTTTATTTTTAAAAAAGGAATTAACAGAAAAAACTACAACAGTAGTTAATAGATAACAATAGTGAATTTTATAATGACATGCCATGCTCACATTTTTCTGTATTTATTCTATTTAAAATTTAATTATTACTTCAAGAATTTAACACTCCATTGCCTATACTGTCCCTAGTTAGAGCAAAACCAAAAAACCAAACCAAACCTGTCACGATCGAGCTGATTCTGACTCAGCGACCCTTTAGGACAGAGTAGAACTGCCCCTCCAAAGAGTGGCTGGTGGATTCGAACTGCTGACTTTTTGGTTAGCAACTGAGCTCTTAAGCCACTGTGCCACCAGATGGGGCATCAGTCAACCCCAATTTCCGTTTTGAGACTTTCTGAAGAAGAATATGCCCCAAAAATGTATGTGCCCACAAAGCCTAAAATACTATCTGACCCTTTACCAAAAAAGTTTGCTGACTTCTGCTTTTGAACTTTTTCATTGTTTTCTTACCTTCCAAACTTTCAATGTTATTAGTCCCTTAGTGGGTTGATAGGTCCCTCAACAAGTCCCAAGGATAAGTCATGGTACACTTAAATTGGGAAGAACTTAATTTGTAATCTAGCTAGACCAGTGTTTCTCATCCTTTTTTCAGCCTGTACTTAAGTACTTTCTTTCTCCACCTTCTCTGCATTCCTACTAGCTAAAAATTTCTCAGGAGTTGCCTTCCATAGCTTGTATTATGAAAACAATAACTATTTTGAATGTTTTCTGAAAGCACACACCCTGCCCAGACCCAATTCTGGTACACTTTCTCCCATTACTGTGCCAAATTATCATATTACCTGAGGGGGAGAAAAATCATGACATAGTCATCTTTGTTTCCCAGTTTTCCTTCTTTTCAAGTCCTGTATATAATAGACTCTTAGAATTTTTTTTAAGAGTCTATTATATACAGGACTTGTCTTAAAAAAAAAAAATTTTTTTTTTAAGTTAATTGTAATATGTAACTTAACAGAGACTTCATTACTTGTCCTGCAAGAGTGAATACTGGTAGAACTTCAGCAGAGTGTGCACAGACTGTTAGACTCCTTTTACATGTATCATGGAAAGGTGATCCTGATCGCTAGATCTTTGAGATTATAATAGTATTCTTGCCATATTAGAAATGGGTGGTGATTTCAATAGAAATCAAGAAGTGACTTACGGTTTTCTTAAGAGTAGTTTTTCTCCCAAAATAAGATTGGGAGACATTTGTATTTTTTTTTAAGTCTTGTACCAATATCTATAATCTACATATCTGATGTTGCATAGAAAGATCAGCAGCTCTCAAATGCCTGGGTTTCAGGACCTCCAACTCACACACACACATGCATGCGCACACACACACACAAAATTAGGGAGAAGAGTAGCATATTTTTGCAAATCTCTTTAATTTCCTGCTTAATAGTGGAGACGGAAGAATTCTCTTATATGCTTCTGCATTCAATTTGTTGTGATCTGTTCTGGTTCAAGTATATGAAAAAATATGACTTCATACTGCTGTAGTTGGAAAAGGGAGGAGTATTTTTGGTAGTTTTAAGTTAAAAATACATTATCTTCTTTGATACTACATGAAAACTTGACAAGCCATAGTTTCTTAAAAATTAGTTGCAATATGGAATCTGAAACATATCAGTGACCTCTTCATAGTTTGTTTCATTAAAAATCCGTCTTGTATTTGGAATGGATCTTTTACACATGTATGATTTTGCAACATCATGATTGGTTATTTGGAAAATACTGGTTTACTGAGTTATGTAGATCTTCCAAAGGTTGACACATTTCATTACATAATATCAAACAATCACATTTATTATTATCCCGACTGATCACACCAGTAAAGTTTTTCAAGTATCAGGAAACCTTCAAGCCCCATATTGGGAAGTTTCCAAGCTAACACAATTTAATTCAATACAATTTTAGGTCAAATACAAGTTTTCCAGATTTTTTCTCTTGAAGCTTGCCTTTTATCATTGAAAAGATTAATGTTAATTGTTTTCTTTGAAGTGACAGGTCTACTGTGTTTATTTTTTGAGAAAATGTCTACCAAGTGCCCAAGTATGAATCATCATAGTCTGTCAGTCATTTTTCCAAAGTATTATCTGAAAAAAAAAAAAAAGCTGGTAATTCAGCTTACAACTCAGACAGTTGTCTAAATATTTTTCCTTGAGACAACTATCATATCAAATAATAAAGTGCTTATTTATGTGTATAAATGCTTTTCTTTGAGATAACTATCATATAAAATAAAGGGTTTGCTTATATGTACTTCCCATTTCATTACATAAATATTAAAAAGACTTGTTCTTGAGGGTCAATATTTAACAAAAGAAATTTTTACTGTTTCGAAGCAACATCCTTAAGTGAAACTAGCTTTTTTCCTTTTTTTTTTTTAACTGCAAATCCTTGGCAGTAAAGAATACAATGACTGTGAGTACAATGGGTGCTGCTGCTGTGCTACCGTTTTTTCATGCTGAAGAACCAGCAGTTTTACCCACCATTGCTTTTAAATGATCAGAAGAAATGTAAACACAGTCCTGCCAATAATCCAAAAAATAAAAAAAGACAAAATAATATCTTGGTGTTGTTATGAAAGTAGTTTCTACCTTGTGGACCTCCTAAAGGGTCTTGGAGAATTACCTAGATTAATAGGAGATATTTGTGTTTAGATGAGTGAATATAATTTGTCAGCTGTTGATGACCTGTGTTCTGTAATATGTCGGTTATTTCTCTAAGATTCCTTTAAAAAGAATTATCTGGGTGAATCCCTTTCTAATCCTGTCAAGAAGTATGGTGTAGTATAATAAAGTTCACTGGTGTATGATTAAGGAGAGGTCAGTTCTCCATCTAGCTGGGCCACTAACTAGGCATTTGAATTTACCTAAGCAAATTATTTTAACCTCCAGTTTAAAGTTCTTTATCCTATCCAATAGTAGAAAGTCTGTCACAAAACAAAGAAACTGGAACAAGGCAGCCCACATACAAGAAAATTATGCCCCAGAGCAAAATGGGAAAATATTAAGATTTGTTAAAGCTGCATGATGAAGAGATGAGAGTTAATTATATTTTCTGCACCTCCCTATATGTTTGAAACACTACAAGTTAAAAAATTATTTAAAAAGGAGAAATGAAGAATTTGGAATTGACGAGGATAGTGAACTTCTAAGGAGTTTACGGTCAATCGACAGCACTATGAATGTGAAAGACTAAAGGCTTAATTTTCTTAGATGAAGATAATGTTCTAGACAAGTACTTTATAAACCCTAAAGTTCTGAACGTATTTCAAGGTATTATTTTTTAAAGAGGAAAGAAATTAATGTATTTTATGTGTTTTTATATGTGATTAAGGATAGCTGCATTCCTAACTTTTTCAGGCCACTCGACCAGATATGGTCAGGATTTTGTCAGCAGCTCTTCATGTAGTACTAAGGAGGGATATGTCCTTGAACCGAAGACTTTATGCATGGCTTCTTGGTAGGTGTGTGGTGTGTGTGGTCATAGCTGGGAATAGTATGGAGGAAAATTTGCCATACATAATTATTTCCAAGTTGTGTGTATGTCCAAAATGAAGAAACTCAGCTTGCTTAAATGAACAATAAAAATATAAGCAATGCTGTGTATTTTACAAGGAAATCTCAAAATTTTCTTAGTCAAAGAGGCTGTTTGAATCCATATGGTCATATTCCCTTTGATAAGGTTTTTTTCCCCTTACATGCTCAGGTTGTTATTCTGTGAGTAAGTAGACAAAGAAGGATAAATTAACAATCAAAATAATGACATAACTTAAAATGCTTCAAAGTCACCAAAGGAATAATCAGAACCAGAGTCAAAATTAAACTGGTACACTCTCACAGGGCTTCGAACAAGTTCTGCCCAGTTCAGTAATGGCTGAGTAAGTGAAATCAGAACAAACATGAATTTTAAAAATTTGGGTGAACTGGAATGATAACCGAAACGGGAAAAATTACAAGTAGAAGCCCTGCTAGAAACTTAATCTCACTCTTAGAAAACAAGGGCAGTGTACGTATTGCATAGTAACCAAATCTCTTGCCCCGTGAATTTTGAACAGAGTCAAAACAGCATACCCTGCTTAAAGATGGCAGCCAACCTCACTGCTTTGAATGTGTGTCGCTCTCCACAGTCCTGTTAGTAATCCAGTCTCACACATCAGGCTCCTGAAAGGGCTCACTGTGCCTCTTCTAAGTCTCGCATTCCAAGGCTTCAACCTGTAATTCTTCCCATCCCAATTATAGTTCCAGAACCCCCAAATTGTAGCGATTCAGATCTCTTCTAGTTTTACTTCATTGGCCTTGACTCAGCTGGTTCAAACAGGTTCGAAGCCCTGCTATCTCACACATGGTACCAGTCTTCTATTCAGGCAATAAAACGTTCTGTACACTTTGGTCTTTCATACTTCTTGTGAGTGATTGCCCTGTCTTCATAACTCTTTACCACCGAGAGTGAGAGAGGACAAATAAAACTTAATCTTGGATCTTCTGAGTATTCAGTTATTTCACTGTTTTGAAAGATTGAAAAAACAGGATGATTCTGGAAGAATACTACGATACTCACTTATATGTTGAATTGGTTTCCCTTTATTAAACTATCTAAAATGATCTCTCTTGCTGACATTGAATGGGCTACAAATTGGTAAGTGTTTAGTGCTGTTTTTGAGATATTTGCTGTTTTGGCATATTTAAGGAACAACGGTTTTGAGAATTATATTTTAATTTATTTTGCAATTTGTTTCCATGGAGGTTTTGATAACAATGGTGCTGTCATAGGACCCAGAAGCACAAGACACAGTAATCCTGAAGAACATGCCACTTATTATTTCACTACCTTTTCAAAAGAATTGTTGGTCCAGGTAATGAATAGTTTCATTTTAACTCTATGGTTACTCACTGGCCACTAGAGTTTCTGAAAAAGTGTAAGACAAAGTCCTGCCTTAATTGAATTCACAGTTTGAAGGGATAGAGACAAGACCCACAAATTTCCTAAGAATAACTATAATAAACTAATGACTGAAATCAAGTAAGTAATTATAAGCCAGACCTACTTCCCTGTAAGGCCAGAGTTGCTTGTTTTTTCTTTTGTTTTGCTTTGATTTTGTTGGTGTTTTTACATTGTTGTTTTCATCACATTATTAAAATATAGTTGCAGCTTCTCACCTGTCTGCCCTATGAATGTTGGAGGTTTTCCAAAAGTGGATCAGGACTTGTGTTATTTACTCTGAGACCCCAGAGAAATTTAGGCTACAACAGGAATGTAAATGTGATAGAATGGCTATTGTGATGGAAATGTTAAAATGACCCATATATTTATTTCATCTTATTTTTAATTCAATTATTTATTCAAAACATCTCAAAATAAACTGAGAAAAATATATGGTATCTGAAGCATTTTAAAATGAATACAATTATAAGAATATAGTTAGTTTGGACTCCCTAGTGGGAAAATAATTTCATAATAGCAGATATTGCCATGATGTTGTGGCTTGCTTTAGGACATGTTGATCATCTTAAATAAAAATATCTTCATCTTGTAGGCAAAAAAATAAGTCATGAATATTTTTTTTTTCTAGATTTTCTTCTACTCTTTCATTTGTTCCAGAGAAAACTTAAGCACTATTTTCTTCTCTCAAGATAGAGGAATATAACATTCTTTTCCTACCGTAGGAAGAATGCCAACCTTAAAGAAAGGGCTTCAGAAAAGCAGTAGGGGATGTAAATCTCCATTACATATGATTGCATTTAAAAAATATTTTTGCTTAAGAAAAAGCATGTGAATCTGTTTACTTAAATGACTAGTCTACTATTGTTTTTCTTTTGTTGTTTGTTTTTTTAAGGCAATGGTGGGGATCTTACAAGTGAATGGATTTGGAGAAGAGAGCACACTAATGCAGGACCTAAAACCATTTCGGATTCTAATCAGTTTACTGGACAAACCTGAGCTAGGTAATATGTACTATTCTAGGGCGTATGGTCACTCCTGGTTGTTTTGTATTATTTCATAATAAAAATGAGAAGACAAGTCACTACTTAGAAAATTGCTAAATTTTGAGGTAGCCTTTAAACACAAGTTCTCAACATTTTCTTGCCTAAAATTTACTCTAGAAAGTTAAGATAAAGGTGTAATATCCAACCTGTATGTTATCATGTATCTACCCTGTATTACATTACATAGCAGAGGATTTAAACTATCTAAGGTTTTCTTAATCCTGTTTAAATTATGAAATTGAAATGTTTATAATCTGTCATGACTATATTTCACAGAATCAAAGGACTTGAACAAAAAACAAAAAGTATTTGAGTTACATCCCTCAGCTTCCTTCCCTATATCCCCTTTGTTCTGTGTGTTTTCCCTCCACTGTGTGTTTCTCATATATTAGATCTATTTGGAAGTTAGTTACGGTGCCTGAGACAAAAATTAAAATACTAGCAACCATGAAATGAAATCATAAAGTATGTAACTTTAGCAAATGTTTTAACAAATATGTTTGTCTTCTTAGAAACTCTTAAAATAGAAATGAAAAATTTTAAATATAAAAGTAACTTAAGCTGAGTTATATCAATGGCTTTGAGAGTTTATTTACCTATTAAATGGTAAAGTTGATGCTCAGGAAATTTTTTTTTTTTTTTAGGAAATAAGCAATAAAGTCTGGCCTTGTGCATTTTAACATTATTTAAATTAATTAACAGGAGTAGTAATACAAGTAACATTTATTAAATTCTCATTGTATTCCAGCAACTGTGCTAAATACCTTACAAATATTTTTCCTAACCCTTGCAGTAACCCTGTAAGTTTGGTATTATTATCCTGTAGATGAGGAAACTAAAGCTCAGAGAAGTTAAATACTTCTGATTCTATAATTTCTATTATGTCAACCTATACTTTCAAAATAAACATTTGTTCAGTTATTTACTATCATCTCAACATGGGTGAATTAGTTAGGTTCTGGAAAAAAATTTTTTTTTTTTAAATTTAAAGTATCCTTTAATTGGACCAATTGTCAGATAATCATGATTTGCTAATGCTAATTAATTCTTGCCTTAAATTTGTATATTTTAGGACCTGTAATTCTAGAAGATGTCCTGATTGAAGTGTTTAGAACATTATATTCCCAATGCAAAGCAGAACTGGATCTTCAGATGGAGCCACCCTTTAGCAAGGATCATGCTCAGTTAAGCAGGTGGATTACCGAAAAAAAAAACCATGACATAAAGATGTCTTTACTTATTATAAAGTAGACACTATTATTCACTTAATATAACTTAAAGTCATAGTGATAACTAGGCATCTTACTCTATGAAGTTTGTGCTCTGTGTAAACGCAGTATAAAACCTCTCTGTGCTTTGGTAATATGAACCGTGATTTGTAATTAAGAGTGATAAATGCACTGTCTTTTAAACAGGTGCTGAGAGCACTAACTGCCACATGTCAGTTAAACAGGTTACTGGACCTGTTTGTTTATATGGGCTTGTCAATCTTGGCGACTTGACATACTCGGGAGACAAAATCATAGATCAGAAGACTCAAGTGAACCAAAGGGCACTGAGTGTTCTTTAAAGAATATTTTTTTAATCAAGTTATAGTTGTTTCTTCTTTCAAGTATATTTCTTTTCTGAATGCCTGGGGCAAATCATGTGATAATTAGCATAGCCTATTTCCTAAATCAGTGATACATGCTAGCAACGTCTTTTCTTCTCTAATATAAGCAGACCACTGCTTTTCCATTCTTATCCATCATTACAATATGACAAAGCTTCCAATTCCTTTTACATAATTTACATTTTATCTGTGGTTCCTTGATGAGACTTTGGAGATACCCTGGATGTTCCTAAAACTTACTTTTTATGTATTGAAACATTTTAAGGCAGTTTTTTATTTCTGATAAATATGATCCCATGTATTTTTTTTTGTTTTAAAAGTTAATGTTGACTAACTTGGTACCGTAATTTATTCTGTACTCTGCTTGAGGAATTGTATTGTCCTATGCAATATTTATCTTTTCTGCTGTGACATACTAGTTGCATTGACAAAACCTCATTATATGTAAAAATTGTGTTAATGGTTAGGAATGATGGGTGGGAAAGGTAGATGGGTAGGTAATATAAAGGGGTTCCAATTTAAAATAATAGTTATTTTTTTCCTGATGGAATTTTAGTAAAAATGCTTATTTAGAATGATAGTTTTTTTTATTAGTTTTGCTTTTCAAGCTAAGAAAATTATTTGATTGAAACTGGCCAAATTTAACTTTTCTTGAGCAAATCCTGAATGGAACAGGAAAGCAAACCAAATTCTGTGACAATCAAGGCTGCCAAAATCAAATCACTACTCAATTTATATTTGCCAAGGGAAATAAAAGAATGTGATATCAAATTAATAGCCACAAACTCAAATAAAGAAACTTCTTTTGCAAGGGACACAGCTGTTTTTTCTTATGCAAGGCTAATTTTTTATCTTGATCATACATTTGAGTTATGAAAATCAGATTTGGGAAAATGACTGTATATATAAAGAAATAGAAGAGTAGCAGTGGATAAGCATTTTTTGTTGCAATATTATTTAAAATGTTTTCTAGCAACTACCTAGGAACATATATAGCCCTATAACATTGCACTTAAATTTAAGTTTGAAAAAAGTAAATGTTTTTCTTTTCTTTTTTTTAGTAAATTAAGGGAAAACAAGAAAACAGCAGAGTTGATTAAAACTGCCAACCTTCTGTTTAATTCCTTTGAGCCTTATTATATGTGGGATTATGTTGCACGTTGGTTTGAAGAATGTTGTAGGTATGTTAAACTGTTTAATTCATTTTGATTTAATAATATCTAAAGTTAACTTTTTTTTTAATGTTCTTAAGTCTAATGAAAAGAATATTCTTTTATACATTCTACTGCTACTGAGAACTGCTAATTATATAATAGCCATAATCAGGCTCTACTTTGTCACTCTAGGATATAGAATCATTGATTAAATAATCTTAGAAATGGAAAGGAGTTTAGAGATGAGTTTTTCAGTCACCAGCATAGATGGAAGGTTTTCTTGTTGTGTCTGCTGCTTAGCACACTTTTTCAAAAGGATTTACACTTTGAGTAAGAAAAAACACCTTGGTCACTCTTGTGCTTTTAAAGCCATAGAAATAGCCCATGTTGTCACTGATGAGTAGATAAAAACTCTTCACCCTTTAGAACCTAAAGCCTAAAATATAATCTGAAAACCTTAGGATACTAGTGAACCTGAGTGTAATCTCTGCCTAGATTCTAGGTCAGATCTTACCAGAGCCAGATTAACCTCTCAGGCCTTGGGGCCATGTAATCAGAAGTAAGCTACTACCCCACTTCACTGATCTTGTACTATCTCATGAATATTTTAAAATATAAACCTTGATGATATATATTAGTCCCTTAATGATTTGGGAAGTTGCTTGCTTACTCATTCAGCAGCAAAATTGAATACCCAGTTTCAAAGCACTATGCTAGGTATATAGACCGTCCCTGTCTTCAGAGACCTTACAGTGGGAACAAGTAAGGCGTGTACATATATATTCCTAGTACTAAATTTAAAATTACAGATATTTTAATAGGGAGATTAAAATATGATAGGAATGCAGAACAAATTATCAATGTCCTTTTGCCCTAGTTTATGTTTCTGCCTTCATTTCTACATTCACAAACGCACACCCTTCTTTAGAACCTGGACTATACCCTGAACACACATTAATCTTCATGCTGCTGGGCCCTCACTCATGCTATTCTTTCTAAAGTACTCTTTTCCCTTGCCTATCTGCTAAGGTCCTATATCCAGGTCACCTGCCTTTCAGTAGCCTCCATGACTCCCTCAAATCAGAATCAACTCCTCCCACACTGTCACATTGTTACATTTATTTCTTTATATGCTAATATTTCTTGCTGGGCAGGAAGTATGTCATATTCTTACTCAACTCTGTGTCTTCAGAGTATAGAGCGATGTATGGTCATATAGGATTAGTATGTTGGAGGAATGATCTACCTGGATCAGAAGAAGCTTCCTTGAGGAGGTAACATTGATCCCAGACCTTGACGGACAAATGCACTATGAATATGAAAGAATGAAGCTGGGGGAGAGTAACAGTCCAGGAGGAGAATTGGTATGAGCAAAGGCCCTGAGATGGAAATCAAGGAACAAACAATCCATTTTAAATAGGACATGATATCTGTAGTGGGAGAAGTGGGAAATGCGTTCCAAAAAGTGAGATGCATCCAGAAGATGGATGAAGATGCCTAGTAGGTGCTTAGAAATGTAGGATGGGGCTTTCAGGAGAGGCTAAGCCTAGGAATCTTGCTTTGGAAATTTCTACACAGAAGAGCATCCAGGAAGAAATGGAGTGTTCATCACAGAAACATTATTGTGTGTGTCCCAGTGTTGAATTAGCTTTCATTAGAAAGACAGTGATGTCACATGTATCCATATCACTTGATAGCATACTTGATAAAGTGAATTTTGTCCTTCTAGGAGGACACTGCACGCCAGACTTCAAATTGGGCCTGGAGATAGTAATGAGTCATCTGAGTTACAGCTGATCAATTTCTGCTTACTGGTGGATTTTTTGTTGGATATAGTTTCCTTGGTAAGGCCACCTTGGTAAGGCCACCTTGGTAAAAACATTGAGGGAATCTAAAAACATAGTTCAACACACTTAATGTTGGAAAAAAATGTCATCTTCAAGTAAAATTCCATTGTTGAAATAAATTTATTTTTTCCTTTTATCATAGCTTTTTTCATGAAATTTTGCAAGGGTTTTGTCATCTGACATATATGTATAATACATACACAAGTGTCATATAATACATGGATTATATGTCATAATTGCATGTTATAAAATCTGGAATGTTTAGTGTGTAGTGATCTAATGGCTGCATTTGTATTGCTTAATGATTCTGTCTGTTAAATGAAGACTTTTGGAAATCTTCTCCCCTTACGTTTTCTCTCCTCAATTCTCTGCTTTCTCATTTTGAAGCCTACTAGAAGTATGAGGGTGCTGTGTCAGGTATGACATTCAGCCTGTTTTGTTTTTAACTGATTGTATTCACTTTCGTAATATTATAATTTCAATAATGTAACAGATAAAACTGGGGCTCTTTCATAATATATCCTTTGAAATACTTAAATTGGGAATAGAAATTTTGTAAGTCATTAATAATAAAATGACTATACAGTGTTAATTAAGAGCATGATACATATAAAACATTGCAGATGAGTACAATTACTGCCTTATTTACAGATTTAAAAATAACTGGAATAGTAGAACTAGTTACACATTGTTTAAACTTTTCTCATTCCACTTTTATTTTCAGGAGACTTACATTGAAATTCAGACAGAACACTTGCCTCAGTTGCTGCTCAGGATGATTTCAGCACTGACAAGCCATCTCCAGACATTGCACTTGTCTGAACTCACGGATTCACTCAGGCTCTGCTCAAAGATCCTTAGCAAGGTTCAACCTCCACTATTATCTGCTGGCACAGGGGGCGTGCTGCAGTTCCCAAATGTGCAGAAGAACTCAGTCAAAGAATGGGAAGACAAAAAGGTAATGTTAGCTATGGTGTTTTTGTATCAGGCCAGTTGTATTTCTTCAGAGCACAATAGATTCTAGATGAAGTCACTTATGTGTAAGTATTTAAATATTAGTAAAAACCTTTCTTAGGTCCAAGTATTGTGCAGTAGCCCAAATTGTAGGCTTTTGGCTGTAATGCAGTTTAACTGTGCATATCAGAACTTTCCAATAGAAATAAATGCAAGCAACATATGTCACTTTAATGTTTTAGTAGTCATGTTAGAAAAAAAAGGTGAAATTAATTTTACTGTATTTTACTTAATATAGTATTTCCAATTATTATTGTTTCGACATGTAATCAATATAAAAAAATCAGTGAGCTGTTTTACATTTTTTGTACTGCCTTCAAAACCCAGTGTGTAATTTATACTTTTAGCATGTTTCCATTCAAATGCTAAATTTTTATCATAAATACTTAATCTGTATTTATATTTCATAAAATTTACAGTCAGAAAAATAGATTCACAGACCTAAGTTGTTCTAAGCATACTAATAGCTAAATTGAGTGTTAATTTTTTTTTGATTTAATTAATGTTGAATAAAATTTAAAATTCAGCCACATTTCAAGTGCTCAGTAGCCATATGTGACTGGTGGCTACCATATTGGACAGCAGGTCTAGATCTAAAGTTCACTGTCCTTTTCACATACACTAAAATTTTGGCATGCTTTTCTTTAAATCCAGAATCTTTTTATCCTCTACAGTCTTCAAGATGCTTAATGCTTTCCTTACAATGTTGAATAAATGAAACTATAATAAGAATTCTAATATCTAGTTCCAGTAGCACACTTAAACACCTGTGAAACACCTATGTAAAAATCAAGAATTTAGAAGTTTTTGGTTTTGTAATACTAAAATATTTTAGTAAATATGCTGAATGTAATTATATGATAATTACATTGAATTTAGGCTAAGTTCCACAATGTAAAGATTTTAAAATTTCTAGAGTATTTAGAGTATTAGATTCTGTTCCCTAAGTCCCAGGATTGAATAGTTGCCCTTACTTTTTTTTTTTTTTTAGTTGGCTTTATTTTTTTCAGGCACACAAATGTAGTGTCAGGATGCTCTCATATAACCTTTTTCCTCAGGTATTAATCGGAAAGCTTTTTTCTTGATCCTTCATATATGAAGTGAACATTACTGACCGTCAGTCAATCTAAATTATACGCCAGGATTATCCTACATACGCTAAAACCAGTCTCTCTTATTTTCCTTTTATTCTGCTCATTATTTATATGCAATACATAGTCTCCACTATTGCTGAGAAATTTGGTTTGTTATGCTGTTTTCTCCTAATTTATGCTGCTAAGATCTTCTTAGAAATAAAATTAGAATGAGTATTAGCTGCTCTGGAACCTTTGGTTTTTATTTGAACGAGATTAATGGAAATAGGGGAAGGACCTTAGCATTCTCTCAATAATATATTCAAATATGTGGATATTTATTATGTAGAAAACACCTGGAGGCCCTTTTTGATGGTTATGGTAAGGTGATGGGAACATCCATTCATGTTAAATGAAGGCCAATTAGATAATATACTTTTTTTCTTTTTTAAAATTAATGGTTTCATTCACTTTAGAGTTAATTAACCTTAGTATGCTTTTCTCACTCTCTTTGGTTTTCTTATATGCTCTTAGGGTTTATATGTTCTCTCCTATTCTTTACTGAAATACAATAGTATGATCTTCTCTGAGATGTCTGAAAATTGATTATATTTATAAGATGAAGGTGTTTTCCATATCCCTGTTTTTGAACGTATAAGTGAAAGAATCAGTCTTTAAAAAAATGTAAATATTATTTTGGCTGTATGCAGTTAGAGTGTTTTTATAAAATTAGTGTGATGGATCGCTATACCCACATGCCTAATGCATGTTATTTCTTTCAGGAATTATCAGAAAGACATTTTTAACATAAAAAAAAATCTGAAGCATACTTATGTAATATAGATCTTACAACTAAATTTTATAAATGTATAGAAGTTCAACTGAGTTTATAGCTTCTTTTTATTAATATAGTATTTTCCATTGTTTTTATGATCCTTATGTTAAATGTATTAATACAGAAAACGCCATATAGTTGTAAGTTAATGACAGTGTTACCATTTGGATAAGTTCTTTTTAATGTATTGTGCAAGATTTACACGGTCACTAAACTTTCAAAGGAGAAAACTTCATGATTAAGTTTTAATTCTGACTATAGCCACCTCTAAACTTTGCATTATAATACGATAAATTCTCATACTGTTTTGATACACTGGTATGCTATGGTGAAAAGAGCATGAAGTTTAGAATCGCCTCACTTGAGCTCTTCTGTTAACTACTAAACTTATCTACTATAACCATGGACAAGTTTTTTTTTTTTTTTTTTTTAACTCCCTGTGCCTCAGTTTTCTTACCTTTAAAATAGAGAAAACAACCTCTCTTTATTCAGTACCCACTCTGCACAAAACCAAACCTGTTGCTGTGGAGTCGATTCTGACTCACCACAACCTCGTAGGACAGAGCAGAACTGCCCCATAGCGTTTCCAAGGAGTAGTTGGTGGATTCAAACTGGCGACCTTTTAGTTAGCAGTTGCGCTCTTAACCGCTGCATCACCAGAGCTCCATCCCATTCTGTGTAAGACACTGGATATCCAGTGGTGAACAAGACATAGCCCTTGCCCTTCTCAACCTTTTCATTCAGGTTGCAGAGAGATATATTAAACAACTAATTGCACATTTAATTATAGTTATAATAAATGTACAAAGAAAGAGTAATAGGAATATGGAAAGTAGGCTACCTGACCTAGACTGAATGTCAAGGGAGGCCTTGTTGAGGAAGGAATGTATGAGTGGAGTCATAGAGGAATTGCTGGGATGAGGAAGGTGGGAGTAGGAAAAAAAGAGCACTTGACAGAGAAAGGAACATTCACAAAGGCTCTAGGCAGGAAGGAGCGCTGTGCAGACAGTGAAGGGGAGATGCGGTTACATAGACAGAAGTGAGACGGACTTACTCACTACACTAAGGCTTCTATTCTTTATCTTAGGATCAGTGGGAAGACACAGAAGGGAAAAAGGCAAGTGACATAATCGTATTTGTATATTAGGAAAATTACTCTGGCCGCAGTGTGCAGTATGGATCTGAGAATCAGAAAATGGATATGGGGAGACCTGCAGTAGTGCAGGTGAGAGGTGATAACTTATGCCAACAAGATGGGGGTGGAGGCGAAGACAGAAATGGATGGATTAATGAGGAAAGATCAGTAGGATTTAGGAATGAATTGGTAGGAGTAATGAGTGATCACCAACATTTACTGAGTGTTAAGTGCCAGGCACTTTATATGTATACTGTGTTACTTAATCTTCATAGCAACTGTAATCCCTTACAGTTGTCTCAGTTTTACAGATAAGGAAAATGAGGATTGGAGAGGTTAAATAACTTGGCAAGCATCACACAGCTAGTAAGTGGCAGAGTCCTCACTCTTAACCACCATACTAAAGTGGATGTGTAGGGGGAGAAGGAAGGAGAGGAGAGGTCGAAAAGGTACTAAGAATGAATCCTAGGTTTCTGTCTTCCAGACTTGATGAATGGTGGTGTCATTCACTGAAGTAAGGAACAATGGCTGAGGCCAGGCTTTGGGCAGCAGATCATTTAGTTCATATATTAATAAGATTACTTTTCAGTGAAACATTCAAATTATATAAATAAATTAGACTGTGGCACAATAACCTAAGGACGTCATGATATGTACAACTTTTGTTTACTTAAACTAAGCCAGAAAATATACTTAATAACTTGTCCTATCATTATTATAGGAAGGGAATTATTAATCCATTCCAGCTCTAACCCAGTGGCTGGCTGGTTTAATATTTTAATTAATTGTCTCTTCCCCTCTAGATTTTAAACCTTTCTTTTTATTCCTAGTACCTAAAACAGTGTCTGGCACAGAGTATGAATTCAGTAACAGTTCACTGAAAGAGTGTTAGATTAATAGTGAACATTTAGTACTTTATACTTTTCAGATAAAAATTTCACATTAATGTGGTCCTGAACAGATGACCTATTAGATTTTACCTAGTTCCTAAATTTCGTTTTAACCTTACAAGTCTCATTCCTTGCATTGTTTAGATGTTAGGAAAATGATTTCATGAAGTGAATTGAATAAATTGTTAGTTACTGAAAACATGGGTATAGATCCTAGAGATTTGTAAATATAAATATTTTTGCCCTCAAAAACCTAACCTTATGCTATGCATGTGATGAATAATAAATGCTTGGTGAACTGGTAGTAATATATTCATTAAAACCAATCAATGTTTCCTATTGATTATTATAAACATATACATCAGTATAGAAGCTGTTTTGGAGATTTGACAGAATGTACAGATTAAGTTGCGATTAATCTAAAATTTACTTTTTTCAAAAGGTGGCTGTTTTTAATTGTATAACTTTAGCTACTCAGCTGTTTGCTTTTTTAATCTCTACCAGGTATCATCGGTTTCTCTTGAAAATCCTACTGAAGTGTTTGAAGATGGAGAAAATCCACCAAGTAGTCGATCATCAGAGAGTGGATTCACTGAGTTTATACAGTATCAGGCAGACCGAACCGATGACATTGACAGAGAACTGAGTGAGGGGCAGGGGACAGCTGCCATCCCAATTGGTAGCACATCTTCCGAGACAGAAACAGCATCCACTGTGGGATCTGAAGAAACCATCATCCAGGCCTCTTCCAGAGTTAGTGAGGGGACAGCGACGCGAAGTGGGAAGACAGCCCAGAAGACTGCAATGCAGTGCTGCCTGGAGTATGTTCAACAGTTTCTAACCAGACTTATCAACCTCTATATCATTCAGAGTAACTCTTTGTCTCAGCTTTTGGCTACGGAGCAACAGGATCTCAGTAGAGAGCAAGGAGAGACTTCAAAATGGGACAGAGATTCGCATGGAGATGTGAAAGAGAGAAACATTGGTAAAGAAAAAAATTCAAAAGAATACCTTTCTGCCTTCCTTGCTGCCTGTCAGCTCTTTCTGGAGTGCTCAAGTTTCCCAGTTTACATTGCTGAGGGGAACCATACATCAGAGTTGCATTCTGAAAAATCAGAGACTGGTAAGGTCTTTTCTGTTTTGTTTACATTTAAATATTTTCTGTGGCATACTATTCGTTTTTTAAAAAGAAAAGCACAAGGATATTAAAACTAGGATATGAAAACTTTTTAGTCAGTGATTTTTAAAAAGTGTATTTTAATTTGGAGAATTTTTTTTAAAGAAATACTGCCATTATGATATGTTGGAAGGGTTTATGATTTTGATGTCTTTAACAGTTGACTGGCAAGTGAGCAGAAGCTAAGGAAATTAACTCCTTTCTCTGGAGGAAAGTAATACAACATTTAGATCTGCTGGTTTCCTTTTGGGTTTCCTTTTATATGGCTAGTGTCATATATGTCTGCCTTTATTTAAATTTTTTATATGCACATGTTTCATATGGTTAAACCAGGGTTGATGTGGCCAATAAAACTTCTGACATTGCTAGCACAAAATAAGCTTGTTTAGTGAAATGTATACTTTTTAAGGACTTTTTGTTAACATTGGTGATTTGACCACAAAAATCTTTTATATGTCCAAAGAAATATAATCAAAAATAAACATAATCAAAAATAAAAGCCATGCAGTAGGATTAGGGGGAATGCTTGTTAGGTCAAGTGGAAAATGACAGACCTAAATATTTGCTAATAATGAATACAAAGATTAAAAAGCTGGAAAAGATAAGTACTAAACCATTAGCAGTGGTTTGGATGAGATTAAGTTAAAGGAAAATTGAGAAAGAATAGGGTTGGTAAACTGTTGGCACTGCAGTTCCTGCTTGCCTAGCTATAGAAGGCCTTTTTCTTTCCCTGTCTTCTCCACCTCCAGCATCTACCCGGACTTGGGAGTAAGAATCCTCCCTCTTAAACTGGAGACAGGCAAGTATCAGAGTCTGATAACCAAACCAAAACCTGTTGCCATCAAGTCAGTTCCGACTCATAGCGACCCTATAGGACGATAGAGATTCAAAAAGCCTTTGGGGCTTAAATTTACTGTTTTTGAAAATTGTTATGAACTTCTACCAAACTTGTTGTTAGGTGTCGTTGGGTTGTTTCCAACTCATAGCAACCATATGTATGACAGAATGAAACATTGCCTGTTCCCACTCCATCCTCACAATTGTTGCTATGTTTGAGCCCATTGTTGCAACCACTATGTCAATCCATCTCATTGAAGGTCTTCCTCTTTTTTGCTGATCCTCTACTTTACGAAGCATGATGTCCTTCTCCAGGGAATGGTCCCTCCTGATAATATGTCCAAAGTACGTGAGACAAAGTCTTGCCATCCTCACTTCCAAGGAGTATTCTGGCTGTACTTCTTCCAAGACAGAGCTATTAATTCTTCCATGGTATAGTCAGTATTCTTCACCAACACCATAATTCAAAAATATCAGTTTTTCTTCGGTCTTTTGTATTTATTATCCAGCTTTCACATGCATATGGGATGATTGAAAATACCATGGCTTGGGTCAGGCACACCTTAGTCCTCGAGTGACACTTTACTTTTTAACACTTTAAAGAGATCTTTTGCAGCAGACTTGCACAATGTAATAATACATCCAAGCTTAAAAGTAATAAATTATGAAAATAAGTACACGCCCCCTTTCCAGAATGTTCAAAATAAAGTTGGTATGTCAGTTGCTAATATGGATAAATTTTCCTTTGTATCCTTATGTTGTAGCTAAAATATCAGAAAAATTCCACTATTTGATATACGTATTCATATAAATGATGATACGTGCTTTAAAAAGATCCTTTAATTCTAAAGGTAGTTTAGGAGACTTGCTGCTAATATCTGAATTTTAAAGCAAAAAGGTTACAGTCAAATATATTTAAATAATCTGCAACGTAATTGTTTTGATGAAGACATTAAGGATAGAACAAAATAAGGAAGTTATAATAGTCAAATGATTTTGTACAACATATATGGTTGCATATATATAAGAATGTTGATTTCTGAATATGCACGTAAAAGTGTCCCCTTTCCACTGAATACATTGGATGGATCATTGGAAATTTTCAAGTTCCTTTTTTAGTTTATAATTTTCTTTTTAAAATTGCATATGCAGAAGGTTTTAACTGAATGACAGGGATGCTATTATGTTAATACTCATGTCAATTAGAGAATTTTTTCAAATATTCCACATTTGAAATTTTGGTTTCCTTAAAACAAAACAAAAAAAAGGCTTTCTCTGTTTGGCTGTACTTACGCTGTGGCAAACACATTTTAGCAGTTGTTTTCTGTTGTCTTATTGTTGACTTTTGTGTATAAGTTTCCATAGTGCTTTTAATAATGTGCATTATTGAATTTTTGGTTTATTAAGATTATTATTGTAATGTAAAATGTCATATTTTATTCAGTTATTAATGTAATATTTACATTTTATAAGAATAAAATGTAAATATCAGTAGTCAATTATGTTCCATGAAATACTTAAAATCCCATTGCATAATAGTTCACAGTAATTATATAACCTTTAAAATAAAGCTAAAGTATAATTCTTTTTTTTCAAGGAAAAAACAATGCCCAGGATGTAATGTGTAATTTTATTACTACTTTTTTTATATGTAGTTGCAACTGAGGCAATAAGCTCTGACCAGTCTGAGTGGTCTAGTATGATAGCCACACATAGGCCCATGTGGCTGTTTAAACTTAAAGTGATTAAAATTAGATAAAAGTTGAGTGCCTCAGTCACACACACCACGTTTCAAGTGCTCGATCCTTCATCACAGAAAGTTGTGAACAGTGCTGCTTTGCAAGTCAGCATTCTCATTTGTCTTCTGATCATCACTCTCTGGCTTAAGTGTATCCCAGCCTTAAGTTTTCACTACTGTCTTTCGTATACCCAATAGTTTTTTGTAATTCCCATAGCATGCCGTATAGCAGTGTTTCTCAAACTGAATCATGACCAATCTTTGGGTATGGAATTAGTTTAGCAGAAGGGAAAATATCAGAATACAAATGTCTAAGTATTGTTTCTTGAAACTTTTGTTTCACGTTCACTTACATGTGTGTTAGGGCCCCATGAAAGCAGGGTATGATTATGCAGTTAAGAAGTTTGACAAGCATTACCTGTACTATGCCACTTGCATTCTCCTCTCATGCTATTTTTTATGCACCTAGGATACTCTTCTCTTTTTCAACTTCCTCCTTTTCCAGTAACTTATGCTAACATTTCAAAGCACATCTGTTCCCTAAATTCTTCTCTGACCTTTTCCTTCACTGAAGTTACCTCTCCTTTTCTGAGTTGTATCACACCATTGCACTTCTCTTACAGTGTACATATACTCTAACTCATTGAGTGTTTTATTTCTTTTTACAGATATAACATCACTTTTCTATTAGGTTGAGACCTTCAGTGTAGGATTATATTTTATTCACTTTGCATCCCCCTTTCTCAGCCCTGCCACTGTGCCCTGGATGTTGTAGTTGTTCAAAAAGTATCTGTTGAGTGGATTGACTAAATGATTGCCTTCAACCAGCAGAGCAGTGAACACTATATAATGTTTGTTGATTAGTATACGGTTTTCTGGGATAGGAAAAAAAATTATATGGCTTGGGATAATGAATTTCTTGTTGCAGCTTTATTTTCTTAAAGCTGTAGATGGGATGAGAAACTATGTTGTTGTTTTTTTCTTAGCAGATCAAGGCCTAAAGGTAAGCAGAGTTGCTTCGTTTTCTTAAATTAACTTAGAAGTTAGAGCGCGTGTGAAATGTTTAGCGTGAAGAACTCTGCTTTTTTTCTTTTGTTTCAGACTGTGAACAGGTGCAGCCTCCACTCTGGCTCCAGACTCTGATGAGTGCTTGCAGCCAAGCAAGTGATTTTAGTGTTCAGAGTGTTGCTATTTCACTAGTGATGGACCTGATAGGATTAACTCAGTCTGTGGCCATGGTTGCTGGGGAAAATGTCAACAGCGTAGAGCCTGCACAACCCCTAAGTCCAAACCAGGGAAGAGTAGCTGTGGTTATTAGACCACCCCTTACTCAAGGCAATCTGAGATACATAGCTGAGAAGACTGAATTTTTCAAGGTAAGTACTGAAAATACATACATGACTAAGATAATCAGTACATGTGAAATACCCGACCTAGTTAGCTTAACACAGATTTTAAACATGATAATCAAGCTAAATATAATGTTTCTGTATAGTTGACAGTAGTGGGTTTTTGGGTATAGAAAAGGAAGCCACATTTGACATGTACTGCTTTGCCCATTTTGTCCCCAGTTTTGTGAGGGAGAGAAACGTGAGGATGAGGGGGAGTATTAGGGTAAAGAAAGGCAAGTGTTAGGGCATTGAGGCCACGGAGGAAATAATTTCACCTAAAGTGAAGAAGAAAGCTCATTTATACAGTGGAACTTCTATCCAGATGAAGTGTATTATGATACTTTTCCTAGTCATAGAGTAAACCTCAGCTATTCAAAACTCCCAGGAAGTTTTTCTGACAATCCAGATTGTCTGATTATCATCTGTGGTATACGATGTCACTCAGAAAAAATGCCGTCTTTGATTTCTACCACAATGGTACAGATAGTACCCTTTACGTAGAAAGAACATCAAGTATATTTGGATTGTTGTTGTTGTTGTTGTTAGGTGCCGTCGAGTCGGTTGCGACTCAACAGCGACCCTATGCACAATAGAACGAAACACTGCCTGGTCCTGCACCATCCTTACAATCATTGTTATGCTTGAGCTCATTGTTGCAGCCACTGTGTCAGTCCACCTTGTTGAGGGTCTTCCTCTTTTCCGCTGACCCTGTACTCTGCCAAGCATGATGCCCTTCTCCAGGGACTGATCCCTCCTGACAACATGTCCAAAGTATGTAAGATGCAGTTTTGCCATCCTTGACTCTAAGGAGCATTCTGGCTGCACTTCTTCCAAGGCAGAATTGTTCGTTCTTTTGGCAGTTCAAGGTATATTCAATATTCTTCGCCAACACCACAATTCAAAAGCGTCAACTCTTCTTCGGTCTTCCTTATTCATTGTCCAGCTTTCACATGCATATGATGTGATTGAAAATACCATGGCTTGGATCAGGCGCACCTTAGTTTTCAGGGTGACATCTTTGCTCTTCCACACTTTGAAGAGGTCTTTTGCAGCAGATTTGCCCAATGCAATGCGTCTTTTGATTTCTTGACTGCTGCTTCCATGGCTGTTGATTGTGGAGCCAAGTAAAATGAAATCCTTGACAACTTCAGTCTTTTCTCTGTTTATCATGATGTTGTTTATTGGTCCAGTTGTGAGGATTTTTGTTTTCTTTATGCTGCGGTGTAATCCATACTGAAGGCTGTGGTCTTTGATCTTCATTAGTAAGTGCTTCAGGTCCTCTTCACTTTCAGCAAGCAAAACTGGCCTGAATTTCTGTCAGTTCCCTATTGATATACTGCCGAAGCCATTTTTGAATGATCTTCAGCAAAATTTTGCTTGCATGTGATATTAATGATATTGTTCTATAATTTCCACATTCGGTTGGATCACCTTTCTTGGGAATAGGCATAAATATGGATCTCTTTTAGTCAGTTGGCCAGGAAGCTGTCTTCCATATTTCTTGGCATAGACGAGTGAGCACCTCCAGCGCTGCATCAGTTTGTTGAAACACCTCAATTGATATTCCATCAATTCCTGGAGCCTTGTTTTTCACCAATGCCTTCAGAGCGGCTTGGACTTCTTCCTTCAGTACCATCGGTTCCTGATCATATGCCACCTCTTGAAATGGTTGAATATCGACTAATTCTTTTTGGTATAATGACTCTGTGTATTCCTTCCATCTTTTTTTGATGCTTCCCGCGTCGTTTAATATTTTCCCCATGGAATCCTTCACTGTTGCAACCCGAGGGTTGAATTTTTTCTTTAGTTCTTTCAGCTTGAGAAACGCCGATCGTGTTCTTCCCTTTTGCTTTTCCATCTCCAGTTCTCTGCACATGTCATTATAATACTTTACTTTGTCTTCTCGAGCTACCCTTTGAAATCCTCTATTCAGTTCTTTTACTTCATGAATTCTTCCTTTTGCTTTACCTGCTCGACACTCGAGAGCAAGTTTCAGAGTCTCCTCTGGCATCCATCTTGGTCTTTTCTTTCTTTCCTCTCTTTTCAGTGACCTCTTGCTTTCTTCATGGATGATGTCCTTGATGTCATTCCACAACTCGTCTGATCTTCAGTCACTAGTGTTCAATGCGTCAATCTATTCTTGAGATGGTCTCTAAATTCAGGTGGGATATAGTCAAGGTCATATTTTGGCTCTCGTGGACTTGCTCGGATTTTCTTCAGTTTCAGCTTGAACTTGCATATGAGCAATTGATGGTCTGTTCCATAGTCAGCCCCTGGCCTTGTTCTGACTGATGATATTGAGCTTTTCCGTCGTCTTTTTCCACAGATGTAGTCAATTTGATTTCTGTGTGTTCCATCTGGCAAGGTCCATGTGTATAGTCACCATTTATGTTGGTGAAAGAAGGTATTTGCAATGAAGCCATTGGTCTTGCAAAATTCTATCGTTCGATCTCTGGCATTGTTTCTGTCACCAAGGCCATATTTTCCAACTACTGATCCTTCTTCTTCGTTTCCAACTTTTGCATTCCAATCACCAGTAATTATCAATGCATCTTGATTGCATGTTCGATCAATTTCAGACTGTAGCAGCTGATAAAAATCTTCTACTTCTTCATCTTTGGCCCTATTGGTTCGTGCGTAAATTTGAGTAATAGTCGTATTAACTGGTCTTCCTTGTAGGCGTATGGATATTATCCTACCACTGACAGTGTTGTACTCCAGGATAGATCTTGAAACGTTCTTTTTGACGATGAATGCAACACCATTCCTCTTCGAGTTGTCATTCCCAGCATAGTAGACTATGTGATTGTCCGATTCAAAATGGCCAATACCAGTCCATTTCAGCTCACTAATGCCTAGGATATCGATGTTTACACATTCCATTTCATTTTTGACGATTTCCAATTTTCCTAGATTTGTACTTCGTACATTTCAGGTTCCGATTATTAATGGATGTTTGCAGCTGTTTCTTCTCATTTTGAGTCGTGCCACATCAGCAAATGAAAGTCCCGAAATTTTTACTCCATCGTCATCGTTAAGGTCGACTCTGCTTTGAGGAGGCAGTTCTTCCCCAGTCATCTTTTGAGTGCCTTCCAACCTGGGGAACTCATCTTCCAGCACTATATCAGACAGTGTTCCACTGCTATTCATAAAGTTTTCACTGGCTAAAGCTTTTTAGAAGTAGACTGCCGGGTCCTTCTTCCTAGTCTGTCTTAGTCTGAAACCTGTCCTCCATGGGTGACCCTGCTGGTATCTGAATACTGGTGGCATATCTTCCAGTATCACAGTAACACACAAGCCCCCAGAGTACGACAAACTGACAGACACATGGGGGATATTTGGATTATATTACAAATATTACAAATAGTTTTTTATACATAAAAAAATTTCTTTTAATCTGATTTGCAGTCATAGTGCCCCTCTAGCTATTTCTTCCTGCTAGCTTACAGTTGGTTTCCATAATTTTGTAATGGTTAACCCTGAAGATTGTTTCATTTTTATTAATGCTGTCATACATCATCAAGAGCTTTGTTGACAATATAGCATACATATGCCTTTATTATAAAAGTCTTAAATCTTGGATATTTGGACTATGAATTATATTTTGCTCTGAAACATAGACCTGTAAACATTAAATTGCATTCAGTGTGGGATTTGTATCCCATTAAGGATAGTGTAGTCCAGCATCACTTTACTAAACATAACTAAAATAGAGAAATGAGGTCTTATCTGGTCCTTGCAGAAAACACATGTCTGATGTTTAAAATAAATATTAAATGACTCTCATAAAAGGTCCTGAAGGGCCAGGATAAGCGGAAATCAGGCAGAAGGAAGGCTGCACTTTTAAATCACATCCCAGTGGCTTAGTGAGTATTAGAGATCTTCCAGGTCTGACTGGCAGTCTGAGAGTTGTTTGTAGCAAATAGGAAATGTTTGTTAAATAAGTTTTCATTTATGTTTGTTGGAACTGTTGCCTACATCTTTTTCTATAGCATGTAGCTTTAACATTGTGGGACCAGCTGGGAGATGGGACACCTCAGCACCACCAGAAGAGCGTGGAACTCTTTTATCAGTTACATAACTTGGTTCCTTCTTCTAGCATCTGTGAGGATGTTATAAGCCAGCAGTTAACCCATAAAGATAAGGTAAATTCTTCTCTTTTTATCCTGTGCCCCATTATAACAAAAGGTAAATTTAGAAAACTCTTTAGGAAAATTATTGCAGCTAGCATCTGAATGAGAGATATTATAGCTTAGTTCAGAGTAAAGACTGATCGTAATCTCTTCAAAATAAAATTCTTTATAAAAAGTATCAGTAATATGAAAAAATTTTTAGAAAACCAGACTTGTTGCAGTCAAGTTGATTGCAACTCATAGCAATCCTATAGGACAGAGTAAAGCTGCCCTCACAGGGTTTCCAAGGAGCAGTTGATGAATTCAAACTGCCGACCTTTTGGTTAGCAGCCCAGCTCTTAATATGAAAAATTAAGTGACCCCAAATCAAATGCTGGGTTTATTTCTTGTTTCAGAACACCAGTTATGGGTAGTGGTGATTAAAGCTGCTGCTGATCCCAACTATTGTATCATTTAAAGAGGAATCAGTGGCCACAGTTATGTAGCTGGGGGATGTATATGTGAAATGAAATAATGCATGTGAAATTACTTTTATAAGCTATATTGCTATTGTTGGTCCCGTCAGGTTGGTTTTGACTCATAGTGACCCCATGTGACAGTAGAACTGCCCCCTAGGATTTTCTAAACTGTAATCTTAGCTTGCCAGATCTTTCTCCTAGGGAGCTACTGGGTGGATTTGAATGGCCGACCTTTCAGTTAACAACCAAGCACTTAAACGTTGCACTACCAGGGCTCCTTTGTAAGCTGTAGAGTGTTAATATGTGAGATTATATTATTTACATTATAATATTACATTTTAATAAAGATCCAAAATAAGGGCTTTGTATCCTAATGTATATGAAGTTATACATATGTCAGTTGGAATAAAACTGGTGAAGTTATGAGCAGGTCTGAAAAGAAGCTGGAAGAATCATTGTGCATGACCTCTTCAAGGTAATCTAATGAAGTTTGTGGTCTTGCTGTGCCTGCTCTGTATTATAAATGGAAGATTTTACTGAACACTTTTAGAAGTGGATTAACCCGTTAAAAAATACATCTAAATGCAGGTGAATTTGAATGGGTCATATTCAAAAGGTGTTCATTGTATTGAGTAAATTAAGCATTTGGTTGGGGGAAGGACAGTAAGAAAAGTGAAAAGTTTATTTCAAGATGATATTAAAATTTTATTCCTTCTTCAGCACATTCTTTTAGAATTTCTGAAATAAAATTGTGTCATACACCCTGCATTTTAATTCAGCAAGCTGTGTTTGACATTAGGTTTAAATTTAGGGCATGTTAAATACCTGTTTTTACTTGTGTAACATTTCACTTTTTAAAGAGATTCTTCTAAGTTATGATCAAAGATATGCACCCATAAAAAATACACACCCTTTTATTTACTTTTATTTTTATGTTTGGATTGCTTGATGTACAGCCACAGGCTTCATAGAAAAAGCATTTATTAAGGCCCAGGAAGTGGCAGGCACTCTTCTGACCTATCACAAGCAATTAAAAAAAAAAAAAAAATAGCTGCTGTGGAGTTGACTCTGACTCATGGCAACCCCTGTGCATCAGAGTAGAATTGTGTTGCACAGGGTTTTCAGTGGCTGGTTTTTCAGAAGTAGATC
Organism: Elephas maximus indicus; assembly: GCF_024166365.1. NCBI lineage: Eukaryota > Metazoa > Chordata > Mammalia > Proboscidea > Elephantidae > Elephas > Elephas maximus. The sequence goes on from NC_064819.1 coordinate 146,825,073, forward strand.
TCCAGGACTTTTCTTCCAAGGCACCTCTGGATAGACTCGAAACCTCCAGCCTTTCAGTTAGCAGTCAAGCATGTAAACCATTTATACCACCTGGGGTCTCCATGAGCAATTTAGCTAGATATATTTCCTGATGTGATGGGGTTTTTATTTGAAGGATTCACAAATGCTAGAGGAAGACTATACAAATTCTAATAATGTCACAGTTTTTATTTGGGATTTTTATGATTTATATTAATACACGTTCATTATCTAATACCAAGAGCCTGTCTTTCTAAATAATTTATTTTTACGTTGTGTTGTCCATTGATATACAAATATATAATCTTTCCCAAATAATCCCAAGAGTGGTTTAATAGTTTTCTTGTAGAAGTAATTTTTAAGTATTTAATATTTTGAGTCTAATAAGCCAGCTTTATAAGTAATGATGAATTCATTTGGGATTACCGTATAATTTCTGAGAATAAAAATAAATTATATTGTTTGATAAAATAAATTTTGACAACTGAACATTTGTATTAAAATGAAAGAGGAAGTGCTTCCTAGACTCACGATATCATGACATGTATTTTATTGCTTTCAATTCCCTCATATAGAATAAGTGTGGTTAAGCACTCAGCTGCTAACTGAAAGGTTGGTGGTTCAAACCCACCTAGCCGCTTGAGGTTGAACGATATGGTACAATGATCTTTTAGGTTTAATACTTCTGTATATATTTAAATATTATCTACCTTTCTACTTCCATAAAAATATAATTAAAATTTATTCCAGTGTGTATTTGTATACCGTGAACATAAGGCTCTTTTGTAAATAGTTACTTTGATGTTGCTAAAATTGCTTATTATTTTCAAGGGAAAATAAAATAACTTAACCTCCCATGTTCTTCCTCAGAAAATAAGGATGGACGCACATGCAAAATTTGCAGTTCTTTGGCATCTAACAAGGGACCTCCATATAAATAAATCTCCATCTTTCGCACGTTCCTTTGACAGGTTAGTTACTGCTTTCAGTTTGCATTTTATGTTCAGATTTTCAGTCAGATAATCTCAATGTTTTCTTTTTTCTTAAATTCTCTGGGTAGTTTGGTAGGGGTAGGAGACACCAATATATAAAGTTTACAGAGAATTTATTACCATATTTTTATTCAGGTAACGTGCACCTTCTACATTTGCCAGCTGCACCCTCCCCCTCGCTGTACTCCTTGTGGTGTTTTCATAAGTGTGGCTCTGCCATTGTTTTTTTTACATGTTGCTGTAAAAAAAAAAAAGTTAGCATAGTACGCCTACAAAAATACCTTGGGTTGGTGGGAGGGCATGGTTGGCAAACAAATATAGAAGGTGTGCATTATTTGTGTAAAAGTACAGTAATTCTCTTCATTTATTAAGATAATTATTAACCTAAGGCCCTTCCTTTCACGGGACAGCTACTCAAGTCCGTACTATGTGCCAGGTGCTATTCTAAGTACGAGCAATGTATATAGCCTTCCTGAGTCTCTAATCCAATTCAGTGAAACTGTAAATAAACAGTAGATTGTATAAAGTGCTTCTCTAGCAGTTATTCTAGTTTTGTGCCTAAACCAAACTTATTAAATCTACAGCTGAACTGACAAACCCTTTCCATGGGTTCAAAGAACCTGTTGCTGCCTGAGTGTGATTTTGTGTTTTCCCCATACTACATTGGTGACTCATACCCCAAATAACAGATTTGCAGTCACTTCCAAGAAGCTGTCCTCTATAGGTATTGATGTAAGTTAGCAGTCTCCCCACAGGTCTCACAGAGTTGACCACAAACCTAACTATGCTTAAAACCCAGGGCAGGATCAGCCATGCACTCTATTGGACATTATTTCAACTGGTGCTTTTCAAGCAGCATTAAACCATATATTGGACCTCCTACAGTGAGTTTGACTGCTAACCAAAAGGTCAGTAGTTCCAATCTACCAGGTGCTCCTTGGAAACCCTGTGGGGCAGTTCTACTCTGTCCTATAGGTCGCTATCAGTCAGAATCGACTCAACGGCAACAGGTTTGGTTTTTTTGTCTTTTTATAGTGTACTAGGACCTGGGCTAGGTACTTTACAAATATTATCTTTAACCTTGACAACTACCCTTCCTTCCTCGTCATCCTTTCTCATTTTATAAGTGAGGTGATAGAGCCCCAGAGAAGTTAAATGGCTTGCTCAAGACTGCACCAGAGGTAAAATGCAACAGCCCAGATTTGAATCTTGAATTTTTTTATTCCAAACCACACACTGATACCTTTCAGAGATGGTCTTTCCTTGAATTAAGTACATAGATTGGACCAGCATGGAAAGTAGTGGTGCCTTACAGGGGGTTTGATATTAGTTGATGTGAACAGGAATAAGTTGTAAAACAAGATTTATTAAGTAAGTTTGTTTTTCTATCCTTTAATATTATAAATGTAATGCACACTTATGAAATTTCATGGAAGAGAACATTTTTTTTTTTTTTCCTTTCTCGTATGTACTGAGACTGTAGGGGATTGAAATTATAAAATGCTGTGGTCAAAAGTTACCTTGAAGCATCGTTACCTTAAAATAGTTCATTCAAAGTAAGAAATACAACTTATAATGATGTTAATTTTAGAAAGATTTGAGTCTTGAAGCTTTTTCAGGTGTTTTGTTCTTTGTTTTAATTATTGTTGTTTATTATAGGTCACTGTTCATCATGTTAGATAGCCTTAACAGTCTAGATGGTTCTACTAGTTCTGTGGGACAAGCCTGGCTGAACCAAGTCCTCCAAAGACATGATATCGCAAGAGTTTTGGAACCGTTATTATTGCTCCTGCTTCATCCAAAAACTCAAAGAGTTTCAGTGCAGCGTGTACAAGCAGAGCGTTACTGGAATAAGGCTCCATGCTACCCAGGAGAGGAGAATGACAAGCATTTCGTGCAAAATTTTGCCTGCGGGAATGGTGAATATCACATGGAAATAAACCCCAGAACAAATAGCCATATTTGGAATTAAGTTATTAAAATAAGAAAGTGAGAGGTGAACACAATAGTGATTGGCAGGAGAAATGAAGTGAGATTTTCCCCCATGGGCTTATTATTTTCTTCCCCTCTCATGAATTAGCAATGCTTATGTAGGCCTCGTCAAAATGTACTTCATCAATGGCCATCTTAAAGAAATTGCATCTCTCTTATTGGTTGGTTCTACCAGAGAAGGAATCAGCCACAGCTCTGGTCAGAGAGACATTTCTCAATTTTGATGGAAATACTTTTAGAGCTGATTTAGCAATACTGGTCCTACAAGGCTCTGTAGATTCTTCAACTGGGAATCTATAGGAAGCCTGTGATGCTTACACTATTAAGTCCACACTTTCAAATTGCCAAGTGATCCCCTCTATACTACAGTAATAACAGCCCCTTATATTGGATTAATTCATTATAGCTTAAGGACAAAAGAGAATCATGTATCTCATATCTCTTGACAAGTAACACCGTGAAGTCAGGTTGTAAAAAGGTAACTTACCAAGTGGGGATCTACTGCTCAGAGGGCTGTGGCGTTCTCAAATTCCCACAGCTGGTAAGTGGTGAAGCTGGAATTAAACTTTCATGCTTCCCTACTCCATCTGCAGTGCGTTTCTTCTGCAGAGCCTCAGTTCCTCTCTCTAGCTCTTACTGAATGTCCAAGAGCATGATCTACCCTGCTCATTGCCAGAAAATCTTTGTATTAGTGCTTCACCTGCTGTGGTCTCTGTCTGTCTGCTGAATTCTCATTCCCCTCTGAGATCAATCTCAGGCCCCACTTGTGTCACAGTGCTTTCCCTGAGCTCCATGGCATTTGGTTTGTACTGCTCATGTGGCACTAAGGCTTCTGTCTTTTACAAAAGAATACTATTAAGAGTGATCGTCACCCCAAAAGGTACAGAAATGGATGAATGTATTTGTGGTTTCCGGCTAATTTTAAACTCCTTAAAGAGGAGCAATGATGCTTCTTCCTTATCTCCCCACTCATTATCTCCTGGTTTAGCACCTTAGACATACTAGAGTATTCATAAATATTTGTTGACTTTTATTAAAATTGAGGAGATTGTTTATAAATTGGCTATATACTAAACTTTAATTGAATCCTTAGAAATAGTATAACTAAAGGGAAGCATTATACAGGGAGAAAAAAACTAAAATTTTGAGGTGCAGTAAAAAGGATATTTTAGGCAGAAAGGACACTTACATTTTGTCTATGTTAAACATGATGTTCTGTTTATTTGAATTCTATAGTAGACCTTCTACTGTTATCTTTAAACTACTAAATAAACTCTTACACTCATGTATATAATTTTCTGACTTAAAAGGTCTAAAATAATGATAAATTAACAAGTATGTTTACTAAGAAATTATACTAATGATTGATAGTCTTGTTTACCTTTCTACATTTCAATTATGTTAATAAATTGTATATTTTTTCTCCTTTTCAAATTTTCTCTTATGCCAGTAAGCCAAGTGCAACACATTACATCGAAAGGAAATGGTGAAAAGCCGCTTACCATGGATGAAATAGAGAACTTTAGTCTCACTGTTAATCCATTAAGTGACAGACTTTCCCTTCTAAGTACCAGCAGTGAGACAATTCCAATGGTTGTGTCTGATTTTGATCTTCCAGACCAACAGATAGAAATACTTCAGAGTTCTGACTCTGGATGTTCACATTCCTCTGCTGGGGATAACTTGAGTTATGAAGTGGAAGCTGAAAATGCAAGTGCCCAGGAGGAATCTCAGATGCCAAAGGCAAGCTCCCCAGATGATGATGTTCAGCAGGTAGTGTCTGACCTCATCTGTAAAGTCGTAAGTGGCCTTGAAGCAGAATCTGCATCAATTACATCTCAATTAGAAAGTGAAGTTATGACACCAAAGTGCAGTGCTTTAGATATGGGTGAGGAGACAATCGAAAATGAAGATCAGTCCACTCAGCAGAGCCAGAGTGGTTTGCTGAGTAATGAAAGTTCTCAGTTTCTGTCTGTGTCTGTGGAGGAAGGCTGTGAGTGTGTGACAAACGGGATCTCCAGAAATAGCTCCTCACCTTGTATTTCAGGAACCACATTGACTCTCCACGACCCTTCTGTTGCTTCCACAGAAACTAAATCTAGACAGAGGAGTCACAGTAGTATTCAGTTCAGCTTCAAAGAAAAATTATCAGAAAAAGTCTCAGAGAAAGAAATAATTGTTAAGGAATCAACTAAACAACCAGGAGCAAAACCCAAAGTAAAACTTGCCAGAAAGAAGGATGATGACAGGAAAAAAGCTTCGAATGAAAAACTCAAACAAACCAGTGTATTCTTTAGTGATGGTCTGGATTTAGAGAACTGGTATAGCTGTGGAGAAGGAGAAATCTCTGAAATTGAGAGTGACATGGGTTCTCCAGGATCACGGAAATCTCCCAGCTTCAACATCCATCCTCTCTATCAACATGTGCTTCTGTATCTTCAGTTGTATGATTCATCAAGGACCCTGTATGCTTTCTCTGCTATCAAAGCCATCTTGAAAACGAATCCTGTTGCCTTTGTAAATGCCATTTCAACCACTAGTGTAAATAATGCGTACACTCCTCAGTTGTCTCTGCTTCAGAATTTATTGGCCAGACATCGGATTTCTGTTATGGGCAAAGACTTTTATAGTCACATTCCAGTGGACTCTAATCATAATTTCCGGAGTTCTATGTACATAGAAATCCTAATTTCCCTCTGCTTATATTACATGCGTAGTCATTACCCAACTCATGTCAAAGTCACCGCACAAGATTTAATAGGCAATCGAAACATGCAGATGATGAGTATAGAAATTTTGACACTCCTCTTTACTGAGCTGGCAAAAGTAATAGAAAGCTCAGCAAAGGGTTTCCCTAGTTTTATCTCTGATATGTTATCTAAGTGTAAAGTTCAGAAAGTAATTCTTCACTGTTTGCTGTCCTCTATCTTTAGTGCACAGAAATGGCATAGTGAAAAAATGGCAGGTAAGAACATGGTTGCTGTGGAAGAAGGTTTCTCAGAGGACAGTCTTATAAATTTCTCAGAGGATGAATTTGACAATGGTAGCACACTCCAGTCACAACTTCTGAAGGTGCTTCAAAGGCTGATTGTTCTAGAACACCGGGTAATGACTACCCCTGAAGAGAATGAAACAGGTTTTGATTTTGTTGTATCTGACCTAGAACACATCAGTCCTCATCAGCCCATTACTTCTCTTCAGTATTTGCATGCTCAGCCAATCACATGTCAAGGCATGTTCCTCTGTGCAGTGATACGGGCTCTTCATCAACACTGTGCTTGTAAAATGCACCCACAATGGATTGGTTTAATCACATCTACTCTGCCTTACATGGGAAAAGTTCTACAGAGAGTCGTTGTTTCTGTGACACTACAGCTTTGCAGAAATTTGGATAACCTAATTCAGCAGTACAAATATGAAACTGCTTTATCTGATAGTAGGTAAGATTTTTCATCTTGTTCACATTGGCATTTTTCACATATATGACTGCTTAAACATCTAGAACCCATTGCCACAGAGTCAATTCTGACTCATAGTGACCCTACAGGACAGAGTAGAACTGCCCCATAGGGTTTCTGAGGAGCGGCTGGTGGATTCGAACTGCCAACCTTTTGGTTAGCAGCTGAGCTCTTAACTACTCTGCCACCAGGGCTACAGTCATTTACTCATCTAATATTTATTAAAAGTCAGTTACAATTTGAGTAAAGAAATTAGTGATTATCAGTAGGTTACAAATAGTAAGTCATTTTCACAAAGAAAATTCAGCTTAAGAGTATCAATATAAGGAAAAAGAATGGAAAAGGGAAGCAATATTTAAACAGGCCTTTTTTCTCCCAAGGGCTAAGATGTTGATACTCTTTTTGACTGAGCTGACAAAAATAATAGAAAGCTCAGGAGGAGTTTCCCTAGTTTTCATCTCTGATATGTTATCTAAGTGTGAATGAATTTCACACTGATTAATTTAAATTTACAAATAATTATTTTGCCATTTAATTTTATTTCTTGTTTTGGATTTTCATGGCTTGGTGGCAAATTTCATTTGTGTCTTCAGTCCATGTTCAAAATTGTTACTCTTATGTATCATTGAGTTGGCACCAACTCTTAAGTCTGTAGAAAATTAGCCAAATGTTTAGTAGACTGGTATCTGGATTTTCTCCAGTATAACCTTGGCTACAACATGTCAAAAAAGAAAAGAAAATGGTCTACATAGCTTAATATTGTTCACCAATTGCTAGAGATTCAGTGGCTATATTTGTTTAACCAGTAATCAAATTGCCATCGAGTCCACTCCAACTCATGGTGAGATTGCCTAGAATTTTTTAGACAAAAAACACCTTCATACATTTAGTCCAACTCCCTTATTTTATAGACTAGGAGATGAAAATCCTCTGGTTTATTCTTTTATTCATCAAATATTTATTGAGTACATAACCGTGTGCCTGGTACTTGCTGGGTATTTATCAGTGACAAAACATGCACTTTGTTTTGACAGAACTTATGTTAAAATGAAGTACATTTTATTTCAGGCCTCTGTGGATGGCATCAGTTATTCCACCGGATATGATTCTTACTCTTTTGGAAGGCATCACAGCTATTATCCATTACTGTTTGTTGGATCCAACTACCCAGTATCACCAAGTAAGACTGCGTAAATATTTGACTCCTTTATAAAGGCTATGAAGTCTAATAAATCTCCTTTTGTAAACCTCAGTAAGTGATATCATGGTCTTCCCCCCGATTTTAACAGCTCTTGGTCAACGTAGACCAAAAACACTTGTTTGAAGCGCGTAGTGGAATCCTGTCCATCCTTCACATGATCATGTCCTCTGTGACGTTGCTTTGGAGTGTACTGCATCAGGCTGATTCTTCAGAAAAGATAGCCGTTGCTGCCTCTGCATCTGTTACCACTATTAATCTTGGAGCCACAAAGGTTAGAAAGTTCACACTTAAATCTGTAGTGTTCGAGTCTGTAAAGGATTTTTTCAAAAATTACATTAAGAATTTGTGAATAATTTGAGTAGTATTTGACATTCTGCATGGGTTGAGTAATTGTCAAATAATTTTTTAAGTTGCATTGATATATGATTTACATACCACAAAATCCATCCATTTTAGTACACAATTCAGTGGTTTTTAATAAACTTAGAGAGTTGTGAAACTATCTCCACTATCTAATTTTAGAACATGTCCAGGAAAAAGATCCCTCGTGCCCATTTATAGTCACTCACTCTTTCCTTCCTAGCCCCAATCAACCACTAATCTTTATATATAGATTTCCCTTTTCTGGGCATTTTATATAAATAGAATCGTACACTATGTGATCTTTTGTGTCTAGCTTCTTTCACATAGCATAATGTTTTGAGATTCATTTTAGGGTTAGTTCATACCTCTTGTAACATGCATCAGTACTTTCTTCCCTTTTTAAGGACATTTTTTAAGGTCCTTGGGTGGCACAAATGGATTTTGATTAGCTACTAACCTAAAGGTTGGCAGTTCAAACCCACCTTGCGGTGCTGCAGAAGAAAAGGCGATCTGCTTCTGTAAAGATTACAACCAAGAAAATCCTATGGAGCAGCTTTACCCTGTAACACATGGGGTCGCCAGGAGTCGGAATCGACTCCAGGAATAGACTCCAGGACAACAGGTTTGGTTTGGTTTAAGTTGACATTTTAACATGTAAAACTGTCCTGGAAAACAATTTAGTAACATATCATAGTCTTTAAACATTTCATAGTCTTTGACCTATAATTTGCTTTAGAAATAAATTTCGACATAATCAGAATTAAGCCAAGATATATATACAAAGTGTTCATCATAATATTTAATGGCAAAAAAAAAAGAACAAGCCTAAACAGTAAATGAAATCGTTAAGTAAATCATCTTTCAGTGTTATGTAACTATTAATAATCATGGTTTTGAAGAATTCTTACTGGATGGAACAGCACTCAAAAGTTTAATAAAACAGGTATGTTGTATAATTGAACAAACATTGCATTCACAATTATGTAAAAAAAAAATTATCCAGAAATAGAAATAAAGTTCATCCATATAATAATAGTGATTATCTGAGGGTGGGATTAATGGCTGAATTTTTAAATTTTTTTCTTCCTTACACTTTGATATTTCTCAAATAGTCTATCTCTAGAGGGAAATGATATAAATCTTTTAGAAACATGTTATGCTGTATCAAGTTGTCAAACTGACATCCCTCAATTGCCAATCTTATTTCCAGACCTGACTTCCTAGATCTGGGAGTCACAGGAACACATATGGACTTGGGGAAAGGGAAGGAAGAAACCCATTAGAAAATTTATCAGAAAACTGATATTTGGATTAAACTATCCTTTTTGTTTAATTTCACTGAAATTTTAAATAATTAGAAATTGTCCTCTCCCTTTTTTAAAGATCTTACATCAAACTTAATAAATTGAATTTCATATATTATGTTTTTCTATTATCTCACCACAGTGAGTAGATTCTTGCATTTGGCTGACTGGTAGTTGTCACTTTATAGAATTTTTTCCTTTTAAAATTAAAATGGCCATGGTAGCATCTCTTAACACCACTAAAAGTCCCGTTAATATTATTTAGGCAATAAAACATAATGTCAAACTTAAGTTGCATATGTTGTTGTTGTTAGTTTCCATCAAGTCAGCACCAACTCATGGCAACACTGTGGATAACAGAATGAAATATTACCCTGTCCTCCACCATCTTCATGATCATTGGTAATCAGACAATATTCTGTTATGATCCATAGAGTTTTTATTAACTAATTTTTGGAAGTAGATTGCCAGGCCTAGTTCAAGAAAAACTAAAATTGCAATCTAGTTATTAATGTTTTCATAAAGTTTGGGGTTTTGTTTTGTTTTTTAGTTTCACCTGTTGTTTGCTTAAACTGTTTTAGAACTTGAGACAGCAGATCCTTGAATTATTGGGGCCCATCTCAATGAATCATGGTGTTCACTTTATGGCTGCCATTGCATTTGTGTGGAATGAAAGGAGACAAAACAAAACTACCACCAGGACAAAGGTATGTATTTAACCACTTGTTACTTTTTGTTTTTTCATTTAGTAAGCATTTGGTAAGTACATACCAATGTTTACTCTCCATTAGTTGTGATGGGGCTTCGTGAGGGTGGGGTGGGGAGTTGAAAACCAGTGTAGTTTGTCTATAGGTTTAGATAATGACTTGTTACCTGAGTTTCTTTAAATATGTATTGATTAAAATTTTGAAATTAATAATAAAAGGCACTATTTTATGTGGAGATAAAGAGAAGGTAGCATGGTATTACAACTAGCTATATTTTAAACAGAAATGGTAACGTGGTATTTTAAAATGCTAGTCATTCAGTTTTTTTTTTTTTTTTTTAGTCATTCAGTACAAAGCAAGGATATGGAGAGAAGCTTTAGTCTTGACTAGTTTTTCATTGCTGTGTGATAGCTTAAATAGCTCATGTTTCTAAATATAATTCACATATTGGTTTTGACTAGATTAAACATGTGAAAATTTTGTTGTTTGTGAGTTTGAAAAGTTTTCTATGTTGAAAATAAATGGTGACTTAGAATGGTGAGGGTATCTAATTTAAATTCATATATGTTCAGCTAACTGTGTTTTGTTGTTGTTAGAAGGGCTGTTTTTGTACTGACTTCACATTACATTTATTCTGACTTTTTGAAAGCAGTAAAAATAAACATTCCCACTCATATTACATGATTTTCCATGTTAGGATTCAGTAATAGATGTCACACTTGACAGAATCGAAATTCTAGTCTGTTGAAAAGCAGTCAAAGACGTGTGATTTAACATGGCATATTGCACACACGTATTTTTTCTCTGCTCTCTCCCCCAAAATAAGAACAAAACAATTAAAAAAAAATTGTAAACCCACAATGACAAAAAAAATTGGGGGAGGTAACCACAGAAAATAAGAACGCTGAAGAAAATTTTGCAAGATGAAAAGCAGATGTCTGAATCACAACTGACTTTTTTAGAGAAGAAATGGCTTTTATCTAAGTGCTTGTAAGAGGGGAGCCAATTCCCACTGCAGAACCACAGTCTCAGGAATTAGAGGTACCAGATACAAAGGGTTGGGAGGGGGTTGAAATTTGAAGGGCTGGTTTAAGTTTATAAAAGGAGCAGAAGACCCCTGCCAGCCAGATCCTTTTCCACCAACCCAAGCAAGGATTCACTTCTTCTACCCCAGCAGAAGACTGGAGTTAAGTTTGAAGTATTGGGCCCCACCTAAGGGGAACTCTGAAGAGTTTATCAAGGGAAGCTCTAGACTCAAGGGCCCAAGGTTTATGCAGGTAGAAGTTAGAGTTCAAACTGAAAGCAAGGACATTCAGGAAAAGTTTACATACTAAAAAGGAAATCAGCCTCACCCCATGAGCTCACAGGAAGATATATGTTAAATCTCCCTCAGGTAGGAGTTTTGAGGATTCCTTTCTGTGGGAAAATGGCCTAACCAAACAAAGAGAACTATAGCTGCTGACGTTGTTGCATCCCCTAACAACAAAAAAAAACTGGGTCTCTGTCACCACACGGGGAAGCCCATCTATCCATTAGTCATGCCCACAAATGCAAGACCATCACTCTTAATTCTTTTTGAGAGGCAGTAGTAGCAGTGGTTAACAGCACAGACTTTGAGACCAGATCCCTGGAGTTCAGGTTTTAGCCTCTGTACTCACTATGTGACCTTAGGGAAGAAATGCTACTTGGGCAAAAGAAGCAAAAAGGTCAACATACATATAAAGCACCTAGAGCAATGGCTGGCACTTAATAAGCACTCTGTAAATATTAGCTGTATCATTATTCTTCACATTAAAATATGAATAGACAGCCAAGGATTAACAGTCACGTGAAGAAAGCCCCAGTATGATAGGCAAAGACCAGAACAACTAGATAAAAAGTAATCAAAAGAAACAATGCAGGGAACAGAATAAAATGTAAATAATAACAGCCATGTCCTTCAGGAGGTGAGATAATATTACCATCCATGAAATAAGAGGAGTCTACGAAAAAAAGTATTCAAAAAAATTAAAAACTTTTCTTGGAGATTAAAAAATGTTATAGCAGAAGCAAAACAAAACCAGTAGAAGGTTTGGAAGATAAAGTAGATAAATAACCAAGAAAAACAAAAATTTAAAGAGATGGAAAATGGAGAAAGGAGATAAATTCAGGGGAGCAATACTGGAGACTCAGTCTTTTTGCAGAAACAAAGAACAGAAAAAATGAGGGGGAAAATATCAAAGAAATAGTATAAGACAATTCCCCAGAAATTAAGGAACTAAATTTCCAGATTGTGCCTAGCACTGTGAAAAAAAATCCATAGTAAGGCACATCAGCATATAGTTTCAGAAATTGGGATAAAGAAAAGATTCTAAAATCTTCTAAAGAAAAAAATACTGGTTCCATTCAAAAGAATGTTGATGACTTGTCAATAGCAACATGGAAATTTTGATGGGAAAATTAGTCTTAACCTAAAATTCTGTACCCAGCCAAGGCATTCTTAGTCATGCAGTGCCCCCCTCCCCAAAAAAATCCCATCAGTGTACCCTTCAGCTACTAGAAGATGCCTTTTCACCTTGAGGAATAAACCAGGAAGGAAGACATGGCATACAAGCAATAGGGTTTCCAACACAGGAGAAAAAATGCAAAGGGACGCCCTAGGATGGTGGTGATAGAAGGGATATCAAGATGATACTGTGTAGTAAGCCTAGAGAGTACCAGCCCAGGGTGGAGCAGAAAGACATACAACAGCGATATCTCAAAAAAAAAAAAAAAAAGGAGAAAGTAGAAGATCAATTGATACATTTGAATATGTAATAGAAGAGATTTACAATTGTTATATTTGGGGGATAAACTTGTGACACAGAGAAAATCAAACAAAAAGGCAGTTTATTAATTCTAGGAAAAGCAAAAGGTTACAAAAGAAATGCAGTTATAGTGTAATACACAGGACAGCCATAAATGTCATGCAAACATTGGATATTAATTTAAACAAAAGTGTAGTATAACTGTGTTGGTATCATAGGAAAAGAAGTGTAAGAGAGCTAACTCTTCCTTGTCTAAAGTCAGAAGTACATAGATAATGTCTAAAATTGAAGAAAAAAAAAAATCCCGAAGTAGGAAAAAATAATAGCAGTGTGTTATTTAGAAATAACAGAGAAGAGCTAAAAGTTAAGCATGGTTGCTTCTGAGCACGGGAAAGGATGGGGTGAAGCACTGCTGTTTTTTCTTAGGTTTATCATCCTGTTTGATTTTTTTGAAAATGTTATATGTTGATTTATAAATAAATTTTACCTAGTTAAGGGATTTGAAAAGAAAAGGTCTTTATATTAAGAAGAGGCCGTAAAATATTCTCTTAATTTTGTTTCTGCTGTTCAAAAAAATTATATACATACACATATACATGCATAGGAGCTCTGGTAGCACAGTGGTTAAGAGCTTGGCCACTAACCAAAAGGTGGGCAGTTTGAATCCACCAGTCACTCCTTTAAAACCCTATCGGGCAGTTCTATTCTGTCCAACATGGTTGCTATGAATCAAACGCCATCACACGGCAACTGGTTTTTGTTGGTTTTTTTTTTTTAAATACATGCAGGTCATTCCTGCAGCCAGTGAAGAGCAGCTTTTACTAGTGGAACTGGTTCGTTCAATTAGCGTCATGAGAGCAGAAACTGTTATCCAGACTGTGAAAGAAGTTTTAAAGCAGCCCCCAGCCATAGCAAAGGACAAGGTAAGAAAAAGCTTTTCTTAGCTTTTGTGTAGTTTTGTTTCAGAAATGATGCTGATACGTAAGACATTTTATTTTTTAACCGTATGCCCTTTTAACTACAGTGCTGATGGCAGAGATGATCACGTCTGGCCCTCATACTGCTATAATGAAAACAATTATCGGTATCTGCCATGATTTGCTATTATGATCATTCCTGTAGCCCGTGAAGAGTTGTTCATTGCTTCTACCTCCCTATATATACTCCCAAGGCAGTCAGGAACTATGTGAACAAATTCTTAGGGCAAGTGTTTCTGATCATTTAAAGGAGAACACAGGAGCCAGAGGCCAAGCTCAGCATACCTCAGTTTCTGCCACTTTTCATAGTTCCTTTATTCTTACCTGTTTTGAATGAATCTCTCAGTTCTATAAACTCTCCAAGTTTTCCCATAACCTCAGTTCTAGTCAGTGTCATTTCTTGACCACATATAAGACTGTGCTCTACAAGGGTTGTAGAAATAGAATTAGACCTAGTCCCTGCACTCACAGTGCTTTGTCTTTAATTAGGCAGACATAAAAGTCTACAAATTAGTAAAATTATAGACACCTCTATTTTTTCTTTTTGTTCCAGAAATACCAAGAGGTCATATTTTCATGGAATACATATATATTTACCAACTATAAACATTAGACTTTAAGCCAAGCCAAAATAGACCTAATTGCATTCTTAAAAGAATTGCTCCATACATCTGAAAATGTTGATTTTATTTATTTTATTTTTCTTGAATCGCCAAGGAAAAAGTGTTTGTGTGTGTGAATAGTCCGCATCTGTATTAACTCTTTACTAATTTCTCTGCTATTCTGAAATCATCCCTGGGGCATTTGTCATAGGATTTTAGTTAGCTCATGAAAGCTTAATTCAGCATGATATTTTGAGCATCTACTTGTGCCAGACATTCGGTTAAGCTTGAGGATAGAAAAGCAATTAAGACCCAGTTCCCTGCCTCCCCAACTACTGCCCCCATGGTCTCAGACTACTAAGTTCCGAGTCCATTAGACACTTGGTTTTTCTTTGTATGCTAAAAGGGAAAACCTTCTAGGAAATAGTTGAGACTAAAAAGGAACAAATTTGTAAATATGAATAGACAGCAGTATCATTTTCTTACCTATTACTAATTTCTAAGGGCAGGTGTTTCTTTTTGTTATATTTGGACCTACCACTATCTTTAATGATTTCACTTTAGACTATTAGGAATTGCTCTCAAATTTGAACTAACTGCACTAACTTAACAGGTATGTGTAATAAAATAGTATAAATTTACATTTAATGAAACAATCTTAACCTAATTCTGATAGCACCAAAAATAGTCTAGATGGTTTTAGGATAAATGGATCATTTAAAAGTGGACAGTTGAGTATCAACTTTCTGCTATGTGGGACGAAAAATTGAGAATCTTTTAATTCCTTCCATCTGTTTTCAGCTTTTTAAATAGCTCTGTGTTATGAGCTTTTTGTAATAAGTGAAAGAGAGCTACGTGTTTTTTTTACAACTGATGTTTTTTTCTTTTAATTTTTTAACTAAAAATTGATAGTAAGATGCAGAGTAGTTGTAGCAATGAAAAAGCAAAGGCAGTGTTTTTCTTCTCTATAAAATTCATTTCTTTTGTTTATAGAAACATCTTTCTTTGGAAGTCTGCATGCTTCAGTTTTTCTATGCTTATATTCAAAGGTAAGATAACCGATCTGAACCTTTCCTTATTGCATTAGTAATGTGTAAAAGTTAGGGAATAGAGGAGGAAAAGGGCCTGAAATCTTTGAAGAAATTGCTAGATTTTTTTCTCCCTAAAATTTAAAGAACAAATGCTAGAAACAGAAACCATTGTTTTTGAATATAATACAAGTCATGGCCATTTTAATGACCCAGCCATGCAAATCTTGCCACCCTAAAGGCCTATGTATAGGGAAGATACACTGGATATTAAAACACTGAATATTAGAATATAATTTTTAATATGGAGCCCTGGTGGCGAAGTGGTTCAGAGCTCAGGCTGCTAATGAAAAGGAGGGCAGTTTGAATCCACCAGCTGCTCCTTGGAAACCCTGTGGGGCAGTTCTACTCTGTCCTATAGGGTTGCTATGAGTCTGAATCGACAATGACAAAACACTGAATCCTACACTTGAAATTATCCATATTTTCACTGAATCATTATTTTGGTGTAAGTGAATATATGGCAATCTAATCTGATTAAAAGGTATTCGGAATGATGATGTGAAAATACCTTTCTGTCATGGTATTCCAGCTTTGTGTTTAGCTGACCCCAGAAAAGAATTTACTTGATTTGAGTTTTGATAACTTCTTCTTACTTGAGAATCTTAATCTTTCCTGTAGTATAATTCATTTTATTCACCAACTTGGCATCCATTTGTGATCTATGACTAACATTTATAAATTAAGTTGTTTAGTGTATTTAAACAGGTTGTGACTTAGAGCAAGGACTGCCTAAAATCTCAACTTAGACCTAGAGAGGTATTGGGTTTAAGGACAGGGTGAAACAAAGATAATCTTAATTTCTTTATAGGTGAGAGAATGGTGTTCAGGATAAACTGACAGCTTTCCCTAAGATACAGAGATTCATATATGAAGGAAAAAGAGGGAAGTAGACCAGGGTAGAAAGATGACTGTGATGTCAGTAATTAAACTGAGATGTATTGCAGTTGAATTTTAACTTTCGAGAGTCCATATGTTTAAAAATTGGGATTTCTATATCAAAAGTCTGGATTAAGAAGTCACAGTGGGTATTTTCAATGTGTTTAGTTTTCTTATGTGAGTAAAAAATATGAAGTTTTCAGGAATTTTGTTCTGTCAGTCTATAAAAATTTAAGGGTGTTTCAGAGAAATGAGTGGGAAAATGTGTTAAACACTATAGGAAAATAAAAAGAAAATTAAAGTTTACTGTGGCTTTCTGTTTAAACAAACTGTATTTATCTTACAGGATTCCAGTGCCCAATTTAGTGGATAGCTGGGCATCACTGCTGATACTTCTGAAAGACTCTATACAATTGAGTCTTCCAGCTCCGGGGCAGTTTCTCATACTGGGGTAAGAAATTTTTTTTAATAATATTTCAAATAAAAGGATAGTGCCCACTGTCCTAATTGTTGAAAACAGATGTTTTGGGTGACATGTAATCTCTCTACCTTTTCATAAGGCACTCAAGATGCAGAACTAGATGTATAATATAATATGTATAATATAAGGCCTGTAAAAAAGGGAGGGCAGAGGTATGTGTGTTTATACATATACAAAATATAAATGCACTAATGTAAAACTGTTAACAGAAGTTACTTTCAGGGGGAAGTGTAAGATTGAAAGGGGAGAGAGGTGATAAATGCCCCTAAACGTAAAGCTTACCCACCAAAACCCAGTGCCGTCGAGTCGATTCTGACTCATAGTGACCCTGTAGGACAGAGCTTGGATGAGTCCTTTTCTCTCTGTGCCTTGGAGTTTCCTGATCTGTGTTAATAATTTTATGGTTATTTGATTAATGACAGTCAGGCTCCCTCCCAATTACTATCCTCTTCTCCCCAGAGATAACCACTATTTTGACTTCTAACACCATTGATAAATTTTGCTGTTTTTTAATTACGTGTATATGTAAATATGTATTTTATTTTATGTCTGGCTTCTTTCCCTCAACATATGTATGTGAGTTTATATAATTTATATAATTATATAAAACTATTCATGTAATTTTATATAACTAATGTGTTCAGTTTTTCTTGTTGTTTAGTATTACATTTGTATGAACATACCACAATTCATCTCTTCTGTTGTTGCTGGATATTTGGGTTCTTTCTAGTTTTTGACTTTTATAAATAATACTGCTATGAACATTCTTGTACATGTCTTGTTATGCATATGTGTATTAGTTCATTTGAGTCATAGAGTATGTACGTGTATTCATTAAAGATTTATAATGGAAATTGAGGCCACAAAGCCACTGGCTCACTGTGAGAAATTAGATTGCATCATTTTTTTAGAATAATATATCTTGTTTTTCTCTTTTAGGGTTCTCAATGAGTTTATTATGAAAAACCCTAGTTTAGAAAATAAGAAAGACCAAAGAGATCTTCAGGTAAGACAATCTGAATCGAGGGTAGTTTCTAAAAGTCTGTGTTTGTTAGTGCCCTCAACTCTAAAATGAAAGAGTCAAATAAGATAGCTTGTGAAGTTTCTTCCAACTCTTAACATTTCATGATTCTTTGAAAATCAGTGTATATCATATCTATTGCCAGAAATCTGAACAAAAGTTCATAACTAGTATATGGTGATAGCATATTTATTCATGGTTCTTTTTTGCTTCTTTAGGATGTGACACATAAAATAGTGGATGCAATTGGTGCAATCGCTGGTTCTTCTTTGGAACAGACAACATGGCTGCGACGAAATCTTGAAGTTAAGCCTTCTCCCAAAATAATGGTGGATGGAACCAATTTGGAATCTGATGTGGAAGGTATTGCTTTCAAATACTAGGCTTTATATTTGTAGGCATATATTCATTGAGAAATTATTTTAGCTAGAATTGTAAGTACCATAAAATCATCCCTTTTTTCATATTCAGTAGGTCGCTTTTTTCAGTGGAAAGTACCTAACTGTACCTTTATTTTGTCTATCTTTTATTTAGATATGTTATCACCTGCAATGGAAACCTCAAACATAACTCCCTCTGTATATAGTGTTCATGCATTGACATTACTCTCTGAGGTAAATATTAACAAGTTATTTCACTAGAACTTTCATCTAAACAGTTTCAAAATTAAATATTAGCAAATAATTTTTATGAAGTTTTTAATTTAAAAAAATATTTTATACTTCTACAAATGACTATGTAGGATTAACCAATTCAAATTTTTTATCTGTATTCAGATTGTTTAAAGTATTATTTATAATTTTAGATGTGCCTCCCCCTCCCCACATACTTTTTTTAAAGTGTATATTTTAAGAAGAAGAGTGCTTTTTATGGCAGTATGGTAGAGAGGGGTAGAGGTGGTAAATGATGCTTGCTAGGTATCTAGGTTTTCTTACAGACTGAAAATAGATTCTTTTGGATGGTATCAGTTTCAGCTAATAAGATTGTATTCCATTTCATTTCTGACATTTCCTAGGTTTTGGCTCATCTTTTGGATATGGTTTTCTATAGCGATGAAAAGGAACGGGTTATTCCATTACTTGTAAATATTATGCATTATGTTGTGCCCTACCTCCGAAATCACAGGTATTATTATTTACATAGATTTCTTAAGTTCTTAGCCTGTGAAAAACAAGTTGTCTTCTCTTATTATCAGTGTTGGAATTGCTACAAAACGACAGTATTTTTGCCTTGAATTATAACAATTAAAAAAAGAAAAATGTATTCAGATATTATTTCTCTTTGCTTTCTGTTTCATTTATTCATGTCATTGTCTTAGATAAGTGCAAATGTTTATAACTTAATATGATGATCAAAATTATAACATGTAGGTTAAGGTGGCTTTTCTCCCTTATAGTGCACATAACGCCCCTAGTTATCGAGCCTGTGTCCAGCTGCTTAGCAGTCTTAGTGGGTACCAGTACACACGGAGAGCTTGGAAAAAAGAAGCCTTTGACCTCTTTATGGATCCCAGTTTCTTTCAGATGGATGCCTCTTGTGTTAATCAGTAAGTCGTTGTCTTGCTTTTATTCAACATGATCATGCATCTCACAAAGCCCGTTGAGCTCAACTGTTATCCTGCAAGTAGAACACTGTTTCTTTAACAACAAGAACAGCAACAAAATCTTAATTACATGTCATAATCCTTGTCTCTTTCAGTTGGAGAGCAATTATGGACAACTTAATGACACATGATAAAACAACATTTAGAGATTTGATGAGTGAGTATTATGGGATGAACGACCCAAGTAGTGTCTTTCCTAGACATAATTCATTCTTATTGTTCATTTTGCTTTTTTCTGGAAAATACAGAATTAGCTCTTTGCAAGTTACACTTAAAACTTACAGAGGACTACTTAGTGATAAATAGTGGAAGGAAGGGGTCATGTCTAATTTAACTATGCTTCCTCAGCACCAAACCAAACTAAACCCTTTGCCATCAAGTCAGTTCTGATTCATAGCAACTCTACAGGGCAGAGTAGAATTGCCCCATAGGGTTTCCAAGGAGCAGCTGTTGGATTCAAACTGCCGACCTTTTAGTTAGCAGCCAAACTCTTAAACACTGCACCACCAGGGCTCCTTCCCCAGCATATGAGGCAACTGAAAAAACTATGGCTTGGGTCAGGCACATCTTAGTGGCACATATTAGGTACTCACGAATTACTTAATGAATGAAAGAGTTATAAGTGAAGGGACAGGGAAAGGCAATTGGATTTGGCCTATCGGACAAGTCACTTCAGTTCTCCAGAGCTCTGTTTATCTCCTCCTAAGGAATGATGAGTGAGGCTAAGAACATCAAAATCACCCTCCACTCCCCTTCTGCACTATCTTGATTGGTTTTATAATATGAGAGTTCCATATAGTATATAAAAAAGTTTTCTTAATTTTTAAAGTTTAAAAGTTACTAAACTAAATGGACTTTTAAATAACAAATTATATCAGTCTGTAAGATTTTGTGTAAATTCTGTGACCCAAACTGCAGTTTCTTCATCTGGAAAAAGGACAAAATACTATCTTTTCTGTCTGCTTCACAAGGGTTGTTGGGAGGGTTCAAATTTATCCACTCAACAAATATTTATTAAAAGACAACAGATGGCCAGGCACTGTGCTAACCTTAAATAAGATTATTTCAGGAAAAAATTATGAAATAAAATAGGGTGATGTGATATATTTTAACTGGAAAAAAAACACTTTAGATAAGTGAGTCTTGAAAGGCCTCTCTAATGAACAGATATTTGAGCTGAAACTGAAGAAGCCAGCCATAAGAAGGCCTAGGGACAGAATATTCCACACATAAAACCAAACCAAACCCATTGCCGTCGAGTCAATACCGATTCATACGACCCTATAGAGCAGAGTAGAACTGCCCCATAGGGTTTCCAAAGAGCAGCTGGTAGATTCGAACTGCTGATCTTTTGGTTAGCAGCCAAGCTCTTTAACCACTACGCCACCAGGGCCCCAATCCAGGCGTAGGGAACAAAAATTGTGAAAGCCCTGGGGTGGGAGCAAGCCTGCTAAGCTCAAGGAACAGCCAGTAAGTGCTGTTGCAGCAGAGTGAGCCAGAGGGTGAATGGCAAGACCAAGACATAAGGAGGGAGAGGTAGGTGGACCAGGCCAGGCTAGAAATTATTTTTAAAGCAATGCGAAAGATTTGGGCAGATGATATGGAATATTAAAGAGTTTTATAATATTATATTGTTAGTGATTTTACCTTCTGAAACCCAGTTATAAATTATCTTTCTATGTCACAATTCATACCCTTTTGGTCTTGTGGCTTGTATATGCTGGGTCTGTTTGCAGGTCTTCTGCCTCAGAGAGGAGCCCCAAGCTCCTCACTCTTGGATGTCATAGGGCATCTGTAGCCACTGTTAAAAACCAATAACAGAAAAAATCCCTTTTCAAACGGCTAGATGAATATCTGTATCATAGTCTCTCACTTGCTTTATTTTATTTTTTTAGCTCGGGTGGCTGTGGCTCAAAGCAGTTCACTCAATCTCTTTGCAAACCGTGATGCGGAGCTAGAACAGAGAGCCATGCTTCTCAAAAGATTAGCTTTTGCTATTTTTAGCAGTGAAATTGACCAGTACCAGAAATACCTTCCAGATATACAAGGTAAGTCATGAAAAATCCTTTATTTTCTTTGTTTTCCAAACTATAGTTTTTTTGTTCCTTAGAAAATACTTCCCCTAAGTTGTAAGTTGGAGTGAAATATATCAGGTGTAGGTAGTTTGCCTGATTACATTTTAGAATTATAAATTTGTTCTACTGAAAAAACAAAAATTATCACCAGTATCTGTAAGATAGTTTTAGAACTTCCCTCAATGTGGCCTCTATTTTATTGTTTGGTTCAAATGTCCTAGGGATTCATGTTTGAGGATGATATAAAGACTGTCTGGCTGCTGGTACATATTTAGCATTTTCTAATTATAGATAAGGGTTTATACCCTTAAGGAGAGGACCAAAATATAGACAGAGCCTGTAAATTTTGGCTCGAAGTAACATTTGGAGAGGAATAGTTTGAGGGGGCGTCATATAAAGTTTTTGATCATCTTCATCAGATGGGTTTGGTGACCCTCTGTATCCAGAAGGATGTCACTGTTTATGATCACCCCATGTCACCAAATAGCTCCACAGTGAGTAGAATAAACATTACCCAGAGCAGAATTGTTCCGAGCAAAACAGAACAGCCCTCGCTGCCCGAGTGTGCTTGTACAGCCTCCAGCCTCAGCAGGAGGCTACTGGGCTGGGAATGACAGTTAAGTTGACTAGGTTGTTGCTACTCAAAGTGTGGCCCACTAACCAGTATTAGTCTGTTATCCTATCCATGAGAAGTACAGAAATTTAGAATAAACATTTTAAAATTTTACAGCAATGTGACAGAATTTCTTGAATTTATAATAAAATGGTATTTGTATTTTGTATGTCTTTGTTTTTTTTAATTTCCTTTTTCTAGCAATTTATCTTGATTATATTTTATGAAAGTATCAATCTTCAACAGATTGGAAATTTTTTAAAAAATGGTCCTTCACTACAGATAAGTTGAAAAATACAGACTAGATGATATAGAAAAGGTTTATATGATAATGATTCAAATTATTTAGTATTAAAAGTATTACTGCATTTCTTTCAGAGAGATTGGTTGAGAGTCTCCGTTTGCCCCAGGTGCCAACTCTTCACTCTCAAGTGTTCCTGTTTTTCAGAGTGTTACTTTTAAGAATGTCTCCACAACATCTTACCTCACTCTGGCCTACCATGATTACAGAACTTGTAAGTTTATTTCAATTCAGTCAGGTTATAAATCTAAATTATCGAACAATATCATCACCTATTGTATGCTTACTGGTTAAAACTAATCTTGGAAGAAAACTGAACTCTAGTTAAGCTAGTTACTGACAGTTTTTAAAGTTGAAAAAAGTTAGCAACCAAGTCAGATTCCATCTCCATAGAGCTTAAACTTCCAAATAGGCAACCTAGATTGCCAGTTCCTTGTGAATCATTAGTTCATCTCATCTGGTTTAGTTGTCTCTTTTACATCAAAGTTTTAATTTTGTCATGGCTGGTTCCCACCTGCAGCAGCACCTCTAGGGTAAAAAGAGATGGTTTAGCTAGATTTAGATGGGCTGACATAAGTCATATACTCACCCTTGAAGTGAAGCACTTAACTGGTTAAGCCTGTTTCAGAGATATTTTCAGGAAGATTTCATATACTCTCAAACAATAAAACCTTCTCAAATCCCATCTATACTGGCCATCTCTTTCCCCAAACCATACTAGGTCACCTTTGTCTGAATGACTTGAGGGATGAGGGTAAAGCAATGAGTAAGAAAGAGAAAGGCATCTATCTCTGATAATCTAGCATTTATAATTTCCCTACAAAAACAATCTGCTTTAATATTTTTCTACTTTTTTAGTTCCATAGTAGGTTTCTGCCAAATGATGATCAAGGTTCTGTGCTGCTAATTGCAGTTTTACTTTCAGAAACTAAATACAGTTTAAAAGATCATAAAGCTGTAGCCTAAAATGTTTTTGTAGTAATGAAAATAAAGCATAGAGATAATTTGAAGGAAATATTAAATATCCAGTTGAAATAAACGTTTAAAATTTATTCTGTGGTCTCCAGGTACAGGTATTTTTACTGAT
Source organism: Elephas maximus indicus (assembly GCF_024166365.1). Taxonomy (NCBI): domain Eukaryota; kingdom Metazoa; phylum Chordata; class Mammalia; order Proboscidea; family Elephantidae; genus Elephas; species Elephas maximus. The sequence goes on from NC_064819.1 coordinate 146,848,621, forward strand.
GGAACAGGAACTCACTGCTGATGAAGATATTTCACGGTAATATGTAATTCATTTCAATGTAGTCTCAGTTTTTTAAAGTCCTAAAATCATCCGGAATATTCCTTAGCAACTAGTATAGTTTTATCTGTATAGTTTATATATTTAGTCCCTTATTATCTACTTGATCATTTTTGAATATAATGTAGTTTCACTTATGCATTGAGAATTTTAGACTGGATTATACTATTGGCATTCGTGACCTTTGGCATCTAGACACAAATTTAGCTTAAACTTATAAAATATTGTTTCAGCTACATGAGCCACATTTGTTTTGGTACATCAGATCTGTTCCTTGAAACACTGCAACATATGGCAAAATCTGTTTTGGCAGGTGACCTTTAAGCAAGGTGCCTGTATGTCCAGATTTTCTAGATGGCCCCAATTTAATGTACTTAATTTTATTCTTTTTAGTAGAGGCACTTTATCAATGTGAGACTAAATATAACTTTTATTTAAGCAGGAAGTTTTATACAAAAAAGTCACAAATTGAAAAATTATGAGCAAGAATTTTTGTACAACTAAGTGTACAAATTTGCTTTAAACCAATTTGTTTTGAATGTTTTAATTCTTCTCCCTCATTGCTGGTTTAACAAAGTAAGTCTTCTGTATTAATAACTGTGTTTATTATTGTCAAAAGTTTCCCCCCTTCTCTGCAGAAGGAAACAGAATAGCAGTGGAGTTTCTTGGTTTTACAATTTCTATTTTTATATTCCTTAAGTGTAGTGTAAGTTATTAGGTACCGCTTTTTTACATTCTAAAAAAGTTAAAGAACAAAAGTGAATTTTTGATTTAAGAATACCAAAATTAATTTAATCATAACCTTGCTTAGCAATTACTGGCATGGTTATATCAGAGTGATTATAAAAAATATTAGCTGGATTTTTCAGTAATTATCTGGGAGTAAATGGGTACAGCTGCTGACAACACTGTCTCCTGCTGCAGGACTTCTGGCCCCTCTGTGGCTGGTCTGGAGACAACCTATACAGGAGGCAATGGCTTTTCAACTTCATACAACAGCCAGCGGTGGTTAAACCTCTATCTCTCTGCTTGCAAATTTTTGGATTTGGCTCTGGCTTTGCCCTCCGAAAATCTTCCTCAGTTTCAGATGTAAGTAAAAGCAAGGATATTAAATGGATTTTTTTTTTAATGCATTTGCTTGACATCTAAGACTAAAAAGTTATTGTGTAATTTGAAATATTCATATTTTTTATTATTAGAATGTAATTGTTTTGACAGAAGGGTGGGATGGCAGAGTTATTAGAAGTAAATGGTTTTAGGTGGATATATTAAAAGACTTTCAGTCAACAAATCAAGTACCCACTGTATGTGAAACAGTGGGATACACAGCTCAGAAGCTTCAAGTCCAATGAAGGAGCTGTATAGTTAAACACATAACGGATATTATTAAGACGACCTCATAGGGTGCTGTGAGGCTACATAGCAGAGGCCCTGTGTTAGCTCTGAGGGTCACAGCAGGTCCTCACAGGTTTAAACTGAGTCAGTGAAGAAACAGGGTTGGGGGAAGCCCACGTGTAAATAGAGGCAGGAGTGGACCTGGTATGTCTAAAGTGTTGAAGGATCAGTATTGTCAGAGCACAGTGTTCAAAGAAGAGGCTGGAAAGGGACTAAATCATGTAGGGTTCTATGTAAGCTATATTGAAGAATTTGAACTTTATCCTAAGGAAAATGGGAACCCATTGAAGCATTTTAAGGAATAAAGTGATGTTATCAGACTTGTATCTTAGAAAATTTATTTTGGCTATGTAGTGTGAAGAAAGGACTGGAGATGAACAAGGCTATTTTATTTAAGATTATAGTGGATTGGAGTAGAGTAATGGCAGAGGGAAATTGGGAGAAACCTGAGAAAAGTAAAGTCTTTCAATTTCTTTTTCTTACGTGCTCAGAAATATTTGTTTTTTTTAATATAAACTTAAGAATAAACCCATTGCCATTGAGTCAATTCCAACTCATAGCAACCCTATAGGACAGAGTGTAACTGCCCCACAGGATTTCTAATAAGCAGCGGTTGGATTCGAACTGCCAACCTTTTGGTTAGCGGCCAAGCTCTTAACCACTATGCCACTAGGGCTCCAAACTTAGGAGTAGGTAAACTATATTAAATTATATCAAAATATGGCTAATTTGAATATTTATCCATAAGATCAAAAATGTATTGGAATATGTAATATTCTTCTGGAATGGCATATTAATAATAGAAAAAGGGCAAGATATCAGAATTTTCTTTTTTACTGTATTCGGACATGCTTAAATCTCCAAAAACTGCTGTTTCAGAAGCTTACTTTTCATTCAATTTTATGGTAAGAACTAGAAATTATATAGGTTAATTTCAGTCCCGTCCCTCCATTTAAAAACCATATACATCTATTTTTTGATTAATTCCAGTGGCTGAGTATCTGTTAAACTGATCATACTTCTGGGAAAATTCAGAAAAGAATACAAAAAGGAATTGTAGGAAAGTGGTCAAAGTTAGCTAGGATCCTTGTATTCACAAAGACAATAGAAAATATACTCTAGGAAGAACATTAAATAGTATGTTCATGGGATTGACTTTTTGTATTCCATGACAAGAACCAAAATGAGTTTATCCTCTGTACTGGTCAAGACACTGTTATTAGAAAAGGGAGAATATATCATATTAGTTTTTTACCATAACCTCACAAAGAGCTTTCACTCACTTCCAGACTTTAGCAAGAAAATATTTGAATTTTGATTATGCATCTCATTCTTTATGTATTTGATTCATAAGCACTTAAAAATAAGAGTTTGGAAATGGAGAGTGGTGGTGGTGGTTGGAAAAATTATGAATGTAATTGATGTCACTGACTTAAATTCTCTCAACACTTTTACCCCTTTACTGTGTACACGTTAAAGAATCGAGTCTTTGTCAGACTGTGTTATAGTAGAAAGAGACAATAAGCTAAATAAAAGTAATTTCCTTTTACAGACTTTTTGCCTATTAACTAATGCAGAATGAAATGTGAAGTGCTTACTTTGTGCTCATGAAAAAAATAGCTCTCATATTACCGAACGTGTATATTATGTGGTAATTAGCACTTTACAGAACTTTACATACTTATTTACTGATTACAATACTCCCCAGAACAAAACCAAATACTATGAGGTAGTTAATAGTATCCTCATTTACTGAGGAAACTGTGGTGGCATAGTGGTTAAGTGCTACAGCTGCTAACCAAGAGGTCAGCAGTTTGAATCTGCCAGGCGCTCCTTGGAAACTCTATGGGGCAGTTCTGCTCTGTTCTATAGGGTTGCTGTGAGTCGGAATCGACTCGACAGCAGTGGGTTTGGTTTTTTTTTTTTTTTTTTGGTTTTATTTACTGATGAAGAAAAGGCTTATAGAGATTTAGAAATATGCCCAGGGTGCCAGGGCTATGAGTAGCAGAACTGGCAATTTGAATCCAGGTTAGTGGTGGGGCCATGATCTACACTATGAGGCCTCATCCTAAACAGCAGAAAATCTGTCTTACTGATGTTAACTGCATTTTTCTATACATAGGTACCGATGGGCCTTTATTCCAGAAGCCTCAGATGATTCAGGTTTGGAAGTCAGAAGGCAGGGAATACATCAACGAGAATTTAAACCTTATGTGGTACGACTAGCAAAACTTCTTCGGAAAAGGGCAAAGGTATTATATATTTTTTAATGTAAAACTACATGTATTGATGAGGCCTTTATTCAATACTTCATGGGAAATTGAGAACATTATCAGGTTGAGCTATTTTGAAAAAAAATCCCTAGTTTTGAGAATTAATGTCCATGATCCTAATATTTCCAGGCATTAAAAAAATACATGATGTCTTAAAAGAGTATTTAATCATATTAATCTAAAAAATACCTGTTAGTAGGGAAGTAATTCACATCTCTGCTAACCAGGTACTTAAGCAACTCAACTTTTATATCCTGTTGCTTGACAGCTTTCTCACTAGTCACTTTTGACCTGACCTATAAATTTTGCACACTGATTTCCTTCCTTTTGAAAAAGAAAAAACATTTTTGGAAGAAACTGAGTATACCTAACCTAAGATACTTTTCAGTCAGCTGATAAGATAGTTTAATATTTAGGATGTAGCACCATGAAACTGTTAGGGCCACATTTGCCTTCATTCATAAAAAAGCTTGAAAGTTTCATTTTAATTCTCAATAGCCACTTCTCTTAATAGATAATGGCAATTTTTTATGTATTTCAACATCTCTGCATAAAACTAGACACAGGATAGGCAATTTGAAAGTTGATAGATGATGGATATTAATACTGCCTTCCACCCCTAAACTAAATTTTACTTTAAAATTATTTTGACACCTTTCAAGTTTTAAAAAGAAAAAGGAATTATTCTGTATATTAATAACATCTACCTTATCAACAAGGGAGAATTTAATACCCCCATGATATCCATCTTAAAATGCCAATGAAGAGAAACAGGAAGATAGCTGATTGAGAAAACACAATACTAAAAGGGATTTTGAGAACAAATGTTAGAATTTTTTCAACAGAACTAATTAGTGGGTGAGGAAATTTTGTGTATTACATTTAAAAAAAATTAGCAGTCATTTCATCAAAAATAAGAGTAAAGGGAATAATCACTGACATATCAGTTTGAGGTAACATATAAACGGCTAAAAATGCATTTTATAAGTCAATGTTTACTTTTTTGATTCTGGCCTACAGTAATAAATGCATTTCTGATCCTGACCCAGTACAGCTATATAACTGAATCGAGAGTTTCTCACAAAACGATACTTGCGCTTAGAACATGCGCTATTTTCTATAGTTCCCATTTTTTAAAAGAAGAACCCTCAACCTGCAGTTTTAAAAACACTGCTCTAAATCTAACCTATCTCTACTAGAAAGGCAGTGAAGGACTCAAAACTATTAAGCATCTACTTAGAGAAATTCCTCAAGGGGAAAAGTGAGCATTTACTTGAAACATTTACCATAAAGTATACAAAAAAACCCATTGCCATCAAGTTGATTCCGACTCACAGATACCCTATAGGACACAGTAGAACTGCCTTGTAGGGTTTCCAAGGCTGTAATCTTTACAGAAGTAGACTGCCACATCTTTCTCCTGAGGATCGGCTGTTCGGTACAAACCGCCAACTTTTCGGTTAGCAGCCATCAAACCAAAAACCAAACCAAGCCACCAGGGCTCCACAATTAAATTATGAGGATAAAATTTGTAAAATATATTTTATATCATGTCTTCTGTACTCTAAATCTTTTAGTATACATCAGGCTTATTAATTGTTTTTTGCCCATCAGTGGGCTCTCTTTTAACACATCTTTTGTCATGTTTTCCCTTGCATTCAGTATTTTTCCAAAAAAAAAAAAAGAAGGTACAATTTGGGGATGACCTAGGCTGTTTTGAGTCTTAGTTTGCAATATGTGCTTTGATTGCTCAGAAATTTTCCAGTCTTTTGGAGTCCCATGTTCAGGCAGCAGCTGTAAACTACATTCCATAAACTATGGGAATGGAAGACGGCAATTAAACAGGAGGTTGTACCTGAAGGATATGAGGAACTTGATTTAAAATGCCAGTTGCTTCTTCAGGTGCTGAATAAATGGACAGAGATGAGGGTGAAAGTTGGGTCCCGAAAACCTAGTTCTAGATACTTTTATGTCTGGAAAAGTAATCATGACAACAGATCCCTGGCAATGTGATTATATGACTGCAGGTACATGGACTTTTGTTATCCCCTGCATCTTATTAGTAATGAGAGTTTTTCTATGACTTCTGATCTTTTGCTCAGAGCTTGTCCCACAGATTAAGAAAACTGTTGTGGTTGGAAACCACTTTCCCATCCAAATCACTTTAAACAAGGTCTTCATGGCCAAGCATACTTTTCACTGGAATAAAGGCTATGAGTTCTCCTCTTTCCTTCCACAGGACAAGGAGGAGGACTTTAAGACAGTGATTTTGGAGGGATTGGAGATGGCCAAGCATCAGGTGAGGGTGGCTTTTTGATGCTTGTGATATGGCAGCAAACACTGCAACATCTGGACCAGATATTGAGACACAAACTCAGGTCTGGATGTCAACAAATATAAAAGCAGTGAATAGGAAGCCTTAAGTGTAGACCAAGTGAAGTCAAAAGAGAAATAGTTTGCCTGGAAACATTCCTGATTTTTTGTTTTCTTGAGAGGGAGGTACAGTTCTAATCAGGGCCTTCGACCGGTTCAAACCAGTTCAATCATGGCTGACAAAGAGAAACCGAGACCCCATTTTTTACAATTTGGGTGATCCGAAATGGTAACTGGAATGGGAAAAATTACAGGTGGGAGCCCTGGGACGGTCAGCGCCTGATTATGTGAGGCTGCATTATTGGCAGGACTGTGGAGAGCGACACACATCCAAAGTGGCATGGCTGGTGGCTGTCTTTGAGCAGGGTACCACTGTTTCCAACTCTGCTCAAAATCTAATGGGCAAGAGATTTGGTTACTATACATGCATGCTGCCCTTGTTTTTTAGGAGGGAGATTCGATTTCTAGCAGGGCTTTGACCTGTTATTTTTCCCATTCTGGTTATAATTCCAGTTTACCCAACTTTTAAAAATTCAGGTCTCTTTTGTTTTTGCTTCCTTGGCCATGACTGAACTGGGAAGAACCAGTTTGAAGCCTTAGTTTTACTTAAGAACAGCTGAAGCACTCTTAAGAGCTTAGTAAAAGTCCCTCTTTTGAAGGCACGTTTTGACGGGAATATTAAAAAAGTTACAACATAATTCCATACATTTGGATACTAGCAATGTGTAGATGGTTCAAGCATATTATTCATTTTTATTCAGCATAAATTCATGTCTTATATACCTGCTTGTTGTTGTTAGTTGCCTTTGGGTCAGTTCCGACTCATGGCAACCTCGTATGTGCAGAGTAGAATTGATCCCATAGGGTTTTCATGGCTGATACCTTTCGGAAGCAGACCACCAGACCTGTCTTCTGAGGCACCTTTGGGTGGGTTCAAACTGCCCACCTTTCAGCTAGCAGCCCAGCGTTAACCATTTGTGCCACCCAGGGACTCCTGTATACCTGCTAATTGCCATCTAAATGCAGTTTGATTTAGGGAACTAGAGGTGGTGTGCTCAGCCAGTGGCGTTCTCAGTGCTGGAGTAATGGTAATTAACGTGAAAGTCAGCCACAGGACTCTCATCAAAGCCAGTGTTACAATTAAGGAAAGGAAGACAGTTTTGTACATTCTATAATCTAGACTAGAGGTTAAATAATTGCTAAGAAATAAAGCGACAGAGGTGGTTTTTTACTTTTTCTGGCCACGGATAAAGAACTAGGTGATCTTGTTTCCTGGAGTCTGTTTTGACTTGTCTATTTTCCTTTCTCGGGATTTTACTTTCAAACAAGTAAACAAACCTTGCAATCACATACAATAGCTGGATTTTGCTTTTGTTCTCTCCGTTAGGAAACTAGTGATATTAAAATATTAGAAACACATCTCAGCAACATCTGATCGTAAAAGGCAAACTCCTCCATTTGTTTACAGATATGACAGATTGTATTTACACTTTTTAAGTCTCACTGAGTGATGCTTTTCCTACCCAGTCCATTGTGTTCATTATCTGTACTTAGTGTGTTGTCATACCTATGATTCTGCCTAAGTTCAAACATCTCCAGTTTTCTTACTATCTTTCTGTAGAGACTGATGTCTACAGCTGTGTTTGTATAACTTAGCTGGCTTCTTAAAATAGCCTCTTAATATATATTTAGTTTATAGCATTTTCACATGCACTCTCATTTGACTCCTCCACAGCAAGGTAGAGATTAGATTTTTTCCATTTTCTAAGTAAGGAACCCTTATGTGTCTTGCCCAAAGACACTACAAAGTAAATGGCAGTACCAGGACACTACCCAATTATTTTGACTCAAGGTCCAGTTTTCCTCCCCATGTTATTTAGCACGACAAAGCAGCAGATAGTTTCTTTCCTAAAAGATCCTTTTCTTGTGCTACAGGGTCAGTAATTTTACTAATAGTGAAATGTATAAATCCCTTTGTCCCTCCCTAGCTTCTTCTGTAGTCATTCTGTGACCCAGTCCTTGGTTATATTAGTGGAAGTCCAGAAATATGGGAGCTTTTTGAGTATTTGCAAAGCACAACTATCATATTTGATTCTCCCTATGCCTGTCCAAAACCATTTTAGCTAACTAAGCTTACCTGTGAAGCCTAGTTGGAAAAACAATGAATATGTCAGACCTCTATATAAAATAATAATCAGCACTAAAAGGCCTCAATTAGAAGCAGATTGAAGTGGAGACTTATCATTCACATTCATTCTTAGCTGTGATTACCGATGTTGATATCCTTTCAAGTTTTCCAGTGTACTCCCTTCATTTGTTTATAACATTTCTGTTTGTTTCTGCAGAAAAATCCAGAGGAAGACAACTCAGGGAGAACGTTGGGTTGGGAGCCGGGGCACTTGCTGCTCACCATCTGCACAGTGCGCAGTATTGAGCAGCTCCTGCCGTTCTTCAATGTACTCAGCCAAGTCTTCAACAGCAAAGTCACAAGCCGATGTGCAGGACACTCAGGGAGTCCCGTCTTCTACTCAAACGCCTTCCCTAACAAGGACATGAAACTGGAGAACCACAAACCATCTTCTAGCAAAGCCAGGCAAAAAATAGAAGAAATGGTAGAAAAGGATTTTCTGGAAGGGGTGATAAAAACTTAAGCACCACAAGTGGCTCCATTTAGCTTAAATGTATTTAAAACAAACACCATTCTGAGTTGTATAGTTTTTGTTTTTTGTATGTAACAAAACACTTCAGGTTGTATTTAATTTAAATATTTGTAAATACAAGCAAATGTCTGAATGTGGCCTGAATCAAGTTTAAATATTGTTGGCTCATATTGATTATGGTGCCTAAGAGAGATCTCTATATATATAGTCCATTGTTTTATTGTCCTGAGTTGTCTTAAATCTGCAAAATACACACTGCACATTTTTTTTCTACTGGTTTCAGGCTTTTAATTTAGGCAGGTGGGGGATTTTTTTCTTTTCTATCATTAACAATGTCCTCTTATCAGAACGATACTGCCCCACCAGAGGTTTTGGAATGTATCACAGTTTTTGTTTTTTTTTTTTTTCCACGTACCTTCACTAAAGAGCAGTAAAAATACCTGAAGCCTGGGCCATGCATCCTTACAAGTGTAGCACTATCATCTCAACCTCTCAATACAGAGTAGAGATGTACCACCTCCATATTTATGCCCGTGAAGTCCTGGTGATCTTAATCAAATAGGTAAGTGTTCTGTGTTCATTCTAAAGACTCTGTTCTGGAAAAATTGTATCAAAGATGGTGATTACTACAGAACAACATTTTAGTTAGGTAATGGTGATGAAAAAGATGTCACAAGGAGTTAAATAAGCTTTTATTTTCCAGCAACTCTTATGAAATCTTCCCTACACACATTGTAAAGTTAATGATTGGATCATATACATAAAATCCCAATATTTTACATCAGTGAGATTGAAATTAGAGGTGAAACTGGACAATTATAAGGCTTATCTAGTTCTACTTCTAAAGAATTACTCTGGTAGTGTTTAAGAAAAAGAATCAGATCTAAAAACAATCTACTAAAGTGCACTGTAAGCATTCTGATTTTAAAAGTCTTCATCATATCTGTCACAGTACTATTTTGTAAAAACATCTTTTTAAAAATCCAGTTTTTCAGGAATATAAAAATTGTCTTCATAAACCTCGTTGGGGTCTTTCTCCAATTCCTCCAGCCAGCCGATACACTGCCAAGCTTACTTCATGTGCAAGGCTATCTGCACTCTCCTGCAAATTATATTAAAAGCAATTAGATGAGAAGGACACACCATCTACCGTATGCTACTTGCAAATGTGGGCAAGGGGAGGGTTTTCTCTAATTTTGTTGCACTAACATATTCAAATGAAACCTTTTTCTTCATCTTTCAGTAACAAATCTCAGGCCTTTAAATAAACGGAAGACAGGTCAAATTCTTCTAAGGTAAGCTTTTAGCTAATTCTGACTATAAAACTAGTTATCATTCCAAAATTCTGATGAGTTAAATAAATCTACTTCTTAGAGACAAGAAGGCTACAATTAGCCTAAGAATAAGCAAATCTTATGACCTCAGTCATAGACTACTTATCAGGAAAAATTCATTTACAGTATTCTAGGATGACATAAACTTTTTCCAAAAAACTTGCCAGCTGTCATAATTTGGAGGTATGCTCTTCTGAGTCCTTATTTGACCCACTCAACTTTTCCCCAGCTATGTGACCACCTTTATCAAGTATCTGGATAAGATGGAGCAACTATCAAAGGCCTAAAATAAGGCTTGTCACATAAAGGAAATATTTTTATAAACAAATCAAGAGTCCAGAGATAAAGATGAATTTCAAGCAGCATGGATGATGGTGCTACTTGATTTACAAACAGACCACTGAACTGGTTGTTTTCATAAAGTCACTGGATTATTTTTAAAGGAGGAAAAAAAAAAAGGATAATACCCTTCACACTGCATAAGCTTTAACATGTACCAATCTAAGTGTTAGTTATTCATACCAAAGTTAGAAATATGACACTTTCAGGAAGTCTAGAATAAATAAAATAGTTGGGGAAACAAGCTCAGTAAGTCTAATATAGTCTTAAAATGAACCTAAAAGGGCCCATAAAGAAATCTTAGATATAATAATATTAAACTCTTAATTATGACAGTGAGATTTCAAACATAAAATAGTTTTCTCTCCTAAAGTGTTGTCTCCTCACCAGCCTAAGTTATTAGACTCTCATTGCACATTTTTTTTAATAGAACTATCCCAGCTTACCTGGGAGTCTGCTTCCGCATATACTCGGACTACATCTTCTGTTCCAGAGGGCCGGACAAAAGCTCGGGAAAGCCTGTACTTCTTCACCAAGCCATTGATTGCCTCCTGTAGTCCTGGGGGTGTAACTGCTTGTCTTTCAGCATCGGTGGTACTAATAACTTGCCTGTCTGCAACCTAAGCACAAGTATTTTGTAAACATATTTAACCTCCTTTCAGAAATTTCACCTGTTCAACATAATTACATTTCCACCAAAAGAATAGGGACCTGTCATTTTAACATAATAGACCTCAGCTTACTGTACCACAGAGTACAACACTGAGAGAGTGAAGTACCAGATTTAGCAAAGGATGAAATTCTATTAAAAGTTTTAATGTTTTATTAATTTCAACATTTGAATAACTTCTGTTTCTTTGTTCTATAAAACACTATCTTTAGCAAAACCACAGACTGGTTCTCAGTTGTAAAATTATGTCCCCCCATCTTATTACTAAAGCAATGGCCAATAAAATTTCAAGTTCTATTATCATACCTTGAACCCCAGTAAAGCCACTAATCAAACAGCCTTAAAACCCACTGTTGTTGAGTCAACTCCAACTCACTGTGTCCCTGTAGGACAGAGTAGAAATGCCCTACAGGATTTCCAAAGCTGTAATCTTTACAGAAACAGAGTGCCACATCTTTCACCTGTGAGTTCAAACCACTGCTGAGTGCTTAACCACTGTACCACCAGAGTTCCTTTAAAATAACCTTAGGTTGCCACTTATCTTTTTAAAAAATACCTATTATATAAAAGGGTCATGATTTCTCATAAATATGCCAAAAACTAATCTGAACAATCATCAGCTACTTCTGAGTATTCTGGCTTTAGTATCTCTGTCTTTCACCAATTCTACTGGTGAATTTGTAAACTAGCACAAAAGTGAACAGAACTCAATTAGCAGTTTATCTCAAATGCCTTAAGAAAAAGTTTCTTTTCCATTGTGCCCACAAATTCCACTTCTCAGCATCTAGCCTCAGGAACTGCTCTGTAAAGCAAGAGTAATGCAGAGGAAATATCTGCACTTGAAATGACAGACTATCAAGAATTTACTTGAAAATAATCTTGGGAATATAGAGAAATGAGTTAGGGCCACAGCTGAAACCTACTGAAGCTGGGTACACGGGGGCTCACTATTCTGTTCTCTCTACTTTGTTTTAAAATTTCCATAATAAAACCATAAAAGAAGGTGATGAATAGAGTAGCTCAGAATATCATAATAAAATTGGAAAGTACTTGTCAAACAATAGTTAAGTAAATTAATGTACAGCTATTCTGTAATATCTTGAAATGTGAGAAAATAGTTAACCAGCTGCCGTCAAGTTGAGCCCCGACTCATGGCAACCCCATGTATGTCAGTAGGTCTGTGTTTCATAGGACTTCAATGTGTAATTTCCTGTGATGTATGCGTATGTACAGAATGAAATTACATGCCTGAGAAAGATTTTTTTATATACTGAGATTTGGGAGAATGTTCTCTCATACCTTAACTTTGAGTTGTCTATTTGGAAGATCTGTATAGAGAGCATCCCACTGTTGTATAGTCAAGCCCTTCAGAGCCAAAATTGCTTCAGTCACCAGCATGTCAGAAATAGCATCACCAGCTGCCTACAAGATGAGAAAAAACAGAAGAAACCACTCTAATACAAGCAAACCTTGGATATGAATGGTCTCTGTCTTGGCAAACCAATCAATATCCTGTGCTCCTACCCAACTCTATGCAGCATTAATAACTACTGACTTTTTTTGTGGGGATAAATACAAACAATAATGAAAAAAAGTTATCTGTGGAAGACAACAGTAAAAGCTACACAAAGAATACTGAACCTAGCTCTTGAGAAACTTGCCTTTGATCTTATCTATAAAATGTGATTAGACTGGTTACCTCTTAAGGGGCTAACACTATCATTCTAAGACTCCCTTTAGATATTATAGATTCTATGTCCTGATACTAGAAGGCTTCATGGTACAGTGGAGAAATAGAGCTTTGGTGTACACCTGAAGTTGGATCCATACACTGCCACTTAACTAGCACTAAGCCTTTGTTTCTTAATTTATAAAATGGGGGTTACGATAACCCCTTTCACTGTGTTACTGCAAGAAGTAACAAGATATGTCAAGTGCCCAATATGCAGAAGATGCCCAAATATCAGTTTGATCACTTTTCCCTGTCTTATTCAGTTTGTCCATAGCCCATACCCACATACATGTCCTTTGTCAATTAAAATTTCCACTAGAAAGCTGGTTTAAAAAATATTTAGTAACATATTTACATTCAGTAGGTGTTGAATCTAGGTGGATTCACTGTACTTGAAGATTTTCATCATAAAAAATAGGGAGTAAAGCATATAAAAATACCTTGTTACACCATTTCAGTGTAAATCTGAATAGTATATAACACTGTTCCAAGGAAGCCACCAGGCCAGGACTTATCCCCTTTTATTTTTTACACCAAAACCAAACCCACTGCCGTCAAGTAGATTCCAACTCATAGCAACCCTATAGGACAGAGAGAACTGCCTCCATAGAGTTGCCAAGGAGCGCCTGGTAGATTCGAACTACAGACCATTTAGTTAGCAGCCATAGCATTCAACCATTACACCACCAGGGTGTATTTTTTACACTCCATTCTGTCCATCTTCTGAATAATGTAAAGGTAACCAAGAGTCTACCACCCCATCAGTTCTGACCTGGTTGAACAAGTCAATAATGTTTTCAAGCATCTTAGCCACTTTCCTTTTGTTATCTTCTAGTTCTTTTGCTAGTTGTTTTATCTTCATTTCAGCAACTTTACTAAACAATACCTGCAATGAAAGCATACAAAATAAATCACTGAACACTCTCCAACCCCCTATCATTAGTACTATCATTCTAGCTAAATCATTTTTTAAACTTGTAATGAAGATGAAGGAACTGAGGGGGAAAATGGCAGCCTTACAAAGTATGAAATTAATAAATATAATCAGAACCCAGGAGATATTAACAGACCCCACCCCCAAAAAAGGTTTATTTGGATTATAAACTGGTTATCAAAGTTTAAGCAGCTGATTACAAAGAAAACACCACTATGGCAAAAGAATACACAAATGAGTTCATTATGTTTGTCCCTCAGCCAGCAAAATCAGTTCCGTGTAACCTGATTACTTAAGTCTCAGTCTATATCCATTTTACTTTGAAAGACAAAATTCATTTCAACTAGGACAGTTTATTGGCCTAAAATTTTTAAGGATATAAGCTAGGCAAAGTAGGAAATGGGTTCATAATACTTATCAGTTATGGCAAATGGTGTCATGGGTATTTATCACAATACACATCAAGCTCGAGATTCCTTCGTCATTTTGGAATACCTTATCCATGTTTTTATTGCTCTCAGGAGGCTAATACTGGGAAGTAGCATGTTATGCACAGCTACTTGGTGAAATATAGTTTGATCAAGGTTTGGAAAACTAAGGTGCAGGCCAGCCACTTATGTAACTAAGTTTTACCAGAACGCAGCCGTTCCTATTCACTTACACAGCAGGGCAGAGTAACTGGAACAGAGACTTTATGGCCCACAAAGTCTAAAGCATTTACTGTCTGGCCCTTTAAGAAAACCTTTACCAACCCCTGGGTTGGATCACTGAAGTTATATTTTAACTGCAATTTCTAGGAACTGTATTATTTTTCCCCCTTCTTATATTTTAGGCCTCCAGAAGCCTACGTCTAACTAATTAGGAAAACAATCTGGCCTAGATTCGAAGTTTTCTGCTGGGCGACTCAAATCCACTTACAAAATGAGGCAAGGTATAAAAACATATTTTAAAAAGTCTGAACCCTGTGCATATACTAAAAACCACTGAATTGTATCCTTTAAAATAGTGAATGACAAATATTTTTAGGAAATTGCTGAGAGCCATAAAAAACTTTATTTATACGTTTATACATTTATCACTGAATACTTCAAACATATTTATAAAAGTTTATAACAAACTGTACTTTAAGTTTATAAATTCTCAAACTTTCCAATACTTTTCATTTCACCACAACTACTGAAGTCTTCCTTTTCCTACCTATGGGCAGCTGAAGAAAAATATTTTAAATAATATATAGACAGTCTGGTTATAAAGAAAATTAAGATCTTCATATTTTTAAAAACAATATTAAAAAGAACAATTTAACATATTTTTTAATATTCAAAGAGGGATCACTACAATCTAAATGAGAACCAGAATTTTACAACAACAGAATAAAAGATTAACCAAATAATCTTATTTCTACCACCATCTCAATCACTTCATGGAAGTGGAATATTACCTATTACTACCCAGATGCAAAATGCCTATCATAAAGAAAAGTGCCAGCTAGGGCCACAGTTCTGTTTTGGAGAACTTACTGTGCCATGCCCGTTTGCTTCAAAATAAACTCCAATGTCAAACTCTTGAGCCTTGTGGTGCAAATGTTTCACACCAGTTTTAGTACAATAGACAGGTACCTGTGACAAACACACAAATTTAAAGAACCACAACAACAGTTATTCAATCAACAAATGTTGTGTAACTACCATCCCCGGGTACAAAAAAAGAACAGAACTGTCTGGAGCTTAGAGTAGTGAAAAAGACAAGCAATTAAAATACAACGTGGCAAGTGGGAGTGGGTACACTGAGGAAGCACACCAAACTAAAAAACCATATAGTCAATTCCAACTCAGGAGGACCGCCATGTATGTCAGAGTAGAACAGCTCCACAGGATTTTCAGTGGCTGTTTTGGAAGTGGATCTCCAGGCCTTTCTTCTGAGGCACCTCTGGGTGGACTTGAAACACCAACCTTTTGGTTAGCAGCAAGCGAGATAACCGTTTGCACCACCCAGGGACTCTGAGGAAGCACAGTCACGGAGTAAAGCAAGGTGAAAAATGAGGGTCTCTTCAGGAAGAGCCTTACAAGCGAATAAAAGATTACAAGTGGAAGAGTAACATGATCTTACTGTTTTAGAAAGCTGAATCTAGTTATAATGTGGAGAATGGCTTAGTGTAGGATGACAAAGCTTTTTCCATAAAGGGCCAGACAGTAAGTATCTTAGGCTTTGCAGGCGAGAGGTTTCTTTTTCAACTACCCAACTCTGCCACTGCAGTATGAAAGGAGTCACAGACAATAATACGTAAATGAATAGGCCTAACTGTATTCCAATAAAATGTTATTTATAAAAATATATGGCAGCTTAGATTTGGCCTACAAGGTCATAGTTTGCCCACCCCTGGCTTAGAGGAAGGCTAAGAGACCTAAGGGGATCAGTTTTAGGTTTCTAGGACAAATAGTTAACACACTGGCTGCTAACCAAAAGGCTGGAGGTTCAAGTACACCCAGAGGTGCCTCGGAAGAAAGGCCCATTTACCTACTTCTGAAAAATCAATCATTGACAACCCTATGGAGCACAGTTCTGCCTTGACAAACATGGGCTCACCATGAGTCAGAGCTTACTCAATAGCAACTGTTTACTGGTTAGGGCTACACCTACTCCTCGCTATCTCATTATGCAGCATTTCACTTGTATAAAAATAGTAAAAAATCTACTATCTGACTATTTTGCATATCAATGACGTATGTCTGGCAGTAACCCTTTCATGACCAGTGGGACATAGCATCCACATACATTTTCTGCCTCTCAGGTCCAGAAGGACATGTGTGTCCCACATAATATTTTGTGATCTGACATGGTCATCCTCCATTTTCACATTATGCCAATTTTCACATAATGACCTGGTCTTTGGAACCAAACCACGTCGATAAGTGAGGAGGGGATGTAATCCTAGTAAGAAATTTGATTGCTGGACTAGCGACAGTAGGTACGGAGAGTCATGGGTGGATATGATATGTAAAAATAGTTAAAGACTGATCAGTAGCAAAACTACAAAAGGGATCATGTGATGAGATTTAGGGGACCTCAGGAATGGCAAGTGATAAAAATAATTTAGAAGACAGTGGACTGAGAAGTAATAGTTTTTGATATATCCAGTTTCTTAAACAAGGTATTATCCCACCTATAAAAATTCTTAAGACAGAAAATAAAAATTTAAATTTTTAAAACAATAACACAGCTACTCAGAATCCCTGCGCAAGGCAAGCACCTGGGCCCAGATGGAGTTCTTTGAGTTTACTATAACCATATGGTCACAAACTAGCAGCCTCCAGATGATATTTATTTTGCTGTTTTTAAAATTTTGAATCCATTGCCAGAATGTGAAAAGTAGGAAATTCACATGCAAATTCAGATTTCTACCTTCTCTTAAAGAATCTGGTAATAATGACTGAGGCTGAGAGCAGCTGGCCTGGGTATACTCTTCATAGTCTATAAGCACCTACTTTACTCATTCACTTCCCCTATCCAGACCACGCAGGAATCTGACTCTGTAACCCCTGCTTTAACAAAAGCTAGCAAAATGAAAGAAGTTTTAAAGGGAGGCACAGAAGTTAGGAAAATGTTACACAGTGAGAAAGGGCAAAATTGCTTACTCCCCAAGGAAACAGTAACTCTTTTGTGATTTGTGCTGGTATACAGTGCTACCCTTGTTAGTAATACTCTAAGCAGGCCTCGGATATTCTGTAATAACTTTTATATTCCTTCTTTAATTTGTTTCTCTTCCCTATGTATATATTTGTATTTTTACCCAACTTCTGTGAGCAACAAGTATAAAAGCTAGGTCAAGGCAAAAATCTGTTGCCGTCAAATCGATTCTGACTCATAGTGACCCTATGAGTAGAACTGCCCCATAGAGTTTCCAAGGAGCATCTGGTGGTTTTGAACTGCCAGCCTTTTGGCTAGCAGCCAAACACTTAACCACTGTGCTGCCAGGGCCCCAATTTATTTCTCTTCGCTATATATTTATTTGTATTTTAACCAAACTTCTGTGAGGAACAAGTAGAAAAAGTACAGACTTTGAATTTTGGCCATAAACTTCTAACTCTTAGGGTAGGTAGTACAGTACAGAGGACAGTCATTCAGTGGATGTGGGAGAAATAATTAGAAACAAAATCTCCTGCCAACTCAGAAAACCTCTCTGAGAAAAGAAACAGTTTTATTACTAAGCATGAAACCATGTGAGATGCATCACACGCAATCTGCTAAAAAGTGCAAAGACAGAAATTTTTTACATAACCAGGCAGATACAACCCATTACATACATGTTCTCATAAACGATAACTAGTCCTCAAAGTAAGAGGACTTTGGCAGCACCACCTGTCACACAGTTTATCCTAAACTTACGTGGTAACTGGAGTGGCCATCTGTGTTAGCTAATTGCCCTTATCCAAAGGAATACTAAAACTTCTCATATCTCTATCAGTTATGTAGGTAGTTATACCTTAAAGCCAGATGCCAAAGTTAAACTCTCAAAGCTAGGAGACAAGGACGCTGTCCTCTTTGATGTTTACATTTCAAAGAGGTAGCTCTAGGCCCATGAGAAAAAACATTCCTGGGTTGTAAAACTGGGAAGAAGCTTAAAAGACTTACCTACTTTTCAAAGAGGCAGAGAATTTTAAATTACAAGTTTTCTAGAGGAAACGCTTTTAGAAAAGGGTCGAAAGTCTCTTTTCTGTATCAGGGAGAATTTTGATTTTTTGAATTGTATTTAACCTTACATGGACAGTGACTCAGCTCCATGCATGACAGCCTATTCACTTTTATGAGGACATTTTATTTCCTCACAGAAATAAAATTAAGAAACGTCCAGAAAATAAAAATGGCTCAATACCTTCATAACTTCTTCAAGATACCGTGTTGAACTTCCATTTGCATATGCAGTTTGTACAACACCAATATTCAAACTTTCTCCAATCTAGACAAAAACAATATTTAACATCATCAGAAGTGAAAGAGACAGCAAAAATATAATGAGAGCTCTAAAGGATGGCATAAAATCATGAGCCAGTTCAGCCATGCCTGTTTATGCAATAAATGACTTACTGAAAATTTACATGTAAACCAGAAAAAAAGGCTAAAGTGTTTTTGAACACTGTTTAATCCTATAAGAAATTCTTCATAAAGAAGCCTGTGATATGACCAATCTCTTGATCTTCATCTTTTTTTTTTTAAGTAAAACTAATTATTGAATTCTTGAAGTAAAATATATTTTTACTAAATTAAAATAGGTATTTCCTATTATATACTAGGGTCCCTAGTGGCATATTGATAAAGGGTTTGGCTACTAACCAAAAGGTCAGCAGTTCAGATCCACCAGCTGCTCCTTAGAAACTATCAGGCAGCTCTACTCTTTCCTGTAAGGTCGCTATGAGTCAGAATCGATTCAACAGCAACAAGTTTGGTTTCTTTATTATATACTAAAGCCAGTCTGATACTATGGACTGCCAAAAGAACAAATCTGTTCTAGAAGAAGTAAAGCCAGAACGCTCCTTAGAAGCAAGGATGGCGAGACTAAGTCTCACATGCTTTGAACATGTTTCAGGAGGGACCAGTCCTTGGAGGAGGACATCGTGCTTCGTAAAGCAGAGGGTCAGTGAGAAAAAGGAAGACCCTCAAGGAGATGGACTGACACAGTGGCTGCAACAATGGGTTCAAGCATAACAACAATCGTGAGGATGGCACAGGACCAGGCAGTGTCTCATTCTATTGTACATAGGGTTGCTATGAGTCGGAACTAACTCGATAGCATCTAACAACAATAAAGCCAGCCTGAAAGCTATTTACAAAACAACAAACCATCTCACATCACAAAGCTTATTATAATAATAAAAATAATCTTTCAGATGATGAGGTTTTCTGTTTAGGTTTGAGGCTCTGGGGAGTGATGGTAGAACTCATTAAAGTGTCAGTTATGAAAAAACTAAAACTTCATAAAGTCTCAAATCATAAAACTTTGCCAGTATAAGAAAAAGAGTATCTTCAGCCTCCAAAACCAATGCCCAGTGTTGAAATGACTGAAATTAACCAAGTCTTTTTGTATTTCCTAGCTATAAACATAAGAAACTTACCATAACTTGTGCCCTTTAGACATGCACATGACTGTCTGATATGGAACTATTTCACTAGTAAATCTTGTTTTCAAAGGTAACCAATCACCCCATCATACCTCCAGTAGAAGCTCTTTAAGAAAACTGCTAATTAACGTTGCTATTTTGTCTCCATCTATGAGATGAAAGTCACCCTCCGCATCTTGGTAGTAATAAACGATTCTGTCTGCATCTCCATCAAAGGAACAGCATCTTTCATTGGACTTCATTTCCATTCCTAGCATGCAGAATAATTTAAAATCTCATTTCAGTCAATTTAATAAGTTTTCCTCTCACACTAGTTACTAGGAAAAATTTTTCAATAAAGTAGGAATATAACTGCCCTTATGTGTTGCAGATAGCATGTCCGCACTTTTTCCATGACATATTTAAAATTATCCTTCCACATAAAAACCAACGTCTTAATCTTTAAATTTTGTACAGATTTATTGGTGGTTTTACAGGCCAAATTCTTTTACAGCAAACTGAAAAAGGAACATTCAAAATCTATTTATGCCAAAACTTGCTATAATGCTAAGATAAAAATTCCATTTTACAAGCCAGTTGGTTAAGACAGGTTTCCTGTACCGTTTTGAAAGCTACAGGTACTATCATAATGCAGTTTACCTAGTAGTGTCATATCCTTTACATACGTATTTAAAAAAAAAAAAAAAAACCCATTGCTGTCGAGTCAATTCTAATAGAACCCTATAGGACAGAGTAGAACTACCACATAGGGTTTCCAAGGAGTGCCTTGTGGATCTGAACTGCTGACCTTTTGGTTTGCAGTCGAACACTTAACCACTGTGCCACCAAGGCTCCAATATGTATATATAAGAATATATTTTAATTAGCAATAGGTGAGGTGTGTGCTTTACTTCTAATAGAATTTATTTGTTCACAGCATAAATAACAAGAACATTGATAATTATGAACAAAAAATTGTAACCTGTGAGTTTATAATTTGCATAAAGTTATCAAAGCTTCAAGTACTGTCACATCAAATTTTTAAAGAAAGTTCTGCTGTTTCTTAGCTGTAATAGCAGCAGAGTAACAAATACAGCATGAGGCAACTAAGAAGTGAGGTTTTTTTCCTGGGATACGAATATAAGGTTGACAATAGGACACAATGCGCAAGCTTCCAGAAAGCAGAGAACCCATGGGTTTTGTTTTGTTTGTATCTCTAGTGCCTAGAGCAGCAGAGATAAGAGCTCAAATATTTAGTGAGTGGATAAATGGGCAACACAGAAGTGAACTGTCAGTAAAGTAAATAAGAAAACAAGCAATTCAATGAAAAGGAGCTCAAACTGGTTGATTAAAACTAGTTTAATGGAAAGTTAAAAATGTAAATGCTCCTCAAGTGAATCTGAAATAACATAACTGAGTGAGGCAATTGGATGAAGTCTGTACAGTTCTGGAGAAAGCACGTCCTGTTCCTGCTTCAAGGGGGCGGCAGCTACTCAACTGCAGCGGACTACTGCCATTAAAAAAAAACCCTTGGATTCCAACTCATAGTGATCCTATAGGACAGAGTAGAAGTGCCCCTACAGGGTTTCCAAGGAGGAGCTGGTGGATTCAAACTGCCGGCCTTTTGGTTAGCAGCCAAGCTCTTAACCACTGTGCCACCAGTGCTCTACTACCATTAAGGATGGCCATGTGTGCCTTTAGTAAAGAGAAACTAGAGTCTGATATTTAAGTGAAATCATGAAATTTTTAAATGGGGCAGCAAATGCAATTAAACACACACACACAGAGCAGACCAAACAACATACATTTCCAAGCTGATTTGACCAACAGGCTGCCGATTTAGGGTCTATAATGCAGATAAATCTAGAACACTACAATCCAGAGCTACACTCTGATCGAAGTTTTCCTCCTAATACGCCCACTGTGGAAAACACTGCTTTTGCAGATAATCATAACCAAAACAGAGTTGCAGTCACCATCCACAGCGTCTCTAATTCAGATAAAAAGTCAAAGACAATAACACTTAACTACTATCGTTTAGATCAGTGGTTCGCTAAGTGTGGTCCCCAAACCAGTACAATAAACAAAGCCTAGAAACTTGTTAAAAATGCAATGTATCGAGCCCCATCCTAGACCTACAGAATCAGAAATCCTGAGATGGAGCTCAGCAATCTGTGTTGACAAGCTCTCAAGGTGATTCTGATGCATGCTAAAGTTTGAGGACCATAGCTCTGGATTACTGTTTCCTAGTTTTGCTTTTCTCATCGATATTCCCTACACACTGACTTCACAGCTGGAGAAAGTAGGCCATATTTTCAACGTCACTGTAGAGTGAGAAAATTCCTAGATGTCTAAAAGAGGCGGAGCCAAGACTAGTTACGTGACTTTACTTACTTCGCTGCCTCCTTTTGTAAACGAAATGGACTTCAGAGAGCTTTTAAAACAAAATTGTACAGTTCTTGTACTACATACCCTCAGGAGGTTTCTGATGACTTTTCACAAAATCAGCCCCACATAAATGATTGAGTTTCCCTTTGGTTCCATCATTAAATAGGTGAACTGACAGCCCCTGTGAGAAGTAGTGTTCCATTTCTCTTAGCTTCAGGGCCCCTATACCATTTGCACAGTCGACCTTAAGTGTTCTATATTCATCTCCACAGCAGGAAGCCTTCAAAGGAAAAAGACAGACAACATGGAAGAAACATTTCAAGTTATAAAAATAAAAGTGAACTGTGTGTTTATATATATAAACACACACACATTTATATATATCTATATATGTATACCAAATGGCTGATTTATTGGAAGTAGATTACCTTAACTGACTGCATCACCCATGTCATGTATAGGGTTCCTTTAACAACATCTGAACATATGTACTTGCTTGTTTCTTGGGTTAAAACACATGAGTTAACTAAAATAATGTTTATATAAACAACTCAAATACTCATCAATGGATGAATGGATAAAACTGTGATATATGCATGCAATGGAATATTACTCAGCCCTGAAAAGGAACAAAGTACTGATACATGCTACAATGTCCATGAACCTTGAAAGCAATATGCTAAGTGAAAGAAGCCAGACACAAAAAATCACACATTATATAATTCCTTTTATATGATATACAGATAGGCAAATTCAGAGAGACAGTAAGCAGGTTCGAGGTTACCAGGAGTTGGCGGAGGAGGAATCAGGAATGATTACTTAATGGGTCTAGGGTATTTTTATAGGGTGATAAAATTTCTGCAACCAGAGAGTGGGTAGTTGTGTAATACTGTGAATACACTAAATACAACTGAACTATACAGTTTAAAATGGTACATTTTAAATGTATAACTTAAAACAGCTTTATTTGTTTATGTGAACTTCACTTTGATTAAACATATATATGTATGTGTATATATATATATATACACATGTGTATAAATAAAACTTTTCAACTGATCTGTGTTAACTTATTCATTTATTTAACCTCTAACCACATTTAAGAGATTTTCACCTGTTTGGTAAGTTCCATAAAAGCCTTAGAGAGTTTCTGGTAGTAACCTTCTATAGTTGCCTTTCCATATTGGCCACTAGTATTTCGACAGTATACCATGTAGTGCAGCTGGGGTGTGGTTAACAGGCCATAATCTGTCACAAAAATACAAAAAGAAATTTTATCACACTTAATAAAGAAAAAATAAGTGGATTCATTTTATAGGAATTTCAGAGTGATAAGTCCTTTTTAAAGAAAGACATTTCATAAAACGTGAAAATGATCATTTCCAAGCTATCCAGATGCACAAATATCCACTGAAATCACTGTAACTGCATGTCACATACTGAATTCTTAAAAAATAATAATTATTATTTGTAGTAAAAAACCAATCAGTGGAGCCAAGATGGAGGCTTAGTCAGATGTACCATAGTGACCCTCTACAGCAAACATCCAAGAAGTCAAGTGAAACACATGTAGATAACAATCCTGAACCCTGAACATCAAAAAGGAAAGATAAATAAGTGAATCGAACACAGACTGTAAGAAAAAAGTTGAATGAATGCAGTGAACGAGGAGTAACACAGAGCAGAGTGGCTCTGCCAGCTGGTCAAGCTCAACATGCCCATCTTGAGACAAAGCCAGTAACAACCCCACGTAAGGAGCACAGGAAAATAATTTCATGACATTCCCATACAAGACAGAGAAACTGTACAGACACACCCAGAGAGAAGGTAAGCAGCTCATGATCTGGATATAAGGAAGGAAAACAAAGACAGACAAAAATTCCAGGGATCCTGCCATCCACAGAGTAGGGAGACAGGATCCAGAGTCAGCTACACTCATGAGCTGAGGTTGAGCTGAGGTCCCAGATCTCTGTGGTTAAGTGGCACATAAAAGGCAGTAGATCCAGAGTATCGGAGGGGATTCGCATTTGACTTATTCCAGGCACCCCTCCCTTCTTGCACTTGATTGGGGGCAGGTCCTGATAGTTGGCTGGAGCAGACAGGAGTGCCAGGGCAGGAGGTCCCTTACCCTAGCCACCCCACCCCGCCAGAGGCCATAAGACCCCCTCCCCTAGCTCCATCTACTACCCCTCTCTGCCCACTTGATGAGCAACAGTAAGCACAATCCTGCCCACCCATCCACCCGCCACCCACTTCCCCACCCCATCTCGGAGAGGGGTGGCAACCTCATGATCACAGATGGAACCACCCACCACACACTGGCACCCCCAACCCTGCAAGTGGCAAGGACATCACATCCACGTGCTAACCCACTTGCCATCAAGCCCCCCACGACGAATGGCAATGACTGTGTCCCCCGCTCCAGCACCACACCTGGCGTCCCACCTACTTGGTAAGTGCTACTACTCCTGAGCCATTGGATCAGCGAAAGAAGGTCTGCCCTCAGCTCCCCCCAACATGACCAGCAAACAGAGGCCCACATCCACACTCCCAGTTGCTATCCCACCCACCCAGAGACAGGGTTACCACCCTAGTACCACCAAACTAGTTAACAGGTTATTGTGCCCCCCCCATCTGCTCAGATAGAACAAAACAAAGAAGAAGGATGAAGCAAACAAACATACAGTGAATAAATAAATATGAATAAAAACAATAACCTTAATTCCTCGGAGACAACAGACAATATTAACTCATGTAAAGAAGCAAGCTAAGATGGCTCGACCAAGTAACCAAAATAAAGGACCAGAAAACCTTCCTGAGGAAGAAACAGTAATGGAGCTACCTGATAAAAAGACATATATTTAAGATCCTCTAGGAAAACACAGACAGAACCAGGGAACACGTAAGACAAAACTCTAGAATTCAAGAAAATGATACAAGCACAAAATGACAAAATAAACAACTAGAAACCATAGAAAAACACCAACTAGAAATCCAGAAGATTAACAATAAAATTTCAGAAACTCAGTGGAAGGATATAGGAGTAGAACTGAATCAATGAAAGACAGGACCAGTGAAATATAGGACAAATTCCCTGATACTAATTTGTTTGAGGAACATTCAAAAAAAGAATGATGAAAGCCTAAGAGTTATGTGGGACATTATCAAGAGGAATAACTTATATGTGATAGGAATTCCAGAATAAGAGGAGAAAGAAAAAAAAAAGGCAGAGAGAAAATTTGTGAAGACTTGCTAGCAAAAAAACTTCCCTAATATGAGATATTAGAAAAAAAAAAAAATTTTTTTTTTCTAATATGAAAGATGAGAAGATATCCATCCAAAAAGCTCAATGTATCCCATACTGACTAGACCCCAAAAGAAAGTCACCAAGACATATGAAAATCAAACTTTTCAAAAGCAAAGACAAAGTATCCTAAAAACAGCTGAGGAAAAACAAACTGTCACCTACAAAGGAGAATCAATAAGACTAAACTCTGATTTCTTGGCAGAAATCATGTTGGCAAGGAGGCAATGGGATGACATATACAAAACTCTGAAAGAAAAAAATGCCAAACAAGAATTATATATCCAGCAAAACTGTCTCTCAAATACAATGGCGAAACCAGGACATTTACAGATTAACAGAAATTAAGGGAATTTGTAAAAATCAGACCAGCCTTACAAGAAATATAAAAGGGAGTCCTTAGGACAGAGAAACATCACCACCAGATAACAACCTGAGATTAGGACACATGACAGCATATCCAGCTACCAACCAAGATAAATAAAATAAATCCACAAGACTGAAAAAAGGGAACCGAAGACATAAATCCATAAACAACAGCTTCAAAATAAAGAGAGAATAAATGGTGCAGGTGTAAACTTCCACATGGAGAAGAAATCAAGGTGATTTCAAGATAAAATAGACTGTTTAAACTTAGGAAGATAAAAGTAAATTTCAAGGTAACCACAAAGAAAATCAATAAACCTATTCACCAAAATAAAAAAGGAAAAAACCATAAAGACTCAATAAACACAAAATCAACAACGAAGTAAATGAAAAGCAAATCTATAAACAAAAGGAACTCAGTACACAAAAGTAAGCAGAACAAAGAAACCATCAACAACACGAAAAAAAAAAAAGCACAACAAAATGACAGCAATTAATTCATTCCTATCAATAATCACACTAAATATAAACAGGTTAAATCTACCAGTCAGGAGAAATAGAGTAACCAAATGTATTAAAAAAAAAAAAAAAGACCCTTCTACAAGAGACACAACTTAGACACAAAGATATAAATAAGCTAAAAGTAAAGGGAAAAACTATATCAAGCAAACAGTAAACCAAATAACAGTAAGAGTGGTAATACTAATCTCTGATAAAAAAAAAAAGACTTTAAGCAAAACCCACCACTGAAGACAAGGAAGGGGATTATATAATGATTAAAGGATCAATTCACCAAGAGGACATAACCATTATAAATATTTACGAATCCAATGACAGAGCTCAAAAATACACTGAAAAGAGATTTAGTCCCATAATAATAGTAAGAGACCTTAACACACCACTTTCCACAAAAGACAGAACTAGAAAGAAACTCAACAAAGATACAGAAAATCTAAACATCACAATCAATCAACTGGATCTCATCCACCCACCACCACTGAGTCCATTTCCAAGTCACAGAGACCCTATAGGTCAGAGTAGAACTGCCCCAGAGAGTTTCCAAGGCTATGTATCTTTATGGAAGCAGACTGCCACATTTTCCCCTCACAGAGCAGCTAGTGGGTTCCAACCACCGACCTTTTGATTAGCAGCCAAGTGCTTTTAACCACTGTGCCATCAGGGCTCCTCAAACCTCAGAGACATACTGTATTTTTATGCAAACAATGCGTGCCTTCCAAGCTTGCCGACCACTCCCTGCCCCACGGTATTTCCATAAGCATGTTATGCTAATTTTTTTACAGCAACATGTAAAAAAAATTGGCATAGTGGTGCTTATGAAAATACCTCCCTAGGGGGAGGGCACAGTTGGCAAATGTAGAAGGTGCACATTGTTTGCATAAAAATATGGTATACAGAACACTCCACCCCACAGCAGCACAGTACACATTCTTCTCCAATGCACATGGATCATTCTCCAGAATTGCCCATATTTTAGACCACAAAGCTAACCTCAATAAATTCAAAAATATCAAAATTGTACAAAGCATCTTCTCTGATCACAACACTATAAAATTGGAAATCAACAACAGAAAGAACAAGCAAAAAAAAAATCAAACACATGGAAACTTAATAACACTTTGTTTAAAAACCACTGGGTAACAGATGAAATTAAAAATGAAATTTAAAAATTCCTAGAATCAAATGAGAGTGAAAACACAATATACCAAAACCTTTGGGACACAGGAAAAGCAGAACTCAAGGGTCGATTTATAGCAAACAATGCACACATCCATAAAGAGCCAAAATCAAGACATTAACCCTACAACTTAAATAGAAAAAAAGAACAGCAAAAAATGTCCACAGCCACTAGAAAAAAGGTAAAAGTAAAGATTAGAGCAAAACAAATGAAATCAGAAAACAGAAAAAAATCAAAAGACTCAGCAAGAATAGAAGTTAGTTCTTTGAAAAGATCAATAAAATCAACAAACCACTGCCCAAACTGACAAAAGGAGGAAAAGATGCAAATAACCCAAATAAAAAATGAGATGGGTGACATTACAACAGAACCAACTGAGATAAAAAGGATAATAACAGAATATTATGAAAAATTAAACTCCAACAAATTTGAAAACCTAGAAGAAATGGATAAATTTCTAGAAACGCACTATGTACCCAAACTAACACACACTGAGGTAGAAAATCTGAACAGATTCAAAACAAAAGAAGAAACTGAAAAGGTCATAAAAAACCTCCTAACAAAAAAAATCGCTGGCCCAGAGGGCTTCACTAAAGAATTCAATCAACCATTCAGGGAAAAACTGACATCAATACTACTCAAACTATTCCAGAACATAGAAAAGGAAGGAATACTCCCGAATTCATTCTATGAAGTCAGCATAACGGTGATCCCAAAGCCATCCGAAGTCACCACTAAAAAAGAAAATTACAGACCAGTATCCCACATGAATATAGATACAAAAACTCTCAACAAAATTCCAGATGATAAAATTCCACAGCATATCAAAAGAACACATCACAGCCAAGTGGACTTCATACCAAGCATATAAGAATGGTTCAACATTACAAAATCAATCAACATAATCCATCACATAGATAAATGACAAGAAACGCATGATCACCTCAATCGATGCAGAAGAGGCATTTGATAAAATCCAGCATACATTCCTGATAAAAATTCTCAGCAAGATAAGAATAGAAGGAAAATTCTTCAACATAATTAAGGGTATATGCATACACAGCCAAAGAGCTCTGGTGGCACAGTGGTTAAGAGCTCAGACGCCAACCAAAAGGTCGGCAATTTGAATTCACCAGCCACTCCTCGGAAACCCTAGGGGGCAGTTCTAGTCTGTCGTATAGAGTAGCAATGCGTAGGAATCAACTTGACGGCAATGGGTTTGGTTTAGGTATACAAAACCAACAGAAGACATTCTCAATGGAGAGACTGAAAGCATTCTCCTTGAGAACAGAAACTAGACAAGGATGTCCTCTATTACTACTCTTATTCATTATTGTACTGAAAGTCCCAGCTAGAGCAATAAGGCAAGAAAGGGAAATAAAGGGCATCCAAATTGGTAGGAAGAAGTAAAACTATCCCTATTCACAGATGACATGATCATACAGTACACAGAAAACCCCAGAGAATGCACAAAATGAAATTTAAAAATTCCTAGAATCAAATGAGAGTGAAAACACAATATACCAAAACCTTTGGGACACAGGAAAAGCAGTACTCAAGGGTCAATTTATAGCAAACAATGCACACATCAATAAAGAAGAGCCAAAATCAAGACAAAAAAGCTACCAGAACTAATAGAAGGATTCAGCAAAGTGGCAGGGTATGAGACTAACATATAAAAATCAGTTGGATTCCTCTACACTAACAAATAGAACTTTGGAAAGGAAATAAGGAAAACGATACCATTTACAATAGCCCCCAAAAGATAAATACTTAGGAATAAATCTAACTAGGGACATGAAAGACTTAATACAAAGGAAACTACAAAACACTACTACAAGAAACCACAACAGACCTACATAAATGGAAAAATATACCATGCTAATTTTTTTGTTTTTTAATAGATAGGAAGACTTAAAACTGAAATGTCAATACTACCCTACGCGATGTACAAATATAATGCAACCCTGAACCAAATTCCAACAACGTTCTTTAATGAGATGGAAAAACTAATCACCAGCTTTCTGTGGAAAGGAAAGATGCCCCAGATAATGCATTATTGAAGAACAACAACAAAATGGGAGACCTCACACTCTCCAATCTGAGAACCTACTATACAGCCACAGTAGTCTGGTACCGGTACAACAGACACACAGACCAATGGAGCAGAATTGAGAACCTAGAAGTAAATCCATCCACCTATGGACTGCTGATCTTCAAAAAAAGGTTGAAGCCCATTAAATGAGGAAGAGAAAGTCTCTTTAACAAATGGTACTGTCAAAACTGGCTATCCATTTGAAGAAAAATGAAACAAGACCAATACCTCATACCATACATAAAAGCTAACTTAGAATCTATCAAAGCCATAAATTTAAAATGTAAAACAATAAAGATTATGTAAGAAAACAAAGGGACAATGTTAGGGGCTCTAATACATGGTATAAATAGAACACCAAACATAACTAAAAATGCACAAACAGCAGAAGATAAACTACACAACTGGGATCACCTAAAATTAAATGCTTATGCTCATCAAAAGTCTTCACCAAAAGAATAAAAAGAGAATCTACAGACTGGGAAAAAATTTTTGGCTACGACATACCTGAAAAGGGTCTAATCTCTAAAATTTATAGAAAACTTCAACACCTCAACAACAGGAAGACAAAGAATCCTGTTGAAAAATGGGCAAAGAACATGAACAGACCCTTACCAAAAAAGGCACTTAGACAGCTAACAAACACATGAAGAGATGCTTGTGATCATTAGCCATAAAAAAATTTTTAAAAACCCGCTGCCATTGAGTCAGTTCCAACTCATAGAAATCCTACAAGACAGAGTAAAACTGCCCCGTAGGATTTCCAAGGAGTGACTGGTGGATTCGAACTGCAGATCTTTTGGTTAGCAGCCACAACTCTTAACTGCTGTGCCACAATTAGAGAGATGCAAATCAAAATTACAATGAGATACCATTTCATCCTGGCAATAATGGCACTCATCAAAAACACAGAAAACAACAAATGTTGGCAAGAATGTGGGTAGAATGGAACTCTTACACTGCTGGTGGGAATAGGAATGGTACAAACACTATGGTAAATGGTATGGTGCTTCCTTAAAAAGCTAGAAACAGAGATACCATATGATCTGGCAATTCCACTCCTAGGTATATATTCTAGAGAAATAAGAGCCAAATACAAATAGACATATGCATACCCATGTTCACTGCAGCATCATTCACAATAGCAAAAAAAATGGAAACAACCTAAATGCCCATCAACGGATGAATGGATAAACAAACTGGTGTGTATATATATATACACAATGGAATACTATGCAACCATAAAGAATAACCATGAATCATCTTACAACATGAATGAATCTAGAAGACATTATGCTGTATGAAATAAGTCAATCTCAAAAGGACAAATATTATAAGAGACCACTATTATAAAAAGTCAGGAACAAGTTTAGACACAGAAAAAAACATTCTTTGATGGTTACCAAGGATGAGAGGGAGAGGAAAAAGTCACTAAATAGAGAGTAGACAAGTGTTAATCCTGGTGAAGGGAAAAGCAATACACAATATGTGGGAAGTCAGCACAACGTGATCAAGGTAAAGGAGACTCTGAGAGGTGCACAAGAAAAAAGGGCAAATGTGGCAAATGCTATTGACATATATATTCCTGCAACAACAGTAATTTCTCAGTAGATACACTAAATAGGTGAAGGAGGTCATACAGGAGTACACCTGCATACATATATCATTATGGTTTTAACTACTTCTACGTACGTATTTGTAAATGCTGCATGCATATAATAATGGAGCACATATGGGGCACAATTATAGAAACTACTTAGACACTGGACTTGAAAGCTAAGGACCACAGTCTCTGGGGACATCTAGGTCAACTGGCAAAACGCAATTCATAAAAATAACGTTCTATGTCCTTGTCTGGTAAGTAGCATCTGGGGTCTTAAAAGCTTGCAAGTGGCCATTTAAGAAACAACTGTTGGTGTCTCCCCCTCTGGAGCAAAGGAGTACGAAGAAAACCAAAGAACCAAGAAAGGAATTAGTCCAAAGGACTAATGGTCCACATGAACAACCTCCTCTGAGACCAGAACTAGATGGTGCCCGGCCACCAATACCGACCACTCTGACTGGGACTATATTAGAAGGCCCTGGTTAAAATTGGTAAAAAATATGAAAAAAAAGAAAAAAAAAAAAGACCATACTTACTGGTCTGAAAGAGACTGGAGGAACCCCCAAGACTACTGCCCTGAGACAACCTGCTAACTTGAAACTGAAGACACTTCCAGAGGCCTCCTTTCAACCAAATAATAGAGGGGCTATAAACTAAACAGTAACACCCATGAAGAATGTACTTAGAACAATCAACTATATGAGACCAAAAGGGCAACATTTGCCCAAAACCAAAGATGAGGTGGCAGGGTTGTTGTTGCTGCTGTTAGGTGCAGCTGAATTAGTTCTGATTCACAGCAACCCTATGTACAACAGAATGAAACACTGCCCAGTCCTTCGCCATCCTCACAATCGCTGTGATGCTTGAGCCTGTTATTGCAGCCACTATGTCAATCCATCTAGTTCAGCATAAACGCTGACCCTTTACATTATCAAGCATGATGTCCTTCTCCAGGGACTGGTTCCTTCTGATAGCATGTCCAAAGTATGTGAGATGTAGTCTTGCCATCTTTGCTTTTAAGGAGCATTCTGACTATACTTCTTCCAAAACAGATGTTTGTTCTTTTGGCAGTCCATGGTATATTCAATATTCTTCACCAACACCACAATTCAAAGGCGTCAGTTCTCCTTCTGTCTTCCTTATTCATCATCCAGCTTTCTCATGCCTATGAGGCAACTGAAAC
Organism: Elephas maximus indicus; assembly: GCF_024166365.1. NCBI lineage: Eukaryota > Metazoa > Chordata > Mammalia > Proboscidea > Elephantidae > Elephas > Elephas maximus. Next base: position 146,881,118 of record NC_064819.1, read on the forward strand.
ACCATGGCTTGGGTCAAATGCACCTTAGTCTTCAAAGTAACAACATTGCTTTTTAACACTTTTAAAGAGGTCTTTTGCAGCAGATTTGCCCAATGTAACGCATCTTTTGATTTCCTGACTGCTCCTTCCAAGGGTGTTGATTGTGAATCCAAGTAAAATGAAATCCTTGACAACTTCAATCTTTTCTCCATTTATCATGATGATTCTTGTTGGTCCAGTTGTGAGGACTTTTGTTTTCTTTATGATGAAGTGTAACCGACACTGAAGGCTGTAGTCTTTGATCTTAAGTTCTCTTCACTTTCAGGAGGCAGGGTTGTGTCATTTGCATATCACAGATTTTTAATGGGTCTTCCTCCTATCTTGATGCCCCATTCTTCTTCATATAGTCCAGCTTCTCAGATTATTTGCTCAGCATACAGACTGAGTAAGTATGGTGAAAGGATACAACCTTGACACACACCTGACTTTAAACCACACAGTATCCCTTTGTTCTGTTCGAATGACTGCCTCTTGATCTATTTACAGGTTCCTCATGAGCACAATTAAGTGTTCTGGGATTCCCATTCTTCACAATGTCATCCATAATTTGTCATGATCCACACAGTTGAATGCTCTTGCATAGACAAGAGAACACAGGAAAACATCTTTCTGGTATCCTCTGCTTTCAGCCAGGATCCATCTGGCATCAGTAATGATATCCCTTGTTCCACGTGCTCTTCTGAATTTGGCTTCAATTCCTGACAGTTCCCTATCGATGTACTGCTATAACCACTTATGAATGATCTTCAGCAAAATTTTACTTGCATGTCATATTAATGATACTGTTCAATAATTTCCACATTCAGTTGGATCACCTTTCTTTAAAATAGGCATAAATATGGATCTCTTCCAGGCAGCTGGCCAGGAAGCTGTCTTCCAAATTTCTTGCTATAAATGAATGAGCACTTCCAGTGCTACGTCCGTTTGTTGAAACATCTCAGCTGGGTATTCCATCATTTTCTGAAGCCTTGTTTTTCACCAATGCCTTCAGTGCAACTTGGACATGTTCCTTCAGTACCCTCGGTTCCTGATCATATGCTACCTTCTGAAATGGTTAAACAGTGACCAATTCTTTTTGGTATAGTGACTCTGTGTATTCTTTCCATCTTCTTTTGATGCTTCCTGCATCGTTTTGTCTTTTGCCTGTAAAATCCTTCAATATTGCAACTCGAGGCTGAATTTTTTCTTTAGTTCTTTCAGCTTGAGAAATGCCAAGCATGTTCTCCCCTTCCGGTTTTCCAACTCTGGGTCTTTGCACTTGACATTATAATACTTTATCTTCTTGAGCTGCCCTTTGAAACCTGTTCAGCTCTTTTACTTCATCATTTCTTCCATTTGCTTTAGCTATTCGACATTTAAGAGCGAGTTTCAGAGTCTCTTCTGATATCCATTTTGTTTTTTTCTTTCTCTCCTGTCTTTTTAATGACCTCTTGCTTTCTTCACGTATGATGTCCTTGATGTCATTCCACAACTCAACTGGTCTGTGGTCATTAGTGTTCCAGATATCAAATCTATTCTTGAGATGGTCTCACATACTTTAGATACGTTATCAAGAGGGATCAGTCCCTGGAGAAGGACATCATGCTTGGTAAATATAGGGTCAGCAAACCCTCAACAAGATGGACTGACACAATGGCTGCAACAATGGGCTCAAGCAAAGCAATGACTGTGAGAATGGTGCAGGACTGGGCAAGGTTTCATTCTGTTGTACTTCGGGTCACTATGAGGCTGAACCAACTCAATGGTACCTAACAATAACAATCAGAATTATCTAAGAGGTCGTACTAAACTGAAGGAACTGAACACAGCAGGAGCTAGAAAGAAGGTTCAAAAGGTCAAGGGTTTTTTTTGTTTTTTGTTTTAATATGAAAGAGCTGACACTAGGAAAATATTCACCACAAGATAGTGGAGTCACTACCTTAACCAGGGACAGTACTGATATGAGAATCCTAGTCTTCCTTGTCTTGTATTTCGAAGAGCCACCTGTCACTAAAAACTGTGATTACAGATAGGCCAAAGGTATTTCCCATCCTATGTAACAGGCAACAGCTGATTCCACAGCCCATCAGCTATTAGCAATACCTAAACGTTGACAAAAATTCCCCAATATGAGCATCTTCAAGGGTTTATTCCCTTACTAAAGGAAGACATATAAGATCAGAATTTCCTACCTACATCTCTTATAGTACTCCCATACCCTACACCCATTGCCATCAAGTTGAAAACAAAATATGCGTGCCCATAAAAAAGGTTACTTTAAAAACGTTAGTATATCTGATAGTTCATTTTTTATACTTTTTTATCTATATTTTGAAACTTTTAAAAAACAAATATGTATTAAACTTTTGCAATTTTTTAAAACGATTTTTTAAGATTAACTTACAGCTCAGGATAACTACTTACCATGGAACTGACCTCCCAAGATAGTTATGCCATCTATCACAGACTGTGAAAGTTTCTCACTGCTGGGTCTAGTAAAGAAAGAAAACCAATAGAGTTGCTTGTTCTGAACGAAAATGTAGATATATGCTGCAAATTTCAAGACAATAAGTTCACTGTATTTTAAATGAAACCTAAAAACCCATTGCCAAGTCGAATCCAACCCATGGCAATCCTGTAAGACACAGCAGAGCCATCCTATAGGATTTCCAAGGCTATAAATCTTCACTGAAGCAGATTGTCACATCCTTCTCCCATGGGGCAGCTGGTGGGTTCAAACTGCTGACCTTTTGGTTAGCAGCTGAGTGCTTTAACCACTGCTCCACCAAGGCTCCTGTAAACTCTGAAAAGGTACAGGTAAACTATAAGTATTTTCCAGTAGCTTTCAGAATATATCTCTTGGAAATATTTTGACATTTAGATGAATTTAGAAAATAGATATAAAAAGATACACTAACCCACTACCTCAAACACTTTTTTCTTCCAAGTTTGACTGTAATGACATTAATGTTGTCAAAGAACAGTAACAATGTTAAGCTGCAATATGCAGTACTGGGTACTAACTACCAAGGGTGCATAACCAATTTTTCATTTTTAAAAGTCCAAATTATTTTTATATACCTGAAAATAGATTACATAACTGCCTAGTAGAAAAAGATGTTCTATATTGTTTAAATTAGTTAAGAAGTAAGAGCAAAATACATGTGGGATGGCTTTTCAGAGCTTAAGTCACTTGGCTATTTCTGCTATCCATAATCTGCAATCAATGGTATCTGAAAGACCACTCTGGTAACACAAGAAAGGGTTTTAAAAAACAATTCAAGCACTGGGAGACTGAACAGAAATTTTGTTTTGAAAGAATTTCTGAATAAACCAGATCTCATGCAAAAGAGAAGGCACTTTTAATCTAAAACTTTATTTTAAAAACAAAACAAAAAAAAATGTAAAGGAAGGCAAAAGCTGCCAAATACGACCAATGTGTAGAAAATAATATAGGTTGTTAATATCTTCCAGTGAACTCCAGTATGGGACAATGATATAAATATTGAAATCAACCAATAATAATACAGATTATAAAGTAAATCCCTGGAGTTAACAGCATGGTGGTACACTGGTTAAAGTGCTTGGCCACTAACCGAAAGGTCAGTGGTTTAAAACCACCAGCCACTCTGTGGGAGAAAGATGTGGCAGTCTGCTTCCGTAAAGATTACAGCCTTGGAAACCCTATGGGGCAGTTTTACTTTGTCCTATAGGGTCGCTATGAGTTGGAATCAACTCAATGGCAGTGGGTTTGGTTTGGTTTTGTACTTGCTCTAGAGGAAAATAAACCTACGGACGTTGGCGGGAGTGGGCAGGCTGGGGAGGCATTAAGTTCCTCCCACATACCAGTAAATAGGTTTTTTGCATACATTATTTCATTTAATCCTCATAAAAACCCTGTGATAGGCCTATCATCAACATCTTACAACTGAGGAACCAGAAGCTCCAAAAATATAGTAAGTGTTAAGAGTTGGGATTCACCAGAGTCTGATTCCAAAATTCATCCTGCAATAGTGACTCCCTCCTGTTGCTGTTGTTCTTAGTTGCCATGGAGTCTCGTTCAACTTATGGTGACCCCATGTGCATATTAGAACCGTGCTCCATAGGGTTTATAAGGCTGTGATCTTTCACAAGGAGACTGCCAGGCCCGTTTCATAGGCACCTCTGGGTAGGTTCAAACTGCCAGTCGGTTAACAGACGAGCACTTAACCATTTGTGCCACCCAGCCACGTGACTTACTCCTACATCCTATTAGAAAAGTCAGGTAGATTGACAAGCCACTCAAGGCAATTCAACTCTACTTAATTCTTTTCATTCATCTTGGGTACTAAAATGGATGCAATCATTCACATCGCTTTTCCCAAACTGCCTTCACCAGGTAGCTTCTATGCTCACCTGGTGTCTCTACCAATAACTATGATGCTCACCTGATATCTCTACCAATGACTGTGATGCTCACCTGGTATCTCTACCAATAACTACGAAGGCATCTTGTTGCAAATTCACTGCTTCTTTCTCACCAATGTCAATCAGCACTCTCTGTATATCCTGCTCCTCAGCATTTGCCAAACAGGTGGCATGTTCCTCCCAGGATGGTGCCAACATTTCACCCAAAGGATCAACCAATTTTACACCATTGTCTTCCTTAAAAGAAAAACAACAATAAGCAATCTGCGCGTATTCATGAGCAATGAGCTGAAGAAGTAGAACTCATACTGTTTTTCCCCCCAACAAAGGATAGTAATGGCAGAGCAGCTTCAACGGTGACCGCAAATTGAAAACCAGGCACTGGGCTGAGCATTTTATACGCATCATCTCATTAAATCCTCATGACACACTTATCAATCGTACTACAAAAAAACAGATTTAGAGAGGCTTAGGTAATTTGCTCATGCTCATACAGCTAATAAGTATCACTGCTGATATTAAAAGTCTATCTGACTTGTAAATCTAACATCCACCTTGCTACCCTGGCACTATCAATTAACTGACTAGGGCACAAATGGAGCAGACTGAAGGCACCTAGAGAGCATTCTCCCTATAACTCTGACTTCAAGAACATACTGGCCACCCTGCCAACCAGTGAGTGGCACAGAAGCTGAAAACCGACTCCCAACTCTGCTCTGCTCAAATTCCAGGAAAGAAAAGTACAGTTGGGAGTGAATGCCACCTGAAGGAAACAGTTCAGAATGGTTCTGAACTAGGTTTGTATTTCTCAAACAAACAAATCTGGGATACTTCCTACAAGTCACCGATCAATTACAGTGATTTTTACATTTAGATACTCACACATCTATCATGATCACACATTTAGTATCACACAAGCAGTGCCTTCTTGTTTAGGGGAAGGCAGAGGTTACAATCCTTCACTAACTTACAAAGCTTTAACTTGCAGCTAATTTTGCTATAAAGGTAACAATCTGATGCCCTAGCATCACAAAAAAGCGTATTATTGAAACCATGTATTAGTGAACTATGGGTAGTGCATAATAAAATACAAGAGAAAATTTGAATATAAACTTTTTAGGAAAGCAAGAACAACCGAGCCTCATCAATATTTTGCCCAAAACTCATTTTTGGATCCCTGGAGCCACTTGTTTGGCTGCTCATTCAGGATAGGAAACTACTCCTTAGCTATAGAAAACCAGCCTGAAAATATTCGAAATGTGTTGTCTTTTCAAATTTGCCCTTCCCTCCCTTCCCACTCCTGTCCTCAATCTCTTTCATCACTTCTAACAGAAGGAACACTCTTTTATTACTAATACTGTCTCAATACAACTAACTTGGAAAAACATTCTGTCATTTCTCCAATATGGACACACTCCAAAAAATGACAGTGTTTCACTTCTTTCCACACCCTAAAGAGTCATGAGCTAAATGACCACTCTATTTAGAAAAAGCTGTTACAAACCCAAAGACACATAATACTGAGAAGGCACATTCCTAGAATTAGAATGTGTACTTTGGGTCAGACTGCTCAGGTCTTATAAAGGTTTGCTCTGTCAGGGTACTAAACGCATTACCTCAGGATTATGTGACGCAGTTACCATGACTCCTATCGTAGATTTTGTCTGTTTTGACCTCAGGACAGCCAATAATCCCATTCGAAACATGACATGATCGAGATGTTCTGCCTTTGTTCGAAATCCAGCAGTCCCATATTGAAGAATGAGTCCATAGGGCTTGGCATGTAATGCAGAGTATTTTGTAATGGCGTCTAAATCCATGTCTACAAAATTACGGAATAACTTTCACACATAATAAAAATTTCAAGGACCTTCTGCTTCAAAAGCTGTCGCTCTACCCTAACAAGTCTAACATTACCTTCTTTTTTTTTACTGTCCTTCACTGCATCGATGAACAGAGGTTAAAGGAAATGATGGGCGAAAAAAGTTTGTCTTTGTTCAGTTAGAAAAAGCTAGCAAGCGGCAAGTCTATTTCGGTACAAAGTGATCAAATCTGTTTCAAAAGCATGAAAACGTTTTTTAAAAAACTGACCACTCGGTAATGTATTAAGATTATTCATAAGAGCGTAAACTAGCCCTGCTGAATCCACAAAGTGTTTTAAGAAAAAAAAAAAGTTAGAATAAAATGTTACCATCCCTAAATGTCTTTCAGGCCCTGAAAGCTAAATTCAATGAGCATACCAATGCTTTAAAAAGTATATTCTCCAAACCCAGTGTCCACTCTAAAAAAAAAAGTACCCCCTTGCTCTCCATTCAATCTTCGAAACCGTTTGTTCCTCTCTTCTCCCCCTTCTCTCTATCCTGGCACCCAACAGTGAGGCCTCACGCAGGCCGGTGGGCAAGATCCCCCAAAGCGAGGCCCTCGGGCCAGACTCACCAGGTCCCGAGGCGCAGTGGAGGGTGGGTGTGTCTTGCGAGCGGTCCATGGCTCAGTAATTAATCTGCCTGCTAGCTGTCGGTTGGGCAAAGGATTCCGCCAGCCTGATCTCCCCCGAACCGCTTTGGACCGGAACGCCCCCAATCTCGACTCCAAACCTCAGGGCCCACTCACCTCTGCCAGGACTACCCTTCGCCTCCACCGCGCGGAGAACCAGACCCCAATGCTCAGAACCCGCAGACGTGTCCCTGCGTGGCTTCCGGCCTGTGGCCACGCCCCCCAACCAATCATGGCGGAGGAGGGTCTGCTGGCCCCGCCCCGGCCTCCCCGCCCATCCCGCGGCAAGAGCGCCTGCGGAACTGCGGTTCTTGTTGAGCATGCTCTGTGGGTGTTTCCATTGATTGACCTGGAAGGGTGAGACCTGAGGCTCTAGAGCGAGCCGCCCCGCAGTGAACCTCGGATGGGGAGCAAGGGTCGGGGGCCCTCAGAGCACTGCGGCCAGCAGATACGCAGATCATGCCTCCAAACTTGGGCCTCAAGGGGAGGCAGGCGCCCTGGTACTGGGAAGACGGGGTCCCCGTGGTCCTGGACCAGGGAAACGAGCCCTAATTTGGGGTCTCGGCCACAGTGAGCACCAGCCCGGCTTTTCTCACCCCCCTCGATTCTTGATCTCCCAAATCTTTAACTCCCGGCAGCCTTCCCGGGCCAGCCCTCCCCTGAGCTCGCAATAAACGTCATTTCCGTTATTTACCTGTCGGTTTCCCCGGGCCCCTCAGAGCAGAGGCCGGATGCGAGTCGTCCCGCGCTCCCGGCGTGCGGTCAGGACGCTGTGGCTCCCAGCAGAGGTGGGAAGGCCCTCCCCGGAGGAACCCGAGGGGCGGCGACTGGTCCGCTCCAGCTTGAGCCGTTGTGGGCAGCAGGGCGCGCGTGGCCGGGCCGCCCTGCCGCATCGCAGCTCAGTCCAGGCCTGGGACCCCGGTGGGATTCGGAACCGGGCTCCCTGCCTTTCCCAGAGCCCCGGTTTGTGGAGTAAAAAAAAAAACCACACACCACAAAAACAAACCAAACCGGTTGCTGTCCTGGTGACTCCCGACTCCTGCAGACCACACACAACGGAATAATTTAGGACATCTGTTGAAAGTGAGGAAACCCTGGTGGCGTAGTGGTTAAGTGCTACGGCTGCTAACCAAGAGGTCGGCAGTTCAAATCCACTAGGCGCTCCGTGGAAACTCTATGGGGCAGTTCTATTCTGTCCTGTAGGGTCGCTATGAGTCGGAATCGACTCGATGGCAGTGGGCTTTCTGGGGGTTGAAAATGAAGATTCCTGTGTCAGGGCCGGGAACCGGGTTGGTGGGGAGGCTGGGAATCCGTACTTTAACAAAGTATCTCGAAAGAATGCTTGTGTACTAAATTTTGGGGTCAGGGGATAAAGCAGAAGGGTGTAATTGTCCTGATTTGTGCCCACAGCTCTTGCTGCAAAACGCTCCAGCAGAACTGCTTCCACGTATAAGGTACCTTCCGGAAATTCCGCTGGACGCCGCTGACGCTGACAAACCCAATATCCCTGGGAGTTTCCCAGGCTTCCGGGAAGGTTGATTCGAGGCAGCATGTCTGCTTCAGTGAAAGAATGCCTTCAGCTTCAGCTGCTAGAGATGGAAATGCTGTTTTCTATGTTTCCTAACCAAGGAGAAATAAAGCTCGAAGATGTAAATGCCCTGACGCATATAAAGAGATACTTGGAAGGCAAAAGAGAGGCTCTGCCACCAAAAATCGAATTTGTGATTGCACTCCAGATTGAGGAGCCCAAGGTGGGTGCCCTGAATTGTTTTAAGCGTTGCCTAACCCAAACGCCTGGAAGGGGAGCTTCCTGGTCAGGACACAAATAGAGAATATTCCAGACGTGCAATATTTCTTTAACTTGTTTGAAAGCAAAATATATTTCCTTTCTTCTTTTAAAGCAACAAAAGCTACAACATATAATGCAAAATATAAGATGGCCTGTAAATTATCTTTAATAGGTATTCTGGGTTTTATATAAATATGTACACATTTTTTATCAAATGTGCCTAGTATTTTTATTAAAAACATCTTGCAGTCTTAGACTACCATTATTATTCTGTTCATACATCCAGTTTCTTACCAATCCAACTGCTGAAGTATGGACTACCTTATACATATATCATGGTAAATTTCACAAATCTTAATTTTGCCTTTTGCAAAACTGGCTTTTAATGGGTGATTGAATATTTAATGGCACCATAACACAGAAAACAACTATACAAAATCTGAACACTAAAAATGAATCTGCCTTCAGCTTCAATTGATCCCTTTGTTTCCAGCAACTTTAGTATAACATAGGTACCATGTGGAATGGACATTTGAAAATCACCTTTCTATTTCCTACTTATCTTTCAATTGCCATTCCCTCAGAGGTGCCTCCCTGGATCCCGGACTGGATTCAGTCCCTCTGGTTACACATTTCCATGGAACCTTGTACCTTTCCATGGTAATGCTTCTCACAATTGGAATTAAATATTTGATGAGTGTGATTATTTACTTAGTTTCTGTCTCCTTTACTATAGACTTCATGGAAGGCAGAAATAGTGTACAGCTTCATCATCTCTCTGTCCTAGCACAGGGTACCTGGCACATGGTGGTTTTCAATAAATATTTGAAAGAATGATTGCATAATTGGAAGGAATAGTTTATAAAAAGTACTTAGTACAGTCTCTCACACATAACTAATAGTAGTAGCAATAACTATCAAAAGCAGTTACCATTGATAAACTAACATGTGATTTTATGGTGCTTAAATATTTGATTTTTATTTTAAGGTGAAAATTGATTTACAAGTAATCATGCCTCACAGCTACCCCTATGCAGCATTGCAGCTGTTTGGACGGTCATCTGAGCTTGACAGGCAGCAGCAGCTACTTCTCAACAAAAGTCTCACTTCTTATATAAAGACCTTTGATGCAGGTGAGCTTTGTGTGTGTGCAGCAATCCAGTGGATACAGGACAATAGCGCATCCTATGTCTTGAACAAAAAGCATGTTTATGAACCATCTGCCCAAGAAAAGCAAGTCAAGAACACGTTCCGCCGAATGTGGATCTACAGCCACCATATATATCAGCAGGACCTAAGGAAGAAGATTTTGGATGTTGGGAGAAAGTTAGGTGTGACTGGGTTTTGCATGACAGGAAAGCCTGGTATAATCTGTATAGAGGGCTTCAAAGAGCACTGTGAGGAATTCTGGCACACAATTAGGTATCCCAATTGGAAACACATTTCGTGTAAGCATGCTGAAAGTATCGAAACTGAAGGAAATGGGGAAGATCTACGTCTTTTCCATTCTTTTGAAGAATTACTCCTTGAAGCCCACGGTGACTACGGATTAAGGAATGACTATCACATGAATCTGGGCCAGTTCTTAGAATTTCTCAAAAAGCATAAAAGCGAGCATGTTTTTCAGATGTTATTTGGTATTGAAAGCAAAAATTTGGAATCCTAGGAGGCTACTTAGAAACCCGTGCTTGTTATTTCACTATTTCTGTTAATAAGACCAAAATAAAAGGGCAGGTGGCAGTTTAGCATCCTCTATGAGAAACCAGCTCCAGAATTTTCATCTAATAGTGAAACAAGCCTTTTAACTTTCCAACAATGCAATTGTAATGTTACCTCCATGTTCTTGTGTTATATTATTTGAAAACTACTTACCGTAAGTTAATAAAAAGTATCAATTTAACCAGTGAAGCTGATTGATTAAAGAGAAGTCCAAAGCCCACAGTTAATGTCAAAAATCAAATTGCAGTTACGAATTCACAATATGAATAACGTTGCTTCCTTTCATGATGCTAGCACGCAGGTGACAGACCAAGTATTCATTCATTATTGACGATGAATTCTAAATCTAGTTTAAAATAAGAACACAGAACTTCTTGCTCAAAATTTTAAACCCCTATTTTGAGTTTTTTAGCAAAACTTGACCCTGCCTGTAATGGCAGAGGGATCATAGTGATTCATAATGATGAAGTCACAAGAGTAATTAATGTACACATAATGCTGTGTCTGGGCTAGTTATGTCACTTAGTTAATGATAGTAAGGATAATAATACCAGTATTCTTAGTTGGATCCTTATCCACAAAAATGTAAATGGCTTATTATCTACAAAGTGTTTGCCTAATTTCATCCCACTTTGGCTTGTGTGCCAGTGTACATTACTGCCTAAGGCAAGAAGTGTTGAATGGGGACCAGCTGGGATGGCTCTGCACCATCACCTTATTGGGAAAAATAATCACACTTTACATTTTGGTGATAAGCCACTGCCAACTCTTCTGAAAATTCCAAGCTCCACAGGTTTTTATACCTTTTTCCAAATGAGAGAACTCAAATAGGAGATTATTTAATGATAAAACCCCCTAGTTAAGTAGCTCTTCTATAGCTTTTCATTACAAAGAATCCATCCTTCCCTGAGAATTCCTGGCAGCATCTCCACAACTTTCTCTGGTTTCCACGGTCTCTCCTTAGCTACTGCTGCCTTTCCCCAGGGAGCATTTCATTCTCTTGCTGGGTCCCCTACCACTTCAGTCAGGCACTGCATTGATATCCTGGACCTTCAGATTGCCAAAGCTGAGTGCTGGGATTTAGTAACGTAGAGGGGAATGCCTAGCTCCTTATTTTATACTATAGTCTCTTAGAAGGATGCCCAAACAGCTATGTGTACACCGGGAGTTTACAGAATTGATAAAACAGTACATTCTGTGTCTAGGATACAGATGTGTACCATTTGATGAGGTAGAGTACATAACTGCTCCTGTAAAGATGTGCAGCCTTGGAAACTGTATGGAGCAGTTTTGCTCTCTCCTATAGGGTCACTAGGAAACCCTGGTGGCGTAGTGGTTAAATGCTACAACTGCTAACCAGAGGGTCAGCAGTTCAAATCCACCAGGTGCTCCTTGGAAACTCTGGTGCAATTCTCCCCTGTCCTGTGGGGTCACTGAGTTGGAATTGACTATGGCAATGGGTTTGGTTTTTGGTATAGGGTCACTACGAGTTGGAATCGACTCGACAGCAATGGTTTTTTGTTTGTTTAACCACCGAGTCAAAATATAGAACATACGTGTTACCCAAACGGTATTCTGGAGCAATTTTCGATAATTTTTCTGAATCTACTTTTTACATTCCCAATATAAGCATGTGGTGATACTTTTTTTTCCTTCTCAGAAGTGTTAATAGACATTAATTATGAGAGAAGTATAGATTTTGTAGAAAAAATATATACATATATAATTCAAACCTCAGCCTTGACTGCTAGTTCTGTTTGCCCACCTGACAGGAGACCATATAGCCTCTTCCCCATGCACGCGTGTGCACACAAACACACACACGCATGAGTGTATACATACACTTGATAAGCCAACAGACCATAGCACAGGGACTACTAAACATTCTTGTATTAAATCAGAAATAATGTCTGTGAACTGGAGTCTCCGTACATGACTGCTTACATGCCACCCCAACTCAGAAATTGAGAAGGCTTAGAGGTTGCCTATCTGAGGTCTTCACAGAAGTGTCTTGAACAGCCCAATTCTCTCATTTTCTTTTATCTCAGGTAGCCCAGTAGTAAGCAAAAAGAATAGTTATTTTCTGAGGAGGTCATGATTTTGCTAAAAAATCATGGTTCCATACCTGATTTACCACGGAAACTCTGAGCCCATTGGACCTCCCTTATAAGGTCCACATGGTGGAACTACTTTTACTACAGCCTGAACCAGCTGGAGAGAACTCTCTTTCTGAGCCCAGTCAAAGCATTTGGATTAACCTACAAATGGGGTGGAGCAGCAAGCCCAGTATTCAAATAAGATCACCACATACTGAAGTTCTCCTTAGTGGTAGGACAAACAAAGCACACAGTTTGTTCCTCACTTTGAGGAAACATCTCAACATGCACCAGAAAAAAGGTGACTTGAGTTGGCAGGATCTTGTGCTTTCATGGGGTTTTTCTTCTGCTCTGTGGCATAAGTGTGCCTTATCAGACATATCATCAGTGTGTTGGCCAGCATGATGGTAAGATGATCAAGGTCTTTTATTAAGTATTATATTCAGGCACAAAGAGGGTTAATGTAACACTGAAAAATGGCAATCAGTGTATTGCTGCTTATAGACAGAGTGAGCAAACTGCTTCAGATGCTATTACTAGAATAAAAAGCAGGGGGGATGGGGAAGCATTGATGAAATCAATACCTACTTACTGATTTGCCCCAGGAAAGAGAATTTGTCTGACAGCAGCTACAGTTGGAATCATCATCTGATTAAGTTTATGAATATGTGCTATCACATAAACAAAACCAACCAAACTAAACCCATTGCTGTTTAGTTGATTCCAACTCATAGCCACCCTATAGGACAGAGTAGAACTGCCCCATAGAGTTTCTAAGAAGCAGCTGGGGGATTTGAACTGCTGGCCTTTTTGTTAGCGGCCAATCATGTTAAATCCAGATGTGGTAAGAATCAACACCCCTGCTACTTTTAAAACTTTTAATGATGGGACTTATCTCTGCAAGTCATTCTTTTCACTAATTGTATAAAAAAACCACTTGAATTCCTGAGGAGGCAGGGCCAAGATGGCTGACTAGGTAGAAGCTACCTTGGATCCCTCTTGCAACAAAGACTCGGAAAAACAAGTGAATTGATCACATACATGACAATCTACAAACCCTGACCATCAAACACAGATCTAAAGAGTTGACCTGAGTGACAGAGACTGAGAACGAACTACCACGGGGAAGCAGCGAATGTTTTCAGAGCCTGGAGCCAGCGTCCCAGTCAGGAAACCTTGGCGCCAGGCTTTGGACTGGGCACAGGGGAGCTGAGCATGGCATCCTAAGATGACACAAACATGGGATGCAGCCCTAGCCCCCAGAAGTGACCTTGGGGGAAGCCCAGCCAGTGCATATAGGCAGCGCAGCGACGTGGCTGACAGGAGGAGAAGTCACCGGGAGCCAGCAACTGGTTTTGGAGCTTGGAGTGTGGTGTCCCAGCTGGGGAAACTGGCACTGGGCTTTGGACTGGGAGCGGAGGAACCGACCACGGCTTCTGAGACAGCACAAGCACAGGACGCGGGCCTCACCCTCAGGGGCAATCTCGACCCAGCCAACGCACACAGGCTACACACCCCTCGGGAATCTCAGATAAAGCAGTCATCACCAAGCAAGATAAGTAACTCTGTCTATATTCCGGAGTGCTACACTCTCCTATCTATCTGATCCCTCCCCTCCCCTTCCCAGGCAGCTTCATTAACATTGGAATTTCCTGAGCCAGAGAGTGAAGTGCTCTGTGGTTTTTTGTTTGTTTGTTTGTTTGTTTTGTCTTTTCCTAACCCATTCTCCTGGCCTGAAAGAAGCAGCTACAAAAAACCCAGGGACCAAAAATCCTTCCCTGACTTCCCAAAATTGGACTAAAAATACACAACCAGCTCCAGCTGAGCATTTGAGATCCACAGTCTTGGGCTTTCATCCCTTCAGGGAACAAGGTGGCTATTATAATGCAAAGGCAATTCTGATAGGGATCTGACTGTAATTGTTTTAGCAGATTACTGGAAAGACAAGTTTCCCAGGTCTGATATCTCTGCGTATTAAACAGAGCCCTCACTGACCCACAACAGGGAACTGAGGGCTGAAGCTCCCCCCCCAGACCACCTAGCCTCCTGCCATAGGGGTCTGAGGATGGTGACACCTATGAATCTGTAGAGGTACTTGCATTGGGTGCCTAAGGTACAGCTGCAGAGCCCACCCACCAAAGTGCTTTAGGAATAGAGACACACCTACCTCACTGGTACTTGGGGGAAGCCTGTCAGCATCCTGCCCCCCCCAGAGTGTGACCCCCTGTTGCTACTAGAATCTGGTGCACACAACTATCACCACTACTCCTCTAGGTGGATAGGTGACAGTCTGCACCACACACTTGGTGACCCAAAATCAGATTCTACTCAAGAATACTGCATGGACTCTTAGGCTTATATATCTGGTGACAGCCCTAACCACCTGGTAATAGGACATAAGTGATTCAAGGGCTACAACAATCAAGAGAGCGCAATCTAGTAGCCCATCCATGTATATTGAAAGAAAACAAAACAAGATAAGACTAAGTGAGCAAATATAAAATAAATCATTACAATATCTTAGAGATGGCTCGGAGACAGCAGTTGATATCAAACCACATAAAGAAGCAGACCATGATTGCTTCTACAACTCCCCAAACTAAAGAATCAAAATCTTTCCCAAATGAAGATACAATCCTGGAATTGCCACATGCAGAATATAAAAAACTAATTTACAGAATGCTTCAAGACATCAGGGATGACCTCGGAAATGAAATAAGGCAATCTACAGAAAAAGCCAAGGAACACACTGATAAAGCAGTTGAAGAAATCAAAAAGATTATTCAAGAACATAGTGGAAAAATTAGTAAACTGCAAGAATCCATAGAGAGACAGCATTCAGAAATCCAAAAGATTAACAGTAAAATTACAGAATTAGACAACTCAATAGGAAGTCAGAGGAGCAGACTCGAGCAATTGGAATGCAGAGTGGGGGATCTGGAGGACAAGGGAATTGACACAATATAGTTCAAGGGAATTGACACCAATATAGCTGAAAAAAAATCAGATAAAAGAATTAAAAAAAATGAAGAAACCCTAAGAATCATGTGGGACTCTATCAAGAAGAATAACTTGCGTGTGATTGGAGTCCCAGAACAGGGAGGGATAACAGAAAATACAGACAGAATAGTTGAAGATGTGTTGGCAGAAAACTTCCCTGACATCATGAAAGATGAAAGGATATCTATCCAAGATGCTCATCGAACCCCATATAAGATTGATCCCAAAAGAAAATCACCAAGACATATTATCATCAAACTTGCCAAAACCAAAGATAAAGAGAAAATTTTAAAAGCAGCCAGGGATAAAAGAAAGGTCTCCTAAAAAGGAGAATCAATAAGTTCAGACTACTAAGCAGAAACCATGCAGTCAAGAAGGCAATGGGATGACATATATAGAGCACTGAAGGAGAAAAAAATGCCAGCCAAGGATCATATATCCAGCAAAACTCTGTCTCAAATATGAAGGCGAAATTAAAACATTTACAGATAAACACAAGCTTAGAGAATTTGCAAAAACCAAACCAAAGCTGCAAGAAATAATAAAGGAAATTGTTTGGTCAGAAAATCAATAATATCAGATACCAGCACAACACAAGGTCACAGAACAGAACATCCTGATATCAACTCAAATAGGGAAATCACAAAAACAAATTAAGATTAATTTTAAAAAGAAAAAAATGCTCAAAACAGGGAATCATTGAAGTCAATATGTAAAAGATCACAGTAATCAAAAAGAGGGACTAAATACAAGAAGCATAGAACTGCCATATGGAGAGGGAAATGAGGCGATATAGGACAATACAAGTTAGGTTTTTACTTAGAAAAATCGGGGTAAATATTAAGGTAACCACAAAGAGGTATAACAACTCCATAACTCAAAATAAAAACCAAGAAAAACATAACAACTCAGCAAACATAAATTCAACTACTATGAAAATGAGGAACACACAATTTACAAAGAAAAACTTCTCAGCACAAAAAAGTAAGTGGAAAAATGAAATTGTCAACAACACACACAAAAAGGCATCAAAATGACAGCACTAAACACATACTTATCTATAATTACACTGAATGTAAATGGACTAAATGCACCAATAAAGAAACAGAGAGTCTCAGACTGGATAAAGAAACACGATCTGTCTATATGCTGCCTACGAGAGACACACCTTAGACTTAGAGACACAAACAAACTAAAACTCAAAGGATGGAAAAAAATATATCGAGCAAACAACAAGCAAAAAAGAGCAGGAGTAGCAATATTAATTTCTGACAAAATAGACTTTAAAGTTAAATCCACCACAAAGGATAAAGAAAGACACTACATAATGATTAAAGGGACAATTGACCAGGAAGATATAACCATATTAAATATTTATGCACACAATGACAGGGCTGCAAGATACGTAAAACAAACTTTAGCAGAACTGAAAAGTGAGATAGACACCTCCACAATTACAGTAGGAGACTTCAACACACCACTTTCAGAGAAGGGCAGGACTTTCAGTAAGAAGCTCAGTAGAGACACAGAAGACCTAATGGCTACAATCAACCAATTTGACCTCATAGACTTATACAGAACACTCCACCCAACAGCTGCAAAGTATACTTTTTTTTCTAGTGCACATGGAACATTCTCTAGAGTAGACCACACATTAGGTCATAAAACAAACCTTTGCAGAATCCAAAACATCGAAATATTACAAAGCATTTTCTCAGACCACAAGGCCATAAAAGTGGAAATCAATAACAGAAAAATCAGGGAAAAGAAATCAAATACTTGGAAACTGAACAATACCCTGCTCATAAAAGAGTGGGTTATAGAAGACATTAAGGAAGGAATAAAGAAATTCATAGAATGCAACGAGAATGAAAACACTTCCTATCAAAACCTCTGGGACACAGCAAAAACAGTGCTCAGAGGTCAATTTATATCGATAAATGCACACATACATAAAGAGGAAAGAGCCAAAATCAGAGAACTGTCCCTACAACTTGAACAAATAGAAAGTGAGCAACAAAAGAATCCCTCAGGCACCAGAAGAAAACAAATAATAAAAATTAGAGCTGAACTAAATGAATTAAAAATTTAGAGAACAGAAAAACGATTGAAAGAATTAACAAAGCCAAAAGCTGGTTCTTTGAAAAAATTAACAAAATTGATAAATCACTGGCCAGACTGACTAAAGAAATACAGGAAAGGAAACAAATAACCCGAATAAGAAACGAGATGGGCCATATCACAACAGACCCAACTGAAATTAAAAGAATCATACCAGATTATTATGAAAAGTTGTACTCTAACAAATTTGCAAACCTAGAAGAAATGGATGAATTCCTAGAAAAACACTACCTACCTAACTAACACAATCAGAAGTAGAACAACTAAATAGACCCATAACAAAAAAAGAGATTGAAAAGGTAATCAAAAAACTCCCAACAAAAAAAAAAGCCCTGGCCCGGACGGCTTCACTGCAGAGTTCTACCAAAATTTCAGAGAAGAGTTAACACCACTACTACTAAAGGTATTTCAAAGCATAGAAAATGAGGGAATACTACCTAACTCATTCTATGAAGCCACCATATCCCTGATACCAAAACCAGGTAAAGACATCACAAAAAAAGAAAATTACAGACCTATATCCCTCATGAACATAGATGCAAAAATCCTCAACAAAATTGTAGCCAATAGAATTCAACAACATATCAAAAAAATAATCCAACATGACCAAGTGGGATTTATACCAGGTATGCAAGGTAGCTTTAATATTAGAAAAACCATTAATGTAATCCACCATATAAATAAAAGACAAAAACCACATGATCTTATCAATTGATGCAGAAAAGGCATTTGACAAAGTCCAACACCCATTCATGATAAAAACTCTCAGCAAAATAGGAATGGAAGGAATATTCCTCAACATAATAAAGGGCATCTATACAAAGCCAACAGCCAACATCACTCTAAATGGAGAGAGCCTGAAAGCATTTCCCTTGAGAAAGGGAACCAGACAAGGATGCCCTTTATCACCATTCTTATTCAACATTGTGCTAGAGGTCCTAGCCAAAGCAATTAGGCTAGACAAAGAAATAAAGGGCATCCGGATTGGCAAGGAAGAAGTAAAATTATCTCTATTTGCAGATGACATCATCTTATACACAGAAAACCCTAAGGAATCCTCCAGAAAACTACTGAAACTAATAGAGTTTGGCAGAGTCTCAGGTTATAAGATAAACATACAAATATCACTTGGATTCCTCTACATCAACAAAAAGAACATCGAACAGGAAATCACCAAATCAATACCATTAACAGTAGCTCCCAAGAAGATAAAATACTTAGGAATAAATCTTACCAAAGATGTAAAAGCCCTATACAAAGAAAACCGCAAAGTACTAGTGCAAGAAACTAAAAAGGATCTACGTAAGTGGAAAAACATACCTTGCTCATGGATAGGAAGACTTAACATAGTAAAAATGTCTACTCTACGAAAACCCATCTATACATACAATGCACTTCTGATCGAAATTCCAATGACATTTTTTAATGTGACGGAGAAACAAATCACCAACTTCATATGGAAGGGAAAGAAGCCCCAGATAAGTAGAGCACTACTGAAAAAGAAGAAGAAAGTGGGAGGCTTCACTCTACCTGATTTTAGAACCTATTATACAGCCACAGTAGTCAAAACAGCCTGGTACTGGTACAACAACAGGCACATAGACCAATGGAACATAACTGAGAACCCAGATATAAATCCATCCACATATGAGCAGCTGTCATTTGACAAAGGCCCAGTGTCAGTTAATTGGGGAAAAGATAGTCTTTTTAACAAATGGCGCTGGCATACCTGGATGTCCATTTGCAAAAAAATGAAACAGGACCCATACCTCATACCATGCACAAAAACTAACTCCAAGTGGATCAAAGACCTAAACATAAAGACTAAAACGATAAAGATCATGGAAGAAAAAATAGGGACAACGTTAGGAGCCCTAATACAAGGCATAAACAGAATACAAACATTACCAAAAATGACGAAGAGAAACCAGATAACTGGGAGCTCCTAAAAATCAAACACCTATGCTCATCTAAAGACTTCACCGAAAGAGTAAAAAGACCACCTACAGATTAGGAAAAAATTTTCAGCTATGACATCTCCGACCAGCGCCTGATCTCCAAAATCTATATGATTCTGTTAAAACTCAACCACAAAAAGACAGACAACCCAATCAAAAAGTGGGCAAAGGATACGAACACACACTTCACTAAAGAAGATATTCAGGCAGCTAACAGATACATGAGAAAATGCTCTCGATCATTAGCCATTAGAGAAATGCAGATTAAAACTATGATGAGATTCCATCTCACTCCAATAAGGCTGGCATTAATCCAAAAAACACAAAATAATAAATGTTGGAGAGGCTGCGGAGAGATTGGAACTCGTATACACTGCTGGTGGGAATGTCAAATGGTACAACCACTTTGGAAATCTATCTGGCGTTTTCTTAAAAAGTTAGAGATAGAACTACCATACAACCCAGAAATCCCACTCCTTGGAATATACCCTAGAGAAATAAGAGCCTTCACACAAACAGATATATGCACACCCATGTTTACTGCAGCACTGTTTACAATAGCAAAAAGCTGGAAGCAACCAAGGTGTCCATCAAGGAATGAATGGTTAAATAAATTATGGTATATTCACACAATGTAATACTACGCATCGATAAAGAGCAGTGAGGAATCTGTGAAACATTTCATAACATTGAGACACCTGGAAGGCATTATGCTGAGTGAAATTAGTCAGATGCAAAAGAACAAATATTGTATAAGACCACTATTATAAGATCTTGAGAAATAGTATAAACTGAGAAGAACACATTCTTTTGTGGTTATGAGGGGGGGAGGGAGAGAGGGTGGGAGAGGGTTATTTACTGATTAGATAGTAGATAAGAACTGCTTTAGGTGAAGGGAAGGACAATACTCAATACACGGAAGGTCAGCTCAACTGGACTGGGCCAAAAGCAAAGTTTCTGGGATATACTGAATTCTTCGAAGGTAAGCGGAACAAGGGCAGCGGTTTAGGGACTATGGCTTAAGGGGACTTCTAAGTTAATTGGCAAAATAATTCTGTTATGAAAACATTCTGCATCCCACTTTGAAGTGTGGCGTCTGGGGTCTTAAATGCTAACAAGTGGCCATCTAAGATGCATCAATTGGTCTCAACCCACCTGGATCAAAGGAGAATGAAGAACACCAAGGTCACACGATAACTATGAACCCAAGAAACAGAAAGGGCCTCATGAACCAGAGACTTACATCATCCTGAGACCAGAAGAACTAGATGGTGCCCAGCCACAACCGATGACTGCCCTGACGGGGAGCACAACAGAGAACCCCTGAGGGAGCAGGAGAACAGTGGGATGCAGACCCCAAATTCTCATAAAAAGACCAGACTTAATGGTCTGACTGAGACTAGAAGAATCCTGGTGGTCATGGTCCCCAAGCCTTCTGTTGGCCCAGGACAGGAACCATTCCTGAAGACAACTCATCAGACATGGAAGGGACTGGACAATGGGTTGGAGAGGGATGCTGATGAAGAGTGAGCTACTTGTATCAGGTGGAAACTTGAGAGTGTGTTGGTATCTCCTGTCTGGAGGGGAGATGGGAGGGTAGAGAGGGTTAGAAACTAGCAAAACGGTCATGAAAGGAGAGACCGGAAGGAGGGAGCGAGCTGACTTATTGGGGGAGAGTAAGTGGGAGTATGGAGTAAGGTGTATATAAGCTTATATGTGACAGACTGACTTGATTTGTAAACTTTCACTTAAAGCACAGTAAAAATTATTTTAAAAAAACCACTTTGTATTTCCTACCAGAATGACCCTTTATTTGTGTAGCAGGGACCCGTTGTGGGGATATTGCCATAGCTGATGAGGAAATCAATTTTAACCCTTCACTCAGGATTTGAGAAAATAACTGGAGGGTGGATCCAGAACTCCCCTGGATCTACCGAGACACAAACTTGAATTATAATCCCATTTATTCATTCCTATAGCATCACTTTGTCCTGTAGATCATAATGGTTTCAGAGACTTTGCTGTTGTTGTTAGGTGCTGTCGAGTTGGTTCCAACTCATAGTGACCCTATGTACAACAGAATGAAACCTGTCTGGTCCTGTGCCATCCTCACAACCGCTGTTATGCTGGAGCCCATTGTGCAGCCCCTGTGTCAATCTTGTTGAGGGTCTTCCTCTTTTTCGCTGACCCTCTACCTTACCAAGCATGATGTCCTTCTCCAGGGACTGGTACCTCCTGATAACATGTCCAATATATGTGAGGCATAGCCTCGCCATCCTTGCTTCTAAGGAACATTCTGGTTGTACTTCTTCCAAGACAGATTTGTTCATTCTTTTGGCAGTCTACAGTGTATTCGGCATTCTTCGCCAACACCACAATTCAAAAGGCGTCAATTTTTCTTCAGTTTTCCTTATTGTCCAGCTTTCGCATGCATATGAGGTGAATGAAAACACCATGGCTTTGGTCAAGTGCACCTTAGTCTTCAAGGTGACATCTTTGCTTTTTAACATTTTCCAGAAGTCGTTTGCAGCAGATTTGCCTAATGTAATGCATCTTTTAATTTCTTGACTGCTCCATCCATTGGTGTTGATTGTGGATCCAAGTAAAATGAAACTGTTGACAACTTCAACCTTTTCTCCCTTTATCATGGTGTTGCTTATTGGTCCAGTTGTGAGGATTTCTATTTTATGTTGAGGTGTAATCCATACTGAAGGCTGTGGTCTTTGATCTTCATCAGTAAGTGCTTCAAGTCCCCTTCACTTTCAGCAAGCAAGGTCGTGTCATCTTCACATCACAGGTTGTTTAATGAGGCTTCCTTCAATCCTGATGCCCTGTTCTTCTTCACATAATCCAGCTTGTCTGATTATTTGCTCAGCATACAGACTGAATAAGTGTGGTGAAAGGATACAACCCTGACACACATCCTTCCTGACTTTAAACCAATCAGTATCCCCTTGTTCTGTTCCAATGATTGCCTCTTGATCTATGTACAGGCTCCTCATGAGCACAATTAAGTGTGCTGGAATTTCCATTCTTCAGAGTGTTATCCATAATTCATTATGATCACACAGCTGAATGCCTTTGTATAGTCAATAAAACACAGGTAAACATCTTTCTGGTATTCTCTGCTTTCAGCCAGGATCCACGTGACATCAGCAATGATATCCCTCGTTCCATGTCCTCTTCTGAATCCAGCTTGAGTTTCTGGCAGTTCCCTGTCCATGTACTGTTGTAGCTGCTTTTGAATGATCTTCAGCAAAAATTTACTTGCATGTGATATTAATGATATTGTTCAGTAATTTCCACATTTGATTGGATCACCTTTCTTGGAATAGGTGTAAATATCTCTTTCAGTTGATTGGCCAGGTAGCTGTCTTCAAAATTTCTTGGCATAGACTAGTGAGCACTTCCAGCACTGCATCCGTTTGTTGAAACATCTCAATTGATATTCCATCAATTCCTGGAGCCTTGTTTTTCACCAATACCTTCAGTGCAGCTTAGACTTCTTCCTTCAGTACCATTGGTTTCTGATCGTATGCTGCCTCCTGAAATGGTTGAACGTTGACCAATTCTTTTTGGTGTAATGACTCCATGTATTCCTTCCATCTTCTTTTGATGCTTTGTGGGTCTTTTAATAGTTTCCCTGTAGAAACCTTCAATATTGCAACTGGAATTTTTTCTTCAGTTCTTTCAGCTTGAGAAATGCCAATTGTGTTCTTCCCTTTTGGTTTTCTATCTCCGGGTCTTTACACATGTCATTATAATACTTTACTTTGTCTTCCCGAGCTGCCCTTTGAAATCTTCTGTTCAGCTCTTTTACTTCCTCATTTCTTCCTTTTGCTTTAGCTACTTGACATTGGAGATCAAGTTTCAGAGTCTCTTCTGACTTCTGTTTTGGTCTTTCCTAAAAATTTGTATTCATTCAGAGCTGTTTTCAGATGATTCCCAAAAAGTGTAGTAGTTCCTTCCTGCAGTGCATTGTTATCCTAGTAAATGGAAAGGAAGATTTTGGAACACACTTATGATGTTATTGCAGAGTTCTTCCCCTTAGGGATCTTTATGTTCCATTCATTCACATCTTATGTGGGAATTTGGTGAGGGCCTGGACACTCTATCCTAGTGGCTCCAGGCAGACCTTTCTGCTGTTGTTATACATGTCAGATAGGACCTAAGTAGGCTGCCCACCAATTTTGTCTTAAAAAAAAAAAAAAAAGATTTTGTCCTAAGTGGGGCTTATATTCAGCTGGTATCAACTGGTGTGGCTATATCAGGTGTTTATAGCAGCATCCATTTTTCTTGGTCAGGTGCTGTCATGGTTGTTAAATTTTTGAACATCATTTCAGTCCTTGGGCCTCTGTGATTAACTGGCTCCAAAGATTCCCTGTAGACCAAACTATTCTGATTATATTGGACCTGCTTACTATTACATTAACTCTGTCTACCTTGTCTCTAATAGTTAATTGCTACAAAGCACTGCTATTAGGCCCCTATGAATGCTAAGATTCTCTTATCTCCATGGAAGCCCATATTAACCATAGTATTTGCCACAAGCCTCCCAGTTTAGAGAGAAGAGCCATTAAAACTCTTTTCATGGATACTAGTATTCTCCTCAAAAATATATTTCTCAAGACCTTAGTGAAAAGCAGGGCTTCAAACTTGTTCTGCCCAGTTCAGCCATGGCCGATGAAGGGAAACCTGAATGGACTTGAATTTTTAAAATGTAGGTGAAGCGAAATGGTAACTGGAATGGAAAAAATTACAGGTCAAAGCCCTGCTAGAAGCTTAACCTCCATCTTAGAAAGCAGGGTAGTGTATGAGTCACATGGCAACCAAATTTCTTGGTCAGATTTTCAGCAGAGGCGGAAACAGCCATGGTGGTAGGCTAGGCTGTTTTGAATGTGTGTCGCTCTCTGCAGTCCTGCCAATAATCCAATCTCACATTTCAGGCTCCTTAAAGGGTTCACTACACCTCTTCCAAGTCTCCCATTCCAGGGCTTTGACCCATAATTTTTCCCATTCAGGTTATCATTCTGCTTCACCCACATTTTAAAAATTCAGATCTGTTCCGACTTCGCCTCCTCAGCCATGACTGAACCGATTCGAACTGGTTCAAAGGCCTGGTGAAAGGAGGGTCACTCACTGATAAATCCTTTCAGGAGACTTAGGGGATCATTAGGATTAGGATGATCAGATTGCACACAAGAAATACACTCCAACATTCCTATCTTTGTACATCTTTGAAGTCCTCTCTTATTCCAAGGAATGTTTTCATTCTCTATCTCATTTAATGTGAGCTATTATTTTTTTTTTATCTTTTATTATTATTATTATTATTAAGTCCTTGTTTCAGTCAACCACCTGAACCAGCAAGAATTACTCCCAGCTGCTCAAGGCACCACAATAAACCCAACATTTGTGGCAAGTGCACCCATGTCGATCAATTCTGCCTAATCCAAAATTACATTTCTCCTTTCTTGGTCTAGCATTCTCAGAATCCCGTACATTTTTCCTGAGGTTGTTGCCAAGATAAATGAACAAAGTCTAGAATTCTTTTGGTGTGTGAATCTTCTCCTCCCGAGTTTGCCTTTATAATTGAATCCACCTCAGGCCCTCCTCATGTTGGAATCTGATTTTATGCTTGTAGAGATAATGAGAAGAAATATGAGGTAAATTGGCTTCCCTTTGCACCCTCAGTTGAAGTTGTTACAAGATCTTCAAAGCAAGGCAGTAACACCCTCATTAGACAGGAAGAGCTCCCCCTTTTGTTAACAAGGGAAGACATGTCAACTGTCCTAGTTTGTCCAGGTCTGAGGCGTGTCCTGAGGTACAGGACTTTCAGTGCTTAACGTGGTCACTCTTGTTTGGGATGTGCCGAATCCTCCAAATCCCCCTACCCATAGATCCCTCTTCCAAACCTTGGGTCCTATTCTTTTCTTGGTTCACACTGCTTTTTATCCCTTAATTTGTAGTGGTACCTTTACTCACTAAGTTCTCACAATTTCCAGGTCCATCTGTGAGCCCCCTGTTCTCATGACTTTGATGTATATATAAATATCTGTTAGAGAAATGTCCCCCTTTGCTTTTCTTTTGCCAACTGATTTAGTAATGTCTGGCCATTATTTTTTCAATTTTGTAGAAAGGTGAGTTAAAATATTCAACTATTATTGTAGATTTGTTTACTTACCTTTTATTTCTGTCAATTTCTTCTCAGTGTATTTTGAAGCTATTTTATGAGGAACATTCTCAATCAGAATTGTTACGTCTTCTGACAATTAACCCTTTTATTACTATCCTGGTAACATGCCTTGTCAGGAAGTCTACTTTATCTGATATTAATAGAGCCACACCAGTTTTCATAGACTTACAGTTTTATGTGTCATGGATTGAATTATGTCCCCGCCAAAAAAATGTGTCTATCAATTTGGCTGGGCTGTGATTCAAGGTATCGTGTGATTTTCCTATATGTTGTAAATTCTGCCTCTATGATGGTAATGAGGGGAGAGGGGATGGGCGGCAGTTGTGTTAGTGAGGCAGGACTCAATCTATAAGATTGAATTGTGTCTTGAGGCAATCTCTTTTGAGATATAAGAGAGAGAAGCCAGCAGAGAGACAGGGGACCTCATACCACCAAGAAAGCAGTGCCAGGAGCAGAGCATGTCCTTTGGACCCAGGGTCCCTACGCAGAGAAGCTCCTAGTCCAGGAGAAGACTGATGAGATGACTGACAGAGAAAGCCTTCCCCTGCACCTGACACCCTGAAATTGGACTTTTAGCCTACTTCATTGTGAGAAAATAAATTTCTCTTTGTTAAAGCCATCCATTTGTGGTATTTCCCTTATAGTGGCACTAGATGACTAAGTCAGTATGAGATTACCTTTTTCAATCATTTTATTTTCAAACTTTCTGTGTCATTATATTTATATATGTCCTATAAGCAGCACATAGTTGAGTCTTTTTTTTTTAATCCAGTGACAATCTTTGCTTTTAAATTGGAGTGTTTAGCTCATTTACATTTAATGTAATTACTGATAAAGTTGTGTTTAAGTCTACCATCTTGCTATTTGTTTTATATTTATCCCAGAAGGTAAGCTGTTAATTTCTGTTCTTCGATCTTCCTTTCTGCCTTTTGGATTAATCGACTATTTTTATTATTTTTCTATTTTATCTCTATCACTATATTAGTCAGTGTTTTTCAGAAATAGAACTAATAACGTATAGATATACACACATGCTAACAGAGTTAAGAAATTGGCTCATGTGACTGAGGGGGCTGGCAAGTTTGAAATTTGTAGGGCAGACTGGCAACTCAGTCATGAGATAATGATGCAGTTTTGTAGCAGAAACTCTTCTTTTCTGAAAAACCTCAGGTTTTGCTTTTTAGGCTCTCAACTGATTTGATGAGGCCTTACTCACATTATCAAAGATTATCTCCTTTACTCAAAGTCAACTGATTTGAATTTGTGGCAGAGACAGTGCTATGTATTCATCAAGCCTGGCTCATTTTATATACTCAGGGCCACAGAAAAGCTACATATCTCTGTATTGCTATACCATTGGGACATGACTGAGTGTTAGCCAACAGAATATAGGTAGAGATGACTTGCCATAAAATCCTTGCATGATCCTCCATGCTTTTTTGTCCCTTTTCTTGGTGATCTTGGAGGCCACATGATGAAGATGGTGGCATTACAAAATGAAAGGACCTTCCCTTCCAACTGACTGCATTAGATAATAATGCAAGCATTGCTTTCAACTGAGTCACAACTATTGGGAGGAGGGGATAAATATTGGAGTTCACAAGAAGGGCCTTGTAAACCCCTTAGGCTTTGAGTTGCCACTAGAAGGGTTATTTCCTGAAGAACCGATAACTAAACCCATTGCCATCGAGTCAATTCTGACTCAGTGACCCTATAGGACAGAGTAGAACTGTCCCCATAGGGTTTCCAAGGTTGTAAATCTTTAAGGAAACAGATTGCCACATCTTTCTCCTGAGGAGTGGCTGGTGGATTTGAACTAC
Organism: Elephas maximus indicus; assembly: GCF_024166365.1. Lineage (NCBI taxonomy): Eukaryota > Metazoa > Chordata > Mammalia > Proboscidea > Elephantidae > Elephas > Elephas maximus. Next base: position 146,908,735 of record NC_064819.1, read on the forward strand.
TAACTCTTTGGTTAACAGCCTAGTGCTTTAACCAGCCCAAACCTCACAGGGCTGAAGCTCAACTTTTCACTTCAGTACCTGATTAGATTAAGGTGATATGGGACCATTAGTTCCTCTAGCCTAGCCACTGGTCAGAAGCAAACATTAATCCTTTTTGAAGGAAAATAACAACATTCAGAGCTCATTGTTACTAAAGCATTAATCTGAGAAAGTTAGTTTCTTGTTGCATTGGCTCAATTAGGAAAATAAAGTCCAGAATCCTTTACACACCTTATAAATCTTTTCAATAACTGGCCTTTCCCTTCTTCTCCAGAGCCATTGCTAGCCGCTCTTACTGGCATTCTGTGTAACCATACCAATCTCATTTCAGGTCTTCATATACTATGCTGTCTCTTGTCTTGGGACATTTGCACATGCTTTTCTTCCCTCCCTACACACACACACACGTCACCTGTAAACATCTATTTCTCCCTGAAGTCTTCCCTGACCTTTTCCCACTAGTGTTATTTATTCCTGCCTTGTGCTCCACTTGCATTTTTATATTTCCTCTGATAATAGCAAATGGGCTATTAAAAATTATTAAATAATTTTCTTGTCTTGGGCTTTTCAAGGCTGGCTTAGTAAGAGTGGCTAGCAGTTTTTTTTTTTTTTTTAATAATTAACTATATTGAGTCATTATTTACAAAGATAGTTTCAAGTAAAAATTTCCCATAGACTTAAGCTGTACCTTTTTATGGAAATTATATCTCTCAATGCAGTATTACAGTTATTGGTATATATCAGCCTCTTCACAACCTGTACTATCCAATATGGTGGCTATTAGGCAGATGTGGCTATTGAGCACTTGAAATGTGGCTAGTCTGAACTGAACTAAAATGGAAGTGTAAAATACGCACTGAATTTTGAAGACTTACTAGGATCAGAATGTAAAATATCACTAGTAATTTTTCCTATTGTTTACATATTGAAATGATAATATTTTAGATATATCGAACTTAAATCTATTACTAATACTAATTCCATCTTTTTAAAAAATTTTATTGTGGTAAGATACACATAACAAAAAGTTATGTATACACTAAAATTTTTCAATGTCATTTTAACCATTTTTAAAGTGTAGAATTCAGTGACATGAATCACATTCACCATGTTGGGTACCATCACCATTATCCATTTCCAAAGCTTTTACATCACTCCAAGAAGAAACTCAGTACCTCCTTCAATAATAACTCCCATTCCTGTCCTCCACCGAGCTCCTGGTAACTACTAATAAACTCATCTATTTTATTTTTAATGTAGCTACTAGAAATTTTAAATTACATTTATGTGGCTTGCCTTTTTTCTATTGAACAGTACTGTTCTATAGTGTAGTAAAAAGAAAACAGAACCACGAAGAAAGATAAACCTGTATTTAAAGCCCATCTTCTTCACTTAAAGGAGCTGTGGTGGCACAGTGGTTAAAGCGCTCAGCTGCAAACTGAAAGGTCAACATTCAAACCCACCAGCTGCTCCTCTGGAGAAAGATGTGACAGTCTGCTTCCGTAAAAATTACAGCCTTGGAAACCTTATGGGGGCAGTTCTACTCTGTCCTACAGGGTCACTATGAGTGGAAATCAACTTGACAGCAGTGGGTTTTTGGATCTCTAGACTTATTACATCTCTAGACTTGGAATGTTACTTAAAATATCTACTTCATGAATTAACCACAGGGATTATATTAAATAAAATGATGTGTGTAGAATACTTGGTACCTAGTAAGTAATCGCAAAATGCTTGTTTTGTTATCTTTCCTTGAGGACAAATATCTCACTCATCATAGTATCCAGCATATATGATTACATATATTATTAAATGAATTCAGTTTGTGCTGAAATTAGCAGTATAAAAGTATTTTAAAAATTCATGATACCTAGTCATATGACCTCCAAGACCAAGCATTAACAATTTTAAAATGTAACATTTTAAGAAAAGACAATTATTTTATAATTTTATTCCTTCTTTTCTGAGCTTTAATAAATTGTTTTGCATACGTAAATACATTTAGTTAGCAATATAAGATAACATGGAAACAGACAAGAAATAGAAAGGCATTCTGTATCTTTTCCAAATAGCTATATTGAGGAAACTCTTAACTAAATGTTACCTTCAGAAACACCCTACCCTTTCTACTCACACCTAAGCAATTTCTGTAACCTTCAGCTTTCCATAAAATCATTTCATAGTGTAGTTTATCTTGAAAGACATCTTACACTCTTTAAAGTATTACTTCAAAAACAGAAAACTCCCCTGCGAATAAATAGCAAATGTTTTTGCACCTGAGCTTAAGAATTAAAATATTTTTTTCGTTAGTACAATGACTAGTTTCTAAAGTGAAATTTGAAATTAACATGAATTTCTGGTGCTGCAACTAATCTTCCCCTTAGAATGGTCATGGTCATAAAAATATTTTAATATCTGATGCAAAGATATTTTCTGATATTGAGAAAGTTGTCATAAAACTATTTTCTCCAAACTCAGAGAAAAGCGAGTTTACTGGAACACAGTGAGGTTTTAATTACCTGAGCTAATCAAGGAAACATTAGGTGTGACGATTAAGGTTATATGTCAACTTGGCTGGGCCATGATTCTCACTGGTTTGGCAGTTCTATGATGTTGGGATCACTTCCATGATGAGATTTGCTGTAATATGGTGGGATCTGCTGTGAGTAGCCAATCAGTTGAAAGAGAATTTCCTTGGGTGTGTGGCCTGCATTGAATATAAGTGGACATTCTGACAAGGCTTGTGGGCTTTGGCTCACTGTGGATCCCACAACTGGCTCCTGTCCATCTGACCTTTGTTTTTTGGTACTTGAGCTAGCAGCTTACCTGTGGTCTTGTCTGCCAACCTTGGGATTTGTCGATCTTGGCAACCTGTGAGCAAGAGCCCTGTTGTCTGACCTGCCAGTCTTGGGTTTGCTAGCCCCTACAGCTATGTGAATCAGGAGAAGCCTCTATCCTGGCCCATGTACTTGGGACATTCCAGCCTCTACAACCACGTGAGCCATTTCCTTGATATAAATCTCTCTTTAAACACTTTACTGGTTTTGCTTCTCTAGAGAACCCAGCCTAAGACATTAGGGCAGTTCCTCAAGTAGGGACTGATCTTCTCTGGGAACCATGGTCTTGCTCTTAACTCCTAAGATGCTTGTTTTAAGAGGTAGGCTCTTCGGGCAGCTCCTTCTTGAGCAGCTTACCTACTCTCCACTATGGCCCTCTCATTGCTCAGGCTGTACTCAACTGAAGGTACCAACATCAGGACAGAGGCCATAGTCTGAAAAGGCCTTGTAGCAAAAGTATGAAGGTAGCTGAAGGATACGGCATTTGGTCAGGAGAAATAAAGGTAGCTTTTTTTAGAAGGAATTTTTGACCAGGGACTAAGGTGATAAGAGCTTAATAAGATGTAACAATGGCAAAAGAATATTAAAATCTAAGGTTGCATAAAGCACTGTAAACAGCAATGAGCTTTCTCAGAAATGTTAAAATTCAATTGTACAAAATGAACAAATATAATCGAGGACTTGGATGAAAATACCTAAGAACTTATTTTTCTCTAGGCAACAAAATAACTGTTGTTTCTGTTTTAGTAAAAGTTTATCTATTCCATTTTAACAAAATGGTCACCAAAGAATTGTAGATTTTAATGCTGAGCATATCAATTTATTATTAATTTTGGTCTTCCCACTAGTTAAAACAAAAAACCATTGCCATCAACTTAATTCTGACTCATAGTGACCCTGTAAGACAGAGCAGAACTACTCCATAGGGTTTCCAAGTCTGTAAATCTTTACAGAAACAGACTGCCACACCTTTCTCCCGCAGAGTGGCTGGTGGGTTCGAACTGCCGACTTTTCTGTTAGCAGTTGAGCATTTAATCACTGCACCACCAAAGTTCCTTTCCCATTAGCTGCCTTTATAAAAATGATGAGTTTTGCAGTAGCAGGCACAATAACTTTTAAAGAGGATTTGAGAAAAATTAAGATAGAAACCATAAATAAGCAGAAGACAAATGAAACAAAATTGTCTAGTGTAATGTTTATTGTAATTTATATTAGTATTCTTCTATAAATTATTAGATTGTTGAAGTAAAATTATCTTAATCTAAGCATTTTATGAATTATTATAAAAGATTCCAGCCTTTAAAAATTATGAAAGACCTCAAGGTCTCCTTAATGAAATTAGAAAGGTCAGCTATTATTCTACTGGTCAACTTTGGTCTGTATTTTCTGAGCCTCTTCAGGCCAGGAGTAACAATCAGGTAGAATCTGGTCATAATCAGTGCTGTACATTTGAGAGCGGACAAATGCTTCCTTGTTTTGGGGCTCAGGATAAACTGTGGCTGTCTTTTCCTGGTAGGCGTCTTTCACAATCTAAAAAAAAGAAAATAATATTAATTACTAAGTACAGTTAATGATGAAGACAGGTCAGTAGAAGTTTTCGTCAGTTATAAAAAATTTATAGCTTATATCTTATCTGTTGCTTAAAAATCAATTATATTATTTAAAAAAGCACACGCATATATACATAAAAAACAAAAACCAAACCCATTGCCATTGAGTCAATTCTGACTCATAGTGACCCCCCTATAGGACAGAATAGAACTGCCCCATAGTATTTCCAAAGAGCACCTGGTGGATTCGAATTGCTGACCTATTGGTTAGTAGCTGCAGTTCTTAACTACTAAGCCACGAGGGTTGCCACACATACACAGGAGCATATAAAATAAAAATGCAATCATAACTCATAGCAAGAAGGGGAAATGATCATATATCAAGAGGGAAAGATGACATCAGCAACGAAGGAAAGTGTGAATACTGGAGATTTATTCAGGTGTGATCACAGCAGGTATTCTCAGATAAACCTGTGTTGACATGGTCTGACTAATAATTAACTTGACTGACTCATAGTGACCCTATGGGACAGAATAGGACTGCCCCAAAGAGTTTCCAAGGAGCGCCTGGCAGATTTGAACTGCTGACCTTTTATTTAACAGCCGTAGCACTTAACCACTATGCCACCAGGGTTTCCGCTGACCCAATAGGGCTTCTTAATCCTGTTCATCTAATCTGCCTGGGCTCCATAGTCGCTTTCACTGATTCTTGCCAATATCATAGAATCTCTTGTCTCTATGGCTTTGTGTGACATTCACAGTTCTAGTCCCCAATCTGGGGAACCCTCAGTGCTGGCTTTCTCCTTTCATGGCTCTCCATCATAGAACCATGCTATAGGTCTACCGTGATGTCACACTTTTCCTAACCTTACTTGAGCCTACTGAAGTCTTTCATAATTACTCTATTCTTTTTTTAAAAAATTTCCTGTCATAGTTTCCAAAAAGCAATTCCAAACCTTCTCCCATCTTCAATTTTCCATTTGACTCTACTAAGAATATTTCAACTAAAAGGAAACTATCTCAGTTTACCAATTCACACTGTCTCCACTATCTTCATACATTCTCTTTCCCTAACATCTTTGAGAAAAATAGATTCTCCTCGTCAAAATTCATTGCTCCATATGTGCTCTTTATTTCACTCCAGCTAAAAAAAATTATAATAATAACTGAGGAGCTATTTGCATGACAGACTTATTTGGATAATTTCAGAGGATCTCAGAATGATTAAGTATCTCTTCTCAATGTGAAATTATGCATTTATGAAAAATTGTAAAGACTGTAGTATCATGAAGAAATGTTTGTGGAAAAAGCAGGAAACAAAAGCATGTGTACATTATGATTATAATAAGCTTAGAAAAAAAGGAAGCATATGAAAATATTGGGAGCATACATACCAAATGATAATAATGCCTGTGTTAGAAAAGTAGAATATCAGATATTCTCCTTTTCTCTTTTTTCCTAAGTGCATATATGTCATTATTACTTAACAGTTTTATTGAGCTATAATTCACACACCACAGAACTCAACTATTTAAGTGTACAATTCAATTAGTTTTAGTAAATTTACAGCATTGTGCAACCATTATCACATCCAGTTTTAGAACATTTTCATCACCACAGAAAGATCCTTTGTGCCTGCTTACAATGGCTATATTATTTGACGATAAAACATCTTGTTTCACTACTTAGCACAGACCATGTGAAAGTTTACCTCCTCTTTCTACTCCCAAGACATACTGTATTAATGATTCCCTCTCTCAATGAAATCTTTATTCTCTCCTTGTCAATGCCAAACTCTGAGTGGCTGATATTTTCTAGCTTCTCTAACGCTCCTTTGACTTTTTAACCTCTTGTACTACCAAAATTGCTTTTGTAAAAGTCTCTGATAACTTCCTAAACGCCAAGTATGAAAGTCTTCATCTGTTTGTCTCTCCAGGATTTGGTTTTATTGATCATAACTTTCATTCCCATCCTGAAATAGTCTCTATTCTAATTTCTGACATGTTGCTTAGTTCTGAGCCTTTTCTTAAAATCCTGACCACTTCTCATCTTAATTGGCTTCTTCTCTTTCTTCTGTCCTGTCTTCTTCCCTCTCTATCCTTCTTTCTTGGCAACCTCAACCACTCCTAGAGCTCCCCCTGTTACCACATGTGGACGATTCCCACGTCTTTACATCTAGCCTCTCTTCAAGCCTCAGTCATTTCTACAGACCTGTTAGGACTATACATCTGAATGTGCCACCGAGGCCTCCAACTTGCAGTCCACTTACCTCATCTTCCTCCCTGAAGTTGTTCTTTGTTCTCATTTCCCAATTTCTGTCTATGCACCCAGCATTCTCCCATTACTCTAGGTGTAATATCTCTGAGTCTTTTCATACTCCACTTCCTGTCCCCTGCTTTCTTACTTTCCCCTCTAACCATATGCTAACTCCTTTTCATTTAAAACTCCAAAATGAACTTAAAATAATAATATGCTGTTCAGTACATTAACAGTCCAAACTAGTTAAAACCTAGTAGATAGGAATCAGTAGAAAATATGAACCCACTCTTTCATAAATAAATAACCAAGCAGATTATTATCTAATGTTTTTAGAAGGGTTGTTTGTATTTTGAAGCACCCACACTCCAATCAACAACATTGAATCCTTAATGATTTTTAAATAAACTTGCTAATAGTTTAAACCCTCAATTTTTCACCAGGAATGATTGTGCAGCCCAGGGGATAGATATCTGGCAATGTCTGGAGACATTTTTGGTTGTCACAGCTGGGAGTAGGGAGTGCTACTGGCATCTAGTGGGTAGAAGCTAGGGAGGCTGATAAATATACTACAATTCCCAGGACAACCCCTTACACAAAGAGTTACACAACCAAAATGTCTACAGTGCTGAGATTGAGAAATCATAGTTTAAACATGTAACTACATTAAAGGAAAGTCAATTTCTCTCTCATTTTAGTTATAGAAAAATTCCTGGCATTTAGATTCATCTAGCTCCTTTTGGGTTTTAGCTCCTCCAATCGCTCAACCACCACTCCAAAAGCTTATGAGTTCTTTGTCTTCATTGTTTTGCCTACTTCCCAGTATTATCAATCGTGACATCAGTCATTTAAGATGCTATATACATGGAGACATGGCAAGATGTATATAATAAGGCAGGTGCTTCAAGGTCTAAATATCACTCTACCATATCTGCAATATTTTGGTGAGTATCACAAGTGTGATATGTAAAAGAATAACTAAAAAATGTCGAAATGGGAGAACCTGACTAAAAGGAATCCCTAATTAATTATTTGAGTTATGGGAGGAAAAAAAGAAAGATAAGGAAATTAATGATTGAATCCAACTGTTCCATTCTTTCCTAAGAGTCAGCCATGGCTCTTAAGCCCTACTGAGCCACTGTGCCTCATTTCTCTGATGCAGTAAGTTGGTATTTCAGATATACATTTCAAAGAAGATGATTTTTGGTATTTAAAAATGCATATTTAGCAAGAGAAAAAAGGAAAAATAATGAGAATTGAATAAGAGTGGTTTTACCTTTTCTGCAATTTTCAGAGAAACCTCCCTAATGGTGTTCAAGGGAGGATAAAGCCGGCCCTCTTCTAAGTGTTTATCGGACACTTGCTGGGCTATAACCTTAAACAAATAAACAAAAAAAGAAACAAACCTTTACACTTCAAACCATATAATGTGGTGGTAAGGAGCAGTGAATAGTCCATTATAAGTAAATGGTCACATATAATGGTCATGTATAGAATCAGATTACGTTAATGTAATCATCTAATTTTGTCTCCTCATTTTATTGACAGAAAAACTGAGCCCAGAGAGGCTTGGTGATTGGTGGGATCACATAATTACTGAAAAAGCTGGGATTAGAATCCAGCTTTCCTCCTTAGTCCAGTTCCTTTTCCACTGTACCATGAAATGCTGGATACTTCCCATTTTGACACACCAAGGGAACAGGAAAAAAGAGGTGAAACCAAGGAAGAAGAGCATCAGAGGAGGATGACAGAAGTGGTGGAAAAGGACCTGGGAAGAAGAGGAAAGAGGGTATAAAAGGCTATCATGCCATTACTCCTAGCTCACATAATCTTGCACAAGAGGTTATTATTGTTAGCTGCCATCAAGTCAGTCTCTGACTCATGGCTACCCCATGTACAAATGAATGAAAAGCTGCCTGGTCCTGCATCATCCTCGTGACTGGTTGCAGATTGGACCATTGTGATCTATATGGTTTTCACGGGCTGGATTTTGGAAGTAGATCACTGGGCCTTTCTTCCTAGTCTTTGTCTTGAAACTCCACTGAAACCTAACTGTTCAGCATCATAATGAGAAAAAAACCGAACCCAATTCTGACTCATAGCAACCCTAAAGAACAGAGTAGAACTGTCTTATAGGGTTTTCAAAGCTGTAATCTTTATAGAAGCAGACTGCCACATCTTTCTCCTATGGAGCGGCTGGTGGGTTTGAACTGCCAAACTTTCGGTTAGCAGCTGAGTGCATTAACCAATGTACCACCGTGGCTCCTCTTTAGCATCATAGCAACCTACTAGCCGTCACTGGCAGACAGGTGTGGCCGCGCATGGGGTACATTGGCTGGGAATTGAACCCGGGTCTCCTACGTGGAGAGAGAGAGTTCTACCACTAAATCATCAATGCACTTATGCACGTTGACTCTATACAGAGTTTGCAACTTTACACAAATTCTGGATTATCTTGAATCACCTTGCTAGTCCCAGTATCTTCTTTCCCCAAACCATCCCTTTTTTCTAAATCAAAAAAGGCTAAATTATTTATTGAACCCTACTAGGGCAAAGAGGTGGATTCAGCAACCTTGGAGTTCCCTTTACTCTAAGAGCATGACTAAGTCTCTTACTGGGATGAATCTAAATCAGCTTGTAGCTAGGCCTTTATTTAACAAAACTGTGGATATAGGGAAGAATAGAAAACCTTCCTTATTTGAGAAGTTTTGAATAAAACCAAACGTTCATTTTTCAATACTTTTTAGATTTTTTTTAATTATAGACTTATTTCTGAAATACTATTTGTTGCCACCAGCAAATATATGATACTGAACAAGTATAACACTACAGAGGTTTAAAAAACTGTTACTGTCCTTGACAGATTAATAATTTCATGAGGTAACAGAGTATATAAAAATATAAAACTGAAAGAGAAGATAGTTCAGGTTAAAGGTAAAATGAATATGACTGTTAAGAAATCCAGAGGAAGGTGGTTTATGGGAGGCTTCACAGAGGATGGAGGCTTGGGTCCAGAATTGAAGGAAAAGTCAGAACTTAGACAAACAGGAAAGGGGGTGGGCATTCCAGACAAAAGAGAGAGTCAGACCAAAGGCAGAGATGAGTAGACTGGATTCAGCAAACCTCCCCCGATCTGGGGGAGCCAAGGGTTCCCCAGAGAAATAATAAGAATAGGAGCACTGTCAGTGCCAAAATTAAGGAGTTTGGGTTAAATCCTACAGACGACTTGATGACTTCTGAACAAGGATATTGAGACAGAGGTTAGGGGGAAAAGGGGGGATAAAATTGCTAGTATAACTGTTATTTGATTAAATATTACCTTACATATTATATAAAAAAAAAAAAGAACAAAATGTTCAAATCCAGAATTGTGGTAAAGCCAAATAATCTTCTTACTGTATTCTTAGCTCTGAAATAGCCCACACTGAACCTGGTGGGACTCTGTTGTCTTACACTCTTTTTGCAGAGTATTGATCATAAATAATTTTGCAAAAAAAAAATGTAATAGCATATTGAGCAAAACTTTCCCTTTGCCCCAGAACTGGTGACCAGGGCCAGGAGGTTTCTCAGAGCCTAGCTACACTCTTCTCCCCAAGCCTCAAGGTGCTGGTTGGAGGAAGAGTGAGAGAAGATGGCTCCTCACCACCCACCTCTGCAGGCCTCGTATATCGCAAAAAGAAGAGATGATATTTGAATTGGATATAAAATTTTGAACTGGGAAGATGTTTAATTATTGGTCACTACTATATCCCCAGTGCCTAGAATAATGCCTAGCACATAGTAGGCACTCAATTAACACTTATTAAAAGAATGAGTAACTGAAAAGTGAACAGAATGTTATGGGATATTACTGAGATGCCATTAAGAGACAAAAAGGGGGAGATTTGATGGAAAATTATTGAAAACGGTGATGGGGCAAAATAAAAGCACTTTATGTTCATTCTCCATTGAATTGAGACTTTTTAAAAAACTCTTCTTGCTCTGCAAAGTTTATAGGTGACAGATTTAAATCAGTTGGTATTTCTTAGATGTTAAAGCAAAAACTTGTATAGCTATCTAGCATCATTACTTAATAAAAAAATAATATTTAATAGAATACAGAAAAAGGAATAGCACTGTCTTGACAAGGTGTATAGCATGGTGATTCAATGTTCAGGCTCTGGTGTGAGATTCTGACTCCACCAAACCCTAGCTGTTTGAATTGGGCAAGTTACTTAATGTTATGGATTGAATTGTGTCCCCTCAAAATATTTCTTATCTTGGCTAGTCCATGATTCCCAGTATTGTGCGACTGTCCATCATTTTATCATCTGATGGGATTTTCCTATGTGTTGTAAATCCTATCTCTATGTTAATGAGGTAGGATTAGTGGCAGTTATGTTAATGAGGCAGGACTGAATCTACAAGATTAGGTTGTGTCTTAAATCAATCTCTTTTGAGATATAAAAGAGAGAAGCGAGCAGAGAGAAAGCAAACCACCAAGAAAGCAATGCTGGGAACAGAGCGCGTCCTCTGGACCTGAGGTTCCTGAGCTGAGAAGCTCCTAGACCAGGCGAAGATTGATGACAAGGATCTTCCTCCAGAACCAACAAAGAAAGAAAGCCTTTCCCTGGAGCTGGCACACAGAATTTGGACTTCTGGCCTCCTAGGCTGTGACAGGATAAATTTCTCTTTGTTAAAGCCATCTACTTGTGGTATTTCTGTTATAGCAGCACTAGATGACTAAGACACTTAACCTTTCTAAGCCTCAGTTTTCTCATTGTTTATATAGGGATAATAACAGTTCCCCATTCATAGGGTTCAATGAAATAATCTTAGCAAAGAATTTACCACAATGTCTGACAAACTACGTGTTTAATAAATCTTAGCTATTCTACTTAAAAAAGAGCAGGTAGGCAGTCAGTATGGCAGAATGGAAGTAAAATAGCTTTTGGGGTCAGATAATAGCTCTACAATGTATTTAGCTTATTAGCTATTTCATCTAGGGTCAAGTTATACAACCAATCAACTTAAAAGTTTTTCAACTGTAAAACAGGGTAGTTGTGAACATTATGTGAGAAATATGTACATTGCAACTATCACCATGTGTGGCATTCAACATCATTGCTTTTTCTCTAGACTGCTGCACAAATGTCATTAATGACATTGGGATTAGTTGGAAGATGGCTGGGTAAAGAGGAATCTGTCTGAATCTTTGCTTTCTATGTACGTCTGCCATGAGAGGGAACCAAGAAATTTTGAACATAGTCCGGTAGCACTGAAATGAAAAGGATTGACCCTGGTGGGGTGAAAGGGACAGAATATACAAGAGTCCTAGTCTAGCTCTCAACTTTCGACTCAGTCACTAAAAAATTATTTACTGTCTTTGATATGCCATAGGTATCTCTCTCTTATGACATGTGGGTGCTCTCAAATAATCTCTCTCCTTTTCATTTTGACAATGTTATGCAGCTGAATTTTTGCTTATCCAGTGACTTAAGTAAATCAAAGGTTTCTTCCAGATGTTGTCTGTGGTGATCATTTTTAGCATCCTCTGGTCAGGTATCAGGAAGAGGGGGAGTGGGGAAGATGAGAGGGCACGGAGCAGGTGGTTCAGGAAGAGTGGTATGAGGACAGGAGGCCAAGGCTTGCTTAAGAAGTGAACAGGTGGTGAGGAGTTTTTTCCCAGGCTCCTGTAGGGACCCTGCGGGGCCAGGAGGGCTGACCGAGGGGAGCAGCGGGTGCTCTCATCAGAGCTCCGTGAGACTTTCCAGAGTTTTAACTATGCCAAAAATCTCTTGTTATTGTGTGCCTTTGAGTAGATTCCGACTCATAGCCACCCTATGTGACAGAGTAGAACTGCCGCATAGGGTTTCCTAGGCTGTAATCTTTAAAGGAGCAGAAAACCAGCTCTTTTCTTCCGTGGAGCCACTGGTGGGTTCAAACTGCCAACCTTTCAGTTACCAGCTGAGTACTTAACCTTTGCACCACCAGGGCTCCTTAAAAATCTCTTAGCGATATAAATGTCCAGGAATAGTCTTTGGGATTGGTGCCAATCCATGTGACTTCGAGTTCCATGAGCGATCCAACTAGTGTTTTTGACAATAATCTTGACAGTTATTAAACTTGGGGTTGCCAAATTAAAAAATTCACACAGCTTTCCTCCATGTTACTTTCATTAACTACAAAATACACTCTAGACAAGAAGGGCTTTCTTCTTTTGGGGGCCCTCTGTGGTATTATACTTATTCTTCTTGCTAAGATACATGAGCTAGTTCTATTTGATTCAACTTAACAAGTATTTATTAAGTTTCTGCTTTGCGCTTAGCATTGTGCTAGGTGCTACTGGAGCCCCAAAAGAAATGTATGGAAGACTCTCTTCAAAAAGGTAATTTATCATTTAATTGCAGGGCCAACTTAATTGTTTAAAACATAAAGCTCTCAAGAGTACAACATAATTATGACTAAAATTAACTGTCAAAATATTTGATAAAGACAGCTGTGGCTAAGGAGAAAGACCAAGATGAGCCAAAACAGTTCTGAAAGAATTCAAAGATGCAGTGGCACTTAAGCAGTGCCCTGAAGAACAGGGCTTAGATGAGGGAAGAATAATTCTCAGGGCTTTCCAGACAGAATAATAGATAAAAGAGTTATAAAGGCTTACAATGCATGGTGTGTCTGAAGGCTATGAGGTGAGGGAGAATGGAAAGAATGTCAAGCTTCTAAGCTTTGCGCCTGCTTCTAAGGGGGTATGACTAACAGAGATGTGAATGTTGAGGGCAAGAGAAGATGATGAATATGGTTCTAAACATGTGTGCCTGAACACACAACAAGGCATTTTGGTAGAGATACAGTAAAAGATGGGAATAGAGAGGTACAGATTTAGCCATTATTAGAATGAAGGTAACTGAAACAAGAGTATGGATGAGATCCCTGAAAGCATAAAAACAGAGGAAAAATGTAGGGGCAAAAATAAATGTTAGAAAAAAATCCTTAGTGAAAATGGACATGAAAAGGAGACAAAGAAAACCACAAGTGAGCCACAATAGAATTGGTTTGAAAAACAGCAATGTTGTATTGAAGCCTAAGAGAAAGTCAGTGGAAAGGCCAAAAGATGAAGTCAGAGAGATCACTGGATATGAAAAGAATGACATTATTGGCAGCACCACATTTTATTTTTTTTCTTTAAAGTTTTTTGGTAGCAACTATTACTTTTCCTGTATAAAAACCAAAAAAACCAAGCCCATTGCTGTTGAGTCGATTCCGACTCATAGTGACCCTATTGGACAGGGTAGAACTGCTTCACAGGATTTCCAAGGAGCGCCTGGTGGATTCAAACTCTCAATCTTTTGGTTAGCAGCTGTAGCTCTTAACCACTACACCACCAGAGTTTCCTTTCCTGTATAACATTGGGAAAACTTTTGTCATGAGATTTGTCACCAGAGGGTGCTAGAGTTATTTAGGAAAAAAAACACTGGCTACTTTTTTTTTTTTACTGTGAGTAAAAGATTCACCTTTTTTTTTTTTTTTTTTACCTTCAGACATGGCTGTTAAAAAGTGACAATGATTACATTTTTCTTAATTCAAGAACAACTTGAAAAAGCTTTCTTAGTAATTAGACATCTACTTATGCTTAATATATACATACACACATACATATATACATTTTTTTTTTTTTTTTAGTTAAAGAAACCCTGAGATGAGCTATCATTCTTTTAATGAAGTGAGAAGTCAGGAGCAAACATTCTAACTTCCAGAAATCTATTCTCCTAGATGATGCCAGGCACTAAACATTTAGATCACATCAGTAACAAAAAAACCTGTCTATATTCTCTTCACAATGGAAAGAATAGGATTACTGCATGATAAAAATATTTTAATATTCATTAAATTTTATTTGGTTCAGTTCAGTTGTAATGTGTAGTGGTTTAATTTTAAGAGCAGAAATTAACTCAAGTTTCTTGTTCACGAATGGCATTCTGCTTAAGTCTGAAAATATGACATCAGTCAGATGAACATTCTGACAACTCGAAAGACTGCAATCAATGTCACTGAACTGTACATGGAGAAATTGTTGAATTGGTGTACATCCTGCTGTGTATATTCTCAACACCACCACAAATAAATTATTAAGAAACAAAAAGTTCATGATTTTCCAAATATATGCCCAGTCACCAAGATCTACCTCTGAATCGCCCCTGTGGAACTTGGGGGGCAAGGGAGACTGAGGGGAACATGAAGGTCATGCTACATGTTATTCCATGAGTAAGAAAGGCCTTTGTCTCTGACCTAAGAGTTTCCTGTCTTCTGCCAGTATCTATATGACTAGAAAGCCAGCGTTTTAGCTTGCAATTAAGGTAAAATCTCTTCAGAGTTTTTACAGTTCTTGACAGCACGAGTTTCCCCAAGGCATCTGTTCTCTGATGTTACGGGAATCTTCCCTGAAGGCTCAGACTGGATCCCACTTCTCCAGTTCTTTTAATGACTTTTCAGTCCAGTCGCTTTCAAATTAGATTCTGACTCATGTGTCAGGGTAGAACTGTGTTCCATAGGGTTGTCGATGACTGATTTTTTTCAAGTAAATGGCCAGATCTTTCTTCTGAGGCACCTCTGGGTAGACTTGAACCTCCAACCTTTAGGTTAGCAGCTGAGAGCATTAACTGCACTACCTGGGCACACCTTAACAATTTTATAAATGCCTAATTTCTTGTTTTAACTTCCTTTCTCCTTAAAGTAATAGAGTGGTTTCTGTTTTCTGCACTGAACCCTGCTTGATAACCACTTCTTCAATATATCAGAATGTCATTTTAAATCTTCAAAATGCCATTATTTTGGAAAGTTCTCAATGGAGAAATATTTATCATTTAATTATTATTAGAAAACAGTATTCATTAACTGTCTCATAACTATCACAGAATTTGCTTAGAAGTGTGAAGATAAAAAGGTTTCTTTTAAGAAATCAAAACACAATTTTCTACTGGCTACTGAAGAGCAATCTTTTACTAGGGACTCAGCATGAACCCTGGACCTCTCCCTGGAAAGATTTTCTCTATTTTTTAGACTTTACACCTTCTAGTAAATGGGCATAGTAAATGCTAGATAAATAAAACATTAGACAACTACATGGAGCTCACTTTGCATTTTATAGCCTTGACAAACTTAAAAGTATTTTATGGTACCTCAGCAGTCATGAGAAAGATCTTCTCCGTGATGTGCCTCAATCCACATGCCACAACACCAAGAGCAACCCCAGGAAACACATAGGAATTGTTGCCTTGGCCAGGATATAGGGTCTGTCCATTTGGAAGAGTGACTGGGTCAAAAGGACTGCCGCTGGCAAAAACTGCACGTCCCTGCAACAGACACACACGACTCACTTTAAAAAGGATTACTGTAATGATTAGAGAAAAAAAAGTATATTTAAGAAGCAGGATATTTTATAAGAAACATAACTGCCTCGTAGTCAAAATAATGAGTATTTTTAAAGAAGTCTAATTTTCCATTAATTCTAATAACCTGTATAGGTTTTTGTGATATTGGGCAATATGGTCCAGAGTAAATGGTTATTACTGTTCTCTATCTGTCTCTCTACTCGCAGGAGAAGGGTGCAGAACACGGGACACCCGAAGACCACTGCTCTATTTTCTGTGGTGGTCCAACCTGTAGGCCCATCAACCATGTCAATACGGGCTTCCAATTACAGACTTCTGAAGATAAAAAGTAACAAGTTAATATTAGAGCATTGGGAATGGTGACATTTTAGGTTAGATTTTACATATCGACACATTTCCAAAATAATCACTAGGACACATTTTATTTCTATATAGTAAAGGGCCATATGGAAAATAATGTAGGGAACAAGCTCATCATCCTAAGTGTGATTAACAAACAAGGAGAAGAGTAGGTTGTCAACAATGGTTAACAACTGTCTTTTTTTTTTTGCTTTTAGCCTCAATATTTTGTGTTTGAGGAACCTCATGTATGACACTCTTTAAGATGGCATTAACTTAGAGGGTACGTCTGTCTGTCTGATCCGGAGGGTGAGAGTGGTGAGATGGTTGACGGTATTCGGGCTTCCAAGATATGAACAGGAACTATCAAAAATAAATCATCATAGTCTAAGAAATCCATTTGAAGAGTCTAAAGTACCACGCCTCCAAAGCATAGTTTAAATTATGATAGACTGGGTTATAACTTTCATATGTCTTAGATCTAGAGTCTCAATCCATTATGATATTAACAATATTAATATTCATTTTAAACAAATGTTATACTCTTTTTTTTTTTTTAATATACTCTTTTTAAAGTTGTATAATATAAAGATTCAACCTTCTTCAAGAAAATACCCAGAGATTCTTATCTATAAGACACTGGGTTTTTTTTTGCAGAAATTTAGGTTTTGTTTTTAGACAAGTCTGATACCTTTATTCTATTTAGCAGATGTTTCATTATAAGCAACTTTCTAATATAAATAAATTACTGTTTGATATATACAGGCCTTTGAAAATCATATTTAAGAAAGAGGGCTGCAAGATTATATATAAGTTTATCTCCCTCTCCTCTTTCAGTCTTGCTCTTCCTGCCTCTCTTTGTATAATCACATTTCAAGGAGAAATATAATTCAATAAATGATAGTTATTTAAACATTCTCATATATATCAACTGTTAATATGGAGAAGGAAATCTAACCATATCACATTTAGATGATAGCTTTCATGGTTCAATACTCTATTTGTAACTTTTCCTGTCTCACCTGTGCTTGCAACAGCAGAGACTCACATCCAGACCAACAGGTAGACCTTGTCTTGTTTTGTAACCCTTTGCCTGAACCAGTGTCTAAATTTTCAGGCCTTAAAAAGATTGTAAATTTTATGTATAACAACACAGAACATCAGGTAAGATCCTAAGAATGAGTGTAGGCCATTTACATTAGATACATTTATATAAGACAAATTTAAAACCAAAACTATATGAAATTGGCTAATTTAGTTTATGTATATTACAGGTGAGTCTCTAAACCCTTGAGGTCTACTGTGATATGCCAAGATGAACTAATTAAAAACATTTATATTTGACTACTATGTGCATGGCACCATGCTAACATTTTGTTATTGCTCAGAAAGGCTTTTTTTTAAAGGATTTAAAGACTACTGAAGAACGTAAGGCCAATTCTCAAATCTATAGCTGAGATAAAAATTCAAATTATTGAGGACATTGATGTTATCCAAAATAACAGAAAAAAAAAAGTGGAGTAACTCTTTGCCAAAAATTCATTGATTCTAATAAGTATTTAAGGATAAAATTTTAAAGAAGTTGAGCCATCAAGTTCTGATTTGTAGAGTGAGATAACTTCATATCATTTTTAACTTTTCTAGTTTTTTTTTTTTTTTTTTTTTTACTTTAGATTTATTTCCAAATTTAAGCTGGTAGGTATATATGACTCATCCTTTATTTTGCTATGATGACGTTTTCAAGCCTTGGAATAGAAAAAAGACTCTTGCCAAATATCAGTCAAATATATATTAATACAAACATTGTATAAAATAAGTCACCTTTTTTTGAAACAGTAAAATATTGAAGTATTGAGGACTTCTATCCAAAGCTGGCTGTATATCAAGATAGCTGCCCAAATGATCCACCCACGGCATCAAAATCCAAACCCAGAATTTAGCAAAACAAAAATAAAATTGTAGTTTTATACTGTATGATTCAATGTTTTTGAATAGCTAGTTAAAAACTATTTTAATAAGTATCTAAAACCAAGCCCTTTCTTTTTTATTTAACTTTTATGATATTTAAATCTGAGATACTTCCAAGTCACTTGTGGAATTATTGTTAGTACATTACAAAGTTTCTTTTATTTTACTCAAGAACAGAATTTACCCAACAACATTCTTGAAAAGGAAATAGTCCTTATTCCTACTGGCCTGTTCACTTTTCTTTCAAACTTGGTTGTATAATTTTTTAAAAAGGTTAAGAGGTATATAGGAGTCCCTGGGTGGCACAAACGGTTAAGGGTTCGTATAGTAGCCAAAAGGTTGGTGGTTCGAACGCACCCCAAGGTGTCTCGGAAGACAGGCCTGGTGATCCACATCTGAAAGGTCACAGCCTTGAAAATCCTATGGAGTAGTTCTACTGTGCACACGTGGGGTTGCCATGAGTTGGAATCTATTCGATGGCAACTAACGACAACAAGAGTTAAGTACCTTAGATATACTGGGTTTTCCTATAATGAATCAAAATTTGGTCTTTAAAATATCAGCTATACTCTTGCTTTACCTTAGTTAGTTTATAGCACTGCTCTGCAGAACATTCTGCTTTGCTAGTTGGATTACTCAAAGCAAAAATAATAGGCCGCTCATTGAAGGCAGCCATATCTTTGAGAATTTGTTCTGTGAATGCACCACCGATTGCAGCCACTCCTAATGAAGAAAGAAAAATTAATCAGTGATTAAGACTATCGTTGGTTAATTCATCCAAGAGTCCCAGGCCCAGAAAATAATGAGGCATGTCAGGTCACTTAATTTTTTAAGCAAAATATAGAACATTTATTTGTAAAGTATAGCAATAAAAAGAGATGTCTGTTAATGCCAACAATTCTTAGGGTTACAATTCTACAAGTATCTATAAAAAATTACAGATATGTGACACATAATACATTGAGTTAGAGGCCCATCACTTGGAATTTTGATTGTAAGCATTTATACCAGGAAAATTAAAATATGTCCAATATATATTGTCCCTGTACAAGTAACTGTATCGGTATATTCCAGTCTGTTAGGCTATATGTGCTTTATAAACCAATGTTGACACTTAAGACATGGGGCATTGGTGGTTCAGTGGTAGAATTCTTGCCTTCCGGGTAGGAGACCAGAGTTTGGAGTTTGATTCCTGGCCAACGCATGTGACATGCAGCTACCACCCCTGTCAGTGGAGGCTTGTGTGTTACTATGATGCTAAACAGGTTTCAGCGGAGCTTCCAGACTAAGATGGACCTCGAATAAATGCCTGGTGATCTACTTCTAAAAATCAGCCAGTGAAAACCCTATGGATCACAACGGTCCAATCGACAACATTCATGGGGATGGTGAAGGATCAGGAAGCATTTCATTCTGTTGTGCGTGAGATCGCCATGAATCAGGGAACTGACTCAATAACACTTAATCATCTGATTCAACTGTAAAACTGAAGTATCACTCATTAAAAGAATTCTAATAGAAGAATAATTAGTGGAAACAAAGTTATATTATGCCTCAAAATTCAGCGTAAAGAAAATTAATTTGGAGGGGAGAGAAAAAAAGTTTACCTATGAGAGCAGTTGGTTTTATTTTTTGAACAATGGCTTCTAGGTTCTTCATTTCTTCATGTTCTTGGGCAAATTCTTCTTTCTCCTTTGTTAAGGAAGCACGTCCCTAAGCAAATAAAAAGAATCAATGAACCTGTTAGACATACCTGTGAGTCAAAGAAATTTTATAATGTTATATATATTTCCAGTATTCCTGCTTAACATTTTCATGTATTATATGTTGTGGTTATTCTTACAGTCTGTCTTCCAATTGTCAGGGTGTAATTTTGTTCATTCTTTCAACAATTAAAATTTATGTCAGACAATGGTCTAGGCAATGGGGATATAACAGCAAATGGAACAAAGTCTTTCCCTCATTTAATTATTATTTAATTCTAAAAGTTCTAAGCTTACTTAGAAACTAGCATTAGCAAATGGTAACGCAAAATATGATTTAAATACCAACATAGTTTACTACACACTAATATAGCAGTATCTCAGGATCTAGAGTTGGTTTTAGCTGCAGCACTACCAATTTATGTACCATCGATTAAGGCTGAAAGTTGATGCCATATTTATATTATAATATAAATTACAATATCATATTTGTATCACAATATAAATTATGATATAAATATTAGCTTTTCCAGGAGCCCTGGTGGCACAATGGTTAAGTGCTCGGTTGCTAACTGAAAGGTCAGTGGGAGAAAACACTTAGTGATCTGCTCCTACAGAGATTTCAGCTTAGGAAACCCTATAGGGCAGTTGTTCTGTGTCCTACAGTGTTGCTATGACTAAGAATCAGCTCTATGGCATATAAGAACACTAGCTTTTCTGAATAAGTATTAGCTTTATGTTTTTATTTAATATTTTGATTGTTACTGTGCTATGTGTTGTTCAGGAAACAACATCTAATTATAATGTTCTGCCTACAAATTTTAAGATTTTTGGCTACATAATAAATCACTGTGTAAATCTATATGGTGCTTTATGGCTTATAAGTTGTTTTGACATATTTCATCTGGTCCCTTCAGCAATCTTGAGAAGTAGGGCAAGTATAATTCGAGTCTTTTTACATACGAGAAAATTGAAATTCAGAGATGTTAAACGACTTGTCCAAGGCAAGTGATTATATTGGGACTCAAAGCCTTTCCCATTCAGCACAATACCGTCCTGGAGAAAAAGCTTTACCATTGGTACACATTCAAGTGTCTGCAAATGGTTAATCCCGAAAATGGTACCATTTTCTTGCTCTGAAAGGTTGTCATCACTTTATTTCTGTTTCTCAAAGTAATACAAATGAATTATAAAAAATCTGAAACACTTGAACCTTTCTGTGCCCGTTTCCTCATCTGTAAAACAGGATAAATTAGGAAGTTCTACCCCATCAGGTTGTTTGTGGATTAAATAAAATAATGCATGTAAACACTTAGAACAGTGCCTAGTTTATAGCAAGAAGTCAGTAAATATTAGTTGTTGTTGTAATTAAAATTATCATGAAGAAGAAAAAAAATTCTAGCACTTTTAATTTAGGTGTATTTTCTTCTAGTCTGCTGTAAACAGCTAGCTAGGTACCACTGTTTTCCATACGATCATGACATTAGACTGGATGACTCCCTAAGAACAGCATTATCATTAGTCATTTCTGGGTTCTAAAAGGTTATCTTACCTTTTCTCCCTACACACCAAAATATACTACATCTGATACAGTGAAAAGGAATCTTTTTAATTCATTCAGAATCAGACTTGAAGCTTACTGTTTCATACTCACTTCAGCACAGAAGACACTAGTCTCTAGTTACATTGAGTATTCTTATTCTATATTCTGATACATCACGTTTATTAAAGAAAAAGGATTCAAAACAATCAGATAATTCAATTTCCACTTCCATCAGGAAGCATCTAATCGTTCAGTAAAGCCTACTTATTATCACAGCCTTTTTAGAATTTAGTCATGGGTCCAAAATAACAAATAGTTGGTATAAACCTAGACTGATTTTGTGAGTAAAATCTAAAGGTTGTCAAACAGTTATTCTCTGGTATTTATGAGACTATAGTTTTAAAAATTGCCTTTTAAAAATGTTTTTAATAATACAAAAAAAATCTATGACAACACTGAAATCTTTACAATTCTCACTAAAGCTGGAGGGGAGGGACTACCCGGAGCCTCATCCTCAGCTCTCTTCACTTCACAGCTGGGAAATTTATTTCATTTACATATCTCAACCATAGAGACTACTCAAGCATAATCCTAGCAAAGTGGCTAGATCTAATTGCCAAATAATTCCCCCCAAATATCTGGATAATTATGTGACTTTGATTTAAGGGAATTAGTAATCTGAACTATGGGCTCCAATCCCTCATCATCCTTTTGTGTGTCAATGCTCTTTGCCATGTAACTTTGCAGTTCCTTCTACAAAAGACAGTGTATACTTTCCTACCCCTTGTCTTTGGACTTGTCCATGTGGTTTACCTTGCTCAATAAAATGTATATTCAAATGACTGTGTGCTGGCGCCAAGCTTAGGCCTTAAGAGGCACTGGTGTTTCTGCTGGCTTCCTTTGTACCTTTGCCATTGCTTTCAAAGTACATGACCTGGCTGGCCTGCTGGTCCAAGGAGAATGACAGACCTGTGAAGCCAACCTGGACACAACCTGTAGCTTACAGCCACCTAGCCAAGATCATCAGAGCTGCCCTAATTTGTGAGAAATAATTCTTGTATGTTACTGAGATTTGTTGCTTTCGGTAACATAACAATATCCAATTGATAGAGGAGGAGATTTCAATTTTGGTTACATATTCCATCCTCTTTTTTACTCGATGTTGCTCCTATCTATTGCACTGGAAGTAAGGGGTTGCTTTTACTGGGATGAATTTTCATATCTTTCACTGTATTTTTGGGATTTCTTGTACAGTATTTTATTAAAACCTAACTAATACACATGTTTAGACTAGTGGTCTCTTCATTTTAGACATCTGAAAATATTACAGACACAACCAGGAGACTTTGACTTCACAAGCCCTATCTTTCAGGAAGGACAGGGACTAAACCATTAAAATTAAGAATGTTGTTTAAACAGTTTTTAAAGATTCCCAGTAATGTAAACTCTACCATTTTTCTGTATTTAAACTAAACTTCCTAACTAAACTTCTGCTTACTGTGATTTTTACTGAGCTTTATACTGTTGTCCTTAAATAATCTTTTATATATTGGAAGATAGATACATAATCACTTCTCATTCCCTAGGTGAGGAACCCCAAGGCTTTTAATCTGGTCTGTTGAACCTATCTTCCTTCCCTGTAAATAAGGAAGTGGCTTTTGCCTTTCGACACCCTTTAAATACCACAAAACTGAAAAATGCACTCTATCATAGGAATAGCCAATGTTGAAATATCAAGGAATTACTGTACTTTCTAGTTTTTGCTTTCAGTATTCTATTAATTCTTTCTGTGCCATGTTTACTTCTTTAATAACAACAACATAGAATTAATCTTTACCTTTTGGTTTACTTGGAAATAGAAAGTAGATAAATCACTGAAATGATCATGGGAGAAAAGAACTTTTATAAAAACTTTCAGGACTGTTAAAAGAATAGAAAGAGGAAATATTAAAAATAGTTTTAAGAGGAAAATATGCCTCCAATTTGTTCATTTTAAAAAATGCATGGGCTCACCAAACAATAAAATTCCACACAATCCATGGTAAAACACCATAGCCCACAGCATGAAATAGAAGAATTAGCAGCTCACCATGAAGGCTTGCTGAAAGCAGCTGAGTTTTCCCAGTCTGAGAAAACAATCAGTTCTTAACCACTTGACTGCTAACAAACAACGTGACAATGAAAGTATGTCTAAACTGTTTCTGGTATACAGTTTAAAATAAAATTTGCATGTGATCTCCATAAAAATGGAAATCTATTCGTTTTCATTAGATTACCAAGCCAAGAACTATCCTCCCATATAAGAGAATAGAAGTAGCATAAGAGTAAAAATCTTAGAGATTATTTTATTAATAGCTGATATAACCAAAATCAAACCAGTAAAAAATATGGGCTGCTGCTAAAAAAGAGGCCCTACCTAGTTTGTATATACTATATGTGGACCCATAAATCTATAGTGAAAATGAACTTAAAAGATGATGAACAATCCAAAAACGAGAGTGACACAATCCTCATTTTCTTAATGCAATGATTTAAAAATATATTCCTCGGTGCAGTGTCCCAGATTATCCAAAACAGCAATTTTTTGAAGTTTTAAATGTATTATATGTTATCCTCACCACTGTTGATTTTGAGAAATTTGTCATCTAGTGACAGAAACAACTAACAGAATGCATTCTAATATCAACAGCAAATAAATGTGTGTTGCTTCTGCAATTTTTTAATGATATTCAGAAAAGAGAAGAAAAAATGCCCTCTATAAATGTTATAGATAAAGGGTAAGGATTCAGAAAAGCTGAATCCTTATGTAGCCTCTTTCACGTACTACCTGACCCTGGGCTAGTCCTCTGATCCTCAGGTGGATCTTGGCTTCTCCATCTATAAAATAGTTGGGATTCATGATGATGGCAGTGCTGATGAAACTCAACCAGATTTGTGGTTTCCAAAGCTGCCTCGGTACCAGAATCACTTAAGGAAAACACAGATTCCTGAGCCCTGCTTCCAGATACTCTAATTCAATTTCAGATTACTGTCCTGGAATCTGTATTTTTTTTAAGCTTTCCAGATGAATAAAATGACCAGCCAGTTTTGAGAATTACTATACTAAATTATCAGATCCCTACTAGATGCATGTTAAAAGATAAGTGATATGCTTTCCAAAAAACATAGAAAATGATAAATTCTAAAGTAGGAAAGCTACAGAATACAACCTGACAGTCACAAATTTCTAATGCTGCTTTTTGAGCTGATAA
Source organism: Elephas maximus indicus (assembly GCF_024166365.1). Taxonomy (NCBI): domain Eukaryota; kingdom Metazoa; phylum Chordata; class Mammalia; order Proboscidea; family Elephantidae; genus Elephas; species Elephas maximus. Next base: position 146,933,592 of record NC_064819.1, read on the forward strand.
CCTGAGATATAATTGAAAAATACTTATTGTGGTCTAAAACCCCTAAATCATCTGGGATGAGAAACAAACCATAAAGAAGACAGATAAATATTGTATGAAAGGAAAATATGTATGCTTTTATCATGAGCATCTAACTTTATTAATCAGAGTATCATCACTGTCAGCTCCTAGCCACTGAAGACAGAATTTGGCAAGAAGATGTTCCATCTAGTAAGGAATATAAATTACCCCCAGCCTCACTGCCAAAGGCTTGATTCTTGGTGATGACTTTTGAAAGTTGAGAGAATACTGAAAGAAGGCCAGGAATCACAAAATGTTAATACTAGCATTACTAAAGGGCTCCACTTGCCAACAATGGAAGAATTAAAAGAAGAAAAATAAGGGTCTCACAAGTATTTTCTATACCACTTTCAAAGTTGATTTATATTTTTTAAAAATTATTGGAATACAACCTTTTACAGCTTTGGTAATATCGGTCTTGGGGCAATTACCTTTACCTTTGGACTTCTATTTTCTGAACTAATGGCTCATGTTTTTCCTTTTCCAAAATCTATTTTCTGAACTAATGGCTCATTTTTTTCCCTTTTCCAAAATCTGATTTAGAATCCATATTCTTAATGCCAATCACTTCAGTTGGATATGGATGTAGCAGATTTCTGTTACCTTTATACCCCTTTTCAGGGTCCCTTGCTGAAAAGCTTTTTGCCTTCTTTTGGCAGAGTGTATGTAGGTACCTCTTCCCTCAGAAATCCCAAATTCTACTTTTTTTTTTAGAGTCTCTAATGTTAATTACACTATAAAGTGTTAAAAACGTATTATCAGTACATAGGGATTTCTTTGCCATGTCATTGTTTTCCTTAATTTTCCTCTTCCTCCTTTTACTGTGTTGATTCCAAGTACAGTGAAGAAGACATGACTAGGTTGAATTACTTTTTCAAAAGCAGGTATACTGTGGTGGGAGTTGGGATAGACTGGGAGTGGGGTGGGGAGGAAGAGTAGGTGGCAAAGATTACAAGATTATGGATTAGCATTCTATGACCCAGGACAAACCAAAAAACCAAACACTGCCGTCGAGTCGATTCTGACTCACAGCAACCCTTTAGGACAGAGTAGGACTGCCCCATAGAGTTTCCAAGGAGCACCTGGAGGATTTGAACTGCCGACCCTTTGGTTAGCAGCTGTAGTACTTAACCGCTATACCGCCAGGGTTTCCTGACCCAGGACAGGTGTAAGTAGTTATAGACTGTCACTGATAAATACGTATTCCTTCCTATACATAGGCACTAGAAGGACTCTTCCACAAGTGCTTGCTTTGAATCCATGCCTGATTGGAATACTTGTCCCATTTGACTGGACTGCTTTTGCTGCCCTGCCATTAGTTTACCAGCGTTGAATCTGGCAAGTCGTTGAAGCTGTAGACAGAGCCTTCCCAGTGCACTGCCAGTAGCACTTCACTGTAATAGTTGTGATGCAGGTATGCATGCTGGCTAAAGAGCTCAGAGCCATGTTTCATTATCTTAGGACACATTAAAAGAAAGTATTTTCCGTATTAGGTCAAAAGAAGTGGTGAATAATGGTCAAAATTTAAGATAGTGGGTGGTTACCCAACCCAGTGCCGTCAAGTCGACTCCGGTAGCACCATCAATATTTTTTTCTTTTTTATTGTACTTTAGATGAAGGTTTATAGAACAAACCAGCTCCTCATTAAACAATTAGTACACATATTGCTTTGTGACATTGGCTAACAACCCCATGACATGTCAACACTCTCCCCTTCTCTATCTTGGGTTCTCTATTAATAGCTTTCTTGTTCCCTCCTGCCTTCTAGTCCTTGTCCCTGGGCTGGTGTGCCCCTTTAGTCTCATTTTATCTTATGGGCCTGTCTAATCTTTGGCTGAAGGGTGAACCATAGAAGTGACTTTATTAGTGAGCTTAAAGGGTATCTAAGGGCTATACTCTTGGGGTTTCTTCAGTATCTGTCAGATCAGTAAGTCTAGTCTTTTTTTGTTAGAATTTTGTTCTACAATTTTCCTCCAGCTCTGTCCAAGACCCTCTATTGTGATCCCTGTCAGAGTAGTCAGTAGTAGTAGCAGGGCACCAACTAGTTGTGCTGGACTCAGTCTAGTGGAGGCTCTGGTATTTGTGGCCCATTAGTTCTTTGGACTAATTTTTCCCTTGTGTCTTTGGTTTTCTTCATTCTCCCTTGCTCCAGGTGGGATGAGACCAGTGAAGTACCTTAGATGGCTGCTCACAAGCCTTTAAGACCCCAGACACTACTCACCAAAGTAGAATGTAGAACATTTTCTTTATAAACTATGTTATGCCAATGGAGTTAGATGTTCCCCCAGACCATGGTCCCCACAGCCCTCAGCCCAGTAATTTGATCCCTCAGGGAGTTTTAATGTGTCTACGGGACTTTCATGACATTGCCTTGGACAAGCTGTGCTGGCTTCCTTTCTTTGTGTACTGTCTAACCCTTCGTCAAAGTTACCACTTATCTACTGTCTATTTAGTGTTTTTCCATCCACTCCTCCCCTCCCTCATAACCACTAAATATTGTTTTTTTGTGTGTGTAAACTTTTTCATGAGTTTTTATAGTAGTGGCCTCATACAATATTTGTTCTTTTGTGATAGATTTATTTCACTCAGCATAATGCCCTCCAGATTCACCTATGATGTGAGATACTTCCCAAATTCATCATTGTTCTTTATCATTGCATAGTACTCTACTGTATGTACCATAGTTTATCCATTCATCTGTCACTGGGCATCTAGGTTGTTTCCATCTTTTTGCTATAGTGAACAATGCTGCAATGAACATAGGTGTACATATGTCTATTCATGTGACAGCTCTTATTTCTGGTGTAAGCTCTTCTCTGAATGTTTGGTAAAATTCTCCAGTAAAGCCGTCTGGGCCAGGGCTTTTTTTTGTTGTTGTTGGGAGTTTTTTTTTTTTTTTTTAATTACCTTTTCAATCTCTTCTCTTGTTATGGATCTGTTCAGATTCTCAACTTCTGTTTGTGTTAGTTTGAATAGGTAGTGTGTTTCTAGAAATTTGTCCATTTCCTCTAGGTTTTTAACTTTGTTGGAGTATAGCTTTTCATAATATTCTGTTATGATCCTTTTTATTTTGCTTGGGTCTGTAGTAATGTCCCCCATTTCATTTCTTATTTGGGTTATTTGCATCCTCTTCTGTTTTTCTTTTGTCAATTTGGCCAATGACCTGTCGATTTTGTTGATCCTTTCAAAGAATCAACTTTTGGTTTTGTTGATTCTTTCTATTGTTTTTCTCTTCTCTATTTCATTTATTTCTGCTCTGATCTTTATTATTTCCTTTCTCCTGGTGGCTGTGGGCTTCTTTTGCTGTTTTCTTTCTATTTGTTTGAGTTATATAGCTAATGTTTTGATTTTATCCCTTTTTTCTTTCTTGATGTGTGCATCTATTGCTATAAATTGACCTCTGAGCACTGTCCTTGCTGTGTCTCAAAGGTTTTAGTATGATGTGTTTTCGTTCTCATTTGATTCTAGGAACTTTTTGATTCCATCTATTAACCAGTGGTTTTAAGCAGGGTGTTATTCAGTTTCCATGTTTTTTTTTTTTTTTTCCTTGCTCTTCCTGTTATTAATTTCTACTTTGATGGCATTGTGATCAGAAAAGATACTTTGCATAATCTCAGTGTTTTGGATTTTGTTGAGGGTTGCTCTGTGGCCTGAGATGTGGACTATTCTGGAGAACATTCCATGTGTGTTGGAAAAGAATGCGTAGTTTGCAGCTGTTGGGTGGAGCGTTCTATATATGTCTATGAAGTCAAGTTGGCTGACTGTGCCCTTTAGCTCTTCTGTATCTTTGCTGAATTTCTTTCTAGATGTTCTGCCCTTTACCTAGAGAGGTATGTTGAAGTCTCCTACTATTGTGGAGCTGTCAGTTTCTCTTTTCAGTCCTGTTAAAGTTTGTTTTATGTATTTTGGAGCTCTGTCATTGGGTGCGTAGACATTTATTACTGTTATGTCTTCATCTTGGGGTGTCCCTTTAATCATTATATAATGCCCTTCTTTGTCTTTTATGGTGGATTTTGTTTTAAAGTCTATTTTATCTGTAACTCCATCAGTATTTAAATTTGTATTAATAACCAATGTCCATAATTTTATGACTGGCTAAAAAACTCGTGTCTGGCTAAAAGAGTCATCTTTTACCTCTGTTCTTTTTAATATCTAGATATATACTAATCATAAAAAAAATTTTTTTCAATGGAAAAGAGGGAGATAAATAATCAAGCCAGATAATTTCATCAAGTTAGAATTCTTATTATTAACCACAGTGCATAAAATATATTAAAGATCATTCAAGGTGGTGGCAGCACCATGGCTGAAATTCTGATAAAGCAACAGGATGAAGGAAGACTTTCTCCATACACCTGGAGTTTCAAGCCCTAGACCTAATGATTAAGCTCTTATAAAAGAAATATAGGACAGATGAATGGTAAATGTTGATTAAGTAGTCAGTGGCAATTCAATCTTTCCAGTTATCCAGGTCAAAATCTTGAAGTCATCCTTGACTCTTCTCTTGCTGTCACATCTCCACATGATCTCCCAAGATATAGCACCTACCCCCCATTCTGTCCCATAATATACTGGCCTCCTTGCTTTTCTTTGAACATGCTATGCTGTTCCCACCTCAGGCATTTTATTCTTGCTGATCTGTCTCCCTGGAACAGCCTTCCCCAGAAACCATCATGGATTGATCCTTCATCTTCCTGTCTTTGCTCAAATTTTACTTTCTCAGTAAGGTCTCAGTAAGCAGAAGAGCTGCCTCCTCAAAGCGGAGTCAACCTTAATGGCATAGATGGAGTCAAGCTTTCGGGACCTTCATTTGCTCATGTGGCATGACTCAAAATAAGAAGGAACAGCTGCAAACATCCATTAATAATCAGAACGTGGAATGTATGAAGTATGAATCTAGGAAAATTGGAACCCGTCAAAAATGAAATGGAACACATGAACATCGATATCCTAGGCATTTGTGAGCTGAAATGCACTGGTGTTGACCATTTTGAATTAGACAATCATATGGTTTCCTATGCCAGGCATGACAACTTAAAGAGGAATGGCATTGCAGTCATCATCAAAAACAACATTTCAAGATCTATCCTGAAGTACAACGCTGTCAGTGATAGGATAATATCCACAAGCCTACAAGGAAGATCAGTTAATATGATTATTATTCAAATTTACACACCAACCACTAGGGCCAAAGATGAAGAAATGAAGATTTTTACTAAGTTCTGCAGTCTGAAATTCATCAAACATGCAATCAGGATGCATTGACAATTACCGGTGATTGAAACATGCAAGTTGGAAACAAAGAAGGATTAGTAGTTGGAAAATATGGCCTTGGTGATACAAACGATGCCAGAGATCAGAAGATAGAATTTTGCAAGACCAACGACTTCTTCATTGCAAAAACCTTTTTTCATCAACATAAACGGGGACTATACATGTGGACCTCGTCAGGTGGAATACACAGGAATCAAATCGACTATATCTGTGGAAAAAGACAATGGAAAAGCTGAATATCATCAGTTAGAACAAGGTCAGGGGCTGACTTTGGAACAGACCACCAATTTTTCATATGCAAGTTCAAGTTGAAACTGAAGAAAATCAGAACAAGTCTACATGAGCCAAAGTACGACCTTGATTGAGTATAACCCACCTGAATTTAGAGATCATCTCAAGGATAGATTTGACGTGTTGAACACTAAAGACTGAAGACTAGACAAGCTGTGGAATGACATCAAGGACATCATACAGGAGGAAAGCTAGAGGTCATTAAAAAGACAGAAAAGAGAGAAAAGTCCAAAATGGATGTCAGAAGAGACTCTGAAACTTGCTCTTGAACATCAAGCAGCTAAAGCAAAAGGAAGAAATGATGAAGTATTTCCAAGAGTGGCTTGGGAAGACAAAGTAAAGTATTATAATGACATGTGCAAAATGCTGGAGATAGAAAACCAAAAGGGAAGAACACGCTTGGCATTTCTCAAACTGAAAGAACTGAAGAAAAAATTCAAGCCTTGAGTTGCAATAGTGAAGGATTCTATAGGGAAAATATTAAAGGAATTCAAGCCTTGAGTTGCAATAGTGAAGGATTCTATGGGGAAAATATTAAAGGACACATGAAGCCTCAAAAGAAGATGGAAGGATTATAGACGGTCATCAACCAAAATGAACTGGCGGACATTTCAACCATTTCAAGAGGTTATATGATCAGGACCCAACGGTTCTGAAGGAAGAAGCCCAAGCTGCACTGAAGGCATTGGTGAAAAACAAGGCTCCAGGAATTGATGGAATACCAATTGAGATGTTTCAACAAACGGATACAGAGCTGGAAGTGCTCACTAGCCTATGCCAAGAAATCTGGAAGACAGCTACCTGGCCAACCAACTGGAAGAGATCCATATTCTCGAGATAGGTAATCCATCCAAATGCAGAAATTATGAAACAATATCATTAATATCACATGCAAGCAAAATTTGCTGAAGATCATTCAAAAATGGCTGCAGCAATATATAGACAAGGAACTGCCAGAAATTAAGGCTGGATTCAGAAGAGGACGTGGAACCAGGGATATCATTGCTGATGTCTCAGGGTTTCTCCAGACTGTACCAGGCCAGCAAGTCTGGTCTTTCTTTTTGAGTTAGAATTTTGTTCTACATTTTTCCCCAGCTCTGGGACTCTCTATTGTGATTCCTGTCACAGCGGTCAGTGATGGTAGCTGGGTACCACCCAGCTGTAAAGACTGAATCTCTTAACAAAAAGTAAGTGCTAATATAATAACTATCTATAACAGCCTCTTTCTACAGACGCCAAATATTTAAGTACCCACCCATTGCCGTCGAGTTGATTCCGACTCATAACAACCCTATAGGACAGAGTAGAACTGCCCCATTGAGTTTCCAAGGAGCACCTGATGGATTTGAACTGCCAACCTTTAGGTTGGCAGTCATAGCACTTAACCACTATGCCACCAAGGCCTGGTAATATTTAAGTATAAAGCAAAAATAAATACATGAATGTATGAATAAAGAAAACAAAATTATTTGAGAATTATTTAAAACAGAACAAAATCAAAACAAAATTCAAACCAGTCTATAGTCTTCTTCTGGGTTAAGTGAACCCTGTCTTTCAGGATATCTACTAATATCCTATTTTATATTTTGAGCTTTTATGTTTTAATGTTGTACCATTAATTTATTACTGGAAGCCAAACCGTACGTATTTGAGGAAGAGATTAAGTCTGGATTGGTTTTGTTGCTTCTTGTCTTCCCTGAAAATGCTCCAAATCAAGATTCTGAAATGCAAATACTGTGAAACCTGCAAAAGCCAGAACCTGTTTAAGTTGGAAACATGTCCAAGAAGGAAAACTCAAATATTTTCCACTAAAATGAGCAACACAAAAGTGATATAAGGCTGTACCCTGCCAAAGGTGGAAAACTTGCAAGACCCAGAAAAACAAGGCAGTCCCATCGAGTTCTGGCTCTCATAGGTTTCTGTATAAATCACGCTGGCAATGCTCCTTTTTCATCCTTTCTTTACTGTTTTTATTCTGCTAATTTTTATTTTGGAAGATTTCTTTTAATCAAGTATTGGTTTGTCTATATGTATTTATTTGTGCTGTGTTAGTAGGTACACAGTGTCTTTCTGTCTGGTGGCTTTATAGGATAAGATAGTGGCCAGCATACAGAGGTTCTCAGGCCATGAGGAAGACTTCAACACGTGTTTTCCAAGCAATAAGAAGATCCAATACATTTTCAACAGGACAGTGACATGATCACATCTCTTTGGGAGAAGATCCTTTCAGGGCTGCAATGGAAGGACTAGACGGTAGTCCATTACATTTGGCTGCTGAATACTCCAGGCAAAAGGCAATGAGGGCCTGAGCCAGGGCAGTCACACAGGGGATAGACAGGAAGTAAGGGGTACAGAGATATGAAGAAAGGAGAATAGACAACGTTTGGTCAGGAAAAAGGAGGAAAGAGTGTTCTCTGCCCATCACATTGTCATCATGCTGCACACACCCAGCTTCCCCATGCACTTGGAAGAGGTCCCAGAACAAAGGTGTTGATACTTTCTCTATTCGCTGGCCTTTTAACTTTGCTCAGAGCTAGTGTCCCTTCATTCCTCAGCTTTACTACATTGGGATGATTTTCCTTGTTTGTCTGTATTTAAATACATGTATTTTTTTCTCTATTGTAGTTTTTTTTATTGTAGTTACATAAATGGGTATATCAATTCTTTCCTGATATAAAATTCTAGTGTAATTGAATATCATCAATGACTATCTTATTTCAATCAACCTTGTTGATATTGATGAGTTATTTAAAATATTGATATTTTATAGTATAAACTCATTCTGTCATACCTATGGATGTGAGGTTATATGGGAAATGCTATAGCTGTGATGTTGAAAATGAAAATAGAAAATATGTTAGAAAAATAATTATCTAGTCTGATAAAGATAACTCTATAGATGAACTGAGGTAACAGTTCACTTTTTACTTTTTGGTTTTATATCTTTAAAAAGTGAATGAGTTTGACTGATGATATTTGTTATTTAAAAGTTTTATGATTTTTAAATTTATTTAAAATTTTATTAACTTGTAAATTTACATACAAGTTTCTTTATCTTGGTGTCTTAGTCATCTAGTGCTGCCATTAACAGAAATAACACAAGTGGATGGCTTTAGCAAAGAGAAATTTACTTTCTTATAGTCTAGTAGGCTAGAAGTGCAAATTCAGGGCTTCAGCTCCAGAGGAAGGCTTTCTCTCTGTTGGCTCTGGAGGAAGGTCCTAGTCATCCATCTTCCCTTGGTCTGGGAGCATCTCAGCACAGGAACCTCAGATCCAAGGGACACACTCTCCTCCTGATGCTGCTTTCTTAGTGGTATGAGGTCCCCAACTCTCTGCTTGCTTCCTTTCCTTTTATCTCTTGAGATATAAAAGGTGATACAGACCACACCCCAGGGAAACTCCCTTTACATTGGATCAGGGAGGTGATCTGAGTAAGGGTGGTGTTACAATCCCACCCTAATCCTTTCAACATAAAATTATAATCACAAAATGGAGGACCACCACACAATACTGGGAATCACAGTCTAACTAAGTTGACACATATTTTTGGGGGGCACAATTCAATCTATTACACTTGGCAAACAGATTACATGCACTTCTTAATTTTGGCAAGTAAAGGACATGAAATAAGAGTGACCGATTAGGTCTAGCCAGCAACTTCACAGTTATTTGAAATGTTGTAGGCCATGGAATTTGTAGTCTCAGCTCAGTAAGTAAAATCATTTGAGATACTAAAATCTACATAATTTATTTAAAAAAAAATTTATATAGGTATTATATAAAAATACCATTAGAAACCACAAAAGAAAACCACAGTCACAGTCTTCCACTTTTTATTTAGATTTTTAAATGTTTTGCATTCCTAAGTACAGCACAATTTGTTTAGCTTTTTCCATGGTTCCAAATATTTAAGTGCTGACGATCCCCAAATCCCTATCTCCAGTCCAAACCCTCATCCTGAGTATAAAAGTCCTGCATTTCCAACTGCCCAGGGGACATCTCTATCTGAGCTCTCCACAGGTACCTTAAACTTTCTGTGTCCAAAACTGATCTCATTATCCCTCCCCTTAAACTGGTGTATTCTTTTCTCCTTCTTTACATGAACTGCTGCATCACATACCTAGTCACCCAACGAGTCCGGCTAGACTCCTACTCTACCCTACTCCCTCCCTCCATATTTAATCAGTTACTAAGGATGGCAATACTATATCCAACATATGTGCTGATTCAACCTTCTTTCTCTCACTCCCATGGTCAGTGTTTTAACTCAGGCCCCATTATTTTTTATCTAGATCACTGCAGTAGTTTTGTGACTACATAGCTTCCTTTTCTAGTTTCCCCTCACTACAAGGCGCCCCCACTACACTACAATGCCATCAGAGTGACTGAAGAAGCAAATCTCCCCTGCATCACGTTTCAGTCGCTCATATCCAGGATTCAGAAAACCCTTCATCATGTGCCATCACTTCCTTTCAAGCCTCACCCCTAAATGTTCTCTTATACTAAAATATTTTCTTTTGCACATGCTGGTTCATCTGCTTGGAAGACCACACATTAATTAATTTGGTCATTTAGGAAAATATTTCTTGTCTGGCAAGTACCAGATATTGTGTAGGCTTTTAAGATGTAAAGAGATAAAACACATGATCTTTAGCTTCAATCAAGATCTCACAGTAAACTTGCCATCATATTTCCCGTTTCAGTTTGGAATATAGTAAGTTTAAGATATCTATGGACACCTCCTAATAAACTCATAACTCTTCCTTTAAAACTTATCTTAAGAGATATCTTGTTTTGGAATCCTCCTCAGCATTCCCATCCTTCTCTTCAGTGCAGCCAGCAACATACTCTCCTGTGCATCCACAGTACCTACGATGTACTTCTGTGGGAGTATCCTTGTACAGTACTGTAACTCTTGGCTTATCTGAGTTTTTCCCAGTAGGTGGTAAGCTTACTGAGATCAAGGACTTTATTGTGCCCCCAGAGTCTAGTACAATGTCTCATTCATAAATTTCATTCAGTAAATGTTCATATTTCTGCCCACCATGCATGTCACATGACTAGTGTTCAAATTTTTATACACTAATTCTTCAACCCAATTACAATTTTGAAGCAAAGACATCTACACCAAAAGTCTCTGTCTTGTTTCACTGCTTTATAATACTCATTTGCTATAAAGTTATGCCTGTATCTTTATTTATAGCAAAATTTGTCTATATTATTTTTACAATATAAACTTGTATTTTTCTAATATGAAAAAAAAAAAAAACAATTAAAGAGGTTTTGGAATAAAGGTACTAAAAATAATATAAAATAAATTTTAAAGTAAGATGACCATTCAAGGATAACCACTGGTAACATTCTGATGTATTTCCTTCTATGATTTTTATATCCAACTCTGTTTTTTAAACAGAATAGTTATTTATAATATATTTTGCTTTTTCCACCTAACGTAACATTATGAATCCTTTAGCATATCATTACAGTCTTTAAAAAAATAAACTTAAGTCTGCCTATTATCTTCATGTGGCTATACCACAATTTATTTCACAATTATCCTCTATTTAGGAAAATGTAAGGATCCCTGGTGGTGCCATGGTTAAGTGCTTGGCTACTAACAGAAAGGTTGGCTGTTTGAATCCACCTAGCAGCCCCACAGGAGAAATACCTGGCTATGTTCTTCCGTACACATTATAGCCTAGGAAACCCTATAGGCAGTTCTACTCCATCATGTAGAGTTGTGATGAGTCAAAAGCGACTTGACAGCACACAACAACAACATATTGTGACCAAATGTATCATGCTACAGTGTTGTGATAACATCCTTGTATATAAAACATTGTACACAGCTCTATTTCTATGGAATAGATTCTTAGAATGGAAACTACTGGGGCAGAGGCATAAACTTTTAAAGGCTCTGGGATACACATAAAACAGCTTTCCAGAAAATTTGTACATATTCACATTTGTTTCTATATTAATTTAAATTTCAGAAGATGCTGTTTATCACTGGTTATTCCTTAAAATTCCTCTTCCCATAGGAAGAGGATTTATATGTATTTTTTCCAGCAGTTTAAGGAAGAGTTATTGATGTGCACAGATGGCACAAGTAATAACAATGCCTTTTAACTACACAGTAACATGGTCACATCTCTAGTCTTATTTAGTTCTCACCTAACCTTAGGAAGTAGGCACTACTATCTCCAGTAAGGCTGGGGAAACTGAGCCTTTGATAAGTTAATATTCAAACAACTCATTTATTAAAGCCCTTTTCAGAAATTTCCATTCAAAACCCTCAAAAAATTGGTTGAAAGAAAGTAGATTGGTAGCAGGTAAAAGAGAAGCTATTCCACTTTTTTTCTTCCTTTCTCTCTAGCTAGTGTACAATTTGAAAGATAGCTTGTGATAAAAGGTGCTAGATCAAGGTGTTTCATCCGAATCAGTACTAAATTTGCCTCAGTAAGAAACTAAACCAATTCAAGTGCACTGCCAACCCACAGAGGTGTAAGGAGCCTACTCACTTTACAGATAGATTCTATTCCTGAGCCACTGGTTCATTCTTTATTCAGAAGACTATCACTACATGGTAATACATCGGTATTATTCATGTTTAATGGATATACTTTTCACACAGTTTAAGGTAGATGAGTGAAGCTAGAGGCAGTCTTTTAGGGGGTCATCCAGCATGGCATACTGATTTTCTTCTGGTTAAAATACGACAGATGCTTACCTTAACTATTAATCCTTTTGAGTCAACCAACCATATCTTTTTGATGGCTTTCTCCTTTGGTAAGCCTTCTTTTTCCATAGCCATAACAATCAGGTGTGCAATCCCTAAGGCAGCCTAAGAAAGAAGTTGTGAAAACAAAATCTTTAAAAGTTGTTTCAAATGATATTTTTACCAAGAGTTACATTTCACTCGATTTTGTCTCCATTAGTAAGGAATTACAAAACGGCTCTGTCTGTTGAGCTAAAGAGCTATACTCATTTTCCTAGGAGGGAAGTTTTTTGTTTCACGTTTGGGTTAAGCCAAACGACAATTATTTTCCCTCCTTATTACAAAAGAAACTCTCTTATGTGGCTTACTATTCAGTCACAGATAAACCACTGATATTCTTGATTGTCAGTATCTTTAATTGTGTTAATACAATCAAGATTTGATCCAACAAGAAAGGACTGAATTCAAAATAATGAACCAGTGAACCCTGCTCATGGAATTGTAATGTTTATTGTTAGGCTCAAACTCCTCTAATTGAATTTCAAGAATGAGGCCTGGGCATTTGGATGGGAACTTGACCAATTAGACAACAGACTAAAACTGACATAAAATCTCTTTTCTCAAGCAATTATTTACTTTCTTTCTTACTTTGGACAATGAAAGTACTGTAAAATTTCTGGCAAGATAAAAAGAATCAACTTGTTTTGTCTCTGATAAATTTTGTGATAATCTGTGAAATTTTTAAAACCTTTTCAGGGACAAACAAGTGCCAATTTTAAATCATCTAACCATGAATACCTCTGTCCTGCTGAGTGTCAAGAATTGGCCTGTGCCATTCATTAAATCCTTAGAAATTTTAAGAAGAGATTTATAAAAATTAAATACAGCATGTAATAACAATGAGTTGTTATTGATCTTTGATTTTTCCCTTATTTCAATACGAAAATGTTTTTGTGATTTACATTTTTATACTTTGGCATTAAAGTTCTAACTCTGCGTATTTTGTTTCACTTTAAGAACATGCAAAAGTCTAAACCACCATACATAATTCTATACAGATTTTGGCAGGTTTCCCAAAAGACACTCAAACTCAGGTAACGTTTTTATTTCTATTTTAGGGTGAGTTATTATTACCGTAGTTTTTTTCTTCTTTTAAAATGATAAAATTATGGAAAATGATGACAAAACACTGCATAATTGAATCTTGATGCTTCCTTCCAACAATTTAAGATGTTTCGGTTCTTTTGCATGTAAACAGTTATAATGTACTATGAGTCTATAATTCAAAATATTTTTTCTTAAAAATATGTATATAATTATATAAGCACACATCGAATTGTGAATTAAAGAAGAAATGCTTTGCATGTGACACTGGAGGATGCTAAAGGTCAGCATCAGATAAAATAGTTTAAATACTTAAAGGTCTTCATATATTGGAAACTTTTTCCTCATGCATAAAAACCCACTGCCGTTGAGTCGATTCCGACTCATAGCAACCCTATAGGACAGAGTAGAACTGCCCCGTAGAGTTTCCAAGGAGTGCCTGGCGGACTTGAACTGCTGACCTCTTGGTTAGCAGCCGTAGCACTTAACCACTACGCCACCAGGGTTTCCTCATGCGTAGCACCTTAAATATGAGTAACAAAAGCCTATGGCAACATTTGATAATCTTACCAACTAAAAACTTGCAAAATATATCTCTATACTAAATAAAGTCCCTTATGAAAAAAATTAACATGTCTCAATACCTGATTTAGGAATCTTTCAACAAAGCCTATAGTCCTAATACAATAAAAATTTAAAAGAATACCTTAAACCTCAAATTAATGAGTAATTAAAACTATATGTTTGTTAGTTTTAGAGAACATAAGCATTATATAAGGCAGGTACCTCTCCAGCTCCCTGGAACAGTATTGTTTGATCAGACAGTTTGTTCTTGGTTATTCGAAGAGCTGCAAGAAGACCTGCAACTGCAACAGATGCTGTTCCTAAAACAAGTAATAAATACCTTTGAGTGATCCTCAAAAAGTCCCTGCCAAATCCTAAGCCTCAATTATTTGTTCACATCTTGAAATCATCAAGCAACAAGTTAATTGGTGCGGAAAGGGAGCTTGCAGTTATATGACCCCATGCTTGCATACGAGGTGAAATTCTCAGGCTACTGACATCAATATTTTAAGATAGCAGCTTAATTTTATTCTTGAAAGCTTCCCAAAAAGAATATTCTGTGACTTTTTTTGGTTTTGCAATGAATAAGAGCCTGGGGTTTGGATTCTTATTTGGATTCCATTTTGACTTGCTTACTAGCTGAATAAATTGAGAGAATTTTTTTTCTTGTTAAAATATATTACCCACAGTTTTGAATGTACTATTAAGAGTTAGTTATAATTTGCTTATCTCAGAGGTGGAAACTATTACATACAGACCGTCCTTTAGCAGAGGCACTAAAATGCTTTTGTTCACTCAGCAAATATTTATTGAATAACTACTTGTGCCAGGACATCACTCTAAGTGCTACCAAACTGGCAGTAAACAAAACAGATCAAGTTCTTGCTTTCACGGAATTTTGTTAGGGAAAAATCCCTAAAGAGTCCAAGGGAAAGAGAGCAGAAACAGAAAATAATTCGGATTGCATCTTATAGCTTTATCAGCGGTAAAGCAAGATTAGTAAAATTTCTGCTTTACACTAATGGCTACTTTCTGGTAAAGGATGGAGTTCAAACCTATAACAGGATTTGACATGTAAACACTCTTCTAAGATTGTGAATCTGGCTTAGATCCTTAAAGCTCCTGCAAAGTAGGCTCTAATCCCTTCAAAGGAAAAACAAGAAAGCACGCACATGCCTAAGACTGTCCTGCTGCTGCCTTGCTCCACGTGACTTTCAAAGGACACAGTTCATTACAATATATTCATCTTGGATCCAAAATGGCCCCTTTGGCACTAGTATACAAAGCAGCACTCAAACAATTGTGGCTACAACTATCCCTTTCTACTACATGGTCCCTTGACCTTGTTTTCTTTTTTTTTTCCCCTTCCTCTACTCTTCTTTTTACCATGTTTTAATTAAGGAGCCCTGGTGGCATAATGGTTAAGCACCTGGCTGTTAACAGAAAGATTGGCGGTTTGAACCCACCAGCCATTCCATGGCAGAAAGACTTGGCAATCTGCTCCTGTAAAGATTATAGCCTAGCACCCTATGGGGCAGTTCTACTTTGTTCTATAGGTCACTACAAGTGGGAATCAGCTCAGCGGCATACAACAAGAACAGCTGTGCACATTAGCACAGATGGCAATGTGCTTGTTCCACTGACTTTAAAGTGGCTCCTGGTATTTTAGTTATGTTAATTTTAGGGTCTTCCAGGTGAAACACTTTAAAGTAGCATACATGTTGACATGCATAAATATTAAAATCATAAATTTGTTCATGCATTCAATAAACATTTACTGAGCAATAACAATGTTCTAGATACTGTAAGTACAACAGTAAATAGGCTACAGTTCGTTACTCAAGGAGTTCACAGTCTAGTCTGAGAGACAAATAATTAAACAGGTAATGACAAGAGGTACCACATTTAACCTATGATGGAGGAATTTAAACATTTTTTTATTTACCATCTGGAGTCCCTGGGAGGTTCAAACAATCAAGTGCTTGACAACTAATCAGAAAGTTGGCAATTTGAACCCACCCACAGGGGCCTCATAAGACAGGCGTGGCAATCTGCTTCTAAAAAGTCACAGCCTTGAAAACCCTGTGAAGCACTGGTGGCACAACAGTTAAGCATATGGTTGCTAACCGAAAGGTTGGCATTCAAACCCACCCAGGGGCTTTGTGGGAGAAAGACTTGGGGATCTGCTCCCATAAAGATGATAGCCTAGAAAACCCTATGGGGCAGTTCTACTCTGTCACATGGGGTCACTATGAGTCAGAATTGACATGACAACAACACCACTATATGCAAACTACTATACTAAATGCTTTACACAGGTGATCCCACAACAGCCCTAAGAGATAAATAAAGGTATTGTCATATTTCCCACCTTACAACTGAGGAAAATGAGGCTCAGAGAAGTTAAGAAATTTCTCGTTGTCACAGAACACCTAAGCTGCCAAGTCAGATTTTGAACTGATGCATCCTAAGTCTAGACTCTTCATTCAACTATTATCATAAACTACCTTCTAATTATCCTTTATTGAAACTCATTTGAATTATGTCACAAATATCTACTCGTATGACTGACAGATGCAAATAGTTTTTTTTTTTTTAAGTGCTAAGGAAGGGGTTATATTTGCTACTCTGTGTTTTTATAGCTTTAGCCCCTAGAATAATGCACATGCAAAAAGGACCCACAAGATAATGGCATTGGTGGTAATGACATTTTTTTGATAATACATTTTGAATTTAATGTTTTAATTTGAAAAATTAATGGTTAATAGCAAGTAAAATCAGCTTTTACATTTTTTAATTGGCTTTCTCTGTATGATCAGCTTTGGTGGATCTCAAAGGTGCTAGACAAAAATTAACATAAAATTTATCTAGGATAAAAATTGTGTTTTCCTCATCATGCCTTACAGGCACAGAAACTGCACCAGCTCTAACTGTATTACTGTGCCATATAAGCATCCACAGATCACAGAGCGGTTCCCTTGCTTTGAACTTAATTGCACAGCTCAACTTCTTTATAGCTCATGCCTGAAATAAAACCCTGTAGCTCCCAGCAGTGCTTTCCCGCTGTATCTACATTTGGTCAGTTGATTACTCCTCTAAAGTAACCTTCTACCTATTATGTTCCCTAAATCACTCAGCTGGGGAGGAAGCCTAGCTAACCTTTAAAACAACAAAAGAAAACAAAACTAAAGATACATTAGGATAGGTTTGATGAATGACACAGTGATGAACTGTAATGGATGCCAATTAACGAAAACATTCAACATTTCACCAGCAGTATATTTGTTCTTTTCAATCTTTTAGTTTGTTTCTCTCTTGTAAGATTTGGTAGTCATAAATAAGGCCACAAGAAACCATCGTTGCAGAAGGCCCTCTGTTTGTCTCTTACATGTTTCAAAATTAGGGATACAATGTGGATTACAAAAAACGAAATGCTTGCAATTTCGATCTACCACTCCAGTAAGTTCTGAACTGCGGTTAAGTCACCTATTATGCAAAAGCCACTCTTCCATGCATTATTTATCTGAAGAGGCTGTACAAAAATGTGGCTCATCTAGGTAAGTCAGATGTCATGAGACGGTTAGAATATGTGTCTGGCAAATCAAGATAAACTCATTAGAGTTGTTAAACAGATGAACGAGAATTTAAATTAGAAAAAGTGGTATAAATATCTATCTGGTCATTAAGTAAGCAGTTGTTCACAAATAGTATTTCAAGTGATCTCAGGTTCTTTTGAAGTAAACTGGCTAGAGGGTTGGAATTGAAGAACTCTAAGCTCTGGCGCAACAGTTAAGCACCGGGCTGCTAACCATCAAAGGTTGCTGGTTCAAGCCCACCAGTAACTTCCCGGGAGAAAAGACCTGGTGATTTGCTCCTGTAAAGATTACAGTCTAGGAAACCCTATGGGGCAGTTCTCCTCTGTCATACAAAGTCACTAAGAGTTGAAACTGACTGGACAGAACACCACAACAACAGCAAGAAAGCTTCTATCCAACTCTTAGTCTAGGATTTTAAGGGTTTCTATAGAGTCCACCAACATCACAAGCATTTAACCTAACCAGTCAGAGTCCAAGCTGAAGTATCATCAGTGTTATGGAGTAAATTATGTTCCCCTAAAATTATGTGTTATAAATCCTCATCCTTATACCTGTGGGTGTAATGTGGGAATAGGGGTTCTTTGTTATGTTAATGAAACCGTGTCAGTGTAGGGCATGTTTTAAGCCAACCACTTTTGAGGTATAAAAGAGGTCAGGCACAGGAGAAACCCAGATGGAGGGAGACGGATGCTCCGCCACATGAAGATCACCAAGGAACCAAGGAGCAGAAGCTGCAAAAGGACAAGGACCTTCTCCCAGAGCTGACACAGGGGAAAAGTCTTCCCTTTGAGCTGGTGCCCTGAATTCAGATTTCTAGAGTCCTAAACTGTGAGAAAATAAATTTCTGTTCACTAAAGCCACACGCTTGTGGTATTTCTGTTATAGCGGCCCTGGATAACTAAGACAATCAGCAATCACTGAGTTTGTATTAGCATTTTGATTTTAAACAGAACTGGGCATGTAAGGTCAGAAAGACAATATATTCCAAAAGAAACTAACTATAAAGTGATGATTTATTTTTACATGGTTATCCTAGATTATTCTGTATTAAAACTCAAAATGCTTTAGGTTTAAAGAGATTGCTCCAAATAAAGCAAAACAAAAACAGGTCTAGCCACACTGGATATCATAGCCTTATATTTAAACCTGTATCTCATAATATTTCCTGAGGCCGTATAAGACACCTAAACTTCTCTTCGCAGAATTAACAAAAAATCCAAAGGATATCTGTAGCACTACCAGAAAGTTAACTTGAACATGATTCTTCCACATGGCCTGGTACTACCTTGATTTAAATTTCATTGCAGTGAAGGGAGTAAATGTGAAAAATTAACTGATATTTCATAAAAATGTAAGTTTTTCACAATAAATTATTTTATAATAGCTTTTGTTTAAGTGTTAAAACTAAAATTTTTAGTAAATCAGACAGAAGTAAGGCTGAAATTCATAATCTGTACTAACACTTTTAAACAGCATTTAATATTTAACACTGTTAGCAAGATACTAAAGAGATAGAATCTTCTTAAAATTTTAGAAACCTTGTTTACATTTGTATATAATATGACTTCAATATAAACAGAAGCCACAGTCATTTGGGGTATCTAATATTAGTCTGATCTTTTATTCAAGAATGACTTCTAGTAATGCAACAATTTATTAAATCTAATTGGAATTATCATGTATACATAGTAAGGGAGACTGCAATGAAACAATTACAATCCTCTGTGCTGTTAAATAAATAGACCATGTAAAGTGCATGAACCAGAAGTATTAGAGGATAGGTGAATTTGTCTAGGCAGGAGCCAAGACATCTAGAGTAGGTACCACCTGAGCACAGTATTGAAGGTTTACTGTGAGAGGGCCAGGAACAGAGACAGATAGGAGGACACAGTAGGCGGGACAAGCATGTGCAATATGGAGACAGGGATGACTTCTTGTTAAAAATAGGGGACTGAATACACACATTTAGCTTTCCTTCCTCTCAACAAACTCTACTAAACCAATAGAAAAGGGATTTAAAAAAAAGATATAAATTCACATGATCAGAGAAACCAGCAGAAGAGATTAACAAC
Source organism: Elephas maximus indicus (assembly GCF_024166365.1). Taxonomy (NCBI): domain Eukaryota; kingdom Metazoa; phylum Chordata; class Mammalia; order Proboscidea; family Elephantidae; genus Elephas; species Elephas maximus. The sequence goes on from NC_064819.1 coordinate 146,953,271, forward strand.
ACAAATTTAGAAGCTGGAAGGCAGATGGGCAAATGGTAACTGTCTTAGCAGACTTGAGAAGGCTGGATTCTTGGCTAGCAGTGAGAGAAGCTAAGAAGCAATTAGACCCAAACAGCAAAACTCTCAAATGGCTCAGATACAGGAAGCACCAAGGGCCTCTGGAAATGAGGATGAAGGAGCAGATAAAAACAGGGAACAACAAATAACCCATTTCCATAGAGTTGATTCCAACTCTTATCAACCCTACGTGAGAGTAGAACTGCCCCATAGGGTTTCCAAAGCTATAGTATTTTCAGAAGCAGAATGCCACGTCTTTCTCCTGCAGAATGGCTTGTGGGTTCAAACCACCAATTTTTCAGTTTCAGCCGAGCACTTAACATGCTGTGCAACCAGGGCTCCTTATAAAAACAGGAGGTCTCCTCTGTTAAGAAGTAGTTGCAATCCAGGTGTGCTTCTCTCCCCTTGTAGCAGATAGCTGACCCTCACCCACTCTGGACGTTTAGAAGAAAACAAGTTTGTTTTTGGAGAGGATTTCTGGGCTGTAGGACATCACAGATCACTGGCGGCAAGGGTGTCAAAAAGAAAGCAAGATTAAGTGAAAGCTGACATGATATGGAGACTCCACAGGAAATACTGGTAGAAAGTTAATGAATGATTTTAGAAAAATCATTTCTGTGGAATCTGACTAGTGTAAGAGAAAAGATCCAAAGAGACTGATATGAAGAATTCCTTAAGAAAATGTCCCAAACAGGTTACTTTTGTAAGGGTAAATATTGAAAAGAAAAAAAAAATGTATATAAATTTTCCTTGATGCAAAAAGGAAAGAGACTGCCCCCTTCCCTATTTCTTAGGGCATTAACTTTAGAAAATTGTTTAAAAATATATATATATATATATATACACATATTTTTGCCTCTTGAGAAATTGTCTTGAAACGCTAAATAAACTTTTGCCAGATTTACAACCAATAATGTTTCCTCAAGGTCTTGATAGCCACCTCTTCAAAATGTAATCAGTATGGAAGATGATTCTCTCAGTTTCTCGGGGCGGCGGGGGAGGGGTAAGAGTCTAACTTCCGTGGGCTCCAATCTGTAAAATGACCTTCTTTCATAAAGATGTGAGAAGTTTATATTTCATTTGGATAAAGGCAATTGACAACCCCTGGTGGAAACCCTGGTGGCGTAGTGGTTAAGTGCTACGGCTGCTAACCAAAGGGTTGGCAGTTCATATCTGCCAGGCGCTTCTTGGAAACTCTATGGGGCAGTTCTACTCTGTCCTGTAGAGTCACTATGAGTCGGAATCGACTCAGTGGCACTGGGTTTGGTTTTTGGTTTTTGTTGGTGACTACAACAATAACCAGGTGAATTTAGGATAAACAATGTGTAACAATGGTGCTGATAAACTCTTATTTGAGGACTAGCTCTCGTTTACCTTCAGACCATGTATGAAACGGGCTGCATCTACTTGGCTATGTAGAGGATGAGATTTCTTTTTGTCTTTGCAATCTCTTTCGCAGATTGCCTGTGATGCATCACATTCTGGTTTAATGCTTATTCAATAATAAAACTGTTTTTGTTCTCTTTTCCTTTGAGGAGAGGTTTTCTGAGTTGGGAGGGGGTTGATTTTTAATTATATTTCCCCAATGTCCTGGTGGTGTAGTGGTTAAGTGCTACCACTACTAATCAAAGGGTCGGCAGTTCAAATCTACCAGGCACTCCTTGGAAACTCTATGGGGCAGTACTACCCTGTCCTATAGGGTCACTATGAGTTGGAATTGACTTGATGGCAACGGGCTTGGGTTTTTTTTGGCTTATAGTAAAGACCCAGAAATGAGCTCCACTGTGCACTGAGCCTCCAAAATCATAAAAGGAGAGAGAACATACATGAAACTTTAGGGAGAATGGTGTTGCTGAAGCAAACACAACTTACTGGAATGCAAAGTGCTATGAGGCTAGAAAGTGTTGGGGTCAGAACATGCAGAACCTTCTAGTACACACTAAAGAGCTCTGGCCTTTATACTATGAATAACAGATGTTTTTGAAGAATTTTAAATTCAGATAACAGTGTGGGGGACGGATTTGAGAGTGTTGAGGCCAGAGGTGTGTAGACAAATTAGGAGGTTATTATAATAGTTGAGAAGACACTGTCTGAGAGGTAAGAGAACAAAGAGATAGCTAAGAGATAAAATCAGGAGGTTTTTGTGATGAAATCCATGGAATGGGTAAGGAAAAAGTTCAGAAGAAAAAAAATAGGAGTTTGATTCTGTGTTTGTGCTTCCTCTCTATGTATTATTCAGGCGGTAATATCAAGAGGGTAGTTAGACACACAGATTTGGAACTCAGCATAGATATCTGGGCTGGAGGTAAAGATTGAGAATTTGAAAATGTGTAGCTGTATTCAGGTCAGATGGATTGATAACATTATTCAGAGTGAGTGGCCAAAGGCATGAACCTTTAAGGAGCAGAGCTAGAAGAATGTGATACTGGGCAAATGATTGAGAAGGGTAAATGATTGAGAAGAAATGATCAAAGGGGTAGGAGAAGGCAAAACAGCATAGAAAAAAAAAAGGATGGAAGTAGTGACAAACATAGAAGAAAGGTCAAGTCAAAGAGGAAATGAAAAATGGCTATTGAATCTGGTAATTACATTACCAAGGACCTTTCAGAGAGCTAGGAAACCCTGGTGGAGTAGTGGTTAAGAGCTACAGCTGCTAACCAAAAGACTGGTGGTTCGAATCCACCAGGCACTCCTTGGAAACCCTATTAGACAGTTCTACTCTGTCCTATAGGGTTGCTATGAGTCAGAATTGACTCGACAGCAGTGGGTTTGGCTCTTTGGTTTTTCAGAGAGCTATTTCAGTGCCATACATGCTAGTTGGAGGGCAGTGTGCTGAAAAGGAAATAAGAGATGATGAACAGAGTGAAGCAGGTGCAGAGTACTCCTTAAAGCATCTAGATAAGAAAGAGATGGAAACTGACATGGGAGTGGCAGGAATGTAGGGTGTAGGCAAATAATTTATTCTTGGTTTGAAGGAAAGAATGACAAGAGTTGCAGGAGGAGAGAATACAGGGTTGAGGCCTTCATTTTCACAATGAAAGCAATTAAAGCATGGTTATAGGCGAAGGGGGAAAAAGGCAGTAGAGATTGAAGATACAGGAAAAAATCTATTTGATGAATTTTCCCAAAATGGTTGGGTTTCATTACCAGTAAAACAAAGTAAAAAATGAAAAAAATTCCACTAGATTAAATTATTTTGCACTAAAAATATTTGACAAAATATTCCTACATTCTGACTCGTGCTTTTTCCAGTAAATATGTAATGAGATAATTTTTAATATAACAAAATATTCTAAAAATTTTCTTGTACTTTAGCATAAAAAGATCTAGAATGCACAGGAAGGCAATTACAGAATCTACCGTATGTGTTTTGGAATATTAATTTTGAATGTTAAACCAAGTGAGTATTAACTCAGAAAAAAATCTATGAAAAGGAGAAAAGAGTAATATAGTCAGAATGCTATTTTTTTTCTCTGTATAACTTATTTTGTCCGCTATAATTAGTTATATATAACAGTTTGTCAACCAAAAAAACCAAACCAAACCCAGTACCGTCGAGTCAATTCTGACTCATAGAACAAACAAACCACTGCACTTGAGTCAATTCTGATGCATAGCGACCCTTTAGGACAGAGTAAAACTGCCCCATAGGGTTTCCAAGGAGCAGCTGGTGGATTTGAACTGCTGACCTTTTGTCTTAACCGCAGCACCACCAGGGCTCCCTGTCAAGCAAGTGGTGTCAAATAAATGGTAACATAATGAAGAATGCAATGCCATTTGCATGACATTATAGCAAATCCCAAATTACAACATAAATTAATATCAACACCACTGTGAAAAGAATGCTGATGGAAGTAAAAAGCTTTTGATATTAAATTGTTCAGCTAATGAAAGATTATACTTTAGGTATTTTTGATCTTATGGCTCAATAACTTAGTACGCCATATCTGATCTTTTTCAACTTAAAAAGCTGATTTATACATATATGCTCATTGTGGCAAGTGCATTAAACAATTAAAATCCAGAAAAACAAAAGATTTTAAGAAAATCACTAATAATCCCATTGTCTAGGGATAATCATTCTCAACATTCTACCAGATTTTTTCTATAATCAAGAAAATTTTAATTTACAAAAAATATTTCATGCTATACTTACTATTTTGATATGCTTTTATCACTTAAAAAACCTTAGGACTATCTTGCCATGTTAATAATATAAGATAAAATAATATTTTATATAGTTATATATTCCACACTATGAATCTATGATAATTTATTTAACCAAACCCCAATTTTTAGATATTTAGAAAGCTTCTGATTTTAAAACAACATTGCAATAAGTATTCCAGTACATTTGTTTTATATAAATTTATTTCCTTAGGATAAATTCCTAAAATAGAATTATTAGGTTGAAGATCTGAATGTCTTTAAGGTTTTTAATATGTATTGCTGCTTCAAAAGTTGTACCAATCCATCATCAGTGCATGAGAATACTCTGTTTTGTGAAGCATCATTACTGTTGGAATTATAAATAATAAATTTTGTTATAAAAAATTTTGCCAGCTTGAGAGGGAAAATAAATTTCTCATTTGTGGATTAGTAAGTTTTTAAAAAATTTTTTCAAACCTGCCCAGGACTGGCGATCTGCTTCCAAAAGGTCATAGCCTTGAAAACCCTATAAAGCAGTTTCACTCTGTACACATGTGGTCACCATGAGTCAAAATTAACTCGATGGCAGCTGACAAAAACAGCAACAATTAAACTTTAAAAAAACATGTTTACTGGTCAATGACATTTCTTCTTTTGTGAAATATCTGTTCTATCATTTCTCATTTTGATCTTTTCAATTGTCAAAGCATTCAATAGAAGATTCCATACAGCCGTTGTCACCAAATTGATTCGGACTCATAGTGACCCTATAAGACTGGGTAGAACCGCCCTATAGTGTTTCCAAGGCTATAGTCTTTACAGGAGCAGATTGCCACACCTTTCTTTCCCCAAAAAACAAACCCATTGCCATCGAGTCAAGTCCGACTCATAGCGACCCTATAGGACTGAGTAGAATTGCCCCGTAGAGTTTCCAAGGAGCCCCTGGTGGATTCGAACTGCAACCCTTTGGTTAGCAGCCGTAGCACTTAACCACTAAGGCCACCAGGGTTTCCTCATCTTTCTCCCAAGTACAAAATTAGGCTGTATTTATCTTATTAAATAAAAATCTAACAGATCAAGCTACTTTATTATAGCTAAAATTTCAAGGTGCAATATTAGGATTGTCTTTACAGAACAGCCATTCAGAGAGGCTATGATGAGAAAAAAAATCTCTTCGGTAGTTGATTTTAAAAGACCAGAGGTTGAGACCTTATTCTTTTGATTTGAATTTGTGGAATTCTGGTGAGTTTGAGATTACGTAATTAAATGTCCAATTTGTTAATAGTAACTATTTTACTCTATTTAATTTGTGCATTTTTTCCAGTTAAAAATAATTTATAAGAATACATTAAAGTCTAAAGTAAATTTTAAACTAATACCTATATCATTTAAGATTACTTCAGATCACTAATCTTCCAGAATTTTAAGTATATTTTTCTTTAATCAAATGCTTTTCATAAAATATCTTTAAATAACACATCTGCTTAAAAAATGAGTCACTAAGGACACAATTTTGGCATAGAGAAACACATGAAATGGTTTGGTCATTTCTAGTGAGAACCCTAATAACTTATCAAAGGTCTCTGGTCAGAGATTAGACATGTTTTCTCAAACCTATCTTTTTGTTGGCTAAGGCAGCGATAACTCTAAAAACCCTACATGGAAACAACACAGAATGTATGTATGCAGATAATATTTTAGGACATTTTAGTTGCGGTGAAAACTTAATGCCTAAAGTAGTAAGCTGCTGGGGTGAATAGTCTTCTATTATTCTTAGGACCTCCCCACATACAGTGCTCCTGACCTTGGCCTGGCAACCTGTCTCAGATTTTCTGTGCTCTGGACTTCAGTTCTGATGCACTCCAGGCCCTGCTCTCTGAATCCCTGGCTTTGGCTGACAGAAGGTCTGACACTGATTTCTAATTGCTCATTTTGTTTGATGATCTGGATTTTGCATTCTTTTTCTTAAACTGAACTCTGATTCTTATTCTACCATAATCATTCAAAGTTATGTAACACTGGTCTTTAACTTCTGTATGGACATTTCAAGGAGCCCCACAAAATAAAAGGAAAATAAATATTAAAGAAAGGACAGTATAGGTTTATTCAATAATTTGCTGGTGGCTATTTTGGAGACTACTGTAAAATGAATTGATAACTGAGTTAGAGATGTTGGTCTACAAAGCCTATGTTTGTAGCATAAAAGGGACTCTCACGCATGGTATGTTCAGGCTAAGATTACACCACATTAAAATTACGCTGTCATCCTAGCATTTATAATTCTTAGACCTGGAAATTTTAGATTATTTCCCTTCTGAAAACCTACAAATATTTACTTCTCATGAATACCTCATTCAAAATGAAATTTAATACAAAAATGAAGAAATCAAAGTTTAAACAATTTAAGCATCTTTGCCATGAAAATGGGCATTAAAGTAGCAACGTAGTTAAAACCAAAGGATTTGGGGAAAAGAAAGATATAAGCAATTAGTGTGTCTCAAAAGGTATAAAGAGGCTCATAATTTTTAAACCCATTATATTTACATAGCTATGTCATACTAAAGATCTTAAGCATGGTAAACTTTAAAAATTATATTTATGAAGTATATTTCTGTTGATAAAACATTATCTTATTTTGTCTTCAACATAACCTCTATGAGAGAAACATTATCATGTCCATTTTACATTTGAACTTTTCTTTGACCACCTCATTTCCAGTAACATTCACTTTTATTCCACTCTGGGTACCTTCCTCCTAAATTTCATCATGGTGCTTGCTATCACTCAGAACTAATCCATCTTGGATGTTCATTAGAACATCTCACTCATGATCTATAATCATCCATCTTTCCAGTTCTTATACTCAATTCTCCTCATTATAACCTTATTTCTACCTCATGGGAGCACGTAGGCGCTTTACCCTATCTATTAGCCCCTTGTGTCTTCACTTCCTTCCCTGTTCTCTTAGATATTATGGCTGATTGAAAGAAGGTTGAAGAGAGAAGTATATACACTTGTACGTTTAAACAATGAATAATATGTTTTCATACATTCCATTCTTTATTAGCCATAATTACTGGGGATTTTACCAGATTTTTGAGAGTTCTTTCTTTATACATAGATAATACGGTACATTTATATTATTAATATGGTACATCTACAGTCACATAATACTTTTCTCAAATTTATGAAATAAAATGAGAAATAATGTATGAAGGCATCAAGTGTAATTCCTGGCATATAATAGATACTTAAAAAAACAAAAACAAACTCATTGCTGTGGAGTCATTTCCGACTCACAGAGACTTTATAGGACAGAGTAGAACTGCCCTATAGGGTTTTCAAGGAGCGGCTGATACATTCAAACTGCCAACCCTTTTGGTTAGCAGCCAAGCTCTTAACCACTGTGCCATCAGGGCTCCATAATAGATACTTAGTAAATATTTATTAAATCTGAATCATAAAATTATGAACAAATTCAGGACATGTTGCTCTTGACCCATATGCAGTAAAATTTTATTACCTTGAATATCATCATTGAAAGTACAATACTGATTGCGGTACTTGTTCAGGAGACGAAATGCATTCATATTGGCAAAATCTTCAAACTGAATAAGGCAATTCATGCCATATCTATGGGACAAAAAAAAAATTCACATTAAAAGAGGTTAATGGAATAACATTTTAAAATAAACTTTTAAAATTAGGCTATAGATAATGCAAAATTATTTTCTATTAAAGGTCCTATGTTGTTGCTTAGAATGAATATGTAATATAATGTCTATTCAACCAACATTTACTGCATTCTTATTACAGAAAAGACAATAAGTTATCACTATAATATAATATATGGTTCTTATCCTCAAGCAATTTAAAATTTAGTAGAAACGAATATCATCAAAATAAATGAGAAATAATATGAAGGGGTGTAAACAAGAAATTCTAGGAGTTCAGGGGAACAAATATCACTTCTGGCTGAGGCCACAGAGCAGGTAACAAAGGAATGGAGTTTTGATAGCCAGTTATGATTTCAAAGGTAGAGATGCAGTGTTTTACAGGCTGAGGGAATAGTAGAAGCAAAATAACGGAGGTGAAACGTGAGAAAAAATTGTCTAAAAAAAAAAAAAAAAGGGCAAGAAGCCCCTAGTTGCTCCATGGGGAAATGACCTGGTGATCTGCTTCTATAAAGATTACAGCCTAGAAAACCCTATAGGACAGTTCAACTCTATCATAAGGGGTCACTATAAGTCAAAATCAACTCAATGGCAGCTAACAACAGCAACAACAACAACATATAAAAGTGTAGTGAAAGATGAGGTCAGAATTTTATATTGGCAATTTAAACGTCTAATTTAGGTTTATAGCTTCTATTCTAAAGCAACAGCCAAACACCAAAGGGCTTTAAGCTTTGAAGTATACAGGATGGATTTTTATTTCTGAAATTAACTTATCTGTCTATCCTTTTATGCAAATGACTATCCATCCACCTATCCATCCAAAGAGAAATTAACACTATTGATAACCCAGGGATCTGAAATTTGTCAGAGAAAGCCATATAACTTTGAAGAACCTTGCTACTATAGAGATATGGTCTCCATTCTCAGCTAGACTCTCACTGTCACCCTACCTGTGATTCCTTTCATCCTCGATCAGCTTCTACTTACATGCAATGGCTACTCCTAATCTTCCCCAATTCGTTTAAATCCTGACCTGCTTCCTACTTCCTGGCATAACAAGAGCATAATGCATGATTTTTCTCAATTGCTCATCTCTCTCCCCCATCTCCATATTTAGTTATATTCTTCAGTGGACAAGGTGTTTCTCTTCCTGTTCAAGACACCCTTAGATATAGCCAATGAAAACCCTATGAATCACAAAGGTTTGATCTGCAACGATTCAGGGATATGGTGAAGGACTGTCTAGCATTTCATTCCCTTGTGCACGGAGTCGCCATGAGTCAGAGGCCAACTCAATAGCAGCTAACAACAACAAGTGCTTTACATAAATATTAACTTACTTGTTATTCACAACAACCCTATAAGATAGATAATATTATTATCCTCATAGAGGAAACAGGCACACTATCTTGGTACTGCTCATTAATGATAACATAAGAGTCTACTGGAAACCCTGGTGGTGTAGTGTTTAAGTGCTATGGCTGCTAACCAAGAGGTCGGCAGTTCAAATCTACCTGGTGCTCCTTGGAAACTCTATGGGGCAGTTCTACTCTGTCCTATAGGGGTGTTATGAGTCGGAATCGATTCTATGGCAGTGGGTTTGGGAAGAGTCTACTAACCTGCCTATAAAAAGCCCTGTAGCACAGTGGTTAAAGTGCTTGGTTGCTTACCAAAAGGTCAGTGGTTTGAACCCACCAGTCACTCCACGAGAAAGATGTGACAGTCTGCTTCTGTAAAGATACATAGTCTTGGAAGCCCAATGGGGCAGTTCGACTCCGTCCTATAGGGTTGCTATGAGTCAGAATTCACTCCACGGCACACAACAACAATAATTTTTGTTTGTTTGTTTGTGTCATGGATTGAATTGTGTCCCCCCAAAATATGTGTATCAGTCTGACTAGGTCATGATTCCTGGTATTGTATGATTGTCTAACATTTTGTCATCTGATATGATTTCCCTGTGTGTTGTAAATCCTATCACTATGATGTTAATGAGATAGATTAGTGGCAGTTATTTTGATGAGATCTACAAGATTAAACCCAGTGCCGTCGAGTCGATTCTGACTCATAGTGACCCTATAGGACAGAGTAGAACTGCCACATAGAGTTTCCAAGGAGCGCCTGGTGGATTTGAACTGCTCACCCTTTGGTTAGCAGCCCTGGCACTTACACCACTACAAATATTAGTGTCTTAAGTCAATCTCTTTTGAGATACAAAAGAGAGAAGCAAACAGAGAGACATAGGGACCTCATACCACCAAGAAAGCAGTGCTGGGAGCAGAGTGTGTCCTTTGGACCTGAGGTTCCTATGCTGAGATGCTCCCAGACCAAAGGAAGATTTCCTCCAGAGCTGACAGAAAGGAAAAGACTTCCCCTAGAGCTGGCCCCTGAATTCAGACTTCTAGCTTACTGGGCTGTGAAAGAATAAACTTCTCTTTGTTAAAGCCATCCACTTGTGGTATTTCTGTTATAGCAGCATGAGATGACCAAGACAGTTTGTTGTTTCATCAGAGAAGATATAAAAATAATAAGCAAATGAAAAGATATTCAATACTATTATTCATTAAACAAAAACCAAACCAAACCCACTGCCCTTGAGTCAGTTCTAAAACATAGTGACCCTATAGGATAGAGTAGAACTGCCCCATAGGTTTTCCAAGGCTGTAAATCTTTACAGAAACAAACTGCCACATCTTTCTCCCACAGAGCAGCTGGTGGGTTCCAACTGCTGACCTTTCGGTTATTCATTAGGGAAATAAAAATTAATGTGAAATATCACTTCACATCCACTCAAATGACTGTACTCAAAAAGGACAGGCAATATCAAGAGCTGGTGAAGATGTGGAGAAACAGAAACTTATAGATTGCTGGTGGGAATGCAAAATGGTACAACCACTTTGAAAAACATTTTGGCAGTTTCTTAAAATGTTAAACATAAACTTAGCAAATGGCTCAGCAATAATGAGTGCCAATAAAATGGCACAAAGGGTTGTCTGCTTCCCCACCCCACCTTTTTTAAACAAAACTATAAGCCAGGCCTTGACAGCACTGACAGTATTTTCAATACAGTACAAGAGTATAATTTAGTAATTGAAAGCATGCATATTTCTAATCCTCAGAAACAATGAAAAGATTAAGACAATGATAAAGAGAATTAAAATGGAATGAAACCTTGCTACTCTTAAAGGTTAATACCTTCCTGATACTCATTAGTAGCCCTGGTGGCAGAGTGGATAAGAGCTCGGCTGCTAACCAAAAGTCAGCAGTTCAAATCCACCAGCTGTTCCTTGGAAACCCTGTAGGGAGTTCTACTCTGAACTATAAAGTTGTTATGAGTCGGAATCAACTCCACGGCAACAGGTTTGGTTTGGTTGGTTTGATATTCATAAGGTACCATTGGGAACTCAGTGAATCTCACTATAACTTCTAAAACCACTTACAATTCCCCTGTTCTTTCTTTATCAGTTCCTTGCTATTTCAAAACAAGAGAGAATTACTTCCATATAATGGCAGAAGGAAAATTAACATAAAGGTCAAAACCCAATTCTGACTCACAGCAACCGTATAGGACACAGAAGAATTACCCCACAAGGTTTCAAAGGAGCAGGAATTCAAACTGCTGACCTTCTGGTTAGCAGCCAAGCTCTTAACCACTGTGCCCCAGGGCTCCAACATAAAGGTCAAGAGATTGATTTCTAAACCATTTATTGGTATTGGTTTTATTTTGATTTATAGCTGCTTTCCCTAAATATACTATCAAATATATTATTTAAACAGACTGGTAAACTTTTTGGGAATTATGTAAATTGAAAGTGCCGACAGCAATATTGGAGCCCTGGTGGTGTAGTGGTTAAGAGCTTGGCTGCTAACCAAAAGGTCGACAGTTCAAATCCACCAGCCTCTCCTTGGAAATCCTTTAGGGCAGTTCTACTCTGTCCTCTAGGTCGCTATGAGTTGGAATCAACTCAATGGCAAAAGGTTTATTTTTTTATGAAAATATTACATTCCAACTGTCAGGAAAAGGAAGAAAGGGGCAAAAAGAAGTGAAACTTTACAAGTAAAAAGAGGGGGTTTGGTCAATTCTCATAAGGAACAAAATTTTTCTGTTCTTTTTTTTTTTTTTTTAAGGATGGTATTTTCCACCTTCCAAGGAAAGCCTTCAGCTAGCTTTATTAAAAACTGCAAAAATGTTATTAAGAACTGGTAAAAGCATTTCCATACATATAAATTAATTTTTTACAACCTTGGCAGAGAAGGAAACTTTGTGGTAGCAACTAAGTACCCCAACCACAAATGTCAGTCGATAATCATCTGGTGCTGGCAATGGCTCCTTTCCCACTTCTCAGGGCCTAAGCAGTCCTTTAGAAGGTAAAAGCTGTCCCTGCCTTTAGACAGTGCCCTCATATGGTTTGCTCCTGATGTGTCATGTACTAGTGGTCTAGCAGCAGTAGATGATCTGTCATTATGTTCAGAAGCAGCAGAACCTGTGGTTTCAGTAAGTGAGGAAGAATCAGTGCCTTCTCAGTTCTATTCTTGGATCTATTACTTACTTGGTTCTGTGGCTTTAGGCTTGTTATAATTTCTCTGAGGTTAAAATGAAATTCCCACAATATGGTTTGCCTTCAGTGTTTAGGACATAATGTGGTCAGGCTATAAATTCATGATGTTTTCTAAGTGAAACCTGGGAACAGACATAGGTAGTAAAATGGTGAACAGGATACCTTATCATTTGCAAAAGTTTATCATAGAGTTATCCCTTGAAGAATACTGCATATCAGTTTTTATTTTATGACTTTTCTCTGCACAGCATTTAACTCTGATTTGACTCTCAAGAAAGGCATTCTGAATTCATTTTGAGATACAAGCATCTTGCATCATATAATAAGAGAAAGCCACATACAGGATATTTTCTTCTAGTTTGAACCAACCTTGTCACTCTGAAATTATAAGTAATGGAACATGCAGAAGTTAGCCAGCTCAATTCTACATAACTATGAAAAGAACCTACTATTTTATGATCAAAATATCACATAAAATGGTGGGTGTAAATGGTTTTTAGAAGTTAACACAAATACCATCCATATAAGTAACATATAAAAACTGCAGAGAATTTACACTTCTGGTATGGTAAAATTAGACAAAATCCTTATTACAGTGACTAATCTCTATATCTAGCAGTTAGTAAGTGCCAGGCACTATGCCGCACACTTTACACAGATTATCTCATCTAATTCTCTAAGCAACCCAATGAGAAAGGTACTGTTATTATCTTTAGAGATGAAGAAACTGAACCTCAGAGAGATTAGCTGTCGTGGCTGAGTTTATACTGTTAACAAGTGGTAAGGTATGGACTAAACCACAGGATCCACGGTTTTAACTGACTTCCACAGAGCACCAACATAGTGACCAAGTAAATAAAGTGAACAGTGTATTTAGAGAATTGCACTGATAAAGTAAGAGAGTTATAATTTTGTCATGATACTAGCAAGACAGAATTTGCATGCCTTCAACATACCATGTACTTTCATTACAGAATGAATATGGAAGATGTTGGTGAAAACACTAGTCTCTGGTCATGAGGGAGAAGGGGCAAGAATTGAAGCTAGAGAGCTAAGCAGGACCAGCAGGTCTTTAATCCGTGTTAAGGGATTTGGACTTGATCCTAAGAAGATGTTAAGCAGGGGTGTGGTATGATCAGTTTGCATTTTTAGGAAACTCTGTGTAAGGAGGGTGAAGAATAGATTGGAAATGCAAGACTATATTCAAGAAGTTCAGTCTGGAAGCTGCTGCAAAACTCCAAGCTAGGTATTGAAAACTGGACTTAGCACAGAAAGAAGTACGTGTATTCAAGAGATATTTGAGAGGAAGAGTTTGACGATATTAGGTGACAAGAAGTAGATAATGAGGACGAAGAAATCAAGGATGAATCCCAAGGGTTCTAACTTGGGCAACGTGGTAGACAATGGGGTTATTAAAAAAGGAAAAATAAAACATCTCAGGAGAAGCAGGTTTGATAAGAAAAATCATGAGTTTAGCTTTGGATATGCTACTTTTTAGCTACCTTAGCGATATACAAGATAGGTAGTTATCCTGAGAAAATAGGATATAATTAGGATATATGAATCTAGTATTTCAGAGTCACAGCAGGTGCAGGTAAAGATAAGGCCCATGATAAAGCGAAAGTGGTGTGGAGTAAAGGCCACTAGCAATGAAGATCTTAAGAACATCGAGGCCAGCATATAAGGTCATTCACATGGAAACTGCTGTTGTTGTTGTGTGCCATTTAGTCAATTTCCACTTGTAGCGACCCTATAGGACAGAGTACAACTGACCCACGGGGTTTCCTAAACTGTAATCTTCATGGGAACAGATCACCAGGTTTTTCTTCTGTAGAGCTGCTGGTGGGTTCAAACCACCAACCTTTTGGTTAGCAGCCAAACACTTAACCATTGCACCACCAGGGCTCCTTACATGAAAATTAAAGGAGGTTGAAAGCAAGAAAAGAAGCAAGGATGAGGGGAGAGAAACTAAGAAACTGGGAGAAGACAGAGATATGATGGAACTAATTAACTTGAGCATTAAAAACGTATGGTGGGAGGTCAGGGCCAAGATGGAGGAATAGTCAGGTGCTTCCTGTCATTCCCGTTATAACACAGATCCAAAAAAACAAGTGAATCAATTATATATGACAACCTAGGAGCCCTGCTCATCAAAGACAAAGCTGAAGAGTTGGCCTGAGCAGCAAGGAGAAAGACAGATAATTTAAAGCTGCAGAGGAGTGCCAGTCGTGAGATTGCTGGTGCTCTGCTGGCTGGGTTGGCCAGCATGCTCAGGCTGAGATGAGCAGTAGTGTTTAGGACACCTCACCCCATCAGGTGAGGCCAGGCCGTGGCGAGTCTATACACGCCTCTGGAGCTAGATGGAAGTGGTGCTGGTCCTGCAAAAATTAAGTTCAAGCATCTAACCCACTGAGCAGGGACAAAATAATAACCCCCCCCCCGAGTTTTACAGCGGAAGAGTGCTTGCTTCCCCTCACCCCACTTTGATCTGCCACCAATTCAGCAGTGTTCAATAACTGCCATGCTCCCTAAGCTGGAATTCAGGGTTATCTGTACCCACACCAGTCTCTCAGCTTTAAAAAAACCCCATGTCCCCTAAGCCAGGAACTCAAGGCAGGTCGGGAGGCTTTGCCCTTTCATCCAGCCACTGACATAAGGGGTCCACAGACTTGCAGGGCCCTTCACCCCTGCCTAGACCTGTGTGGGCCAATTGATCACTGCATGTCCTCATTAGCATAAAACTGGATGACATACACCTGAAGCCCATTTTCAACTGCAGCAAACAAGAGGGAGCTGCAGATTCATGACATCTGACGCTGCCCTGCCCCTTAAGGAGGGACCTCATCTACCCACATCAGGGGTCTGAAGGCTGGAGGTACCACACACTCTATCTAGCCACCCACAAAAGGTCTGAGAATAAATAGTGCCTCCCAGTCCATTCAGCCAACAGCACCAGGTGTTTAAGGACCGGCTGCAAAACCCCCCACTACATGCTCTAGGGGCCAAGGACATGCCTTCCACCCAGTCACCTGGGGGCAGCCATCAGCCCCCTGCTTTGCTCTGTATATAGTCCCCTACTGCAGCCAGACACCTATGCCAGCTCTGAACACCCCTACACAGCCCTGCCCATCTAGGGCTGCAGGTGAGAGTCTCTACTACATGCTCAGTGATCAATGACCTGTACACCTGTGCTGTACCCACACAAGTGAACAGACTCTTCGGCTCACACACCTAGTAGCTGCTCTAACCACCTTGAGACAAGATGTGAGAACTTCAAAGATGCCAATAACCAGAGTAGCTCACATGCCCAGCCTACTTGGGTACATCAAAACAAACAAAAAGTTAGGATACAGTAAAAAAAAAATATAATAAATAAATATAATAACTTATCGATGCCTTGGAGAAA
The DNA here is from genome assembly GCF_024166365.1 of Elephas maximus indicus. NCBI lineage: Eukaryota > Metazoa > Chordata > Mammalia > Proboscidea > Elephantidae > Elephas > Elephas maximus. Next base: position 146,969,119 of record NC_064819.1, read on the forward strand.
ATAGTCAATATCAAATCTCATAAAGAAGCCGGTCAAGATGGTTCCAGCAAGTGATCAAAAAAAAAAATAACCAGGAAACCTTCTGAAGGAAGATAAAATGGAATTACATGACATAGAATTCAAAAGACTAATATAGAGAGCTCTCCAAGAGATCAGGAAGAAGATTAGGCAAAACTCAGACCAAGCCAAGGAACACCCAGACTAAGCAATAAAGGAATTCAGGAAAACAATACAAGAAAAAAATGACAAATTTAATAGGCTGCTAGAAACAACAGGAAGAGAACAATTAGAAATCCAAAAGATTAACAATAAAATTTCAGAGTTAGTCAACTCAACACAAGGTCATAGGAGCAGAATTGAGGCAATGAAAGTCAGAATTAATGAGACTGAAGATAAAGCCTTTGACATCAATTTATTTGAGGAAAAATCAGAAAGAAGAGTTTTTTAAAAAATGAAGAAAGCCTAAGAATTATGTAGGAAACTATCAAGAGGAAAAAACCTAAGAATGATTGTAGTACCAGAACAGGGGAGAAAACAGAAAACACAGAAAGAACTGTTGAAGATTTGCTGGCAGAAAGCTTCCCTGATATCATGAAAGATGGGAAGATATCTATCCAAGAAGCTCAACAAACCCCACACAGGGTAGATTCCAAATGAAAGTCACCAAGACATATATCGCAATCAAACTTGCCAAAACCAAAGACAAAGATACAATCTTGACAGCAGGTAGGGATAAACAAAAAGTCACCTACAAAGGAGAACCAATAAGATGAAACTCTGACTCTTCAGCAGCAACCATGCAGGCAAGAAGGCAATGGGATGACATATATAAAGCCTTGAAGGAAAAAAACTGACAGCCAGGAATTATATATCCAACAAAACTGTCTCTCAAATACAATGGCAAAATTAGGTCATTTCCAGATAAACAGAAGTTAAGGAAATTTGTAAAAATGAAACCAAAATTACAAGAAATATTAAAGAGGCTCTTCTGGTTAGAGAATCAAGAAAAGCAGACAACAATCCAAGACGAGAACACAGGACAGATTAACCAGTTATCAACCCAGATAGGACAGTCACAAAAACAAGTCAAAGCTAAAAGACTGAAAACAGGGACCAGAGACGTCAATATGGAAACGATGACAAATGCCAAAGCAAAAAAGAGGGAATAAACAGTGTAGTCATAGAACTTCCATATGGAGAGGAAGCCAAGGCAATATTGAGAAATAAAAGATTGGTTTAAACTAAGAAAAATAAAGGTAAATTTAGAAAAATAAATGATGCTAATAAACCTATCCAACAAAATTAAAAAAGTAGAAAAAAAAAGACTCAATAAACACAAAAGCAACAATAATGAAAAAGATGAAAAGAAAAAACATAAAGAAAACCGATTCAGCACAGAAAATTAAGCGGAACAATGAAACCGTCAATACCATAAAAAAATACATCAAAATGACAGCAGTAAACTCATCTCTATCAGTACTTACACAGAATGTAAATGGACTGAATGCACCAATAAAGAGATAGAGAGTGGCAGAATGGATTTTAAAAAAAAAAAATGATCCATCTGTATGCTGCTTACGAGAGACACACGCTAGACTTAAAGACACAAACAAAAACTCAAAGAATGGGAAAAATATATCAAGCAAACAACAACCAAAAAAAGAGCAGGAGTGGCAATATTAATCTTTGACAAAATAGACTTTAAAGCAAAATCCACCACAAAGACAAGGAAGGACACTATAAAATGATTAAAGGGTCAATACACCAGGAGGACAAAACCATAATAAATACATATGCACCCAATGATAGGGCTACAAAATACATAAAATAAATTCTAAAAGAAGAAAAATAGACAACTTCATAGTAATAGTAGGAGACTTCAACACACTACTTTTGGTGAAAGACAGAGCATCTAGAAAGAAATTCAATAAAGATGTAGAAGATTTAAATGCCACGATCAATCAACTCGACCTAATAGACATATACAGAACACTCCACCCACCCAACAGCAGCCATGTACACATTCTTTTCCAATGGAAATGATACATTCTCCAGAATAGACCACATTTTAGGCCACAAAGCAAGCTTTAACAGAATCCAAAACATTGAAACATTACAAAGCGTCTTTTCCTGACCCTAATGCAATAAAAGTAGAAATCAATGATAGAAACAACAAGGGGAAAATAAATGAAATACAAGGAAACGGAACAACACCTTGCTCAAAAACTACTGAGTTATAGAAGAAATCGAGGACAGAATAAAGAAATTCATAGAATCAAATGAGAATGAAAACACACCTTACCAGAACCTTTGGAACACAGCAAAAGCAGTGCTTAGAGGCCAATTTGTAGCAATAAAGGCATATGTCCAAAAAGAAGAAAGGGCTAAAATAAAAACATTAACCCTACAACTCAAATATAAAAAAATAAAAATTATTATTATTAGGGAACAGCAAAAGAAGCCCTCAGGTATCAGAAGAAAGGAAATAATAAAGATTACAGCAGAAATAAATGAAATAGAGAATAGAAAACCAATTGAAAGAATCGACAAGACCAAAAGGTGGTTCTTTGAAAAGATCAACAAAATTGACAAACCATTGGCCAAAATGACAAAAGAAAACCTGGAGAGGAAGCAAATAACCAGAACAAGAAATTAGATGTATTACATCAGAACAGATCCAACTGAAATAAGAATCATTAACAGAATACTATGAAACATTGTACTCCAACAAATTTTAATTGGCAAATTTCTAGAAACACACTACCTGCTTAAACTAATACAAACAGAGGTAGAAAAACTAAATAAACCCATAACAAAAGAAGAGATTGAAGAGGTAACAAATTAACTCCCAAGAAATAAAGCCCTGGCCCGAATGGCTTCACTGGAGAATTCTACCAAACTTTCAGAGAAGAGTTAACACCACTACTACTGATGGTATTACAGAGCTTAAAAAACGAAGGAACACTCCCAAACTCATTCTATGAAGCCAGCATAACCTGATACCAAAGCCAGGTAAAGATACCTCACAAAAAAGAAAATTACAGACAAATATCCTTCATGAACATAGATGCAAAAGTTCTCCACAAAATTCTATCCAAGAGAATTCAACAGCATATCAAAAAAAAAAAAAAAAAAAATCATCATGAACAAGCGGAATTCATACCAGGTGCACAGGAATAGTTGAACATTAGTAAATCAATCAGTGTAATCCATCGCATAAATAAAACAAAAGAGAAAAATTACATGATCTTATCAATTGATGCAGAAAAGGCATTTGACAAAGTCCAATATCCATTCCTGATGAAAACTCAGCAAAATAGGAATAGAAGGGAAATTCCTCAACATAATACAGGGCATTTATACAAAGCCAACAGCCAACAACATCCTAAATGGAGAGAGTCTGAAAGCATTCCCCCTGAGAAAGGAAACCAGACAAGATGCCCTTTATCACCACTCTTATTCAACATTCTGCTGAAGGTCCTAGCCAGAGCAATTAGGTGAGAAAAAGAAATAAAGGGCATCCAAACTGGTAAGGAAGAAGTAAAAGAATCCCTATTTGCAGATGATATGATCTTATACACAGAAAACCCCAAAGAATCCACGAGAAAACTACTAGAACTAATAGAAGATTTCAGCAAAGTATCAGGATACAAGATATACAAAAATCAGTTGAGGAGGCAGAGCCAAGATGGCAGAATAGACAGATGCTTCTGGCAAGCCCTCTTACAACAAAAACTCGAAAAAAAGTGAAACGTGTATATTTACGACAAGCTAGGAGCCCTGAACATCAAAGGCAAGCTTAGAAGATGAAATGAGGGGCAGGGGGAGGAAGAGACAGTTCAGAAGCAGAGAGGAATTACTGGACTTGAATCCCGAGGAGCCCTCAGGAACCATTCCCAGGAGCAGGCGTGGCGGGCTGGTACTAGTGTTTGGCCACAGTTTCCTCAGGGAAAAGCAGCCAGTCACACAGCGTACTCACACCTCTGGAACCAGAGAACAACGGTGCTCTCCGCAAAAGCTAAGTACTTGTGTGTATTTTACTGCATCCCCTTACCCCCTGCTCCCCTGCCAGCTTTAGAGGCTGATTTTCCTGGGCCTGAGATAGGCCCTGTTAAGTGCCTAGAGCCATCCTCCCAGCCTTGGAGAAGGAATCAATTTGCAATTGGGGGGAAAGATGATTTGCCAGCTTGACTAATAAGGGTCAAGCTGGCAAATCATCTTTTCCCCCAATTGCAAATTGGGCATAAACAGTGTGTGAACACTCAGCACCTTTCCCCTCTGCACAGACCTGTGTGGGCCTATTTCAGGAGAACAGGCCCTTGGTGGCAGACTACAAATGTTTCTGCTGTGTGGCGGAGAGGTGGCTGTTTGATGTTTGATATTACTTTGCCTATTAAACAGGGTCGTCACCTACCCACATAAGGGGCCTAAAGACTGGTGGCTCTGCTCAGGTCAATCAGCCACCCGCAACAGGGGTTCAAGGATAACTGATACTCCCTAGTCTTTACCACCAAAAACATTGAGTGCCCATGGTCTGTCTGCAGAACCCATCCACCCGTATGCTCTATGGAACAGGGACACGCTTTCCTCAGAGGCAGGTGGGGGATGATTTTCAGCCCCCTGCCTTGTTCAGAGTGTTAACTCCCACTGCAACCAGATACCAGTACCTACACAAATCACCCCTGCCCCTCTAAGACTGTAGGACAGAGCCTGTACCACACACTTGATGATCAACTACCTGGACACCTGAGCTGAATTTATACAAGGAAAGTGATTACACTCCTAGACTGATACACCTGATAACAGTTCCAGCCATCCAGGGACAGGACGTCAGAGCTCCAAAGGCAAAAATAATCAAGCTAGCTCACTCAAGCAACCCATTTGGGCATATCAAAACAAAACAAAGCAACAAACTATGACACAGTAAGCAACCATAAAATAAAATAATATGATAACTTATAAAGGGCTCAGAGACAAGAGTCAACATCAAGTCACATAAAGAAACAGACCATGATCACCTCAACATGCTCTAAAAACAAAGAATCAGGGATCTATAAGATGAAAGTGCTCTCCTGAAATTACCTGAGGCAGAATACAAAGGATTAATATACAGAACCTCTCAAGACATCAGGAAGGAAATGAGGCAATAGGCAGAACAAGCCAAGGAACACACAAACAAAGCAACTGAAGAAATTATAAAGATTATTCAGGAGAATAATGAAAAATTTAATAAACCAAAAAAAAAAACACTGCCGTCGAGTCGATTCCGACTCATAGCAACCCCATAGGACAGAGTAGAACTGTCCCATAGAGTTTCCAAGGAGTACCTGGTGGATTCGAACTGCCAACCTTTTGGCTAACAGCCACAGCACTTAACCACTACGCCACCAGGGTTTCCAAAAAATTTAATAAGCTGGAAAAATCTATAAACCAACAGCAATTAGAAATTCTGAAGATTAAGAATAAAATTACAAAAGTAGACAACTCAGTAGAAAGTCAGAGCAGCATAATTGAGCAACCGGAAGGCAGAATTTCTGAACTTGAAGATAAATCACTTGGCACTAATATATTTGAAGAAATATCAGATAAAAGTTTTAAAAACATGAAGAAACCTTAAGAATCATGTGGGACTGTATCAAGAGAAACAACCTACGAGTGATTGGAGCACCAGAACAGGGAGGGATAACAGAAAATACAGAGAGAATTGTTGAAGACCTATTGCCAGAAAACTTCCCTGATATGAAAGATGAGATGATATCTAACCAAGATGCTCATCGAATTCCACATAAGGTAGATTTTAAAAGAAAGTCACCAAGGCATATTATAATCAAACTTGCCAAAACCAAAGATAAAGAGAAAATTTTACGACCAGCTAGGTATAAACGAAAAGTCACCTACAAAGAAGAGTCAATAAGAATAAGCTCGGACTACAGCAGAAACCATGTAGGCAAGAAGGCAATGGGATGACTTATATAAAAAACTAAAGGAAAAAAATTGCCAGCCAAGAATCATATATCCAGCAAAATTGTCTCTCAAATATGAAGATGAAATTAGGACATTTCCAGATAAACAGGAGCTTAGGGAATCCGTAAAAACCAAACCAACACTACAAGAAATACTAAAGGAAGTTCTTTGGTTAGAAAATTAATAATATCAGGTATCAACCAAAGACTATAACACTGGACATAGCAATCAGAAATCAATCCAGAGAGAGAAATCACAAAAATAAATCAAGATCAAAAAAAAAAAAAAGCTCAAAACAGGGAAACTGCAAAGTTATTATGTAAAAGAAGAAAACATTACAACAATAAAGAGAGACTAAGAAGGGTAGTAATAGATCTTCCATACAGAGAGGAAGACAAGGCGATACAAAGAAATAAAAGTTAGGTTTAAATTTAGAAAAATAGGGGTAAATAATAAGGTAACGACAAAGGAAACAAACTAACCTACATATGAAAATAAAATACAAAAAAAAACAGAGACTCAGCAGAAATAAAATCAACAACAACAAATATGAGGTAAATACAATATATACAGATTATCTACTCAGCACATAAAATTAAGTGGGAAAAAGAAACTGTCAACAACAAACAAAAAAAAAATCAAAATAATAGCACTAAATTCATAACTATCCATAATTACGCTGAATGTAAACGGACTAAATGCACCAGTAAAGAGACAGAGAGTGGCAGAATGGATTAAAACACACGATCCGTCTCTATGCTGCCGACAAGAGACACATCTTTGACTTAGAGACAAAAACAAACCAAAACTCAAAGGACAGAAAAAATGTATCAAGCAAACAACAATCCAAAAAGAGCAGGAGTGGCAATAGTAATTTCTGACAACATAGACTTTACAGGTAAATCCATCATAAAGGATGAAGAGGAACACTACATAATGATTAAAGGGACAATGTGCCAAGAAGATAGTAAATATTTATGTACCCAATGACAGGGCAGCAAGATACATAAAACAAACTCTATCAGCATTGAAAAGTGAGATAGACAGCTCCACAATAATAGTAGGAGACTTCAACACAACACTTTCAGTGAAGGACAGGACATCCAGAAAGAAGCTCAATAAAGACACAGAAGATCTAAATGCCACAATCAACCAACTTGACCTCATAGACATATACGGAACACTCCATCCAACAGCAGCCAAGCCTACTTTCTTTCATAGTGCACATGGAACATTCTCTAGAATAGACCACATATTAGGTCATAAAGCAAACCTTAGGATCTAAAACATCAAAATATTACAAAGCACCTTTTCTGACCATAAGGCCATAAAAGTGGAAATCAGTAACAGAAAAAGCAGAGAAAAGAAATCAAACACTTGGAAACTGAACAATACCCTGCTCAAAAAAGACTGGATTATAGAAGACATTAAGGATGGGATAAAGAAATTCATAGAATCCAATGACAATGAAAACACTTCCTATAAGAACTTTTGGGACACAGCAAAAGCAGTGCTCAGAAGTCAATTTATATCAATAAATGTACCCATCCAAAAAGAAGAAAGGGCCAAAATCAAAGAATTTTCCCTACAACTTGAACAAATAGAAAGAAAACAACAAAAGAAACCCTCAGGCACCAGAAGAAAACAAATAATAAATATTAGGGCAGAACTAAATGAAATAGAAAACAGAAAAACAATTGGAAGAATTAACGGGACCAAAGAAAAGAATCTATAAAATTGATAAATCATTGGCTAAACTTACAAAAGAAAAACAGGAGAGGAAGCAAATAACCCAAATAAGAAAAGAGATGGGTGATATTACAACAGACCTAACTGAAAAAAAAAAAAAAAAAATCAGATTACTCTAACAAATTTGAAAACTTAGAAGAAAGGGATGAATTCCTAGAAACACACTACCTACCCTAAACTAACACAAACAGAGGTAAAACAACTAAACAAACCCATAACAAAAGAGCAGATTCAAAAGGTAATCAAAAAATTCCCAACAAAAAAAAAAAAAAACCCTGGCCCAGATGGCTTCACATCAGAGTTCTACCAAACTTTCAGAGAAGAGTTAACACCACTACTACTAAAGGTATTTCAGAGCATAGAAAACGACAGAATGCTCCCAAACCCATTCTATGAAGCTAGCATATCCCTGATACCAAAACCGGGTAAAGAACACCACACAAAAAAGCGAAAATTACAGACCTATATTCCTCATGAACTTAGACGCAAAAATCCTCAACAAAATTCTAGCCAATAGAATTCAACAACGTATCAAAAAAATAATTCACCATGACCAAGTGGGATTCATACCAGGTATGCAGGGATGGTTCAACATTAGATAAACAATTAATGTAACCCACTACATAAATAAAACAAAAGACAAGAATCACATGATCTTATCAATTGATGCAGAACAGACACTTGACAAAGTTTAACACCCATTCGTGGTAAAAACTCTCAGCAAAATAGTAATAGAAGGAAAATTCCTCAACATAAAGGGCATTTATACAAAGTCAAAGGCCAACATCATCCTAAATGGAGAAAGCCTGAAAGCACTTCCATTGAGATCAGGAACCAGACAAGGATGCCCTTTATCACCACTCTTATTCAAAATTGTATTGGAGGTACTAGCCAGAGAAATTAGGCTAGATAAAGAAATAAACGGCATCCAGATTGGGAAGGAAAAAGTAAAAGTATTTCTATTTGAGGATGACATGACCTTATACACAGAAAACCCTAAGGAATCCTCCAGCAAACTACTGAAACTAATAGAAGAGTTCAGCAGAGTATCGGGATACAAGATAAACTATACAAAAATCAGCTGGATTCCTCTACACCAACAAAAAGAACATCGAAGAGGAAACCACCAAACCAATACCTTTTACAGTGGCCCCCAAGAAGAAAAAATACTTAGGAATAAATCTTACCAGAGAGGTAAAAGATTTATACAAAGAGAACTACAGAACACTTCTGCAAGAAACCAAAAGAGACTTACATCAGTGGAAAAACATACCCTGCTCATGGATAGGAAGATTTAACATTATAAAAATGTCTTTTCTACTAAAAGCGATCTATAGATTTAATGCAATTCTGGTCCAAATTCCAATGGCATGTTTTAATGAGATGGAGAAACAAATCACCAACTTCATATGGAAAGGAAAGAGGCCCCGGATAAGTAAAGCATTACTGAAAAAGAAGAGCAAAGTGGGAGGCCTCACTCTACCTGATTGTAGAACCTATTTTACCACCATAGTAGTCAAACCAGCCTGGTACTGGTATGACATCAGAAAATAGACCAATGGAACAGAATTGAGAATCCAGACATAAATCCATCCACATACGAGCAGTTGATATTTGTCAAAGGCCCCAAAACAGTTAAATGTGAAAAAGACAGTCTTTTTAACAAGTGATACTGGCATAACTGTATATCCATCTGCAAAAAATGAACAAGACCCATACCGTATACCACGCACAAAAACAAGCTCAAAATGAATCAGAGACCTAAACATAAAATCTAAAACGATAAAGATCATGGAAGAAAAAACAGGGACAACATTAGCAGCCCTAATACATGGCATAAACAGTATACAAAACATTGCTAACAATGCAGAAGAAAAACTAGATAACTGGGAGCTCCTAAAAATCAAACACCTATGTTTATCCAAAGACTTCATCAAAAGAGTAAAAAGACTTCCTGCAGACTGGGAAAAAGTTTTTAGCTATGACATTTCCGATCAGCGCCTGATCTCTAAAATCTACATGACACCGTAAAAACTCAACTACAAAAAGACAAATAACCCTATTAAAAAATGGGCAAAAGATATGAGTAGACACTTCACTAACGAAGACAGGTAGCTAACAGATACATGAGGAAATGCTCTCGATCATCAGCCATTAGAGAAATGCAAATCAAAACTACAATGAGATTCCATCTCACTCCAACAAGGCTGGAATTAATCAAAAAAACACAAGATAATAAATGTTGGAGGGGTTGTGGAAAGATTGGAACACTTATACAGTGCTGGTGGGAATGTAATGGTACAGCCACTTTGGGAATTGATTTGGCACTTCCTTAAAAAGCTAGAAATAGAACTACCACACGATCCAGCAATCCCACTCCTTGGAATATATCCTAGAGAAACAAGAGCCTTTACACGAACAGATACATGCACACCCATGTTCACTGCAGCATTGTTTATAACAGCAAAAAGATGGAAGCAACCAAGGTGCCCACCAAATGGAATACTACACATCAATAAAGAACAGTGACGAATCTGTTAAACATTTTATAACATGGAGGAATCTGGAAGGAATTATGCTCGGTGAAATCAGTCAGTTGCAAAAGGACAAATATTTTATAAGACCACTATTGTAAGAACTCGAGAAATAGTTTAAACAGAAAAGAAAATATTCTTTGATGGTTATGAGAGGTGGGAGGGAGGGAAGGTGGGTGAGGCGTATTCACTAAGTAGATAGTAGATCAGAACTACTTCAGGTGATGGGAAAGACAACACATAATAAAGGCGAGGTCAGCAAAACTGGACTAAGCCAAAGGCAAAGAAGTTTCCTGAATAAACTGAATGCTTTGAAGGCCAGCGTAGCAGGAGCGGGGGTTTTAGGACCATGGTTTCAGGGGACATCTAAGTCAATTGTCATAATAAAATCTATTAAGAAAACATTCTGCATCCCACTTTGAAGAGTAGAGTCTGGGGTCTTAAATGCCAGCAAGCGGCCATCTAAGTTGCATCAGTTGGTCTCAACCCAGCTGGACCAAAAGAGAATGAAGAACACCAAGGACACAAGGTAATTATGAGCCCAAGAGATAGAAAGGGCCACATAAACCAGAGTCTACATCATCCTGAAACCAGAAGAACTAGATAGTGCCTGGCTACAACTGATGACTGCCCTGTCAGGGAACACAACAGAGAACCCTTGAGGAAGCAGGAGAGCAGTGGGATGCAGACCCCAAATTCTCATAAAAAGACCAGACTTAATGGTCTGACTGAGACTAAAAGGACTCCGGTGGTCATGGCCTCCAGACCTTCTGTTGGCCCAGGACAGGAACCATTCCCAAAGCCAACTCTTCAGACATGGATTGGAGTGGACAAAGGGATAGAGATGGATGCTGGTGAGGAGTGAGCTTCTTGGATCTGTTGGACACTTGAGACTACGTTGGCATCTCCCGTCTGGAGAGGAGATGAGAGGGTAGAGGGGGTTAGAAGCTGGTGAAATGGACACGAAAAGAGAGAATGCAGGAGGGAGCGGGCTGTCTCATTATGGGGAGCGTAATTGGGAGTATGTAGCAAGGTGTTCGTAAGTTTTTGTGTGAGAGACTGACTTGATTTGTAAACTTTCACTTAAAGCACAATAAAAATTGAAAGGAGAAAAAAGCAGTTGGAGTGCTCTACACCAACAAAGAGCACTTCAAAAAGGTAATCACCAAATGAATACCATTTACAATGGCCCCCAAGAAGATAAAAATAGTTAGGAATAAATCTAACCGGAGACATAAAAGTCCTATACAAAGCAAACTACAAGACACTACTGTAAGAAACCAAAAGAGACGTACATAAGTGGAAAAATATACCTTGCTCATGGATAGGAAGACTCAACATAGTGAAAATGTCAATTCTACTCAAAGCGATATACAGATACAATGCAATCCCCTCCCAAATTCCAACAACAATTTTTAATGAAATGGAGAAACAAATCACTGGCTTCATACGGAATGAGACAAAAAAAAAGAGACAAGGCCCCGGATAAATAATGCATTACTGAAAAAGAATAACAGAGTGGAGGGCCTCAGACTACCTGACTTTAGAAACTTTTATACCACCATGGTACTCAAAACAGCCTGGCACTGGTACGACAACAGATACACTGACCAATGGAACAGAACTGAGAAAGACATAAATTCATCCACCTATGAGCAGCTGATATGTGAGAAAAGCCCAAAGTCTGTTAAATGGGGAAAACTCAGTCACTTTAACAAATGGTGGTGGCATAACTGGATATCCATTTGCAAAAAAAAAAAAAAATGAAACAGGTCCCATACCTCACACTATGTACAAAAAACTAATTAAAAATGGGTCAAAGACCTAAACATAAAATCTAAAACAACGAAGATCATGGAAGAAAAATTAGAGATAATGCTTAATACATGGCATAAATAGTATACAAACCATAACTAACACTGTATAAACACCGGAAGAGAAACTAGCTAATTGGGAGCTCCTAAAATCACTTATGCTCATCAGAAGACTTCACCGAAGGAGTGAAAAGACAACCTACAGACTGGGAAAAATTTTTGACTATGACATATCCAATATGGTTCTAATCTCTAAACTCTACAAGATACTGCAACATCTCAACAACAAACAGACAAATAATCCAATTCAAAAACGGGCAAAGGATATGAACAGACACTTCACCAAAGAAGACATTCAGGCAGATAACAGACACATGAGGAATGTTTATGATCATTAGCCATTAAAGGAATGAAAATCAAAACTGGGAGATACCGTCTCACCCCAACAAGGCTGGCACTAACCCAAAAAACACAAAACTTTAAATGCTGAAGAGGTTGTGGAGAGACTGGAACACTTACGCATTGCTGGGGGGAATGTAAAATGGTACAACTGCTTTGGAAAATGATTTGGCATTTCCTTAAAAAAGCTAGAACTAGAAATACCATAGGATCCAGCAATCCCAATCCTACTCCTAAAGCCCACTCTTCAACAAAGATCAGACAGGAGTATAAAACAAAAAATAATACAAGAGAGGAGTGTGCTTCTTGGTTCAATCAGATACGCGCAACCAAATGGGCAACTCCTGTTCGGAGGCAGGATGAGAAGGCAGGAAGGGACAGGAACTAGTCAAATGGACCCAGAGAACCTGGGGGTGGAAAGGAGGAGTGTGCTGTCACACTCAAGTGCAATGGCCACTTATGAAACCAGTAGACTTTTTTTTTGTAATGTAGGAAAATATCTTCTATCTTATTTCAGGCTATAAAAATACAGAATATGTTTAGAGAAATTTATCAGAATTTACATATTCAAATTAATATGAATGTTATCCTTCAGAGTGACCGCTTTCAGATTATATATTTTACCAGTGATGCTACCACTGCTTAATTACTTTCAAGATGAGTTTAAAACCAATTCAGTTGCTGTACAGTCATATCTTTTGGGTAATTTTCTTCCCTCTGCCTTAACTAACAATGAAAGATTTGAGCAAATATTTTATTAATGAGAACTTATTCCAAATACATTCTGACTCTTCTAAAAAAATCATTATCAGCCTCAAAGGGTTTTTCTTAAAATGCCATCACTGTGATATTTAAAAGAATTTACTATGGGTTCTAAAGTAGGTCAAAGAGGCATTCTAAAAATACTATGAACATCAGTAGGAATCATTGCACAGGATTCCAGGGTACTACTTACAAAGAGATAACAACACTCAGTTTTGTTTTGCTTGTTCCAAAAGAAAAGTTACTTTATAGTGAAACCTCAAAGCCAAAGTAAAAATGAAAAAGAACTTTGAATGCATAGCTACTTAAACTTTTAAAGAAGATATCCATTTTTCAACCTCAGAGTAATAAAAATTTTTGTATGTTTAAAAAAAACCTGAGAACTGTATATTTAGAAACAGCTGAAAGCACAAAGCAAATATAAATTTGAAATCTGGCCTCTCTGGGAAAATCATCTGGACTAATGTCAAAGTTTGAACACCAACCATCTTCCATAACTAGCATCCACCTATCGATAATGTGTACTGAAGTGATGTCAATTTATAATTCTGTATTAGTAGTATTTCTTCTGGCAGTATTATTACCTAATACTAATAAAAAATACTAATAAAAATGCCAAAATATCATGTTCCCGACTTTATAAATAAACTTTTTCTTCTCAGATACTGGGGGCCTCATGAACTAATCCATTATATGTTCCAGCAGTTTTGAGGAATTTTAAGCCCAAACTGCTTTAAGGCTGTTTCTCTTGGCACCTGTATACTTTGCATACGGGTGCCTTTACGTGCATGCCAATGACTTTTTTTTCCTCCTTAAAATAGCTCAAGTATTGAAGTATTTAATCCAACATACTAAAAACAGAATTCCATTGGCAGAGTCCCTGTTTAATTCTCAACAGTCCTTAGGGACAAAACATGATGTTTCCCATCTGATTCTAGGAATTGTTTTGACTTCCTTTTCCATTAAATCATTTTTAAATGACTCTGATACTTTTTTAAATTTACAAGTATGCTTATATTTCAGCTTAGATTTTTAAGAAAGCAACACTGTCTTTGCAAATTGATACACTTCCCAAATCTGACTAAGAAAGCTATCTTTGTGGTAACCATTGCCCGTTGTCTTTGTGGTATAAGGGTGATTTTGGATAGTTTACTGAGTTTACTAACATAGAGGTGTATAGAAGTTCCATAGTTTATTATTTTAAACTAATCATTTTATTCTGAAGTCATGGGGAATATTGGCCAACACAAGAAATTTCTGTGCCTAAAACAATACTTAATAAAAAGAACACTTACAATAAAATTTATAGTCCACTGGGCTTAGAATCTGACTGCCTGGATTTGATTTCTGCCTCTTCCAATTACGAATTGAGTGTCTTTCGTCAAAATCTCTGTCTTTCCACTACCCTTCTGAGAATTCCTTTGCCATTCTAATTCAGTAAAAAGAATCAGAAAAATATACTCAACAGAGGTTAGCTTAATAACTCATGCTATAGAAAATATTCAGGTTTTGAAAAGGTCTATGACACTACCTAGATTAGTAAAAGTGAGTGTGACAGTTAATTTCTTGTGTAGATTTTACTAGGCCATGGGTGTTGTTTGGCCAAACACTAGCCTAGATGTTGCTGTGAAGGTATTTTGTACACGTGATTAAGATTTACAATCACATTAGCATTTATAATGATTGACTTTAAGTAAAGGAAATTACCCTTGATAAAATGAGTGGGTCTCATCTAATCAGCTGAAGGCCTTGAGAGCAAAAACTGAGGTTTCCCCAAAAAGAAAGAATTTTGCCTCAAAGCCACAACATTAATTCTTGCCTGACTTTCTAGCCTGCCAGTCTACTCTACAAATTTCAAACTTAAGACACAACATCAAATTTGCCTGAATTTCCAGCCTGCTGGCCTGCCCTACAGATTTTGGACTTGCCTGCCCTCACAATGGCATGAGCCAATGTCTTAAAATAAATCTATTTATACACATGTACATACACACACATACACATACAATCTCCTATTGGCTCTGTTTCTCTGGCAAACCCTGACTGATACAGTGAGGAAATAAAAATCTAATAATTTTGCTTCCAGTGCAGTCAGGACAGAAGAGAGCAGTTTTTGTCTCCCTGATGAGAGATTTCTAAATAAAACTGTGACTGTTAACGAGGCACATTTGGCAAGAAGTTTAAACTTTGCATTTTCCAGACAAGAATACCTTGGTACAAAGGTTTTCCATAGATGTAAAAGAAACATAAATAACCTCTGAAAAAAATAATTACAGTTCATGCTGCAAGAGCCTAGAAATGCATTCTTACTTCTTAGCATTATAAACAGACTGATAAAATAAGGCCAAGAGAAGCTCTGAAGCAACTTCTCATGCTGTCTCTTTTTATAAACATAATATTGTGTATATGTAGTATACTTCACCATTGATCACTGTAGAATATTAGGTGGACCATAACACAGATACATGATATTTGACAACTTTTTATAATAAGCAAACAGTTTCAATATTCTCCTCATTCAAGTAGCCTAAATGACTAATTAACTGTCATATTCTTTTTTGTTTTTCATACTCCATTAGGTT
Organism: Elephas maximus indicus; assembly: GCF_024166365.1. Classification (NCBI taxonomy): domain Eukaryota; kingdom Metazoa; phylum Chordata; class Mammalia; order Proboscidea; family Elephantidae; genus Elephas; species Elephas maximus. The sequence continues at coordinate 146,984,923 of NC_064819.1, forward strand.
TTTATATTGAGTAATAAAACTGCCAAAAGGTGGAAAGCTCTTCAGAAATGAGAAAACAAAGTACCAGGAAAATCTAAATATTGAATAATAAACAACAAAATCTATAAGATCATTTAAATAAACAAGGCATTGTAATAGTTTTATTTCAGGTTTAGATTTTTTTTTTCTATGCCTTGCTTTCTTTAAAATAAACTTTAATGAGGTATGATTCATATATAATAAAAAGGTACCAACTTTATGTGTATACAATTACATCAGTTTTGACAAATGTATACCTGTGAAACCAGCTCTAAAAGTTAAGATATAAAAGATTCACATGACCTCAAAAGTTCTCTTGTCAGGAAAACAATACCATTTACAATAGCCCCTAAAAAGATAAAGTACTTACAAATAAATCTAACCAGGCATGTAAAAGACCTATTCAAAGAAAACTATAAAGCACTACTTCGAGAAACTAAAAGAGACCTATACAAATGGAAAAACTTATCATGCTCATGGATAGGAAGACTCAATATTGTGAAAATGTCAATACTACCCAAAGCTATTTACAGATATAATCGTAATCCCAATCCAAATTCCAATGGCATTCTTTAATGAGATGGAAAACTAATCACCAACTTTATATGGAAAGGAAAGAGGCCCCAGATAAGTAAAGCATTATTGAAGAAGAAAAATGTAGGAGGCCTCACACTACCTGATTTCAGAACCTCCTTTTTTTTTTTTTTTTTATACAGCCATGATAGAACAGCCTGGTACTGGTATAACAACAGATACACAGACAACAGAATTGAAAACCCAGACATAAATCCATCCACCTATGGACAGCTCATCTTTGACAAAGGCCCAAAGTCCATTAAATGGGGAAAAGACAGTCTCTTTAACAAATGGTGCTGGAAAAAATGGATGTCCATCTGTAAAAAAAATAAAACATGACCCATGCCTCACGCCATATACAAAAACTAACTCAAAATGGATCAAAGACCTAAATATAAAACCTAAAACTATAAAGATCATGGAAGAAAAATTAAGGACAATGCTAGGGGCCCTAATATATGGCATGAATAGAATACCAAACATAACTAAAAATGCACAAATGGCAGAAGATGAATTAGATAAATGAGACCTAAAAATTAAACACTTATGCTTATCAAAAGACTTTTCCAAAAGAGTAAAAAGAGAACCTACAGACTGGGAAAAAAAATTTTTGACTATGATATATCTGACAAGGGTCTAATCTCTAAAATTTATAGAAAGCTTCAATACCTCAACAATAAAAAGAGAGACAATCCAATTAAAAAATTGACAAAGGATATGAACTTCACCAAACACTTCACCGAAGAGGACAGTTAGATGGCTAACAAACACATGAAGAGATGGTCTCATTCATTAGCCATTATTAGAGAAATGCAAATCAAAACTACAATGAGATACCATCTCAACCCGACATTACTGGCACTAATCAAACAAACAAACAAACAAAATAGCAAATGCTGGAGAGGTTGTGGGGAGATTGAAACTTTTATACATTGCTGTTGGGACTATAAAATGGTACAACCACTATGGAAAACAGTATGGTGCTTCCTTAAAAAGCTAGAAATAGAAATACCATAAGACCCAGCAATCCCACTCCTAGACATATACACTAAAGAAATGAGCCATGACACAAATAGACATATGCATACCCATGTTCACTGCAGTATTATTTACAATAGCAAAAAGATGGAAACAACCTAAGTGCCCATCAACAGATGAATGGATAAACAAACTCGTACATACACACAATGTAATACTATGGAATGATAAAGGATAATAACAAATCTGTGAAACATCTCACAACATGGATGAATATGGAAGACATTATGCTGAGTGAAATAATTCAATCACAAAGGGACAAATATTGTATGAGACCACTACTATAAAGAAACAAGGGTTATGAACGGGGCGGGGGGGAACATTCTTTGATGGTTACCAGGGATGGGAGGGAGAGGGAAGGAAAATTACCAAATAGATAGAAGATATGTGTTAATATTGGTGAAGGGAAAGGCAATACACTATATGGGAAAAGTCAGCAAAACAGGACTAAGGCACAGGAGGACACTGACGGGAAAGAAAGAACAAAGGGTAACAATGGTAATCACTATAGCATAGACAATCCTGCCTTGGAAGAAGTGTGGCCAGAATGCTCCTTAGAGGCAAGGATGGCGAGACTGCGTCTTACATACTTTGGACAGGTTGTCAGGAGGGATCAGTCCCTGGAGAACGACATCATGCTTGGCAGAGTACAGGGTCAATGGAAAGGAGGAAGACCCTCAATGAGGTAGACTGACACAGTGGCAGCAACAATGAGCTCAAGCATAACAACGATTGTAATGATGGCGCAGGACTGGGCAGTGTTTCGCTCTGTTGTGCATAGGGTCGCTATGAGTCGGAACCAACTCGACAGCACCTAACAACAACACAGCAGACAATCCTGCAACAATAATATTAACAAACACTAATTTACAAATGGATACATAGGCAGATAGGTATACCATGAGGTGTGAGAGGGTGTAAGGGAATACACACACCTGCACATATAGATTTGGTGCAGGATATTTCTATACACATAATTGTAGGTGCTGCTTATACATTAATAAGACAATAGAGCACACAAGGGCCACAGTTAGGGCAACTTCTTAGACATAACCAAACACCTCGTGGGATGAAGTTCTAGGCTTAAAGTTGAAGGATGACAGATTAGGAGGTTATCTGCATCAACTGGCACAACACAGTCCATAAAGTCCTGCATTTTCCTTTGATGAGTAGAATCTGGGGTCTTAATTGCTTACAAGTAGCCATCTAAGATACATCTATTGGTCTCTTACCACCTGGAGCAAAGGAGAGTGAAGAAAACCAAAGACTCAAGAGAGTAAATAGTCCAAAGGACTAATGGACCACACACAGCCTACATGACCCTGAGACCAGAAGAACTAGACGGTGCCTGGCTACCACTACAGACAGTTCTGACTGGAATCACAACAGAGGGTCCTGGACACAGTGGGAGGAAAAAATGTAGAACAAAAAATCAAATTCATAAAAAAGATCAAACTTACTGGTCTGACAGAGACTGGTGGAACCCTCAAGACTATGGCTCTCAGACACCCTTCTGAACTGGAACTGAAGCCATTCACGGGGACCACCTTTGAGTCAAACTATAGAAACCAACCCAAACCAAACCCAGTGCCGTCGAGTCGATTCCGACTCATAGCGACCCTATAGGACAGAGTAGGACTGCCCCATAGAGTTTCAAGGACCTCCTGGTGGATTCAAACTGCTGACCCTTTGGTTAGCAGCCTTAGCACTTAACCACTACACCACCAGGGTTTCCAAACTATAGAAAGGCCCATAAAATAAACAATAAACCCTGAAAGGAACATGCTCCTTAAAACAATCAATTATGTGAGATCAAAAGGGTAACACTTGCCCAAAAGCAAAGATGAGAAGGCAGGAAGGCATAGAAAATCAGGACAAAAGGAAATGGGGAAACTAGGATGGAAATGGGGAGAGTGCTGACATATTGTGGGGAATGAAACCAATGTTATGGAACACTTTATGTACAAACTATCAAATGGGAAACTGTAAACTCTCACCTAGTGCACAATAAAAATTAAAAAAAAAAAAAACAGTTATTTTGTGTCTCTTTTTTTTTCTTGGTCAGTTCTCAACCCACCACTGGTCCCTCATAACCACTGATGTACTTTCTATCACTAAAGATAAGCTTTGTCTTTTCTAGATTTTCATATAAATGTAATAATACAAATAGTATCTTCTGAATTTGATTTCTTTTGCTCAGCATGGCATTTTTGAGATTTATCCATGTTACATAAATTAATAAATAGTTCCTTTTTATTGTTAAATTCTAATCCATTGTATGTCTACACCACAATTTATTCATCTATCAATGGACAGTTGAGTTGATTCCATTTTTGGAATATTACAAATAAAGCTGTTGCGATTATTTGTATGTTTTCACTTCTCTTGTGAAAATACCATGGAATGGAATTGCTTTGTAGTATGTAGGTATGTGTGTATAAGAAACTGTCCAACTGTTTTCCCAAGTGTTGTACCATTTTACAGTGCCACTAGCAAATATGATAGTTCCAGTTCCAAATCCTCACCAACACTTGCTATCATAAGTCTTTTCAATTTTAGAATTTCTCAAGCAGAAAGAACTGAAAAGAAAATTCAAGTCTCGAGTTGCATTACTGAGGAATTCTATAGGAAAAACTGAATGATGCAAGAATCATTAAAAGAAAATAGAATATACAGTCAGTGCACCAAAAATAATCAGTTCACCTTCAACCATTTCAGGAGGTAGTATATGATCAAGAATCACTGGTACTAAAAAAAGAAGCTCCAGCTGCAATAAAGAAATTGGTGAAAAACAAGCCTCCAGAAATTGATGGGATATCAATTGAGATGCTTCACAAATAGATACAATACTGAAGGACTTACTTGTGTCTTTCAAGAAATTTGCAAGACAGCTACCTGGTCAATGGATTGTAAGAGATCCAAATATGTGCCTGTTCCAAAGAGGGGCAATGAAATAAACTGAGGAAATTATCAAATAATGTCATTAATATGACCTGCTAGCAAAATTTTGATAAAGATAGTTAAAAAACTGATGCAACTGTATATAGACAGAGACCTGCCAGAAGTTCAAGGTGGATTCAGAAGAAAATGTGGAACAAGAGTTATCATTGCTGGTGTCAGATGAATCTTGGCCAAAAGCAGGGAATACCAGAAAGATGTTTACCTGTGTTTTATCAACTACACAAAGGTATTCAAATTATGGGTAATATTATGAAGAATGTGAATCTAGAACAATTAAGTGTGCTCATGCAAAACCTGTACATAGATTAGGAGGCAGTCGTTCAAACAGAACAAGGTGATACTGCATGGTTTAAAATTGGAAAAGGTATGCAGCAGGGTTGTGAAATGACAGTATGGTGCTGTTATTAAGAGCTCAGGCTGCCTGGGTTGCAATGCTATCTTCTGCAATTTTTTTTATCCCCAATTCTATGATTCTTAGATTTGTCTATGTAGGCACATGAAGCGTTAATGCATTCAATGTTTATGTACTGTATTTATAAATATGGCAGAATTTATCCAGTCTCCTATGGATGGACATTTAGATTGTTTCCAATTTTTCACTACTAAGACAATGCTGCTATGAGAATTTCTATACATGTCTCTTTATGAATGAGCTTCTCTGGGGTCAAAGTACTATGTAGTAGGTTAAGATCATCTTAACTGTATGGCCAAATTGTTTTATGAATTTATACTTCTGCAAGCAGTGCACAGATTAATCCACAACTTTACAAACATTAGGCATATTTAAACAGTTTTGCCAGTCTAATGGATATGAAATGGCATCTAATATCTGTGAAATGGCAGTGTAGCGCTGGGCAACCATGGAGGTATGTTGCTCCGATCTTCCTTCAAGAAAATCTTGCAATTCAGTTGCTCAGAACTCAGCTAATTGCCTCCAGCCACAAAGCATTTTAATATCTGCTGCACTACTGGATCCAAGGCCATGCTCTTCCTGGGGAGCCTTCAGTCAATTACTGAGTATGGCAGGCAGTGATACCAGAGCCTGGCGATTCCTACCCAATGTGGAACTCATCTAAGGGCTCCCCACTGGTTTGGCTGAGACATTTGTCAGATGCACACTGTGGTGTGAGGCTCTCCTTGCCCAATCTGCTTCTTAGATATGCATCCTGGTCTGAAGGCTGCTTCCTCCCCATTTATGGTTCCCAGGAGTTACACCTCTTACATCTCTTACACTACAATTTTGTTTCAATGACTGCTTCATGGAAAACTCAAACTGACACGGATTGAGCAGATTAGAAGCCTCTACCTAGTCCAACGGTTCAGATTTGTATCCTAGTTCTTCCTCTCATTAACCCTGGACCTAAGCACGTGTCTTAGTCATCTAGTGCTGCTGCTAAAACAGAAATACCACAAGTGGATGACTTTAATAAAGGGAAATTTATTCTCTCACAGTCTAGGGGCTAGAACTCTAAATTCAGGATGCCAGCTCCAGGGGAAGGCTTTTTCTCTCTCTGTTGGTTCTAGAGGAAGCTCCTTGTCATTAATCTTCCTCTGGTCTAGAAGCTTTTCCACACAGGAATCCCAGGTCCAAAGGACATGCTGTGATCCCAGCACTTCTTTCTTGGTGGTGTGAGGTCTCGCTCTCTCTCTGTTCACTTCTCTCCTTTATATCTCAAAAGAAATTTGACTTAAGACACAATCTAATCTTATAGATTGAGTCATGACTCATTAACATAAATGCCTTTAATCCTTCCTCATTAATATCATAGAGGTAGGATTTACAACACATAGAAAAATCACATCAGATGACAAAATGGTGGACAGTCACGCAGTACTGGGAATCATGGCCTTGCCAAGTTGACAGGAATTTTGGGGGGATACAACTCAATCCATAACAGCAGATTACTTAATCTTCCTATGTTTCAGTTTCTTCACCTCTAAAATGGGAATAGTACCAGTACCTACCTACCTACCTCATAAATTTGAGAGATTAAATTAATGTTAACCCTTAGAACAACATCTGATACATAATAAAAACTCAATAAATATTAGTTATTGTTTGCCCATGACTTGGGGATATTCCTACTTCAGGATTATTTATTGCTACAACTCTAACTCTTTTCAAAGCTAGACTCATTAAACAGTAAGAAATTTCACAAAGCCCCACAAAATTGAAAAGGGATAAAGATTTAAAAAGGAAGTAAGTCAGATGACAATTTCTAGGCATAGTTTCATGGAAGGACCAGATTCTCTGTTCCTTGGGATGGCTCCATCAGGTCATAAGAGAAGTACACAGCAGTTTAATGGAGAACAAGCAAGTGTGACTACAACGGGAAGTGTGACTTCACAGGAAGGCAGGAATTGGTTTTCTGAAAGCTGACAATACTTTAATCATAAGCAGATGTGGAGAAAAGAAGTCCCTACTCTTTCTCATATGAGCTGTATCAGTCACTTTGTTTCCCCATAAGCTGATAACAATAACATTTTGTGGATTCTGTGGTATACACAAAAAGAGTAAGTTTTATATTCTTAAATCCCTAGTTAAGAAGAAACTTTGCAATAAAAGAGAATACAGATTCAGAGCGATCCTTGTTGCAAGTCAGAATATCAAGTATGGGACATTCCAAATTCCTCACATACCATGCAATGTAAAGTCAGTATGGAATATACAGGAGGTTATAACTTCAAGTGAAAAATTTCAATTTCATAATCAGAATATAAGATAGTAAGGACAGCATTAAAAAATGTAGACATCATTAAACCAATTCACCGGGAACACTAAAGGACCATGGGGATATGAATATGAATTACTCTTGACGAGGCCACCAAAATAAATAAATTAGCCCCTAAAAACTTACTTTAAAACAGTGGGCATAGAAAAGTCTTAACATTGTCATGAAATCCTACTAGATGAAGAAAAATCCTTTTTTTTTCCTGAAACACACTATTGCTATCTTAAATATCCATTTTGGCATGTGATAAGATTTAAAAGCACCCATATCAAGTGTTACAGAAGATAATTGTGTGCAACATATTTAATTGTATCCAAATGCAATACAGGTAGTCTCTGCTTTACGATGTAGTCCAGTTACAATGAACCCCACTTATTACTGTCTGTTGTATTATATTTTTTTTACATCTTTTTGCTAGTAATATGTACTACATACAATGTTAAAATATATCTGTAAGTTTACATGTAATGTTTCCAACCCCTAAAGACAAAGATTAGATTTATAAAGATATGGACAATGAAAGGCAATAATAATGAAAACTAAAAAAACTAACAAAAAGAAATATTCGACTTAATGTCAGAACCAAGGCTTCAAACCTGTTTGTTCTGGCTTGAACCCCTGCTGAGAATTTGCATTTCTAACAAGTTCCCAGGGAATGCTAATGATGCTGGTTAGGGACCAACTCTGAGGACCACTAGTACAGCAGTGGTTCTCAAAATTTATAATATATATATTATACATAAAGAATTACCTTGGGATCTTATTAAAATGCAGATTCTGATTCAGTATGTCTGGGGTAGAAATGCAAATTCTCAGCAGGGGTTTGAACTGGAACAAACCAGTTCAAAGCCCTGGTCAGAGCCAATTTAAAACAAAGTCATTGGAACGGAATCCCATCATAAATGAGGGACTGCGTGTATTAGTTTAGCAGTCAAGACCTTAACCATTGCACTACCAGGGCTCCTACATTCTAGGCCTTAAAAATGAAGTATATGACAAATTTTTTAAAATCATCTGAAATGGGAGAAGGTGAAACAAAGGATATCAGGAGTAAAGTTAGGGAGAATTACATACTATGCTTTCAAATATTTCCATGGCTCTGTACATGAGGGAAGCTGTGATTTGCTCCATTTAGTGGTGATTGAAATGGCAATTTAGTCAGCTACTTACTCCATCTTGTCTGTTCCCCGACCCCAAGGATTAGATTCACACAACTAGAGCCTTGGTTACCTTTTCTCCAAAAGTGGGGAGATATATATATATATTGATAGAATTAGCCTCTACATTTATAAATTTAGCAGATGTATATATTTTTATGAATGAATGTTTAGGTATATGTTTATAGAATCAAGCTATATATGCTTATATATGTTTATAGAATATATATATAATAGGCTAGAATATATTTAGAATAAACGTGTGTGTATATATATGTATATAAAATAAATCTATAGAATATATTTATTCCATGACCAAGTCTTTTTTTTAATATAATTTTTATTGTGCTTTAAGTGAAAGTTTACGAATCAAGCCAGTCTCTCACACAAAAACCCATATACACCTTGCTACACACTCCCAATTACTCTCCCCCTAATGAGACAGCCCGCTCTCTCCCTCCACTCTCTCTTTTCGTGTCCATTTCACCAGCTCCTAACCCCCTCCACCCTCTCATCTCCCCTCCAGGCAGGAGATGCCAACATAGTCTCAAGTGTCCACCTGATCCAAGAAGCTCACTCCTCACCAGCATCCCTATCCAACCCATTGTCCATGAGCAAGTCTTTTGAAAAACCACATGTAAGGGTAAACAATGATGAAATATATATGAATTCCATTTTTTTCTAGTTTGAATTCGTATAAACTTTGGTTTAAAGACTGTTCTCCAAGTTCACTATTTTGCCAAATTTTTAACAAAATATAAAAAAAAGTTATAAAAAGTCAACCACCTCAACGTTAAACTTGTATTTTCAACAGAAATTTAAAAATTAAATCTTATTCCGTGTGCAACAACATTCTGGGATTACAAACAAGTTATTCTTCTATAATAAAGTATTTTCATCTAAAAAACAGAGGTTGATTTTTCCCTTAAATTCTTTAAGTATAATGATACTAATAGATTCAGATGACTGCTTTTATAGTTCCAAATCAGGCAAAATCACTCGCATTTTTAAAAGAATATTTTACATCTGCTGACAAGAATCTACTTCATGCTATGTGTTACGAAATGAATGTTATATGAAACCACCTCTGCTGTTTCAGTTAAGTCTTTTTCTGCCAAGACTTTGTAACTATACTAACATGTGCCCTAGCGAACTTTACAGTTATTTGGTTAAGTGCCTGTTAACCCCCTCATGACAAGCATTCTATTTTGATAATGAAAAAAAGCTGAGTTTTCAATGGAAATGTCTTAAGCCTTATCTTGTCTGACTCACTGCTGCATTTGGCCCTGTTACTCCCTCATTTTCTGAAACTTTTGTTCTTCAGCCTCACTGCTACCTTTCTAGCATCCGGCTCCTTTCCTCTACTGGGCTAATACTTAAATGTCGGTGTTTTCCAATGCTCTGTTAACACTGAAATACGGAGAAGGAGAATATAAACTTCTTTTATGCTTACTACCTGATTTCTTTTATTTTCATCCTGACTGCTTTTAGGACATGGATAAATATTCATAATCCATGGCTGAATTGAAAATAATTAAAGAAAGTGCATTTTGATTCATGACAACAAAGAAAAGGAAATGTTTGACTAAAATACTGCCTGAGGTTAAGCAGAGGATGGACCCAGAGAAACAGTTTATGAAAGTGCTTTGCCTTTTCACCTTTCCCGTCCCCACCTTCCCCTCCCCCCCACCCCCAAAAAACATTGCTATAGAGTTGATTCCAGGACAGAGTAGAACTGCCCATAGAGTTTCCAAGGCTGAATTCTTTACGGAAGCAGACTATTACATCTTTCTCTGTGGGGCAGATGGTGGGTTCAAACCAGCCAAGTGCTTAACCACTGCGCCACCAGAGCCAGGGTACATTAAAAACGAATAAAGACACAAACAAACAAAAAGGCCTGAAACCTCTGGAGCAATTACTCTTTGTGTACATACATATCTAATAAATTATAAATGAGCACATAATTAATCTTAGTAAGTTCAGTTGAAATCCACTAAAATTTAGATTTTTTTTCAGAATATTCACAAAAGCTTGTTTTAGTTCTTATAGCTATCATCTTTGCTTAATATAAGTAGAAATTCTGGTAGTTTAAATACAGACTAGAAGGCGCATTCAATCCACCACTAAGAAGGCATCAATATAAAATCCATCAAGAAGTATTTATTTCAGAGTATAAGATATATGTTAGAACTTAAACTGAAAACCAACATGTAAGCAATGGATATACATTTTGAAATCTGATTTGGAAAATATAGGCAGTCCTCAGATTACAAACAAGTTTCATTCCTAAATCTATCTTTAAGTTGAATTTATATATAAGTCGCAATAGTTAGGTATGGTTCGTATCTAACGTCAGTCAAATGTTTGTCTCAGTATATTGTGTACCTTTCTATACATAAAAAACATTAAACACTTCAATACACTAAAAACATCTTTAACATAATAATACATTAATTATAATACTAATGTTTTGATGCGTGTTGCAAAGTAGTGCCTGTTTGTTATCATGAACCATTGTATGTACCTCAAAATTTTAATATAATAGGCTTTATGGGGGTTTATTCATAACAACAGATTGTACATAAGTCAGATTAGGGACTGCCGGTATACCAACTCAGCTGTGCTTGCTGCTGTTGGCCTAAAAATGCTGTAACTGAAAAATAACATATAATTACATATAGTTACAACTTCTGTCATTTTCTGGCAAATGTTCATATATAGTGAATCGGATACACAGTAATCTGCTTGCCTGAATGTCAGAAAATTCCAAGGTTACCAAGAATGTGGCATCAGAATCAAATTCATTTAAGGGTAAATGATGATAAGTTTTCTATTACATCTGACATCCCTGAAAGCAGACTGTATGTGTGTATATAGGCAGGTCTGGCTTTGCAAGGCTCCAATATGCATGGGATTTCAGTTACCATGGTTTAGTTAAATAACACCAATTTCCCAACAACACGGTTCAAATTTTAGTTACTCTAGTATATTAACTGTGAGTGATTGCATAAAATACAGATTTTGCTAGTGCCTCTTCAGTCTACAAATCACTACGTAAAGAACAGATACATGTCACGATCTGTGACTAATCACATCACTCCTTTCAGAGTCTGCGGCCACCACACGTGCCCTTCAGTTCATGCACAGACAGCAAAGTGTGTAGTTATGCCGCTTCCATGTCTCCCAGTGATAAACTCTCAATGACATTTTACAAAAATGGATAATAGAAAGAGGGACTTGGCAAAGATGCCAAATGGGAAAGGTGAAAGTGCAGCAAAGAAACAAAAGGTGGTTACACTGGAAGTGAAACTGGATGTGATTAAAGTTTTGAAAATGGTGACAGCAAAGTAAAAATAGGATGAGATGTAGGACTGTGTGGAAACTACAGTTCAAATCATGTTGAAAAAAATCTGATGAAGATGAAAAGCAAGATAAAGCCATTTCAACATCTTTTAGTTTAAACTGCACTAGACACAGAAAGCTGTTTATGGTTGAAATGGAGCATTTACTTCTATTTTGGATTGAAGAACTTGATTTAAAAAAAAAAAGCTCCCAATCGTTTTTGCATTTAGGCCAAAGCACTGAAGCTGGATGCCACATGGGAAAACAAGAAACACAGTAGGTACAAAGAGACTGAACCTTTTAATGCCAATAAAGGCTGGTTTATTCGTTTCAGAAGTGGACATGAACTGATTAATGATCAGCTATCTGGTTTTTGTTTTTATCTGGTATAGAGATAATGACGCTGCTGTGAAATTTGCACCCAGGAGAATTTATTAACATAAATGAGAAAAGTAGTTGTTATAAAAAGGTGATGATGTCCCAGAGAAAGTGATATCAGAAGAAAAAACCTTCAGATTAAGGGAACTCTCGGAGACATTTCACAACATTGAAAACAAAGGATAAAATGTTAAGAGCTTATCCAAACTTAGAAAGGAGTATAATAATTTGCCAAGGTACAGAAAAGATGCTTTGCTTTGTGTGATGACAAGAAGGCAGGCACTGTTAAAACTACTCTTGATAAGTTTTTACAAAAGAAACGAATACTTTAATTCTCAATGTTTTCTAAAGTTTTAAGATTAAATTTGTACTAAATTAAATTCTTCTTGAGGATGGCAAGACTTTGGCTCACTTACCTTGGATACATCATCTGGAAAGATCAACTGCTAGAAAAGGACATCATGTTTGATAAAGTAGAGGGTCAGCAAAAGTGTGGGAAACTCTCAAGGAGATGGAGTGACACATAGCTGCAACAATGAACTTAAATATACCACTAATCACGAAGGTGGCACAGGACCGTGCAAACTTTCATTCTGTTATAGATCAGGTCACTGTGAGTCACAGCCAACTTGGGGGCAACTAACAACAACAACAAATTAATTTGTTGTTATTAGTTGTCGAGTCAGTTTCTGCTCATAGCGACCCTATGTGTGTCAGAGTAAAACTGTGCTGTATAAGGTTTTCAAGTCTGTGGCATTTTGGAAGCAGATCACCAGGCCTGTCTTCCAAGGCACCTCTGGGTGAATTCGATCCACCAATATTTTCGCTAGCAATTGAGTACTTAGCCATTTGTGTCACCCACAGCCTCCTACAAATTACAGTATACTAAATACTGGCTTTACTAATTTTCTCATTCCCCATTATATTTATAACCAACAGGAAGAAAGCTTTTTAATGTTTTAACCAAAAAAAAAAAAAAAAAAAACCTTAAAGTTGATGGAACAATCATAAAGTTTTTCACTGATTATTAAGATCACTTAATAATTACAATTTTAGTTTGCATGGTCATTTGTATTATTCTGTACTGCCACACAAAGAGATGACAACCTGTTTTAAAAATTACCGTTGATTTATTTATGAAAAATCCTATCACTGACAAGAAAATGCAAAGGAAAGAGACAAATAGCTTTTACACTACACTGTAGTTCTCTAGGAAACCCTGATGGCTTAGTGATTAAGTGCTACAGCTGCTAACCAAAAGGTCGGCAGTTCAAATCCACTAGGTGCTCCTTGGAAACTCTATGGGGCAGTTCTACTCTGTCTTATAGGGTTGCTGTGAGTAGCAATTGACTCAACGGCAACAGGTTCGGTTTGGGTTTTTTTGGTAGTTCTCCAAGGAGCTCTGGTGGCACAATGGTTAAAACATTTAGCTGCTAACTGAAAGGTCAGGAGTTGGAAATCAAAAGCTGCTCTGCAGGAGAAAAGACCTGGCGATCTGCTCCCATGAAGACTATAGCCTAGGAAACCCTAAGGGGCAGCTCCACTATGACCTACAGGTCCACTATGAGTCAAATCAACTAGATGGCACACAACAACAACACAGTTCTCTAGCTCTACAGTGAACTATTAAGTGTTCGAATAAGATCTTTAGAATGAATTTCAGCACAGTAAGTCTTAGATAGCCGTCTGTTATGAAATAAACAATCCCGCCTCAAAGAAATACTTAACAAGAGTTGAACATATATACTAACATTCCTTTAGAAGACAATATAGCAATAAACATTCTCCCAAATATAACTTTTAATAATTTTGTGAACTAAATATTTAAAATAAGCCCAGCCACTTAGACGTCTTTTCTAAACAGAATATTTATATTTTTATGTTCACTCACTGTAAGACAAGATTGTAATACTAACCATTTAAAGATTACAACTTCTTTGATAATGTGTGACACTCAATTGCTTTTTATAAATCCCCCAGCAGGCCTAGCTCTGAGCTCCACCCTTGTTTTAATTAGGATCAACAAGTAATTCCACACTGGCCGAAAACATGCCTGAAAGCCAATGCCCATATGTCCACTACAAGTATGTTAGCCATGGGTCACGGATAGTCACAGGCCACGAAAGGTCTGAGGATCAGTTGGGCTTGTTGCAGAATAGTTAGAATACCATGCATTCTAAGTAGCACAACATACAGGACATGCTAAGGCAAGGTCATAGTTTGGGTTGTCAAACTAAAACTAAGAACAAAAATAAGGTTTAGAATTTAAGTCAGTTGGTTAGAAAGCATCCTTACCTTCTTAGACCTCCTCTCATCTGCATGCCAGGCTTCTGAATCTAGAGTCAGTGCTTATACTAATACACTGATAAACTCCTTGGCCTTCCTATACTTGAAGTATCTGCTAAACTTATCTTTCAAGTCTTGGCTCCTTTAATTGCTCTTTTTGCTGCCCATGTTTTGGCAAGATGGTGAAGAATTTAAAAAGTAAAAATAAAAAAATCGCTACCCACTTCAGTGAAAGACTTGATCCAACAACCACATTGGCTAAACAGGTAGAAATATGACAGATTTTTAGCCCTGGCCTCACCAGTAATACGTCATTGGGTGTTAGCTGATTATAACCTAATCTGTGTAGATGAGCCTGGTCATACTAGTAATAAAAATATATCTATATCCCCAGAGCTTAAAATAACACTTGGCATATGGCAAATACTCAACATTTGTTGCGTGAAAAAATGAATTAATGTTAAAGGAAAAATCTGATGCCTGATGAGGAATAACAGTTTTTAAAAATAATATTTATCAATTTGGTTTAACATCCAACCCACAAGTAAAACAAGTTCTTCTCTACGGTCTTGCACTTCTGAAACCTAACTTTACAGAAGTATTTAAGAACACTCCAAGAAAGATCTTATGTCTGGCATATTAAAAGGTGTTGAGAACAGGGTTTGAGTATACAAACATAAAACACTCCACTTGTGAGTCGGAATCAACGGCAATTGGTTTTCGGTTTTGTGAAAAAATACTTGGAAAGCTTTCTACATATGTAAGCAGATTTAGGCAGCATTACCCCATAATTAAAGATAATTTCATGGCAATTTGACATTAAAACATATCAAGGGATGATAAATTAAAATGAACAAAGGGAACAAAACCTATACCTAATCATGATTCACGTGGTTTGGAACTTAAGAAAAAGAACAATTAATACTAATCTATTCTTCCTATAAAAGCGAGAAGAGATAAGTAAAATATGTCTTCTCTGGTGAATCATCTTCTCCTCATTATTTAAGGTGCTCGTTCTACAGTACACTATATTCATTTCTATTACACGGTTTTGGAAAATGTACGTTTATTTGACTCTTCCCTCCACTAAACTGAGTTCCTTGAGAGTATTTAGCAAAGTGAGTGCCTGGCACATAATAGATGCTCAATGTGCTCGTTGAATGACTAAATGCTTTAATATTTTCTTCAAGTTTACAGAAATCATTGGCATGATGTGGGGTAGGAGACTGGGCTAATTTATCTCACTGTATACTGATCAATAATGTTTGTTTGTTTTTCCTTTACCCTCACTATCATTTAAAAGCCTTGGTAGTGCAATGGTTAAGCATTCTACTACTAACTGAAAAGTCTGCAGTTCAAACCAACCAGTGGCTCTGTAGGAGAAAAGACCTGGCCAGCTGCTCCCATAAAGTTTACACCCCAGAAAATCCTATGGGGTACTTCTACTCTGTCATATAGGGTTGATATGAGTCGGAATCGACTCGATGGCATACAACAACAACAAGACTATCATTTACTTGTTTTCTAGTGGATAACCTTAACTATACCACTAAAACAAAACATAGTGGTATAGTTAAGCTTATCTTATAAGAGGAAGAGTTTAAGTCAGACAACCATAAAAATTGGTATGACTGTGAACCACATTGAAGAGAATATCCACTTTAAGTCCTGCTTTGATTATGGCATGTTCCTTTCCGACATATAGCTTTTTATTGCTAAAATCAACCAAACTATCAAACTAAAATGGCTATCTTTCTACTCAAAAGAATGCCTGGGAAAATTTTTACTTCTCTAGGCTGGCATGCCAGCATTTAAAATTCCTGACAGTGACTTTAATCCTTATTGTATAATAGTAAAAAAAAAAATAATAGTACATAGTTGTAAATCAATATTTTTTTAATGAATATTAGAGGCATGAGGTGATCTAAAGAAAAATAAAATATGACCTCTACGCTTTTATCTTTTTTTTAATAATTTTTATTGTGCTTTAAGTGAAAGTTTACAAATCAAGTCAGTCTGTCACATATACGCTAGTATACAACTTACACCATACTCCCACTTACTCTCCTCCTAATGAGTCAGCCTGCTCCCTCCTTCCAGTCTCTCCTTTCGTGACGATTTTGCCAGTTTCTAACCCTCTCTACCCTCCTATCGCACCTCCAGACAGGAGATGCCAACACAGTCTCAAGTGTCCACCTGATACAAGTAGCTCACTCTTCGTCAGCATCCCTCTCCAACCCATTGTCCAGTCCCTTCCATGTCTGATGAGTTGTCTTCGGGAATGGTTCCTGTCCTGGGCCAACAGAAGGTTTGGGGACCGTGACCACCGGAATTCCTCTAGTCTCAGTCAGACCATTAAGTATGGTCTTTTTATGAGAATTTGGGGTCTGCTTCCCACTGATCTCCTGCTCCCTCAGGGATTCTCTGTTGTGCTTCCTGTCAGGTCAGTCATCGGTTGTGGCTGGGCACCATCTAGTTCTTCTGGTCCCAGGATGATGTAAGTCTCTGGTTCATGTGGCCCTTTCTGTCTCTTGGGCTCATAGTTATCATGTGACCTTGGTGTTCTTCATTCTCCTTTGATCCAGGTGGCTTGAGACCAATTGATGCATCTTAGATGGCCGCTTGTTAGCATTTAAGACCCCAGACGCCACATTTCAAAGTGGGATGCAGAATGTTTTCATAATAGAATTATTTTGCCGATTGACTTAGAAATCCCTTTAAGCCATAGTCCCCAAACCCCTGCCCTTGCTCCGCTGACCTTTGAGGCATTCATTTTATCCTGGAAACTTCTTTGCTTGGGTCCAGTCCAGTTGAGCTGACCTTCTGTGTATTGAGTATTGTCATTCCCTTCACCTAAAGTAGTACTTATCTACTAACTAATCAGTAAACAACCCTCTCCCACCCTCCCTCCCTCCCCGCCTGGTAACCAAAAAAGTATGTGTTCTCTTCAGTTTATACTATTTCTCAAGATCTTATACTAGTGGTCTTATACAATATTTGTCCTTTTGCCTCAAATTTCACTCAGCATAATGCCTTCCAGGTTCCTCCATGTTATGAAATGTATCACAGATTCGTCACTTTTCTTAATCGATGCGTAGTATTCCATTGTGTGAATATACCATAATTTATTTAACCATTCATCCGTTGATGGACACCTTGGTTGCTTCCAGCTTTTTGCTATTGTAAACAGTGCTGCAATAAACATGGGTGTGCATATATCTGTTTGTGTGAAGGCTCTTATTTCTCTAGGGTATATTCCGAGGAGTGGGATTTCTGGGTTGTATGGTAGTTCTATTTCTAACTGTTTAAGAAAACGCCAGATAGATTTCCAAAGTGGTTGTACCATTTTACATTCCCACCAGCAGTGTATAAGAGTTCCAGTCTTTCCGCAGCCTCTCCAACATTTATTATTTTGTGTTTTTTGGATTAATGCCAGCCTTGTTGGAGTGAGATGGAATCTCATCGTAGTTTTAATCTGCATTTCTCTAATGGCTAAGGATCGAGAGCATTTTCTCATGTATCTGTTAGCTTCTTGAATATCTTCTTTAGTGAAGTGTGTGTTCATATCCTTTGCCCACTTTTTGATTGGGTTGTTTGTTTTTTTGTGGTTGAGTTTTACCAGAATCGTATAGATTTTAGAGATCAGGCGCTGGTCGGAGATGTCATAGCTGAAAATTCTTTCCCAATCTGTAGGTGGTCTTTTTACTCTTTTGGAGAAGTCTTTAGATGAGCATAGGTGTTTGATATTAAGGAGCTCCCAGGTATCTGGTTTCTCTTCGTCATTTTTGGTAATGTTTTGTATTCTGTTTATGCCTTGTATTAGGGCTCCTAATGTTGTCCCTGTTTTTTCTTCCATGATCTTTATCGTTTTAGTCTTTAAGTTTAGGTCTTTGATACACTTGGAGTTAGTTTTTGTGCATGGTATGAGGTATGGGTCCTGCTTCATTTTTTTGCAAATGGATATCCAGTTATGCCAGCACCATTTGTTAAAAAGACTATCTTTTCCCCAATTAACTGACACTGGTCCTTTGTCAAATATCAGCTGTTCATATGTGGATGGATTTATATCTGGGTTTTCAATTCTGTTCCATTGGTTTATGTGCCTGTTGTTGTACCAGTACCAGGCTGTTTTGACTACTGTGGCTGTATAATAGGTTCTAAAATCAGGTAGAGTGAGGTCTCCCACTTTCTTCTTCTTTTTCAGTAGTGCTTTACTTATCCGGGGCTTCTTTCCCTTCCATATGAAGTTGGTGATTTGTTTCTCCATCACATTAAAAAATCTCAGTGGAAGTTTGATCAGAAGTGCATTGTATGTATAGATGGCTTTTGGTAGAATAGACATTTTTACTATGTAA
Source organism: Elephas maximus indicus (assembly GCF_024166365.1). Taxonomy (NCBI): domain Eukaryota; kingdom Metazoa; phylum Chordata; class Mammalia; order Proboscidea; family Elephantidae; genus Elephas; species Elephas maximus. The sequence goes on from NC_064819.1 coordinate 147,003,766, forward strand.
AGTCTTCCTATCCACTTACGTAGGTCCCTTTTAGTTTCTTGCACTAGCACTTTGTGATTTTCTTTGTATAGGTCTTTTACATCTTTGGTAAGATTTATTCCTAAGTATTTTATCTTCTTGGGGGCTACTGTGAATGGTATTGATTTGGTGATTTCCTCTTCGATGTTCTTTTTGTTGACGTAGAGGAATCCAAGTGATATTTGTATGTTTATCTTATAACCTGAGAATCTGCCAAACTCTTCTATTAGTTTCAGCAGTTTTCTGGAGGATTCCTTAGGGTTTTCTGTGTATAAGATCATGTCATCTGCAAATAGAGATAATTTTACTTCCTCCTTGCCAATCCGAATGCCCTTTATTTCTTTGTCTAGCCTAATTGCTCTGGCTAGGACCTCTAGCACAATGTTGAATAAGAGCAGTGATAAAAGGCATCCTTGTCTGGTTCCCGTTCTCAAGGGAAATGCGTTCAGGCTCTCTCCATTTAGGGTGATGTTGGCTGTTGGCTTTGTATAGATGCCCTTTATTATGTTGAGGAATTTTCCTTCAATCCTATTTTGCTGAGAGTTTTTATCATAAATGGGTGTTGGACTTTGTGAAATGCCTTTTCTGCATCAATTGATAAGATCATGTGGTTTTTGTCTTTTGTTTTATTTATATGGTGGATTACATTAATGGTTTTTCTAATATTAAAGCAACCTTGCATACCTGGTATAAATCCCACTTGGTCGTGTTGGATTATTTTTTTGATATGTTGTTGAATTCTATTGGCTAGAATTTTGTTGAGGATTTTTGTCATGAGGGATACAGGTCTGTAATTTTCTTTTTTTGTGGTGTCTTTACCTGGTTTTGGTATCAGTGATATGGTGGCTTCATACAATGAGTTAGGTAGTAGTCTGTCATTTTCTATGCTTTGAAATACCTTTAGTAGTAGTGGTGCTAATTCTTCTCTGAAAGTTTGGTAGAACTCTGCAGTGAAGCCGTCAGGGCCAGGGCTTTTTTTTTGTTGGGAGTTTTTTGATTACCTTTTCAATGTCTTTTTTTGTTATGGGTGTATTTAGTTGTTCTACTTCTGATTGTGTTAGTTTAGGTAACAAGTTTTAGGTAGGCAGTGTTTTTCTAGGAATTCATCTATTTCTTCTAGGTTTGCAAATTTGTTAGAGTACAATTTTTCGTAATAATCTGATATGATTCTTTTAATTTCAGTCGGGTCTGTTGTGATGTGGCCCTTCTCGTTTCTTATTTGGGTTATTTGTTTCCTTTCCTGTATTTCTTTAGTCAGTCTAGCCAATGGTTTATCAATTTTGTTAATTTTTTCAAAGAACCAGCTTTTGGCTTTAATTCTTTCAATTGATTTTCTGTTCTCTTTTTTTTAATTCATTTAGTTCAGCTCTAATTTTTATTATTTGTTTTCTTCTGGTGCCTGATGGATTCTTTTGTTGCTCACTTTCTATTTGTTCAAGTTGTAGGGACAGTTCTCTGATTTTGGCTCTTTCTTCTTTATGTATGTGTGCATTTATCGATATAAATTGACCTCTGAGCACTGTTTTTGCTGTGTCCCAGAGGTTTTGATAGGAAGTGTTTTCATTCTCGTTGCATTCTATGAATTTCTTTATTCCCTCCTTAATGTCTTCTATAACCCACTCTTTTATGAGCAGGGTATTGTTCAGTTTCCACATATTTGATTTCTTTTCCCTGATTTTTCTGTTATTGATTTCCACTTTTATGGCCTTGTGGTCTGAGAAGATGCTTTGTAATATTTCGATGTTTTAGATTCTGCAAAGGTTTGTTTTATGACCTAATATGTGGTCTATTCTAGAGAATGTTCCATGTGCGCTAGAAAAAAAAAGTATACTTTGCAGCTGTTGGGTGGAGTGTTCTGTATAAGTCTATGAGGTAAAGTTGGTTGACTGTAGCAATTAGGTCTTCTGTGTCTCCATTGAGCTCCTTAGTGGAAGTCCTGTCCTTCTCCGAAAGTGGTGTGTTGAAGTCTCCTACTATAATTGTGGAGGTGTCTATCTCACTTTTCATTTCTGCTAAAGTTTGTTTTATGTATCTTGCAGCCCTGTCATTGGGGGCATAAATATTTAATATGGTTATATCTTCCTAGTCAATTGTCCCTTTAATCATTATGTAGTGTCTTTCTTTATCCTTTGTGGTGGATTTAACTTTAAAGTCTGTGTTGTCAGAAATTAATATTGTTACTCCTGCTCTTTTTTGCTTGTTGTTTGCTTGATATATTTTTTTCCATCCTTTGAGTTATAGTTTGTTTGTGTCTCTAAGTCTAAGGTGTGTCTCTCTTAGGCAGCATATAGACGGATCGTGTTTCTTTATCCAGTCTGAGACTCTCTGTTTCTTTATTGGTGCATTTAGTCCATTTACATTCAGTATAATTATAGATAAATATGTGTTTAGTGCTGTCATTTTGATGCCTTTTTGTGTGTGTTGTTGACAATTTCATTTTTCCACTTACTTTTTTGTGCTGAAACGTTTTTCTTTGTAAATTGTGTGTTCCTCATTTTCATAGTAGTTGAATTTATGTTCGCTGAGTTGTTATGTTTTTCTTGGTTTTTATTTTGAGTTATGGAGTTGTTATACCTCTTTGTGGCTACCTTAATATTTACCCTGATTTTTCTAAGTAAAAACCTAACTCATATTGTCCTATATCGCCTTGTTTCCCTCTCCATATGGCAGTTCTATGCTTCCTGTATTTAGTCCCTCTTTTTGATTACTGTGATCTTTTACATATTGACTTCAATGATTCCCTGTTTTGAGGGTTTTTTTCTTTTTAAACATTAATCTTAATTTGTTTTTGTGATTTCCCTATTTGAGTTGATATCAGGATGTTCTGTTCTGTGACCTTGTGTTGTGCTGGTATCTGATATTATTGATTTTCTGACCAATTTCCTTTATTATTTCTTGTAGCTTTTGTTTGGTTTTTGCAAATCCTCTAAGCTTGTGTTTATCTGTAAATGTTTTAATTTTGCCTTCATATTTGAGAGAGAGTTTTGCTGGATATATGATCCTTGGCTGGCTTTTTTTCTCCTTCAGTGCTCTATATATGTCATCCCATTGCCTTCTTGACTACGTGGTTTCTGCTGAGTAGTCTGAACTTATTCTTATTGATTCTCCTTTGTAGGAGACCTTTCTTTTATCCCTGGCTGCTTTTAAAATTTCCTCTGTATCTTTGGTTTTGGCAAGTTTGATGATAATATGTCTTGGTGATTTTCTTTTTGGATCAGTCTTATATGCGGTTCGATGAACATCTTGGATAGATATCCTTTCGTCTTTCATGATGTCAAGGAAGTTTTCTGCCAACACATCTTCAACTATTCTGTCTGTATTTTCTGTTATCCCTCCCTGTTCTGGGACTCCAATCACATGCAAGTTATTCTTCTTGGTAGAGTCCCACATGATTCTTAGGGTTTCTTCATTTTTTAAAATTCTTTTATCTGATTTTTTTTCAGCTATATTGGTGTCAATTCCCTTGAACTATATTGGTGTCAATTCCCTTGTCCTCCAGATCCCCCACTCTGCATTCCAATTGCTCGAGTCTGCTCCTCTGACTTCCTATTGAGTTGTCTAATTCTGTAATTTTACTGTTAATCTTTTGGATTTCTGAATGCTGTCTCTCTATGGATTCTTGCAGTTTACTAATTTTTCCACTATGTTCTTGAATAATCTTTTTGATTTCTTCAACTGCTTTATCAGTGTGTTCCTTGGCTTTTTCTGTAGATTGCCTTATTTCATTTCCGAGGTCATCCCTGATGTCTTGAAGCATTCTGTAAATTAGTTTTCTATATTCTGCATGTGGCAATTCCAGGATTGTATCTTCATTTGGGAAAGATTTTGATTCTTTAGTTTGGGGAGTTGTAGAAGCAATCATGGTCTGCTTCTTTATGTGGTTTGTTATCGACTGCTGTCTCTGAGCCATCTCTAAGATATTGTAGTGATTTATTTTATATTTGCTCACTGAGTCTTATCTTGTTTTGTTTTCTTTCAATATACGTGGATGGGCTACTAGATTGCGCTCTCTTGATTGTTGTAGCCCTTGAATCACTTATGTCCTATTAACAGCTGGTTTTGGCTGTTACCAAATATATAAGCCTAAGAGTCCATTCACTGTTCTTGAGTAGAATCTGATTCTGGGTCATCAAGTGTGTGGTGCACGCTGTCACGTATCCACCTAGAGGAGTAGTGTTGATAGTTGTGTGCACCAGATTCTAGTAGCAGCAGGGATTCACACTCCAGGGTGGGCAGGATGCTGACAGGCTTCCCCCAAGTGCCACTGAGGTAGGTGTGTCTCTATTCTTAAAGCACTTTGGTGGGTGGGCTCTGCAGCTGTACCTTAGGCCCCCAATGCAAGTACCTCTACAGATTGGCAGGTGTCACCCTCCTTAGACCCCTAAGGCAGGAGGCTAGGTGCTCTGGGGGGAGCTTCAGCCCTCAGTTCCCTGTTGTGGGTCAGTGAGGGCTCTGTTGAATATGCAGAGATATCAGACCTGGGAAACTTGTCTTTCAAGTAATCCACTAAAACAATTACAGTCAGATCCCTATCAGAATTGCCTTTGCATTATACTAGCCACCTTGTTCCCTGTAGGGATGAAAGCCCAAGAGTGTGGATCTCATATGCTTGGCTGGAGCTTGTTCTGTATTCTTAGTCCAATTAGGGAAGGATTTTTGGTCCCTGGGTTTTTTGTAGCTGCTTCTCTCAGGCCAGGAGAATGGGTTAGGAAAAGACCAAAAAAAAGGAAATACTGCAGCGTACCTCACTCTCTGGGTCAGGAAATTCCAATGTTAATGAAGCCGCCTGGGAAGGGGAGGGGAGGGATGAGATAGCTAGGAGAGAGTAGCACCCCGGAACATAGACAAAGTTACTTATCTTGTTTGGTGATGACTGTTTTATCTGAGATTCTCAAGGGGTGTGTAGCCTGTTTGCGTTGGCTGGGTCAAGATTGCACCCGAGGGTCAGGCCTGCGTCCTGTGCTTGTGCTGTCTCAGAAGCCACGGTCAGTTCCTCTGTTCCCAGTCCAAATCCCAGCACCAAGGTTCCCTGGCTGGGACGCTGCACTCCAGCCTCCAAAATCAGTCGCTGCCTCCCGGCGACTTCTCCTCCTGTCAGCCGCGTCACTGCGCTGCCTGCGTGCACTGGCTGGGCTTTTCCCGAGGTTACTTCTGGGGGCTAGGGCTGCGTCCCATGTTTGCGCCGTCTCAGGACGCCGTGCTTAGCTCCCCTGCGCCCAGCCCAAAGCCCGGCGCCAAGGTTTCCTGACTGGGATGCTGGCACCAGGCTCCGAAAGCAGTTGTTGTTTCCCTGTGGTTGTTCGTTCTCAGTCTCTGTCACTCAGGTCAACTCTTTAGATCTCTGTTTGATGGTCAGGGTTTGTAGATTGTCATGTATGTGATCGATTCACTTGTTTTTCCGAGTCTTTGTTGCAAGAGGGGATCCAAGGTAGCTTCTACCTAGTCAGCCATCTTGGCCCTGCCTCCGCTTTTTGAATTTTTACAAAAAATAACAGATGAATTCTCATCAAGGTGACCTGTAGATATCAACCTTGAATTAAGATTAAATTTAGGAACAAAAGGCAAAGAAAGTGTGATGACTTGTAATGGCTTAGCTGGATTAAATCATCTTGTAAAGCAGAATCGTAATTTCAGAAGAAATCCATTGTGTCTACAATTTAATAAAAATTTGCATAAATTTGGGATATATTTGCTTATTTTGTCTGCAAGATTAGAATGAAAAGAAGCGAATGGGAGCACAATTTATTACAAATGCAAATATATTACTAACACAACAACTTTAACCAACTGAATATAATAATAATATTTAACAGTTATTGAAAACTTACTATGCCCCAGAGTCTGTTTCAAACCAAGTTTTTTTTTTCTGTTTTGCTCTTCAACCTGCATCAAAAAGCATGAAACTAGGTAGCCACCAGTTAAATCTTAATGTGAAATATTTTCAAAGGACAGATGAATAGAATGCATTATGCAAATATTTGTTGACCACTTACTAGTAGTCAGGCTCTATTCTAGGATCTAGGCATAGAGCAGTGAACAATATATACAAAAATCCCTGCCTTCACAGAGTTTATATTCTATTTGTTGGATATGGATAATAAATTAAAAAAAATAAGTAAATGATAACATGTTAAAAAAAAATTTTCCTGGTGATAAATGATGTAGAGAAAAATAAAGCAGAGAAACGGAGACAGAGAAAGCCAGGGTGAAGGGTACAATTTTAAATAGAATGATGGAGGGAAAGGTTCACTGGGAAGATGAGATGTGAATAAAGATTTGATGGAGGGGATAGAGGGAAGGAAAGAGGGAGGGAAGCAGGCAGAGAAGTGATTTCAGGTTCAAGAAAATAAACACTAAGGGCAAAGACCCTGAGATGGAAGTATACCTAAAATGTGCAAGAAACAGCAAGATTTAAATGCCCATCGAATGAAACTTCCATTGAATTCATATAAAATTTCCATTTGTTTATATTACAAATACAAAGAAATATCATAAAACTATTTAGGCTAATTATAATATTTAGGGAAGGAGGAAAGTACACAGTTTTCAATCATATCACCCAATTTTCCATCATTGCTCTTTCACAGCTGTTAGGATGCTGTTTATCTTCACGACTGCCTGTTTAAAATTCAGCCAAACGCTTATAGTCATTGCCCTTTCTATTTCCGCCATTATATCAAAAACTGCATTTATAAGATTTCTGAACGCAGAATGTATAACAGATGCCATCTTGTTTGTGCTTGACATATTTGGACAACATTCCTCTCAGATTAGGGAGGAGTGTAGTGTATCGGTTAAGAGCATGGGATCTGGAGTCAGATTGCCAGGATTTGAAGCTCAACCCTACTACTTTCTAGTTTGGTATTTACAGACCAGTTACTTAACCTCTATGTGCCTCTGCTCTTGAGGATGTCAGACACAACATCTATGACATTTCAGAACTTGTAAGACTTTACACCAGGCCTCATTCAACAACCAGTTTCTGAACACCTAGTAGGTATTACAATATGTGCTATAAAGAAAGAGTCCCTGACTTCCAGTAGCTGAAAGCTCAAATGAATAAACGTAATTACATCTAATGTGATTCATGCTCTTAGAGTATAACCCTGCTATAGAACCATATAGGAAACTTCTTTAATCCAGACTGGATAGTCTAGATATTTAAACTGAGTAATGAAAGATAAGCAAGAATTAAATACGCAAAGATAGAGCAGGCTATTCTGGGCAGAAGGAACAGTATACACAAAGAGAGAGGTATGACAGAACAGTGACATGTGCAGGCAACTAAAAGTAGTTCTTTATATGCAGTGCAAAGGATTCATGGAGAGTGGAAGGTACAAGAAAGGAAGGTAGAGTAGATGGGCCACATCATGAAGAGATTTATATGCAAACGGTGAAAACAGTTTAAAAAAGGGGTAAAGATGAGTTCATGAGGGCTTATTAAAACAATACAAAAGACAATTAGAAGTTAGTGAAGGGTTGAGGTGGAACCACATTAAAAAAAAAAAAACACGATTGTGGACACTTGAGACTATGTTGGCATCTCCTGCCTGGAGGGGAGACGAGAAGGTAGAGGGGGTTAGAAGCTGGCAACACAGACAGGAAAAGAGAGAGGGGAGGGAGGGAGCGGGCTGTCTCATCAGGGGGAGAGTAATTGGGAGTATGTAGCAACGTGTATATAAGTTTTTATGTGAGAGATTGACTTGATTTGTAAACTTTCACTTAAGTCACAATAAAAATTATTTTTAAAAAAGATTCTTTATGCAGATAAGATTAGACACAGGATGATAAAAGAAGCCCAGTGTGGAGGTCATTTTAATAATAAAGATATAAAGTGGCCAAGGTCTAGGGAAATTGGGCTATAGTTGTGGAAATGGAGTCAGGGCATGGATTAAGAATATAATAGAGGAACTAAATGGAGGAATTTTGTAAGGGACCTGTTCTTAAGATAAATGCAAAGGACCATACCAGAGGTCACAGAAGACAGTCAAGAAGAAACTATTTCCATTTCTGCTGTAAGATATAATCAGGTGATACTGATACAGATGTTTAAAGAGAGGGAGGGAAGGAGGGAGGGAAAGAGGAAGAGAGAGGGAGAGAGACAGACAGATACAACTGGTCTAGTTGATTAGTACAAATGATGTATATAAAATCAAGACTTCTTTTTAATCTTTACAATGCTAATTTAATAGTTTTTAGTATTTATGTTTCATTTTTCATTGTGGAAGTAACATTTATTAGGAACTTGCTTTGAATCTGACTGTATAATTAATATGTAGCACGGGAATAAGGCAGGCCAAATAAAAAGTTCTTATGAAATTTTTTTCTCTTGAATTAATCACTTTGCCATCTGTTTCTTGAGCTACTGATGAAATAAATTTTGGGCTGCAAGGGACAGCTAAAGTTTATGCAAAACAAAACAGCTTTAAAATGAGAAGTCTATTCCTTTGGGTCAAGAATAATTACATGGTACATTACATTTAATCTGTGATGATCAAACATTTTCAACTGACTCATAATGATCACAAACATCATGGAATCATTGAATATTATGATACATACCAGCTCTCAGTGTTGAAATGGGATGCAGCTTCTTTAGTACTTTTACAGAGTACCAAATTTGGAAGACTTTAAAAACGATTTACTTCTAATCCATCCTCCCACAGCAGAAACGTTTATATCCTTATGCCCACACACTTAGAGTGACAGACAGCTCATGAATAATATTAACATAAAAAACAACTAGGAATAACAACTGCCAAGTGATTATTATGTACACACATTGTGGTAAGTACTTCCACATACATTATTTTATTTTAGGATAATTCCAACTATTAAATGTTCCATCTAATATTGAATCAAATTTGCCAACCTACAACTTTTACCTAATTTATGGGCCCCAGTCATCTCTCCAGAAGTCTCTAGGTGGTGAAAACAGCTAAGCATGCGAATATTAACTGAAAGGTTGGCAGTCTGAACCCACCCAGAGACGCCTTAGATAAAGGCCTGATGACAGGCTTCCAAAAAATCAGCCACTGAAAACTCTAGGGAGCACAGTTGTGCCCTGACGACGTGGGATCACCATGAGTCAGAATTGACTTGACAACTGGAAAAAAAGAAAAAGTCACCTCTCCTGGGGAATAAAAATAATAGTTACTATTTACAGTAAAAAAAAAAAAAACCCAGTGCGGTACTTAATAAAAAATAATTTTGTTCTTAAGTATTTTATCTCAATCATCAAAGTACCCCTATGAGGCAGGAACGATTGTTATTTTCGCTGTTTTACAGGAGAGAAAACTAAGGCTTAAAAAAGTTGAGGAACTTTATCAAGGATGCAAGTGTAGTAACTGGTGCAGCTGGGGATGGACTTCAAAGCCTTGGTTTTACTTATCACAAATGAGAATGACAAAGTCCATTCTCAGCTGGAAAAATCAGGTTTCTAAACTTCCTGAGCTGAGGGCCAGATACCAAAACATCAATTCACTGAAGTAAGAAATGTCATTCTATAGTGCCTCTTAGGAAATGGACTGCCAAACAACCCTAGGCAACATCATGCCAACATGTATGGAGTGTGATTAAGCTCCCCCCCACCGACTCTGAATTTCTACACATCCCAACCTAACCATTTTGGTTAACAATACAATTTAACAGTACTTATTTTTTTTTTTTTTTTATGTTTTTTAGTCACAAATGCAGAATGGTAAAATGCTTTTACCATGTATACTGCAGGATGTGATATTATTTTGAATAAGCATGTAAAAAAGATGGGTCACTATCTGTGGGTACCACAAAGAAAAGTCTTAAGAAGTAATTGCTGTATCATGGTTAGATAAAAAGCATGGCATGCTGTGCTAACTCTGGCTTCGTTTATAGTTCATGCAATAAAAATAACACTCAAATGATGGAAAATGTGATTATCTTGGTAATATGAATGATTATTTTGTCTCGTCTTGATTATAGCAATTTTCACACAAATTTTGTTACAGTTTTAAATCATAGAACTTTTTATCAACTCAAAAAATATTTACTATCAACTTGCATTAAATGTAGTTAGATTACTTCATGTAACATATCAACTTTAATATTAACCTGTAGCTTCTCAAGGGGTTAATTTGAGATCTGAATCAGGTATTCATCACTCATCATGTCCTTTCCACAAGGAAATGATGCTAGTAACTCATCAAAAGTAAGGCATGCTTAAAATGTGATTCTCTAATACTGGTGAAAGATTTGTGCCAATCCATACATTCTCTTGTGTGGCCTCCCTTTGAGTAGCTCAATCCAATTCAACAAATACTAACTGTGCACCTACTCTGTGTCAGGTATTGCTATAGGAACTTGTTCATAATATAAATAAAATAAATCCCTGCCCTTGGGGTACATATATTCTAGTGGGGAAGATACAAAATAAGCAATAAACATAATAAATTATATAATATTCTTAGGTGATAAGTGCTATAGAAAGAAGAAAAAGTAGAACAAAGTAAAGTTATCAAAAGACACGGGGAAGAGGAAGTATAGCAGGTTTAAATATTATACGAGGTAGTCAGGGTAAGCCTCAGTGAGAAGATAAGATTTGAGCAATACATACAAATAAAATCTTTTTTTTTTTTTTACTTTTTTAAATTGTGCTTTAGATGTAGGTTTACAGACCAAATTAGTTTCTCATTAGAAAACATATTGTTTTGTGACATTGATTGCCAACTCCATGACAAGTCAACACTCTCCCCTTCTCCATCTTTGATTCCCCAGTTCTATTCATCCAGCTTTCCTATTCCTTCCTGCCCTCTCGTCCTTGCTCCTAGGCTGGTGTGTCCATTTAGAATCATATACACTGTGGAGTTAAGTTTATTGTTTGTTTTATGGGCCTTTCTAATCTTTGGCTGAAGGGTAAACCTCGAGAGTGACTTCAGTACTGAGGTAAAAGGGTGTCTGGGGGGACATACTCTGAGGGTTTCTCCAGTCTCTATCAGATGAGTAAGTCTGGTCTATCTTTGTGAGTTTCAATTTTGTTTTACATTATTCTCCAGCTCTGTCTGGGACCCTCCATTCTGATCCCTGTCAGAGCTGTAGGTGGTGGTACCCACGTATCATCTAGGTGTGCTGGACTTGGTCTGGTGGAGGCTGTGGTAGTTCTGATCCATTAGTCCTTTGAACTGATTTTTCCCTTGTGTCTTTGGTTTTCTTCCTTCTCCCTTGCTCCAGACTGGGTGGTACCAGTGGAGTATCTTAGATGGCTGCTCACAAGATTTTAAGGTCTCACACACTACTCACCAAAGTAGGATGTAGAACATTTTCTTTATAAACTATGTTATGCCAATTGAGATGTCCCCCAAGACCATGGTCCCCTGCCCTTGGCCCAGTAATTTGATCCCTCAGGGAGTTTGGATGTGTCTATGAAGCTTCTATGACCTTGCCTTGGTCAAGTTGTTCTGACTTCCCCAGTATTGTGTACTGTCTTACCCTTTACCAAAGTCACCATTTATCTATTATCTAGCTAGTGTTTTTCCCTTCCCTCCTCTCTCCTCCCTCGTAACCATCAGAGATTATTTCTTTCTGTGTAAACTTTTTCATGAGTTTTTATAACAGTGTATTTGTCCTTTTGTGATTGACTTATGCCCTCCAGATTCATCCATGTTGTAAGATGCTTCGTAGATTCATCATTGCTCTTTTTCATTGTACATTCCACTGTGTGTATGTACCACAGTTTGTTTATTGGTTATTGATGGGCACTTAGGTTGTTTCCATCTTTTTACTATTGTGAATAATGCTGCAAGAAACATGGGTGTGCATATGTCTATTCATGTGATGGCTCTTATTTCTCTAGGATATATTCCTAGGAGTGAGACTGCTGGATTGTATGGTATTTCTATTTCTAGCTTTTTAATGAAGTGCCATATTGTTTTCCAAAATGGTTGTACCATTTTGGATTCCCACCAGCAGTGCATGTAAGAGTTTCAGTCTCCCCACAGCTGCTCCAACATTTGTTATTTTCTGCTCTCTTATTCTTGCCAGTAATGTCAGAGTTTTCCATTTACATAGGTCTCTTTTGGTTTCCTGCAGTAGTGCTTTGTAGTTTTCTTTCCATAGGTCTTTTACGTCCCTGGTTAGATTTAGTCGTATTTTATTTTTTAGGAGATATTATAAATAGTATTGTTTTCCTGATTTCCTTTTTGTAGCTGTCTTTACTGGTGTATAGGAATCCAACTGATTCTTTTATGTTGGTCCTGCTACTCTGCTGAATCTATTAGTTCCAGTAGCTTTCTTCTGGAGTCTTTTAGGTTCTCTATTTTTTTTTTTTTTTTATATATATAGTATCATATCACTCACAAATAGGGGCAGTTTTACTTCTTCCTGACCAATCTGGATGCTCTTATTTCTTTTTCCTGCCTTATTGCTCTGGCTAAGACTTCCAGTACAATGTTAAACAGGAGTAGTGATAAAGGGCATCTTTGTCTTGTTTCTGTTCTCAGGGGGAATGTTTTCAGCCTCTCTCCATCTAGAAGGTTGCTGGCTGTTGGTTTTGTGTAGGTGCCCTTTATTATGTTGTTTATCACAAATGGGTGTTGGACTCTATCGAATACCTTTTCTGTGTTGCTTGAGATAATCATGTGATTATCTTGTCTTATTTATGTGGTGGATTACATTCATTGATTTTCTAAGTTGAACCATCATTGCATAAAAAAATACCTGGTATAAATTCCACTTGGTCATGGTATATTATTTTTTTTTGATATGATGCTGAATTCTATTGGCTCGAGTTTTGTTGAAAATTTTTGCATCTACATTCATGAAAGATATCAGTCGGTAATTTTCTTTTCTTTTGTAGTGCCTTTGCCTGGTTTTGGTATCAGGGTTATGCTGGCTTCATAGAATGTACTTGGAAGTATTCCTTCCTTTTCCATGTTCTGAAATAGTTTGAGTAGTACAAGTGTAAGCTCTTCTTTGAATGTTTGGTAAAATTCTCTAATGAAGGCATCTTGGCCGGGACTTTTTGTTGTTGTTGGTAGGCTTTTTTTTTTTAATTACCTTTTCAATCTATTCTCTTGTTATGGGTCTGTTTGGATTTTCAACTTCAGTTTGTGTTAGTTTGGGTTGGTGGTACGTTTATAGAAATTTGTCCATTTTCCCTAGGTTTTCAAATTTGTTGGAGTATAGTTTTTCACAGTACTCCGTTACGACCCTTTTTACTTCAGTTGAGTCTGTTGTAACATCTCCCATTTCATTTCTTACTTGGGTTATTTGCTTCTTCCTCTGTTTTTCTTTTGTCAGTTTGGCCAGTGGTTTGTCAATTTTGTTGGTCCTCTCAAAGAACAAACTTTTGGTTTTGTTGATTCTTTCTATTGTTTTTCTATTCTCTGCTTCATTTATTTCTGCTCTGATCTTCATTATTTCCTTTATTTTGGTGGCTGTGAGTTTCTTTTGCTGTTCTCTTTGTATTTGTTCAAGTTGTATAACTAACAATTTGATTTTACCCCTTTCTCCTTTTTTTGATGTGTGTACCTATTGCTATAAATTGACCTCTAAGCACGGCCTTTGTTGTGCTTCAGATAGAATCCTAAGGGATTTTTTCATGTAGATCTCAAGGTTTGTTGATTCCAAGAGGAAAAAGACAAATAGTGGATGCAATAGAAATTTATTAAAATGCTTTCCTTCTTCAGAGGAAATTTAAAACCTAAAACATAAAGGTATCTATGCAATTAAAACTCAGATCTTTGGTTTACGACTACAGGCAGAAGTTACTTAATTTGAAAAATTGCATGTTCCTCTAGTTTATGCTAGAGAACTACCTTTCCTTCAAATATATGTCACTGTAGTTCCATGAAGGTTAGATTAAATGTTTAAGTAATGCTTTCAACAGTATTTATTTTATACCTACTTTATGTGGTGCAATATAATGTGAGATAGAAAATACACAATTCCTTGATAATGAAGTTCTTTTTATGATGTAACTTATAATCTAGTAAAGAAAACAGGACTTGATGGAATAATACATTCTTGAGACTAATAAAAATAGAATAAAACCTATTTAAAACATTTACACCCATATTAAAGGAATGCTGGAATTAATGCAGTTAATTAGAATAAAACGGGATTAGGCAAGGAAAGCATCTAAAAGCAAAGAATTACAAACTATGCTCAGAAAGAGAGAGTAATTTTATTTGGTGAAGTTTTACTCCTACAAGGCTTGGCTGGGATATGGGTTGAGATGCAAAACTACTACTAAAATACTGAAGTTTATATCTACCTCAAATCTTTTATGGAATGTACATGTATATATATACATATGCACACAGACATGCTCATAATGCATACCTATAGACTGAATTCTTTCATAAACTACAGTTTTTGATTACTTGAAAAAAAAGTAGAAAGATGTAAAACGGAAATAAATAGTTGACATTTTAAGAAAAATATAGCTAGAGTTAAATTGTGTATCTGATCTTTTCTGGATGAGAAAATGGAAAAAAAAATTCTGAGTCCTAAATCTGATTTGAGTCATGTTCCATAGTAACATGCTGATTTTTCTCATATTGACGGACACTTTTTCCACTTGATTTTTTTCCCAGGTGGTTTACATCACTTTTGGACCACAGGGAAGAACAGCAGGTAGTATCCCATGGAGTCATTTATTTTCATTAATTCCTTATGAAAATCAAAGTAAGGTGGAATCCAAAAGGTCTCACAGGTTTGTAAATAAAATCACCTAAGTTATAAATATATCCCATTCATCTAAAAAGATCAGGCATAAAAAGCAATGATTGGAACAGGCAGAAGAAGGTAGCACAGAAAGTCAGCCATGACATTAACTGCAGCTGAGATGGCAGAGTAAAGGATAAGTAGTCAACAGAAAAAGCCTCTTCCCTCTGTATAGGCCAAGAATTCATGTGTAGAGGAGAGGAAGATAATGACATGGAGAAACCCTAACTGTAACCCAGTGTAAGAGTGGAGAGTACATAAACTTATCTGATGACTCCCTTAGAAAGAGACGATATTAATAACAACAATACAAAATAAATTTAGCTTAAATCTAGCCATGATAACTCAGGGGCTTACTCCTTTGAAATCTTATATGTGATCTCAAGAACGATGGCCAACTTGATAATTTCTCTGAATAGTGTGTGATCTCCCTCAGGCACACAACCAAGGCATTAGTTCAATATTGACTCAGCAAAGAAAACACCAATTTATGAAAACACTGTCATCACACCTCGCAGCAAAAGGTAGACAGGATGGCTTTAGGACAAGATTATTTATCTTAAATGCTATGTGACAGATCATAATAAAATTTGTGATGGCAGCCAAAGTTGAGGAAGGTTATCTAAATATTACAATAATCATTTACGCGTCCATTCCTAGTACTTCCTAGTGACTTTTAATTATTTATAGTAAAAAAGGAAAAAAAAAAAAACAGAGTTCTAATAATATATATACTTTTTACTGCAAGAGTAGCTTTTATTTCTTTCATTAAAAATTTTAATACTAGCTTTTTAATGTTCATTTTTGAGCTCACTTTAATACTCAAAAAGAGTAGCTCTTTTTTTCACTTAGTTAATAATCATCAATGAAATTCTGACATAGAGAATTTTAGGAAATAAACCTGAAGTTGTCACTGCTTTTCTTATTAACTTTGAGGGGCAACTGATTCTGAGCTTTATTGGATCAAAGATTAGATAAAGGACACTTTGGATTTAACAGTCTGGTGAGAACCCCAGGAGATGGTATAAACCCACTACTAGAATGGTTCCTAGAAACATGGAAAAAATAATGGCCCACACTAACTAAGGTTGAAATGCCAGAAATGCTATGGCAGATGGCAGAAGAGGGAATCACAAAGCTCAGAGAAGTAGACATGCTGAAGTACACATTCATAAGCCCACCAGATGATTATGCTTCACAGGAAAGCCTGGGAAACACACCATTTACCAGAGCCATAAAGAATATGCTAGTGAGAAGAGCACCAGCATTACTAAGAAGTTCACTGGTGGCTTGCCTCTGAAGGCAGGACTGACAAAAGGAAGGCTGTTATAGAACTAGGCTCCCTGATAGCGATGAAGATGATAGGACCATCAGAAGCCAGGTGAACACAATTATCATAAGAGTGGCAAGGCTAGGGGGCAAAGGGGCTGAATCACAGAGTTACTGAGACAGTTAATAGAATTAGCCATCCCTAGAGGCAAAATATATAGACAGACAGCTAACAAGGGTGCTACTCAGTATATATTATTAAAAGAAATCAAAGATGGATGATGACAAAGATGAGGGTAGTTGCCCCAATAAACGCACAATCTCTTGCTCAGTTTCCAAACCTGAGCTAGTTTTTAGACCTGAAATCCATTGACTGAAGAAGGCCTAGTCTCCAGAAGGAAGGACCTTGGCAACAGCACAGCAAGAACACAGGGAAATAATGCCCCTAGTTCTTCTCCAAAGGAAACTTTAGCCCTTTACTCAGGTAACAATGCACTGTGGAAAGGGAATACCTAAATGTTTCATGAACTGGTGGGCACAGGGTCCAAGCTTACAGTGATACCTGGAGACCTGAAGCATCAACATGACCCCCACTGGAGTAGATGAATATACAAGGGCCAGTAATAAATATAGCCCTGGTCTTGGCCTGTGAAGTAAGAGCTATCATCATGGAGAAAGCAAAGAGAAAACCTCACCCGAACTTCCCCAAGGGAGTTAAAAAAAGAAAAGAAAAACAATACAATATCCTGAGGGGAAAGGAGGGGGACTGTCAGAAATTAGTGTTCCCTTAAAAAAAAAAAAAAAAATTTTTTTTTTTTTTTAAGTATCTAAGGAAACCCTGGTTGCCTAGTGCTTAAGTGCCCCAGCTGCTAACCAAGAGATTGGCAGTTCGAATCTGCCAGGCACTCCTTAGAAACTCTATGGGCAGTTCTACTCTGTCCTATAGGGTTGCTATGAGTCAGAATCAACTTGATGGCAGTGGGGTTTAGTTTTTTGGTTTTTAAGGATCTAAAGAATGCAGGGGTGGTACCTCGAAGTTAACCCAGGCTGTTGGTGAGCTCACACTGCAGCTAACTTCTTTTATCCACTCCTGTTTCTGTCTTCTCCCTTCCAAAGGGGTTACTTCCTGGGGCACTCCTTAAGAAACTCCATCTCAGAGTCTGATTCCTGGGTAACTCAACTTGGAACAGACATCTTCTACCTTGAATTTACATTGTTCTTCCTTTGTAAATAAAGTATCTTCCCAGGTAAATATGGGAACTCTGGTGATGTAGTAGTTAAGTGCTACGGCTGCTAACCAAAAGGTAAGCAGTTCGAATCCACCAGGCACTCCTTGGAAACTCTATGTGGGCAGGTCTACTCTGTCCTATATAGTCGCTATGAGTTGGAATCGACTTGCTGGCAATGGGTTTGGTTTTTTGGTTTTCAGGTAAATACAGTAGTGCTAGCTTTACTTGTAGAGCAGTATCATGCCAGAAGATAATTTTGAAAAAGTCTTTAGGACTTCTCCCTGAGAAGTGCTCAGACGTACAGTGCTTGTCAATTCCAGTTGCCTTATCATAGACCTTAGGTAAACCTTCAACTCAGTATCTTTAAAGAAAAAGAAACAATTTTTCTGAATCTAGATAGACACTGAGCATTCAAAATTAGCAATCTTATTTTCTCCATAAAGTTTTCATTGGTCCCAAATAATAATTTCTTCTCTTCTTTATTTCATCAGCACTTAAGTATATGGTCATATATATTATATTCATAACTTGTTTAATAGCTTCTCTGTAAGTATATGGATATGCTTTATTCACACAAATAGATAGTAAAAACAAATATGTTGAGAGGTAGCACATTTTCCTTTCCTGTATTCTACACACAATCTCTTGATTAATGTTGCCACTTAGAAAGTTATAGATAACTTCAAAAACCTTACACAAGAGTTTTACAGAATAGACATTTAAAATTAAATAGGAAAAACTACTAGAAATTAACTGTACCATGCTCCCTTGAACTTGAACTTTGTAGAGCTTTGCAATGATTTCTATGAATAAGTATCACTTAATCATATAAGTTAATAAATAATAAGAATATCAGGCATTTGTTCTTAAAAAGTAGTCAGTGCTAACAGGCAAATATACTATGCAATAAAACCTTGGGTAAGGAAAGATTCAATATATTCTCCATATTTCTAAGCTGATGAAAGCACATTAGACTGTTGGATACAACTTCTTATGAATAACACTATAATAAAAAGAAACCAGAAGTATATCTCTAGTTACTGCTGATTCTACTGATGAATTTATTTCTACGAAAAACCAAGGCAACACCTATTTGTTTTTTTAAATAGTACATGGCTTCTGTGGCTATACGGTAATGAATGGGATGACAGTCAGTGTGACAAAATTACCTCAGAATACATTGCTAACTTTTGGTGGATGCCTCTTTTTTGAAGGAAAAAAGGAAAATTTTACAGTAGCACTTGGCCCACAACTAAATTCTAATTAGAATATGCGAAAACACAGTACTGCATTTAAACAAATACTCTAGATTTAACCAGAGTCATGGTTTATGATCAGATGCCCTGGTTTTGCTGCTGCACCCTTCTGTGTTGTACTAACTCTTGCTCAGTCCTCACTTCTTCCTCTAATTCTCCTACAACACGAGGGTCAGAAACAGCAACAGAGAAGATTAAAGATCAGATTTTACGAGCTTCGAGAAACTACAGACTACCAATAAGTGAGAAAAGGCTTGCTCAGATAATTTTGTAACTGCCTCATTCACCACAATCGTGCGTTTCAGTTTCAATATCCACAGGTTGTAAAGACAAAGATATCTTAAGAGACAGTAAAAAAGACAACCTTTTTTGCAACAGACACATTATCTTTTGACCAATAACAGACATAACTTCCAATTATTAATCCATACCGCATAAAACTTGGAAATTTTGCATAGTTTATTATGTTAGGTATCTTTAGATTTTCAAACTTAACTCAAATATAAATAAAATAAAGATTTTACATACTTGGAAGAAACTGCTTCCATGAATTCATCCAAAAAATCATCATATTCACGACCTCTCACTCTCCTCTGCTGTAGTCCAATGTACAGTGGATCTTTAAGTAACTCCTATTAAAAAAATAAATGTTACCATAGAAACAGAAATAACTATAGGTGAATACCTTAACATTTCTGAGCCTCAGTTTCCTTATCTGTATAACAGGGATAGAAACACAAGTAAAATATTGCCATACTGATTCAGAACTAACCTACAGACATTGTTTAGTATTATCTAGAATGTATCTACAGTAGTTATATGCCAAATAAGAAAAATAGTTACTAAACATTACAAACATTACAGGTTATTCTGGGAAGAAGGAAATAAAATCTCTCAGTGGGGCTAATTAGAAAAGCTCAAATTCAGGTTTTACAGGCAAAATTTATCACCCAGAGAAATAATATTGACTTTTGAAGTATTATATTAGTATAAAACCAAAAAAAAAAAAAAAAACCAAACCAAGTCGATTCTGTCCTATAGCGACCCTATAGGACAGAGTAGAACTGCCCCACAGATTTTCCAAGGAGCTCCTGGCAGATTCGAACTGCCGACCTCTTTGGTAACAGCTATAGTACTTAACCACTATGCCACCAGGGTTTCCTATATTATATATATATTAGTATAAAAAGGGAATGGAAAAACAGTAGTTGCATTCTTAGATTTAGTTTCCCTTTCCCAAAGCAAAATATTCAAACAAAACTTAGATTATAACTTTAATATGATAGATGACTGACTTTAAAATGAAATTACTTAGCTGGGGTCTTTTCTAAAGTAAATAAAAATTATTTGTTAAATTGATATATCTGAGAGAACAACATTGTTCTGTTCTAGTTTTAGTATCTATAATGTTATCATTTTTAATCTTTCTAAAAATGATTTATTTTATTTTATGGTGGTTGTTATTGAGAATGTACACTGCAAAAACATACACCAATTCAAGTTTCTACATGCACAATTCAGGGACATTGATTATATTCTTCCAGTTGTACAACCATTCGCAAACTCCTTTTCTGAGTTGTTCCTCCTCCATTAACATAAACTCACTGCCCCCTAAGGCTCCTATCTAATCTTTTGAGTTGCTATTGTCAATTTGATCCCATATAGCTAGATCTTAAAAGAACATAATGGTCAGGGAAGCCACTCTCTACTAGTAAAGCTGAATTATTGTTTGGTTTTAAGAAGACTTCAGGGGATATTTTTGGTTGAAGGTTAAGGATTATCTTAGGGCAAGAGTTTCCGGTTTCATCTAGCCTCCAAGGCTCCAGGAATTCTGGATTCCATTAGAATATTAAGTAATTTTTTAATTGAGGTATAATTTATATAGAGTGAAATGCAACTAGTTTTAACAGAAATTCCTAGTAAATTAGGGATAGAAAGGAACTTCCTCAACCTAAAAAAGGGCATCTCTGAAAAACCCGCAGCTAATAGCATATTTAATGGTGAAAGTCTGAATGCTCTCTAAGATCGGCAACAAGACAAGCACGTGCACTATCACCACTCCATTCAATACTGTATTAGAGGTCCCAGACATTACAAGGTAAGAAAAAAGAAAAGCAAGCATACAGACTATAAAGGGAGAAGTAAAACTTTTTATTTGTAAATACATAATCATGCAAATAGATAATCCTAAGGAATCTAATAAAAGGAACAAAAAAATCCACTAGAAATGACGTGTAAATTTAACACAGTCATAGGACATCAATCAAAATACTGTTGTTAGTTGTTGCCGAGTCGATTCCAACTCATGGCGACCCCATTTGTGCAGAGTAGAACTGTGCTCCACAGGGTTTTCAATGCTGTGGCCTTTTGGAAGTAAATCACCAGGCCTGCCTTCTGAAGTGCCTCTGGGTAGGTTTCAACTGCCAATCTTTTGGCAAGTAGTCGAGTGCTTAACTGTTTGTGGCACCCAGGGAACAAGGTCAAAATACAAATATCAATTGTATATCTATATACTAGCAATGAACACTTGACAATGAAATAAAATACACAATTCCATTTGCAATAACCTCCTAAAATATGAAACTCATAGGAATATATTTAACAAAATATAAGTAAGACTTGTACACTGGAAACTAGAAAACACTGATGAAAGAAATTTAGGAAGACTTGAACTGTTTTTGAAGGCTGGGAAAAATATGGCAGCTCTTGTCACATAATAGTGAAACAACTGACAAAATGGTATATCTTTAGTATCTTGGAATAGAAAAAAATATACCTAAAGAACTTAAAAATTTTAACTAAGGATATTTCCAGATAAAACACTGAGTGTGTAAACTGTCTCCTCATAGCTGTATGACAAGGTACTTTAAAACAGATCTTCAGTTGGTGAAAAAAATTTAGAGGAACTATTTTTTTTTATAGAGGACCCAGGACTTGCTGGTAAAATATTTCCAAAGTAAAATAAAGCCTGAGGACAAAGAGCAAAGTAAGGGTGTGGTTTTAACAACTTTTTTTTTTTTTTAGATACATTAAGGTAGAGCTTAGTAGACTATATGTCTAGACAAAAGGAATGGGTCCCCGCAGCACCCCGACATGCCACCCGATGTTGAAGATGATCTGTTTTTGAAAGGTAAAAGTGAGTGAGGCCTTTGTCTAATAGAATAGAATAGAATAGAATCTGTCACATAAAAAGTCTAAAATGTTTTGTGGATATTATACTAACTTGGATTAATTGGGACAGACAGTTCAAAAAGAAAATACTTCCTTAGGTTCCCAAATTTCCACAGGCAGGAAACAGGATGAGAAAGCTATTCAGCTGCAAACATGGGCCCTTTCTTATGGAAAAGGAAGAATTTCTCAGAGGACAGAGCCAAGAGCCCTAAGGGTGAAGGAAAAGCCTTGGGTAACAATTTACCATGGAACCACTCCTAGGAAACAGAAGTGGGCTACTTAAGAACATTCTCTGCCCACAGAGCAGGTAGCCTTGTCAACATATGCCCAGTGGGATTTCAGAAATGCTGTGGACTAGTGAGAGCTACAGGATTCCTATTCCTTCCATTTTGAATTAGAGTGCTGATTATTACAAACCCATGTCCCTATCTCGCTATTGTATGTCTGGTGTGTGGGAACAGGTAAGAGGAACCACACCAAGGAGCAAAGCCCCAAAAGCCTCATTTGCATCTAGATCTGATTTAGATGACAGGATGCTGAACTTCGGTCTGTTATTGTTTTGGGGATGAAATTTGTGGGATTCTAGGATGGAAATAAGCATATTTTGCACGTGGACTGTGAATAATTTGAGAAAGATGAGAATTCATGTGGAGAAAGGCCCCAGCTGTCCCAGACTCCAGCCCAAGCTGCAAACCCACAAAATCAAATATTAACAAAATAGTAATTTTTTAAGCCACTGAATTTAGGACGATTTGTTACAGACAAAAGATATGTTTTTGCAGGTGGGGAGGTGGTGCTTGAATCATCTGAGTTGAGATTTATTTGAAGCCAAGAGAGATTATAACCTTGTTTACACCTGCTGTCCGAAGGTAATTATTAATAGCATCCTTTTTCACTGTCAAAGTATCCTGACTGGGCCAATATATTAAGTGGTCATCCTACTTATAATGCACTACACAATGAAGTGTTAAGGCCTCCTAGTGAGCTGAAAGTTAACATGTTAAACTATATAAATGTATTTCAGGTGAAATATAAAATCTGAAACTAAGTTTTTTATAGAGCCCATCTGCTCCTTGGGGCATAAAAGCTATATGCAATCTACTGTCAGGCTTCTGGGCAGCTAAAGTTGAAGTGCCAATGTGCTACTAATGGCTGCAAGAATTAAAATAGTTTCTCCATGCCTAGAATATATTTGGACTTCCTAAAATGTGAATGAGAAAAAGAACACAAATGGGAAAAGGTGTTACAGTTTCCCATCTTTTCCCCCATTCTTTCCCATATTAATAATTAAATATATATCACAAATAAGTTTGAATACAAAATAGAGTCAACTATGAAGATTTATGAAGAAGAAAACAGCTTTTGGTTTAAACCCCATAAATTGTAAAATTCTTCCAATTATAATTTTTCCAGTTCCTGTCGAAAATAATTGTTTTATAAAAATTTCGTGATAGGAGGCAGGGCCAAGATGGCAGAATAGACAGACGCTTCCAGCAAGCCCTCTTATAACAAAGACCCAAAACAACAAGGGAAACAAGTATACTTATGACAAGCTAGGAGCCCTGAACATCAAAGGCAAGGTTAGAAAATGAACTGAGGGGAAAAGGGAGGAAGAGACAGTTCAGAAGTGGAGAGGAATTACCAGACCTGAACTGCCGGAAGCTCGCAGGCACCATTCCTGGGACGGGCTGTGGCAGGCTGGTATTAGTCTTCTGCCACAGTTTCCTCAGGGAAAGACAGCCAGCCACACAGCCTACTCACACCTCCGGAACCAGAGAATGGCGCTCTCGGCAAAAGCTAAGTACTTGCGTATATTTTACCGCACCCCCCCCCGCCCCCGCTCCAAAGCCGGCTTCTGTGGCTGATTTCTCTGGGCCTAAGACAGGCCCTGTTGAGTGCCTCCAGGCCATGGAGAAGGAATAAATTTGCAATTGGGGGAAAAGATAATTTGCCGCCTCCACTAACCGGGAGAGCTCAGTACAGAAGCAGCTCCTGTCCAGGCATAAATGGTCCATGGACTTTGAGTACCTTTCCCGTCTGCACGGACCTGTGTGGGCCTGTTCCAGGAGAATAGGCCCTTGTTGGCAGACTCCAACCTTTTCAGCTGTGCGTCAGAGAGGTGGGTGTTTGATGTTTGACACTGCTTTGCCTATTAAACAGGGTCCTTACCCATCCACATCAGGGGCCTAAGGACTGGTGGCTCCATTCAGGTCACCCAGCCACCCGTAACAGGGGTCCAAGAGTAACTGGTACCTCCCAGTCCTTACAACCAAAAACACTGGGTGCCCATGGTCCGTCTGCAGAACCTACCCACCTATACGCTCTAGGGAACAGGGACACGCTTTCCTTAGAGACACTTGGGGGATGATTCTCAGCCCCATGCATTGTTCAGAGCGTGACATCCTGCTGCAACCAGATACCAGTACCTACACAAATCACTCCTGCCCCTCTAAGACTGTAGGACAGAGCCTGTACCACACACTTGATGATCAGCTACCTGGACACCTGAGGTGAATTCATACAAGAAAAGTGAATGGACTCCTAGACTGATATACCTGATAACAGCTCTAGCCATCTGGAGACAGGACGCCAGAGCTCCAAAGAAGAAAATAATCGAGCTAGCTCACTCAAGCAACCCATTTGGGCAAATCAAAACAAAACAAAGCGAGAAACTACAACACAATAAGCAAACATAAAAAAAACTAATACAATAACTTATGGATGGCTCAGAGACAGCAGTAAATATCGAGTCACATAAAGAAACAAAGCATGATCACCTCAACAAGCTCTCAGAACAAAGAATCAAGGGATCTTCTAGATGAAAGTGCCTTCCTGAAATTACCAGAGGCAGAATACAAAACATGAACATATACAACTCTTCAAAACATCAGGAAGGAAATCAGACAATATACAGAACAAGCCAAGAAACACAGAGATAAGCAGTTGAAGAAATTCAAAAGATTATTCAGGAACTTAACAAAAAATTTAAAACAACAAAAAAATCCATAGAGTGCAATCAGAAATTCAGAAGATTAACAATAAAATTACAGAAGTAGACAACTTAATAGAACGACAGAGGAGCAGAATTGAGCAAGTAGTAGTCAGAATTTCTGAACTTGAAGATAAAGCACTTGGCACCAATATTTTTGAAGAAAAATCAGATAAAAGAATTAAAAAAAAATTTTTTTAAGAAAGTCCTCAGGATATACTATAATCGAACTTGCCAAAACCAAACATAAAGAGAGAATTTTAAGAGCAGGTAGGGATAAACGAAAAGTCACCTACAAAGGAAAGACGATTAGAATAAGCTCGGACTACTTGGCAGAAACCATGCAGGCAAGAAGGCAGTAGGATGACTTATATAAAAAACTAAAGGAAAAAAATTGCCAGCCAAGAGTTATATATCCAGCAAAACTGTCTCTCAAATATGAAGCTGAAATTAGGAAGTTTCCAGATAAACAGAAGTTTAGAGAATTTGTAAAATCCAAGCCAAAACTACAGGAAATACAAAACAGAGTTCTTTGGTTAGATAATCCATAATATCAGGTATCAACCCAAGACTAGAACACTGGGCAGAGCAATCAGAAGTCAACGTGGACGGGGAAATCACAAAAATAAATGCAGATAAAAAAACACACAAAAAAGGGTAACAGTGATATTGTTATGTAAAACAGGACAATAATAAAACAACAAAAAGGGACTAAAAAATGTAGTCATAGATCTTCCAAGTGCAGGGAAAGACAAGGCGATACAAAGAAATAAAAGTTACGTTTAAATTTAGATCAACAGGGGTAAATAATAAGGTAGCCACAAAGGAGACAAACTATCCTAAACATCAAAACAAAATACAAGAAAAAAATAGAGACTCAGCAGAAACAAAATCAACAATGAATATGAGGAAAATATCATATATACACATATTCTCCACAGCACCTAAAATTAAGTGGGAAAAAGAAACTGTCAACAACACACAAAAAAAGATATCAAAATGATAGCACTGAATTCATACCTATCTATAATTACCCTGAATGTAAATGGACTAAATGCACCAATAAAGAGACAGAGAGTGGCAGAATGGATTAAAAAACATGATCCGTCTCTATGCGGCCTACAAGAGACACACCTTAGACTTAGAGACACAAACTGAAACTCAAAAGATGGAAAAATATATATCAAGCAAACAACAATCCAAAAAGAACAGGAGTGGCAATATTAATTTCTGAAAAAATAGACATTAAAGTTAAATCCATCAGAAAAAATAAGGAAGGACACTATATTATGATTAAAGGGACAATATACCAACAAGAGATAACCATATTAAATATTTATGCACCCAATGTCAGGGCTGCAAGATAGATAAAACAAACTCTATCAGCATTGAAAAGTGAGATAGACAGCTCCACAATAATAGCAGGAGATTTCAACACACCACTTTTGGTGAAGGACAGGACACCCAGAACAAAGCTCAATAAAGACACAGAAGATCTAAATACCACAATCAACGAACTTGACCTCATAGATACATACAGAACACTCCACCCAACAGCAGCCAAGCATACTTTCTTTCTAGTGCACATGGAACATTCTCTAGAATAGACCACATATTAGGTCATAAAGCAAGCCCTAGTAGAATCCAAAACATTGAAATATTACAAAGCATCTTCTCTGACCATAAGGCCATAAAAGTGGAAATCAGTAACAGAAAAAGCAGGGAAAAGAAATCAAACACTTAGAAACTGAACAATACCCTGCTCAACAACGACTGGGTTATAGAAGAAATTAAGGATGGAATAAAGAAATTCATAGAATCCAATGAAAATGAAAACACTTCCTATCAGAACCTTTGGGACACGGCGAAAGCAGTGCTCAGAAGTCAATTTATATCGATAAATGCACACATACAAAAAGAAGAAAGGGCCAAAATCTAAGAATTATCCCTACTACTTGAACAAATACAGAGCAACAAAAGAAACCCGCAGGCACCAGAAGAAAACAAATAATAAAAATTAGAGCAGAACTAAATGAAATAGAAAAAAGAAAAACAGTTGAAAGAATTAACAAGACCAAGACCTGGTTCTTTGAAAAAAAAATCAGCAAAATGGATAAACCATTGGCAAAACTGAGAAAAGAGAAACAGTACAGGAAACAAATAACCTGAATAAGAAATGAGATGGGAGATATCACAACAGGCCCAACTGAAACTGAAAGAATAATATCAGGTTACTATGAAAAACTGTACTCTAAAAAATTTGAAAACTTAGATGAATTCCTAGAAACACACTACCTAACCAAACTAACACAAAACAGAGGTGGAACAGCTAAATAGACCTATAACAAAAGAAGAGATGGAAAAGGTAATCAAAAAACTCCCAACAAAAAAAAGCCCTGGCCCAGACATCTTCATTGTAGAGCTCTACCAAACTTTCAGAGAAGAGTTAACACCACTACTACTAAAGGTATTTCAGAGGATAGAAAAGGACAGGATACTCCCAAACTCACTCTATGAAGCCAGCATATCTGTGATACCAAAACCAGGTAAAGACACCACAAAAGAAAAAAATTACAGACCTATATCCCTCATGAATGTAGATGCAAAAATCCTCAAAAAAATTCTAGCCAATAGAATTCAACAACATATCAAAAAAACAATTCACCATGACCCAGTGGGATTCATACCAGGTATGCAGGGTTGGTTCAACATTTAAAAAAAGAAGCAAATAAAATAATCCATCACATGATTCTATCAATTGATGCAGAAAAGGCATTTGACAAAGTTCAACACCCATTCATGATAAAAACTCTCAGCGAAAGCAGAATAGAAGGAAATTTCCTCAACATAAT
Organism: Elephas maximus indicus; assembly: GCF_024166365.1. Lineage (NCBI taxonomy): Eukaryota > Metazoa > Chordata > Mammalia > Proboscidea > Elephantidae > Elephas > Elephas maximus. Next base: position 147,031,250 of record NC_064819.1, read on the forward strand.
AAAGGGCATTTATACAAAGCCAATAGCCAACATCATCCCTAAACGGAGACAGTCTAAAAGCATTCCCCTTCAGATCGGGAACCAGACAAGGATGCCCTTTATCACCACTCTTATTCAACATTCTGCTGCAGGTCCTAGCCAGAGCAATTAGGCTAGATAAAGAAATAAAGGGCACCCAGATCGGCAAGGAAGAAGTAAAAGTATCTCTATTTGCAGATGACAAGATCTTACACACAGAAAACCCTAAGGAATCCTCAAGAAAACTACTAAAACTAATAGAAGAGTTCAGCAGAGTATTGGGGTACAAGATAAACATACAAAAATCACTTGGATTCCTCTACACAACAAGAAGAATATCGAAGAGGAAATCACCAAATCAATACCATTTACAGTAGCCCCAAGAAGGTAAAATACTTAGGAATAAATATTAGCAGAGATGTAAAACCCTTATACAAAGAAAACTATAAAACACTCCTGCAAGAAACCAAAAGAAACCTACGTAAGTGGAAAAACATACGTTGCTCATGGATAGGAAGGCTTAACATTATAAAAATGTCTATTCTACCAAAAGCCATCCATAGATTTGATGTAATTCCCATCCAAATGCCAATGATATTTTTTAACGAGATGGAGAAACAAATCACCAAATTCATTCAGTAGGGAAAGAGGCCCCAAGTAAGGAAAGCATTACTGAAAAAGAAGAACAAAGTGGGAGGCCTCGCTCCTATGTGATTTTAGAACCTATTATACCACCACAGTAGTCAAAACAGCCTGGTACTGGTTCAACAACAGATACATAGACCAATGGAACAGAACTGAGAATCCCGACATAAGTCCATCCACACAGGAGCAGTTGATATTTGACAAAGGCCCCAAAGCAGTTAAATGGGGAAAAGACAGTCTTTTTAACAAATGGTGCTGGTATAACTGGATATCCATCTGCAAAAAAAATGAAACAAGACCCATACCTCATACCATGCAGAAAAATTAACTCAAAATGGATCAAAGACCTAAATATAAAATCTAAAATGATAAAGGCATGCAAGAAAAAATAGGGACAACGCTAGGAGCCCTAATACATGGCACAAACAATATACAAAACATTACTAACAATGCACAAACACCAGAAGAGAAATTAGATAACTGGGAGCTCCTAAAAATCAAACACCTATGCTCATCCAAAGACTTCACCAAAAGAGTAAAAAGATTACCTACAGACTGGGAAAAAGTTTTTAGCTATGACATTTCCAATCAGTGCCTGATCTCTAAAATCCACATGACACTGCAAAAACTCAACTACAAAAAGACAAATAACCCAATTAAAAAATGGACAAAGGATATGTACAGGTACTTCACTAAAAAAGACATTCAGGTAGCTAACATATACATGAGGATATGTTCACGATCATTACCCATTAGAGGAATGCAAATCAAAACTATAATGAGATACCATCTCACTCCAACAAGAGTGGCATTAATCCAGAAAACACAAAATAATAAATATTGGAGAAGTTGTGGAGAGACTGGAAGAACACTTATACAGTGCTGGTGGGAATGTAAAATGGTACAACCACTTTGGAAATAGATTTGGCGCTTCCTTAAAAAGCCAGAAATAGAACATACGATTCAGCAATCCCACTCCTCGGAATATATCCTAGAGAATAAGAGCCTTTACATGAACAGATATATGCACACCCATGTTCACTGAAGCACAGTTTACAATAGTAAAAAGATTGAACCAACCAAGGTGCCCATCAACAGATGAATGGATAAATTATGGTATATTCACACAGTGGAATAGTATGCATTGATAAAGAACAGTGATGAATCTGTGAAACATTTCATAACATGGAGGAATTTGGAAAGCATTATGCTGAGTGAAATTAGTCAGCTGCAAAAGGACAAATATTGTATAAGACCACTATTACAAGAACTTGAGAAATAGTCTAAACAAAGAAAATACTCTTTCATGGCTATGAGATGGGGGAGGGAGGGAAGGTGGGAGAGGGGTATTCACTAATTAGATTGTAGATAAGAACTACTTTAGGTGAAGGAAGGACAACATACAATACAGGCGAGGTCAGCACAACTGGACTAAGCCAAAGGCAAAGAAGTTTCCTGAATAAACTGAATGCTTCAGAGGCCAGCATACCAGGGGTGGGGGTTTGGGGACCATGGTTTCAGGGTACATCTAAGTTAATTGGCACAATAAAATCTATTAAGAAAACATTCTGCATCCCACTTTGAAGAGTGGCATCTGGGGTCTTAAACGCTAGCAAGCAGCCATCTAAGATGCATCAATTGGTCTCCGCCTTCACCAAAGGAGAATGAAGACCACCAAGGACACAAGGTGATTACGAACCCAAGAGACAGAAAGGGCCACATAAACCAGAGACTATATCAGCCTGAGACCAGAAGAACTAGATGGTGCCTGGCTATAACTGATGACTGATCTGACAGGGAACACTGAACAGAGAACCCCTGAGGGAGCAGAAGGGCAGTGGGATGCAGACCCCAAATTCTCATAAAAAGACCAGACTTAATGGTCTGACTGACACTAAAAGGACCCCAGTGGTCATGGCCCCCAGACCTTCTGTTGGCCCTGGACAGGAAGCATTCCCAAAGCCAACTCTTCAGACACGGATTGGACTGGACAATGGGATGGAGAAGGATGCTGGTGAGGAGTGAGCTTCTTGGATCAGGTGGACACTTGAGACTATGTTGGCATCTCCTGCCTGGAGGGGAGATGAGAGGGTAGAGGGGGTTAGAAGCTGGAGGAATGGACATGAAAAGAGAGAGTGGAGGGAGGGAGTGGGCTGTATCATTAGGGGGAGAGCAATTGGGAGTATGTAGCCAGGTGTATATAAGTTTTTGTGTGAGAGACTCACTTGATTTGTAAACTTTCACTTAAAGCACAATAAAAATTAAAAAAAAAAGTGGAGAGTGTTGACATGTGCTGGGGTTGGCAACCAATGTCACAAAACAATATGTGTACTAGTTATTTAGAGAAACTGGTTTGTTCTGTAAACCTGCATCTAAAGTACAATAAACACACACACACACAAACTAAAAAGCTGAGCTCTGAAGCAATGGTTTAGTAAACAAAGACCATGCGGAGACAAAGTTCTCCTACTCATACTGCCCATGCCCTCCTTTTCTATCTTGATGTGTAGATTTGTTAGTTTCCTTTGTGGTTACCTTAAAATTTACTTCTATTTTTCTAAGTCAAAGGAATCTTTTATTTCTCGTTACCACCTTAACTTCTTCTCCATGTGAAAGTTCTATGTGTACATCATTTAATTCCTCTTTTTTATTGTAATGTTGTCATCTTTTACATACTGATGTCTGTTTCTCTATTTTCAGTGTTTCAGCTTTGACTTATTCTTGTGACTTCCCTATCTGGGTGGATATCTGGTTGTTCTGTACTGTGTTCTAGTTTTGGGTTGTTATCTGATAGTATTGATTCTCCAACTGAAGGATTCCCTTTAGTATTCCTTGTAATTTTGGTTTGGTTTTTACAAACTCCTTTAACTTCTGTTCATCTGGAAGTGCCCTAATTTCATCTTCATATATAAGAGACTGTTTTGCTGGATATATAATTCTTGGCTGGTAATTTTTTTCCTTCAAGGCTTTATATATGTCATCCCATTGCCTTCTTGCCTGCATGATTTCTGAGTAGTCAGGGCTTAGTCTTATTGACTTTCTTTTGCAGGTGACTTTTCATTTATCCCTAGCTGCTCTTAAAATTTTCTTTTTATCCTTGGCTTTGGCAAGTTTGATTACAATATGTCTTGGTGACTTTCTTTTGGGATCTACTCTGTATGGGGTTCAATGAGCATCTTGGATAGATACCTTCTTGTCTTTCACAATATCAGGAAAGTTTTCTGCCAGCAAATCTTCAACAATTCTCTCTTTATTTTCTGTTACTCCCCATGTTCCAGTACTCCAATCACTTGTTGGTTATTCCTCTTGATGCAGTCTCATATAATTCTTAGGGTTTCTTCATTTTTTTTTTTTAATTCTTTTATCTGATTTTTCCTCAAATGAATAGGTGTCAAGTGCTTTATCTAAAATCTCACCAATTCTGACTTTCGTTGCCTTAATTCTGCTCCTATGACTTTTTATTGAGTTGTCTAATTCTGAAATTTTATTGTTAAGCTTTTGGATTTCTATTTACTGTCTCTCTATGGATTCTAGGAACTTGTTAAAGTCATCATTTTTCTCTTATATAGGTTTCCTGAATTCCTCTATTGCTTTGTCTACGTGATCCTTGGCTTAGTCTGGTTTTGCCTGATCTCCTTCCTGATCTCTTGAAGAGCTCTGTATATCGATTTTTGGTATTCCAAGATTTTCCCTTCCTCCGGGAAGTTTCCTTGTTCTTTGTTTTGGTCGCTTGCTGGAGCCATCATGTTCTGCCTCTTTATGTGATTTGATACCGACTATTTTTTTATTGTCTCCAAGCCATCTGGAGGTTATTATATTTATTTATTGTATGTTTGTTTACTGTGTCCTTGCTTCTTGTTTTGTTTTGTTTTGATATGTCCAAATAGGCTGGGCATGAGCTACTTTGACTATGGGCATCTTTGACGCTCTCAAGTCCTGTCACCAGGTAGTTAGAGCGGCTACTAGGTATGTGACCCCAGGAGTCCATTTACTTTTCTTGTATATACTCAGCTTGGGTGCGCACGTTGTCTATCACTGAGTGTGTGGTACAGGCTCTAACCTGCCATCCTAGATGGGCAGGGCTACTTAGGGGTGATTAGAGCAGGCACAGGTATCTGGCTGCTGTAGGGAGTTATGTCCTGAGCAAGATGGGGGCTGATAGGTGCCCCTGAGTGCCTAGGTGGAAGGCATGTCCCTGTTCCCTAGAGTGTGTAGGTAGGTGGGTTTTGCAGCTGGGCTTTGGGTATCCAGTGCTGTTGGTTGTAAGGACTGGGAGGCACCATTTATTCTCAGACCCCTGTTGTAGGTGACTAGTTGTAGTGGGTGAAGCTGCCAATCCTCAGATGCCTGATGTGGGAAGGACCCAGCTTTATGGGCGGGGTGATGTCAAATGTCATGAATCTGCCACTCCCCCTTAGCTACTGCAGTTGAAAATAGGCTTTAGGTATAGACCTTACTATACTATGCTAATGAGGGCCTATGCTTTTGAATGGGCCCACACAGGTCTAGGCAGGGGTGAAAGGCATTCAAAGTCTGTGGACCTCTTGTGCCTGTGCCTAGGCAAAGGGGCAGTGCCTGCCCTGAGTTCCCAGTTTAGGGGGGTGTGGTGATTTTTTAAAGCCTTGAGACTGGTTTGGGCGCAGTTAGTCCTGAGGACACATTTCAGTGGAGCTGGCAATTTAATTTTTCATTCATTTGTTTATTCGTTCCATCCCAAATGCCGGGAGACTGACTTAGCATGAGGGGTCCCACTTCCGGCTCAGGGGGCATGGCAACAAATGAACTCTGCCAGACAGGTACAGGAGCACAGCTGGGAGGGGTAGAGTGAGGTGATGAGAGGCACTTCCCAAAGGGGGAAGAGTTATTTTGATCCTGTGTGGTAGGTTAGATGTTTGCACTTAACTTTTTTTTTTTTTTTATAATAACATTTATTAAGCTTCAAGTGAACGTTTACAAATCCAATCAGTCTGTCACATATAAGTTTACATACATCTCACTCCCTACTCCCACTTACTCTCCCCGTCTTGAGTCAGCCCTTTCAGTCACTCCTTTCTTGACAATTTTGCCGGCTTCCCTCTCTCTCTATCCTCCCATCCCCCCTCCAGACAAGAGTTGCCAACACAATCTCAAGTGTACACCTGATATAATTAGCTCACTCTTCATCAGCGTCTCTCTCCCACCCGCTGACCAGTCCCTTTCATGTCTGATGAGTTGTCTTCAGGGATGGTTCCTGTCCTGTGTCAACAGAAGGTCTGGAGAGCATGACCGCCGGGATTCCTCCAGTCTCAGTCAGACCATTAAGTTTGGTCTTCTTATGAGAATTTGGGGTCTGCATCCCACTGCTCTCCTGCTCCCTCAGGGGTCCTCTGCTGAGCTCCCTGTCAGGGCAGTCATCGATTGTGGCCGGGCACCAACTAGTTCTTCTGGTCTCAGGATGATGTAGGTCTCTGGTTCATGTGGCCCTTTCTGTCTCTTGGGCTCTTAGTTGTCATGTGGGCTTGGTGTTCTTCATTTTCCTTTGCTCCAGGTGGGTTGAGACCAATTGCTGCATCTTAGATGGCTGCTTGTTAGCATTTAAGACCCCAGACGCCACATTTCAAAGTGGGATGCAGAATGATTTCATAATAGAATTATTTTGCCAATTGACTTAGAAGTCCCCGCAAACCATGTTCCCCAGACCCCCGCGCTTGCTCCGCTGAGCTTTGAAGCATTCATTTTATCCCGGAAACTTCTTTGCTTTTGGTCCAGTCCAATTGAGCTGACCTTCCATGTATTGAGTGTTGTCTTTCCCTTCACCTAAAGCAGTTCTTATCTACTGATTAATCAATAAAAAAACCCTCTCCCACCCTCCCTCCCTCCCCCCCTCGTAACCACAAAAGTATGTGTTCTTCTCAGGTTTACTATTTCTCAAGATCTTATAATAGTGGTCTTATACAATATTTGTCCTTTTGCCTCTGACTCATTTCGCTCAGCATAATGCCTTCCAGGTTCCTCCATGTTATGAAATGTTTCAGAGATTCGTCACTGTTCTTTATCGATGCGTAGTATTCCATTGTGTGAATATACCACAATTTATTTACCCATTCATCCGTTGATGGACACCTTGGTTGCTTCCAACTTTTTGCTATTGTAAACAGAGCTGCAATAAACATGGGTGTGCATATATCTGTTTGTATGAAGGCTCTTGTATCTCTAGGGTATATTCCGAGGAGTGGGATTTCTGGGTTGTATGGTAGTTCTATTTCTAACTGTTTAAGATAACGCCAGATAGATTTCCAAAGTGGTTGTACCATTTTACATTCCCACCAGCAGTGTATGAGAGTTCCAATCTCTCCGCAGCCTCTCCAACATTTATTATTTTGTGTTTTTTGGATTAATGCCAGCCTTGTTGGTGTGAGATGGAATCTCATCGTAGTTTTAATTTGCATTTCTCTAATGGCTAATGATCGAGAGCATTTTCTCATGTATCTGTTGGCTGCCTGAATATCTTCTTTAGAGAAATGTGTGTTCATATCCTTTGCCCACTTCTTGATTGGGTTGTTTGTCTTTTTGTGGTTGAGTTTTGACAGAATCATGTAGATTTTAGAGATCAGGCGCTGGTCGGAGATGTCATAGCTGAAAATTCTTTCCCAATCTGTAGGTGGTCTTTTTACTCTTTTGGTGAAGTCTTTAGATGAGCATAGGTGTTTGATTTTTAGGAGCTCCCAGTTATCGGGTTTCTCTTCATCATTTTTGGTAATGTTTTGTATTCTGTTTATACCTTGTATTAGGGCTCCTAGGGTTGTCCCAATTTTTTCTTCCATGATCTTTATCGTTTTAGTCTTTATGTTTAGGTCTTTGATCCACTTGGAGTTAGTTTTTGTGCATGGTGTGAGGTATGGGTCCTGTTTCATTTTTTTGCAAATGGATATCCAGTTATGCCAGCACCATTTGTTAAAAAGGCTGTCTTTTCCCCAGTTAATTGACACTGGTCCTTTGTCAAATATCAGCTGCTCATACGTGGATGGATCTATGTCTGGGTTCTCAATTCTGTTCCATTGGTCTATGTGTCTGTTGTTGTACCAATACCAGGCTGTTTTGACTACTGTGGCTGTATAATAGGTTCTGAAGTCAGGTAAGGTGAGGCCTCCCACTTTCTTCTTCTTTTTCAGTAGTGCTTTGCTTATCCGGGGCTTCTTTCCCTTCCATATGAAATTGGTGATTTGTTTCTCTATCCCCTTAAAATATGACATCGGAATTTGGATCGGAAGTGCGTTAAATGTATAGATGGCTTTTGGTAGAATAGACATTTTTACTATGTTAAGTCTTCCTATCCATGAGCAAGGTATGTTTTTCCACTTAAGTATGTCCTTTTGAATTTCTTGTAGTAGAGCTTTGTAGTTTTCTTTGTATAGGTCTTTTACATCCTTGGTAAGATTTATTCCTAAGTATCTTATCTTCTTGGGGGCTACTGTGAATGGTATTGATTTGGTTATTTCCTCTTCGGTGTTCTTTTTGTTGATGTAGAGGAATCCAAGTGATTTTTGTATGTTTATTTTATAACCTGAGACTCTGCCAAACTCTTCTATTAGTTTCAGTAGTTTTCTGGAGGATTCCTTAGGGTTTTCTGTGTATATAATCATGTCATCTGCAAATAGTGATAACTTTACTTCTTCCTTGCCAATCCGGATACCTTTTATTTCTTTGTCTAGCCTGATTGCCCTGGCTAAGACTTCCAACACGATGTTGAATAAGAGCGGTGATAAAGGGCATCCTTGTCTGGTTCCCGTTCTCAAGGGAAATGCTTTCAGGTTCTCTCCATTTAGAGTGATATTGGCTGTTGGCTTTGCATAGATGCCCTTTATTATGTTGAGGAATTTTCCTTCAATTCCTATTTTGGTAAGAGTTTTTATCATAAATGGGTGTTGGACTTTGTCAAATGCCTTTTCTGCATCAATTGATAAGATCATGTGGTTTTTGTCTTTTGTTTTATTTATGTGATGGATTACATTAATGGTTTTTCTGATATTAAACCAGCCTTGCATACCTGGTATAAATCCCACTTGATCAGGGTGAATTATTTTTTTGATGTGTTGTTGGATTCTATTGGCTAGAATTTTGTTGAGGATTTTTGCATCAATGTTCATGAGGGATATAGGTCTATAATTTTCTTTTTTTGTAATGTCTTTACCTGGTTTTGGTATCAGGGAGATGGTGGCTTCATAGAATGAGTTGAGTAGTATTCCGTCATTTTCTATGCTTTGGAATACCTTTAGTAGTAGTGGTGTTAACTCTTCTCTGAAAATTTGGTAGAACTCTGCAGTGAAGCCGTCCGGGCCAGGACTTTTTTTTGTTGGGAGTTTTTTGATTACCGTTTCAATCTCTTTTTTTGTTATGGGTCTATTTAGTTGTTCTGCTTCTGAATGTGTTAGTTTAGGTAGGTAGTGTTTTTCAAGGAATTCATCCATTTCTTCTAGGTTTTCAAATTTGTTAGAGTACAATTTTTCATAATAATCTGAAATGATTCTTTTAATTTCATTTGGTTCTGTTGTGATGTGGTCCTTCTCATTTCTTATTCGGGTTATTTGTTTCCTTTCCTGTATTTCTTTAGTCAGTCTAGCCAATGGTTTATCAATTTTGTTAATTTTTTCAAAGAACCAGCTTTTGGCTTTGTTAATTCTTTCAATTGTTTTTCTGTTCTCTAATTCATTTAGTTCAGCTCTAATTTTTATTATTTGTTTTCTTCTGGTGCCTGAGGGATTCTTTTGTTGCTCACTTTCTATTTGTTCAAGTTGTAGGGACAGTTCTCTGATTTTGGCTCTTTCTTCTTTTTGTATGTGTGCATTTATTGATATAAATTGACCTCTGAGCACTGCTTTTGCTGTGTCCCAGAGGTTTTGATAGGAAGTATTTTCATTCTCGTTGCTTTCTATGAATTTCCTTATTCCCTCCTTGATGTCTTCTATAACCCAGTCTTTTTTCAGGAGGGTATTGTTCAGTTTCCAAGTATTTGATTTCTTTTCCCTCGTTCTTCTGTTATTGATCTCTAGTTTTATTGCCTTGTGGTCTGAGAAGATGCTTTGTAATATTTCGATGTTTTGGACTCTGCAAAGGTTTGTTTTATGACCTAATATGTGGTCTATTCTAGAGAATGTTCCATGTGCGCTAGAAAAAAAAGTATATTTTGCAGCAGTTGGGTGGAGAGTTCTGTACAAGTCAATGAGGTCAAGTTGGTTGATTGTTGTAATTAGATCTTCCGTGTCTCTGTTGAACTTCTTACTGGATGTCCTGTCCTTCTCCGAAAGGGGTGTGTTGAAGTCTCCTACTATAATTGTGGAGGTATCTATCTCGCTTTTCAGTTCTGTTAAAATTTGATTTATGTATCTTGCAGCCCTGTCATTGGGTGCGTAAATATTTAATATGGTTATGTCTTCCTGATCAATTGTCCCTTTTATCATTATATAGTGTCCTTCTTTATCCTTTGTGGTGGATTTAAGTCTAAAGTCTATTTTGTCAGAAATTAATATTGCTACTCCTCTTCTTTTTTGCTTATTGTTTGCTTGATATACTTTTTTCCATCCTTTGAGTTTTAGTTTGTTTGTGTCTCTAAGTCTAAGGTGTGTCTCTTGTAGGCAGCATATAGATGGATCGTGTTTCTTTATCCAGTCTGTGACTCTCTGTCTCTTTAATGGTGCATTTAGTCCATTTACATTCAGGGTAATTATAGATAAATAAGTTTTTAGTGCTGTCATTTTGATGCCTTTTTATGTGTGTTGTTGACAATTTCATTTTTCCACATACTTTTTTGTGCTGAGGCGTTTTTCTTAGTAAATTGTGAGATCCTCACTTTCATAGTGTTTGACTTTATGTTAGTTGAGTCGTTACGTTTTTCTTGGTTTTTGTCTTGAGTTATAGAGTTGTTATACCTTTTTGTGGTTACCTCATTATATACCCCTATTTTTCTAAGTAAAAACCTAACTTGTATTGTTCTATATCGCCTTGTATCACTCTCCATATGGCAGTTCAATGCCTCCTGTATTTAGTCCCTCTTTTTGATTATTGTGATCTTTTACCTATTGACTTCCATGATTCCCTGTTATGTGTATTTTTTTTTTTAATTAATCTTAATTTGTTTGTTTTTGTGATTTCCCTATTTGAGTTGATATCAGGACGTTCTGTTTTGTGACCTTGTGTTGTGCTGATATCTGATATTATTGGTTCTCTGACCAAACAATATCCTTTAGTATTTCTTGTAGCTTTGGTTTGGTTTTTGCAAATTCTCTAAACTTGTGTTTATCTGTAAATATCTTAATTTCGCCTTCATATTTCAGAGAGAGTTTTGCTGGATATATGATCCTTGGCTGGCAGTTTTTCTCCTTCAGTGTTCTGTATATGTCGTCCCATTCCCTTCTTGCCTGCATGGTTTCTGCTGAGTAGTCTGAACTTATTCTTATTGATTCTCCCTTGAAGGAAACCTTTCTTTTCTCCCTGGCTGCTTTTAAAATTTTCTGTTTATCTTTGGTTTTGGCGAGTTTGATGATAATATGTCTTGGTGTTTTTCTTTTTGGATCAATCTTAAATGGGGTTCGATGAGCATCTTGGATAGATATCCTTTCGTCTTTCATGATGTCAGGGAAGTTTTCTGTCAGGAGTTCTTCAACTATTTTCTCTGTGTTTTCTGTCCCCCCTCCCTGTTCTGGGACTCCAATCACCCGCAGGTTATCCTTCTTGATAGAGTCCCACATAATTCTTAGGGTTTCTTCATTTTTTTTAATTCTTTTATCTGATTTTTTTTCAGCTATGTTGGTGTTGATTCCCTGGTCCTCCAGATGTCCCAGTCTGCATTCTAATTGCTCGAGTCTGCTCCTCTGACTTCCTAGTGTGTTGTCTAATTCTGTTATTTTATTGTTAATCTTTTGGATTTCTACATGTTGTCTCTCTATGGATTCTTGCAACTTATTAATTTTTCCAGTATGTTCTTGAATAATCTTTTTGAGTTCTTCAACAGTTTTATCAGTGTGTTCCTTGGCTTTTTCTGCAGATATCCTAATTTCATTTGTGATATCATTAAGCATTCTGTAAATTAGTTTTTTATATTCTGTATCTGATAATTCCAAAATTGTATCTTCATTTGGGAAAGATTTTGATTCTTTTGTTTGGGGAGTTGGAGAAGCTGTCACGGTCTGCTTCTTTAAGTGGTTTGATATGGATTGTTGTCTCCGAGCCATCACTGGGAAACTAGTTTTTCCAGAAAATCCGCTAAAAAAAAACTGCAGTCAGATCCCTATCAGAGTTCTCCCTCTGGCTCAGGCTATTCAGATGTTAATGAAGCCGCCTGGGGAGGGTGGGGGAGGGAACAGAGAGATAGGAGAGTAGCACCTCAGAATATAGCCAGAGTTGCTTGTCTTGTTTGGAATGACTATTATATCTGAGATTCCCGCGGGCGCGTCGCCTATGTGTGCTGTCTGTGTGGAGATTGCCCCCGGGGGGTCTGGCCCGCTGGAGTCACGGTCAGATCCTCCGCTTCCAGCCCCACGCCCAGCGTCAAGGCTCCCCTACTGGGACGGTGCACTCTCGACTCCAAAATCAGTCGCTGCCTCCCGGGAACTTCTCGTCCCTCCAGCCGCGTGGCCGTGCCGCCCCCGTGAACCAGGTGGGCCCCCTCCCGGGGTTAGTTCAGATGGGTGGAGTAGCTCCCCGTGCTTGTGCCGCGACCGAGTGTCCCGGCTGGAACGCTGTTCTCCCCGCTCCAATACCAGTCGCTGCCTCCCGGGGACTTCTCCTACCGGCTGCGTCCCATGCCGCCCGCGCGACCCGGATGGTCACCTTCCCGGGGTTAGTTCAGGGGGTGGAGCAACTCTCCGTGTTTATGGCGTACCTGCGTGCAGTCCAAATCCCTGTGGGACGGTTCCCCGGCTCGGGTGCTGCTCTTTCTGCTCCAAGATCAGTCACTGCCTCCCGGGGACTTCTCCTAACGGCTGCGTCCCACGCCGCCCGTGGAACCGGCTAGTCCCCCTCCCGGGGTTAGTTCAGGGGGGTGGAGCAGGTCTCTGTGCTTGTGCCGTACCTGACTGGTATGCTGGCTCCAGGCTCTGGAAACAATCGCTGCTTCCCCGTATTAGTTCGTTCTCCGTCTCTAAATCTGTGTTTGTTGTTCAGGGTTCGTAGATTGTTATGTATGTGATCGATTCACTTGTTTTTCCGTGTCTTTGTTGTAAGAGGGATCCGAGGTAGCGTCTGCCTAGTCCGCCATCTACTGCACTTAACTTTTGCAGATCCAGTGCCACTTCCCCCTGGTTCCAGGGGCTTTTGCGAACTCTATATCACTTGGTTTCTCCCAATGCTGTAAAATACATTGCAAGCGCTACCTTTTGCATAAGCCCACATTGCACGAAACAGTCCAGCCTGCAGGGTGCCAGCTAGGTCAGGTCTGGCACTTCTTCACTGCTTCTAAACTGTCTCTCTCTCCCTGCTGCTCAGTCTAATTCCTCAACTTTGTCTTTGATGTTCGGGGCTCCTAGATTGTCATATATACTTGATTCACTTATTTTTTCGGGTCTTTGTTGTAAGAGAGACCACAGGAAGCCTCTGACTATTCCACCATCTTGGCCTGCCCATGCCCTCCTAAAGGCTGACCACATAATGCACGATCCAGTTCTTCAGTTTAAGATCTAATAATGCCCAGAAGTGCAGGAGGGAACCCAAGGAACATGTACTCACATTATTTTTAGTCAAATAACAAGATATTGGTCATTTACACAAAGAAAAATAGACAAATCATAAATAAAATTACTATGAAAAAATTTTGTGACCAGAAAAAAAGAAAGAAAATGGAATTAAACATAGCATGTTCTTTCCGGACAACTGAAGAAATTTTTCTTCAGGTAGTAGAAGTGAATTTTATAGAAAATGTGGCTGTGAATCAACAATTGAAAGATGAGATGAGAATACAAACATTTCATCTAAATTAATGTTTTGCATTATTAGCTTAAAGAATAAGTATTATTTAGCCAACCACTTCATTGTCTTAGGTTCAGTTCTTTGTTCTTTAAAATTCCTTTAAATGAAAGTGGTAGAATTTAAGAAATCAGGCAAATATGAACAAGTGAGGGCTGTCTTATCAACTGTCTGCTAATTTCTTTTCTATTTTTATGGCCATTCAACTCAATATGGCTATTTATGATAAAAGAGGAAAAAGTATTTAATTTATATAAAAAGGGATCAAGTTTTCTTTAAAGCTTCCTAGGTTATTCTAAAAATCTAGATAATAAATAAAGTGCTTTTATCAGTTAGTTTTTAAATTTTTATTATGAAGTGTAAAAACGGACAGAGATTCATAAAAGAAATAAGATTAAAAAGTATTATTATAGGAGTGTTATGACTGAAAGCAGTTTCCCACATTTAAGTGTGGTGACATAAAAACACCATTACATCTTACACAAACCAATCAACTCAGCCATATTTTCACTAATACAGTTTTACTCTGGTCTTCTCAGTAACGCTGCAGTGCCAGAATAAAGAAAATGAATAAGATGTCAGAATGAATAAAATAACATTTAGAGTTGGCAATTAGTTTCATTCCAAGTATTATTTTCTGTTCTTCATTAGACATTAATGAAGAGTGACCATTAAAAATTTAGATGGCTTCTAAGTTAGAATATTTCTAATATATTTTGAACTCCAGTAACTCACAACAGAAAGAAAAAGCCATGTGTTGGAGCACTTCTATCTATTTTAAGCAACAGAAAAGTTAACCTAGAATCTCAAATAACCTCTATTCTTACTCTGAAATGTAAGTACTGTGTTGCTAATGAATACAGTTGATATGTGTGGTCCAAAATCAATAAAATTAAGAGAAAGCGGAGTAAAAGATGAAAATATATTTTGCTTAATAAATATATTTATATATAAATAAACACACCTCTACTAGTTTTTAAAAAGGATAAGGTAAACAGATCCTTTTTATTTTTAATCATGCCTCTGATAAGCCAAATAAAATCTTACATTTTATTTGCTTAGACATGAACACCATGTAACAGTAGCAGAATTAAACACTGTTGCCACAGTAAATGAGATAATTTTTGTTAATTATCACAAGTACATAGGAAAGCTGTTGAGTTGTAAACACAAGTAGTTCCCAAGTTACGATGAGATTCCGTTCTGACAACTCTGCCGAAAGTTGTTTCCGACATAAATCAAATTTCTCTTTTTTTTTGTTTTCATTATTATTGCCTTTTATTATCAGTATCTTTTTAAACCGGATCTTCATTTGTCTTTGGGGGTTGGCATGAAAATGGCAACATCAGCAAATTATGTGCGCCAACATTGTATGTAGTACATATTACTAATGATAAGATATACAAAAAGAAAAACAAAAACAGATGGTCTTTAAGCACAGCTTGTCGTAACTCAAATACATCATAAAGTCAGGGATTACCTATATTTATATACAACCACTTTTTTTTCTCTCTCTCTCTAATTTGGTTACATTATTTTTTAGTTGATTTTCTTTGGTTCCATTGGTAGATAATAATGTTAACTATAAATAATGGTCTTGTCTTTTCAGCCAGTTACACCCCATTGGTTTTCTTGTCTTATTGCTCAGGTTAGCACATTCTGAACAATGAAAATGAATAGTGGTGATAGCAGATGTCCTGTCTTTTATAAGAATGCCTCTGATATATTATAATTAATTATGACGTTGCTACTAGGTTTAGCACATGATATTTTATATCTTTTAAAAACTGAACTGTAAAATTTAATTTGCCAATACTTTATAAAGGATTTTTGCTTATTCATTTATATTCATTAATACTAACATTTACTAAGTGCTCCCAATAACACCAGTTGTAATTCTAAGCAGTATAAGTGTATTAAATAATGACAACTCTATGAGGTAGATACTAATATTAACATCACCTTACACAAGGAAACTGAAACACAAAGAAGCTAAATAACTTTTTTAAGATTACTCAGCTAGTAAGTGATGCAGCTGGGAGCATAAGTAAACATGACACTAACATTTTCTTGTTATGTGATTTTTTAAATCAGGTTTGGATATCAAGGTTATGCTCTTTTCATAAAATAAAATGTGAAACTGTCAATTTTTATGTATTCTGGAATAGTTTATATAAAAAATATAGCACATGAAATATATTTCCTTACAGGTTTGAATGACCAACTATCTTATTTGAACTTAAAATTGAGCCCTACTTAATTTATCATTAAAATTTAGACCTATTTTCCATTTTTGGTGTTTGCCTCTTAAATCCTTGTGTATTCTTTGCATGGACTCTGAAAAAATGGTCCACAAGTATACAAGTATTTTGAATAGGGCCTATGTGCTCTAACAGAATGTTGTCCTCCGGTATCTACATTTGCTTTCTTATAGAATTTTAACTAGGCTTATGGTCACACAGTATGACTACTACTACATTTTTCAATCTCCCTTGCAGCTAGATATGACATGGCCAATAGGATGTGAAAGGAAGTAATGTGTTCGATTTCTAGATTATGCAGTTAAATGTATGGAATGTGCTCTCCTCTTTTTTTTTTTTCCTTTTTGTTGCCTGAAATGCAGACACAATAAAAGTAACTTGGACCATGTGAATGAAGATAAAACCCTTGGATGGAGAAATGACAATGAAGAAAAACTTAGGTCCATGGGTGCCTTGTAAAATAAAGTTCTGACCACCTACATCTATATGTTACTGTATTCAGTTTGCTAGTTTTTGTGTTTCTTTAATTGTGATTCAGGTGAAAGTTTAAAGCTCAAGTTAATTTCTCATTCAAAAACTTATACACATACTGTTTTGTGAAATTGGTTGCAATACCTACAATGTGGCAGCACACTCCCCCTTACCGCCCTGGGTTCCCTGCGTCTGTTTGTCCAGTTCCTGTCTCTTCTGGCCTTCTCATCTTGCTTTTGGACAGGAGTTGCCCTCAGCTTGCTAGTTTTAACTGAGAACTTTTACATCTCTGTATTAAGGGATACTAGTCTGAAGTTTTCTTATAAATCCTTTGCCTGGTTTTGGTATCAGACCAATATTGGCCTCATAAAAAAATGGTGGGAAGTGTTTCCTGCTTTCCTATTTTTTCAAAGAGTTTATGAAGGATTGATATTAATTCTTCTTTAAATGTTCAGTAAAAAGAGGACCACTTATATCTATATTAAAAAATATTACTAAGTATGAAATAAACCTCTACCTAAAAACACAACCCCAAAATACATGAAGGAAAAACTGACATAATTGAAGAGAGAAATAGATAATTCAACAATAATAGCTGGAAATTGCAATACCCCACTTTCAATAATGGATAGAACAAATAGACAGCAGATCACCAAGAAAGTAGAAGACAAAAACATGCTATAAATCAACTGAACCTAATAGATATCTATGGAACACTCCTCCCAAACAGAGAAAAATATACATTCTTCTCAAGTGCACATGGAATACTTAACCAGGATAGACTGTATATTAGATCATAAAACAAGTCTCAATAAATTTAAAAGGGTTGAAATCATACAAAGTATATTCTTGACCACAATGAAATGAAATTAGAAATCAATACCAGAAGGACATTTGGAAAATTGACAAATACCTAGAAATTAAACAACACATTCCTAAATAACCAATGGATCAAAGAAGAAATCAAAAGAGAAACTAAAAAATACTTTCAGATGAAAGAAAACGGAAACACAACATACCAAAACTTATGGGATTCAAAAAAAGCGATGCTGAGAAGGAATTTTATAAGTGTAAATGCCTATATTAAAAAAGACCTCAAATCAGTAACCTAGTCCTTCACCTTAAGAAACTAGAAAAAGTAGTGAAAATTAAACCCAAATCAAGTAGAAAGAAGGAAACAATAAAG
Source organism: Elephas maximus indicus (assembly GCF_024166365.1). Lineage (NCBI taxonomy): Eukaryota > Metazoa > Chordata > Mammalia > Proboscidea > Elephantidae > Elephas > Elephas maximus. Next base: position 147,048,767 of record NC_064819.1, read on the forward strand.
ATTAGAATGAACATAGACAAAACAGAAAAAATCAATATAAACAAAAGACTGTTCTTGGAAAAAATCAACAAAGTCGACATTTAGCTATACTAACCAAGAAAAAAGACTCATATTATTTAAAATCAAAAACAAAAAGAGGAGCCATTACTACTGACTGAACAGAAAGAAAGACTATAAGGAAATACTATGAACAATAGTATGTCAACAAATTAGATAACCTAGACAAAACGGGCAAATTCCTAGAAAGACACAAAATACCAAAAATGATTCAAGAAGAAACAGAAAAAATCTCAATAGCCCTATAACAAGAGATTTAGTGTAAAAACAAAAAACACACACAAAAAAACCTTACCACAAAGGAAAGCTCAGAATTAGATTTGAAAATTTACACCAATCCTTCACAAACTCTTCCAAAAAATAGAAGAGACCACTTCCCAGCTCATTTTATGAGGCCAGTAATACCTTGATACCAAAACCAGACAAAAACACCACAAGAAAAGGAAGTTGAAGGCCAATATTCCCTATGAATATAGATATAAAAATTCTCAACAAAATACTAGCAAACTGAATCCAGCAGCATATAGAAAGATTGTATACCGTGAATAAGTGGGATTTATCCCAGGAAGCAAAGTTGATTTACCAAAATCAATCAATGTAGTACATCATATTAATAGAATAAAATAAAAAATGACATGATCATCTCAATGGAGGCAGAAAATGAATATGAGAAAATCCAACATCCTGTCATGATTAAAAGGAAAAAAACTTTACTGAATAAACTAGGAATAGATGGGAATGTCATCAAAACAATAAAAAGCATTTAGGAAAGACTGCAGTAAACATCATATTTAATGGTTAAAGATTGAAAGCTCTGTCCCTACAATCAGGAACAAGACAGGTATGTGCAATCTCACCACTTCTATTAAATCTTGTATTAAAGGTTCTATGCATGGCAACTTGACAAGAAAAATAAATAAAAGATATCAAAATTGAAGAGAAAAAAGTAAAGCTACTTCTATTTGTAGGCTATATGATCTAACATAGTGGAAAAAGTATAAAGAATCCACAAACAGAAAAACAACTAATAAACAAGTTCAGTAATATTGCAGGATACAAGATTAATATACAAAAATCACTGGTATCCCTATATACTAGCAATGAACAGTCCAAAAAATAAAGAAAACAATTCAATTTACAATAGTATCAAAAAGAATAAAATACTTAAAAATATATTTAATCAAATAAGTACAAGACCTGTACACTGAAAAATCACAAAACATTGTTGAAAGAAATTTAAAAAGACTTAAATAAACGGAAAGACATTCCGTGTTAATGGACTGGAAACTTAGCCTTGTTAAGAGGCAATATTTGACAAATTGATTTATATATTCAAGGGAATAATAACTATCAAATTTCCAACTTCCTTTTTTGTAGAAATTGACAAGATGGTCCTAAAATATATATGAAATGCAAGAAACCCAAAATAGCTAAAACAATCTTAAAAAGACCAACATAGTTGAAAGATTCATATTCCCCAATTACAAAACTTACTACAAAGCTACAATAGTCAAGACAGTACAGTACAGACGTAAGGATAGATATATTGTTGTTGTTGTTTGTGCCATTGAATCAGTTCCGACTCATAGCGACCATAAGCACAACAGAAAGAAACACTGCCCGGTCCTGAGTCATCCTTACAGTCCTTGCTATGCTTGAGCTCGTTGTTGCAGCCACTGTGTCAATACACCTCACTGAGCGTCTTCCACTTTTCCGCTGACCCTGTACTCTGCCAAACATGATGTCCTTCCCAGGGACTGATCCCTCCTGACAACATGTCCAGAGTATTTAAGATGCAATCTCGCCATCCTTGCCTCTAAGGAGCATTCTGGCTGTACTTCTAAGACAGCATGGCAGTCTACGGTATATCCAATATTCTTCACCAACACAATTCAAAGGCGTCAATTCTTCTTCAGTCTTCCTTATTCATTGTCCAGCTTTCACATACGTATGATATGATTGAAAATACCATGGCTGGGGTCAGGCGCACCTTAGTCTTCAAGGTGACATCTTTGTTTTTCAACACTTTAAAGAGGTCCTTTGCAGCAGATTTACCCAATGCAATGCGTCTTTTGATTTCTTGACTGGTGCTTCCATGGCTGTTGATTGTGGATCCAAGAAAAATGAAATCCTTGACAACTTCAATCTTTTCTCCATTTATCATGATATTGCTCATTTGGTCCAGTTGTGAGGATTTTTGTGTTCTTTATGTTGAGGTGCAATCCATACTGAAGGCTGTGGTCTTTAATCTTCATTAGTAAGTGCTTCAAGTCCTCTTCACTTTCAGCAAGAAAGGTTGTGCCATCTGCATATCACAGGTTGTGAATGAGTCTTCCTCCAATCCTGATGCCCCGTTCCTCTTCATATAGTCCAGCTTCTTGGATTATTTGCTCAGCATACAGATTGAATTGGTGTGGTGAAAGAATACAACCCTGACGCACACCTTTCCTGGCTTTAAACCAATCAGTATCCCCTTGTTCTGTCCGAACGACTGCCTCTTGATCTATGTAAAGGTTCCTCATGAGCACAATTAAGTGTTCTGGAATTCCCATTCTTTGCAATGTTATCCATAGTTTGTTACGATTCACACAGTCGAATGCCTTTGCATAGTCGATAAAACACAGGTAAACATCCTTCTGATATTCTCTGCTTTCAGCCAGAATCCATCTGACATCAGCAATGATATCTCTGGTTCCACGTCCTCTTCTGAAACCGGCCTGAATTTCTGGCAGTTTCCTGTTGGTATACTGCTGCAGCCATCTTTGAATGATCTTCAGCAAAATTTTGCTTGCGTGTGATATTAATGATATTTTTCTATAATTTCCACATTTGGTTGGATCACCTTTCTTGGGAATAGGCATAAATATGGATCTCTTCCAGTCAGTTGGCCAGGAAGCTCTCTTCCACATTTCTTGGCATAGACGAGTGAGCACCTCCAGTGCTGCATCTGTTTGTTGAAACATCTCAATTGATATCCCTTCAATTCCTGAAGCCTTGTTTTTCACCAATGCCTTCAGGGCAGCTTGGGTTTCTTCCTTCAGTACCATTGGTTCCTGATCATATGCCACCTTGTGAAATGGTTGAACATCGACTAGTTCTTTTTGGTATAACAACTCTGTGCATTTCTCCCATCTTCTTTTGATGCTTCCTGCGTCGTTTAATATTTTCCCCATAGAATCCTTCACTATTGCAACTCGAGGCTTGAATTTTTTCTTCAGTTCTTTCAGCTTGAGAAATGCCGAGTGTGTTCCTCCCTTTTGGTTTTCCATCTCCAGCTCTTTGCACATGTCATTATAATACTTTGTCTTCTTGAGATGCCCTTTGAAATCTTCTGTTCAGTTCTTTTACTTCATCAATTCTTCCTTTTGCTTTAGCTGCTTGATGTTTGAGAGTAAGTTTCAGAGTCTCCTCTGATATCCATCTTGGTCTTTTCTTTCTTTCCTGTCTTTTCAATGACCTCTTGCTTTCTTCATGTATGATGTCCTTGATGTCATTCCACAATGCGTCAGAGCAAGTCCACGAGAGCCAAAATATTACCTTGAGTACATCCCACCTGAATTTAGAGACCCCCTGAAGAATAGATTTGACGCATGAATACCAGTGACCAAAGACCAGATAGATATATAGATCGACAAAATAGAAGTAAGAATCCAGAAATAGACCCATACGTAGCTGCTCAATTAATTTTTCAACAAGGGTGCCAAGACTATTCAGCAGGGAAAAAAGTCTTTTCAATAAATGGAGGTGGGACAACTGAATAGCCACATGCAAAAGAATGGCTCTGGACCACTAACTCATACTACATACAGAATTAACTCCAAATGGATCAAAGATGTAAATGCAAGAGCCAAAACTTTAAAACTATTAGAAGAAAATATAGCTGTAAATCTTCACAACCTTGGATAGGCAATAGTTTCTTTGACATGACACCAAAAGCACAAGCAATCAAACAAAAAACAGATAAATTTGACTTCCTTAAAATTAAAAACTTTGTGCATCAAAGGACATTATTAAGAAAGTGAAAAGACAATCCACAGGTGGTAGAAAATAATTCACATCACATATCTGGTAAGGGTCTACTATCCAAAATACATGAAGAGCTCTTACAACTCAACAATAAAAAAGCAAATAAGACAAAATAAATAAATAATTGGGTAAAAGATTCAAATAGACATTTCTCCAAAGAAGATATACAGATATACAATAAAGAAAAAAATATATATGCACATGAAAAGATGCTCAGTGTCCTTAGTCATCAGAGAAATGAAAATCAAAATCACAATGAGATGCCACTAGACACCCACTAAAAAAAAACTCTCATTGCTGTAGAGTTGACTCCAAATCACAGTGACCCTACAGGACAGAGTAGAACAGCCCCATTAGATTCCCAAGGAGCAGCTGGTGGATTGGAACTGCCGACCTTTTGGTTAGCAGCCTGAGCTCTTAACCATTGTACCACCCACTAGGATAACTATGATTTTTTTTTTTTTTTTAAGAAGGGAAAACAACAAGTATGGGTGAGGACATGGGGAAAAAAAGGAACTCTTATACATTGCAAGTGGAAATGTAAAATGGTGCAGTTTCTTTGGAAAAGTTTAGCAGTTTCACAAAAGTTAAACATAAGAATTACCATATAACCCAGAATTCCACTTCTAGGAATACACCCAAAATAACTGAAAACATATGTCCACACAAAAAACTTGTACACAAAGCTTCATAAAGTGTTATTCATAATAGTCAAAAGTGCAAACGACACAGATATCTATCAACCGATGTATGTGTAAATAAAATGGATAGGCATATGATGGAATATTATTCAATAATAAAAAGGTATGAAGTAAAGATACATGTTAAACATGGATGAACCAAACTCTTAAATTCTTGCATGTGTGCTTCATACTGCTTCATCACTCTTTACCCCTCTCTAAAATTTTTAAGATGTACTACAGATTTTGTGATTTCTAAACTTTATTTCATTTCAACAGATATACAATAAAGAAAAAAAAATATATATGCACATGGAAAGATCTAGCACAAAAGAATGTTTAAAAAGAGAATATATTAGAGTTTTAAGAAGTCAGTTTTAATCATTTCTAAGCCATTTCTATCGAGGTTGAAAAGAAAAAAGGTAGATAAGCAATATAATTTTATCAAAACGTATGCTTGGTAATGGTTAAATGAGCACTTGTGTACAGATGAAGTATTAGAACTTTTTATTATAGGTTAAAGAACATAAGAATTGTTCAAGTTGCTATTATATTTGTGAGCACAAAAATATATTTCATATTATTACCAAGCCAAAAGTTACATCTTAAATTACAAAGGAATAAAGAAAACAACAGTAAAAAGTATACATTTTTAGTTAAAGTATCACAGTCTCATTTGATGATGTATTTATCCTGGATGTAGGTCTGAAATTTGTAAACAACTTTTTTAAAAAGGTTACCCTTAACTGACTATTATTCTGATTTCTATTTCAGAAAATTTCATCTATAATTCCTAGTAACAGGAGCCCTCGTGACTCAGTGGTTAAGCACTCGGCTGCTAACCAAAAGGTCAGTGGTTCAAACCCACCAGCTGCTCCATAGGAGAAAGATGTGGCAGTCAGCTTCTGTAAAGATGATAAACTGGGAAAGCCTATGGGGCAGTTTTACTCTATCCTATAGGGTCACAATGAGTAGGAATTGATTTGATGGCAACAGGTTTGGTTTGTTTTCTTTGGAATCACACATAAAAAAAAAAAAAGAATGAGTAGGAATTGATTTGATGGCAACAGGTTTGGTTTTTTTCTTTGGAATCACTCATACCTAGTCCTAAATATTTGCAATAAAGATTGAGTGAAAATATGCACTACTTGATATACTGGTACAAATAAAAAATCAATGGAGGAACAAGAAATGCTAAATCCCAAATTACGTACATCAGGTTCTATAGAGACTTTTAGAACAAGAAGATGTGAAACTAATTAATTTTAATAAATCCTGTGGATTGGTTCCTATATAGTATGAAAAGAATATTTTAAAACAAGAGACTATATTTTAAAGTATAACATATACTCTATAGTTTAATGGTGTTAATATTTATCTAAGAATAATAAAACAATAAGAAAGCTGAGACAAGATTAAAGGTAAAAGGATAAGAGAAAGGAACATTTTCTTACAAGAGTTGGGGTAGAGGGAGGTGGGAATGGGGATTGAGGAGAGGAAGAGCCAGAGAGAAATGAACAAATTTTATGAAGACCCTGGTACAAGCTCAAAAATTAAGAATTGGTCTCATTTTTTAGGGTGAATAGCTGTCTTATTAACTTAAATTGTTTACCTCATTTTCTGTTCCCACGTCCAGAGTGACGGGCAGACACTCTTGAGGATTCATCCCTCCACAAGCTGTATACAGAGCCAATTTACCCACAGGGATGCCCATCCCATTACAGCCAAGGTCTCCTAAGCCAAGAATACGCTCCCCATCAGTCACCACAACAGCCTAGAAGAAAAAAGACAAAATATCTATTAATATGTAGATTTTTCATAAATCCTGAGGTGCAATTCCTCCTCTCTATTTCTGAAGTTGATACTTATATAATGAAATACTAAGCAGTTACAAAATATAAATTGAATATACATGGAAAAGACTTTATGTGCTCTTAAGTATGGGAGAATTGGAAAGAGAAATAAATTTGATATATATTTTTTAAATTGAATACACACATGTAATTTAAAGAGTATACCTAATTAAGCTATTGAAAAAAGAAGAGAGGGTATGCACATAAAGATTCAAACCCACATAATTCAGTCAAAAGGGGCAAGTGAGAAGGGTGCAGGGAAATAATTGGGAACCAAAGTAAAATTTAGGGCAGTTTTGTGACTAGTCTTACCTACTTTGAGTACAATTACAGAAGGACCCATAGTTAAATATTACATGATTTCTGAGTAGACTGAAGAGTTTATACCTCTTCTCTTTATATATTCTGGCACTATCTTCTCATTTTCACAACAATGTTGTCCCATCCTCTTCAGCTCCTATAACCACTAGACATTATTCTGCCATCTTTGAAACATGCCTAGTTTAGCCACCTACTCCTCTTGCATTTAATGAATTTTATTTAGTTTATTTCTAATCAGTTTAAATATCTATAAAGCATACATGTTAATCATGTGGAGATTTTAATTCTATGTAGTTTGATATGACTACTGAAACTAACGCATCTAACATCTTTATTCTGTGATTCATGGCCAATATAGGAACCTAAGCAAAACATAATTTATTAGGTTTTCTGCAAACTGCTACATTCTTCATATCAGTGAAGCCTGGGAAAAATTCCTGTTGTTTGACCTTAGATAAGCTGATGAATTTACCCCTCAGTTTCTTATCTGAAAAATGAGAATAATGAATAAACTTAATTAGGAACCAGTTCTATTTTGCCTACCACTATACCTAACACCGGAAACCCTGGTGGTGTAGTGGTTAAGTGCTACAGCTGCTAACCCAAGGGTCGGCAACTCGAATCCGTCAGGTGCTCCTTGGAAACTCCATGGGGCAGTTCTACTCTGTCCTATATCAACTCAACGGCACTGGGTTTGATTTTTTGGTTTTTTTTATACCTAACACAGCATTTGGCACATAGTAAGTAATCAATAATCATTAGTTAATTGAATAACTCAATGATTTGATTAAATAAGATTATGATATGTAAAGAAAACAGTACCTAGAACATAACAAATTCTTAAGAAATGGTAGCTATTATCACTATTGTAATCATGATCAATAATGAATATAGAGTCATAGCATTTTAGAAGTATAAGGGAATTTATAGAACATTTAGTCCATCCCTCTCATTTTATAGATTGGGACACTGAAGCTCAGATAATTGAAATAATTTGGCTAATGTGACTCAACTGGTTAACATTAAAGAACCAGAACCCAGTATCTTAACTCCTAGTATGGTGCTTTCCATTATACTATTTTGCAGAACATATTTTAAAATGTATTTTTTAGATATTATCCCTTAACTTCCTGTTCACCTATATTATGCTGCTAACTGAAAAGTTGGCAGTTCAAACCTTCCAGCCACTCCACAGGAGAAAGATGTGGCAGTCAGCTCCCATAAAGATTACAGCCTTGGAAGTCCTATGGGGCAGTTCTACTCTGTCCTATAGGGTTGCTATGAGTTGGAATCGACTCGATAGCAATGAGTTTTAGTTTTTTTATATTATGAAGAACTGTCTTAAAATAAATATATTAGAGAGTTAGGTGAGAAATTATTTTTGCATATTCTATATAATTTATCTTTGGAAAATTTCCCATGTCTATTGCAAATGAATCAATTTTTTATACGATTTTGGAGGGGAAAACCTGATACGATTAGGTTAGTTAGCTCTGATATAAGATAAGAAGGATAAACCAAAAAAAAAAAAAAAACAACTCATTGCTATCAAGTCAATTCCAACTCATAGCGACTCTGTAGGACAGAGGAGGACTGTCCCATAGGCTTTCCAAGGCTGTAATCTTTACGGCAACAGACTGCCACATCTTTCTTTTGCAGAGCTGCTGGTGAGTTTGAACCGCCAACCTTTTGGTTAGAGGCCAAGTGCTTAACCACTGCACCACCAGGGCTCCTTAGAAAGATAAATAAATACTATTTTTATAGAGAGAAGTATAACTTTGCTTTTTAAATTTTTAAAGTCAAATTTTTCAAATTCAAAATACTTCAAAAGTATATCTAATAAACATCATTATTTTGTTTACTGTACCTATCATGGAGCCCTGGTGGTGCAGTGATTAAGAGCTTGGCTGTGAATCAAAAGGTCAGCAATTCGAATCCACCAGCCACTCCTTGGAAACTGTATGGGGCAGTTCTACTCTGTCCTACAGGGTCTCTTTTGAGTCGGAATTGACTCTATGGCAATGGGTAATTTTGGTTTGATACTTATCATAAGTAGAGGTAATTTTATGTATCATTGATAACAAATTTTTGTGGCTATATTCCTTATACAATAAATATCCAATTGGCTTAGATGTATTTATTAATATTTTTCTATGTGACAGGGATTTGAGATTAATATTGTCTTATAACTTAGTAATGATCTAAATAAAACTTAATTTATATAGTATGTTCCAGTTCTCATTAAATTAAACTCAGAGTTGCTACTTGTGGTTTTCATCATTTTTGAAAAACACTTAAAATGACACAGCATTCTCATTTATTTTTGACTGTACATCTATAAAAAACTGAGTATATGTCTTAAATAGAAAGTGTAACCATTATTCTTTTTCTTTTCTTTATAAGTTTTATTCCTCAAGCTCTTCTGTCTTTCCTGGGCTGTTCATTTAATTATATAATTATGCCATGGATATTTAAATTGAGGAGCCCTAGGAGAGCAGTTGTTAAGCATTTGGTTGCCAACCGAAAGGTCCGCAGTTCAAATTCGCCAGCTGCTCCCTGGAAACCCTATGGGGCAATTCTACTCTGTCGTATAGGGCCGATATGAGTCAGAATCAACTCGATGGCAAGAAGTTATATAGGTGGTAGTTTGAGTAATTTTTTAAAATTGGTTTTGAGTCATTTTATATCTTACGTCTGTTTTATGCCTTCTTGTTACAAATGCATATTTGTAGCATTAATTCCCTAATATTTCAACAGTAAAGAGTACATTTTAGTAGTGAAAGAATTCTCTGACAGAAAAAAAAACTGTTACATACCCAGTTCATGTCAATGATGTATGTTCCAGAAATTAATCTCAGTGTATAAATTATTGTCTGAGCATTACTTGAATAAAGACTCCCTGTGTTATGTATACAGGGGTTCTCCTGACCACACACAGACACTCACATACACTTTTTTCTTCACCATGTGTCCTGTATTCATCCCTTCTTTTCTTTTCTTTTCCCAGGGCCTGCACTTCCATTATATCCTATCTGAACACAATGCTCCCATCTTCTCCTTTTCCCTCTAAACCATTCTAAAAACTAACTTGAGATGAATCTTCCTCAAATATTACTTACATTAAGTCATTCCCTTGCTTAAGTACCACTGCTCACTGTCTAGCTATTATGACTGCAGTGATATGCAGACCTCTCTGCCTGTCTACCCTCTCTACTGACTGTTTCTTAAAATTTTCTCCAGATTTCTGGTTAAAATGTAAGTTTCCTTCTTCTTGGAGAATCAGACATTTATGCTTCATGGAATACATTTCTTAGGGTAGTTACTAAGAATCTGTGGACAGTGCTGTCTAGTTGTTGGGAGAAAACAGAAAAGATCATTAAAGAAGTCACTCTTCAGAAGTGACTTTGTCCTGCTGAAGAGAATTGATTTACTCAAACTGTGCCCTGAAATATACCACAAAGTTTCTAGGCATCCAACAGAAAGGAAAACGGGAGCCAAAGAGGAGAAATGCATGTCTCACCTTTCTTAGTCAAGGAAGGTGGGAGAGCACCATACTTAAGGCCTTTGGAGCCAGCTCTGGGACCTGCATTCAATGTCTACCGCTACCATGCACCACTGTATACAAACCATTTGTGCCTTTCTTTCCTCAATGAATGCTCATGATAACTATAAAAGTTAATCCAAGTAAAGTGCCTCACACAGAGAAAGCTAGCAAATGTCAGATACTACTGCTGCTGCTTTTGTTTTCATTAGTTAACACACAGAGGGAAGTCAAATGAGCTTCTTTAGGTGATAATGATGAGGGAATTAAATTAACAAATGTTTTGGCCTATTTACGTTCCCCTTAGTGGATGATTAAATACAGCAGATATGAAAAAGGAGTTTGCTTAAAGAAATTCAGATGCTATTGCAATTTTCAACATTTATTATCACTTACAATAAGTAAGAAAATAGTAAGAAATGGAATAGAAATGATGGGGAAACAGTATCTAAATGGCATCAGAATAAAATTAACCCTCCTCGCAAATATAAAAGGGACATAAATTAGGCAATATTCGTTAGAAAAGCCATGCTACCTAATATCATAATTGTCAATATGTTTTAAACTGTTTTATGGGACAGGAAAAAGAACGAATATGCCATAGTGGAAAAATTTGATAACTTACCTTGATAACATCTTCTGGCCACGCATTAAGAATTGAAGCAATGTGGCCTTTATCATGGATACTAATAAAGAGACCTCTGGGGGAAAAAAGGAGTAATTTTAATTTACTTCAGAACCTGTCAACATTTAAAAAATTTCATGAGCATTAAAAAAAAATTCTCAATTAATTTAATATACTTTCATTTTTATGAACACTAGTGAAAATTGTTTCCTCAAACAAAATAGGATGGACATTGCATAAATAAGGAAGAAATCACTTTCAACAGTATATTGGCAACTTAGTAATGGTGGAAACCCTGGTGGCATAGTGGTTAAGTGCTATGGCTGCTAACCAAAGGTCAGCAGTTCAAATCCGCCAGGCACTCCTTGGAAACTCAATGGATCAGTTCTACTCTGTCCTATAGGGTTGCTATGAGTTGGAATTGGCTCAACAGCACTGGGTTTGGTTTTTTTGATTTTATAGTAATGGACCGCATATTCTTCCATTACATATTCTTAAATATTTTTTAATTTAAAAAATGCACCATTTTTATATATTGAGAACTTAAATACCATTATCAATTCCACTCATACATTCACAGTCTTTCATTAAATATGATAAATATATATGTAAAATACTTTCAAAAACAATGTGAAGCATATGCAGATAGGCATTTTCAGTGTATAGTCCACTTATTACATATACCCTTGTGATGGAGATGCCTGATGTGACTAATACTAATCCTTTCATGTGGAGCTTACTTGATTCTTTGATTTGTAGTTTTAGTTGCTATTTGCAACTCTGTTATTTAGACTCTCAGGGGAAATCTTTAATACTTCATCCCCCCCTTCATACTTCCTATGAAAGTCTAACAAGGAACTTTAAAAACAGAAATATTAAAACTTAAAATTTTAAATATCTTAATAACCTCCTGTAAAAATTTACTTTAGTATTACTTACTATGGAGCTCTGGTGGCACAGTGGTTAAGAGTTTGGCTACTAATCAAAAGGTCAGCAATTTGAATCCACCAGCTGCTCCTTGGAAACCCTATGGGGCAGTTCTACTCTGTCCTATAGGGTCTCTCTGAGTCGGAATCAACTTGATGACAACGGGTTTGGTTTTTTGTTTAATATAAGTCAAAAGAATATAAGAAAACCACGCACAACAAATGTACAACTTAATGAATTGTTAAGAGGCAAGCATCCTTCTACATAATATCCATTAAAGCAGAGAGAACCTTACCAGCTACCCAGAAGCCCTATACGTGTTCACCTGGAAAACTGGTAGTTGAAATCTAGGGGTTTAATCAGATTCCTGTTCAATTTTTTAGACAAAACACTTCGTGGGTTGGTGTTATATTTTTCCCAAACATAAATCAAACCTATTGTCATTGAGTTGAATTCCAGCTCATAGCGACCCTGTAGGAGAGAGTAGAACTGTCCCACAGGGTATCCAAGGTTATAAATCTTTACGGAAGCAGATTGCCCATCTTTCTCCTGTGGAGTGTCTGGTGGCTTCAAACTGCTGACCTTTTGGTTAGCAGTCAAGCACTTAACCACTGCGTCACCAGGGCTCCTTATATTCTTTATCAGAATATATAATATTTGGTAGTTATTTTTTTTGTGATGTTAGCAATTGTTGATGTTTAATATCTAAATTCATTATTTTTTTATTTATTTGCTGGGACACTTTTCTAAAGAGAAACTTTGCCACATCTACTATTTAGTTACCCAATGGTTCTGATAATATAGGAAAAAGATAAATCCTTGATTTTTTCTCTTATCAGGCTTTATTAAAATAAAGAACTGACTTAGTAAACTCTAAGAATTTCTAATTAGTCATTTTTGTTTTTGTTTAAATCAATACTTAACTCACTGATTAAAATATATTTTATATTTTTCCATTCATCAGTTATTTTCCTTATTGATACTCGAACTGTCCCATCCTTAGCCAATGGAAGACTCTTCAGGTTGGTACCTGAGTCCTTTTGACATCATTATAGCAGTCTTTAAGGAGCCCTGACAGTGCAGTGGTTAACAGCTTGGCTGCTAACTCAAAGGTGGTTCAAATCCACCAGCTGCTCCATGAGCAGTCTGCTTCCATGAAGATTACAGCCTTGGAAACCCTATGGGGCAGGTTCTACTCTGTACTAGAGGGTTGCTGCGGAATCAACTCAACGGCAACAGGTTTTGCTCTCTGTTATGACAAGATGTTCCAGGTTTATCTTGTACATTTTCTACCCAGACCTGAAATGAATCATTTTTTCCCAAACAGTCCCAGTTTCTTTTAGCAGAAAATGATATTTCAAGACCACAATCTAGGAAGAAGGGATATTTATTGCTACTGGATGGTCAAAGTATTGGTAAGTATTGTTATAGAAAAATCACAAAACAATGATGGTAAGATTCACTTCTTATGACCACAAATCTCGAAAGGTCACTTACCTCTTATAAAGAATATTAATAAGATTTCTGAGTAAATTCAATTTACCGTTCAAGGCTACCCTTTACCCTCCTCTTTCTCTTCACATCACCTACATCTATCCCCATTACTCTCAGTTGATAACCTAATCTCAACTTCAAAATAGGGTAGATGCAATAGGGTAAAAACTACCCCATTGTTCTAACATAAATTCCACTCATTTATCTGAATCTTAATTCATATTCTCTGCCTTCCTTCCTGTTATAATGGAAGAAATTTCCCTACCGTTACACAACCGTCTTTTCTCTTAGGCTCTGGATCCTATCCCATGTCAGCTTCTCAAAGGCTTCACACCTGCAATTATGCCATTTCTATGCTGCACCATCATTTTCTCTACTAGATAATTCTTACTGGCATAGAAAAACAGCAAAAACAAGCAAAGTAATAAAACCTTCCTTTAACCTCACAGCAGAAACCCTGGTGGCGTAGTGGTTAAGTGCTACGGCTGCATACCAAAGGGTCGACAGTTAGAATTCGCCAGGCGCTCCTTGGAAACTCTATGGGGCAGTTCTACTCTGTCCTATAGGGTCGCTGTGAGTCGGAATTGACTCAGCGGCACTGGGTTTTTTGGGTTTTAACCTCACAACCTTCACCAATGATTTCTCCATTACTCTTTTCCCTGCATAGCAAAACTCAAAAGACTCAACATTTTTTATCATCTTCATAATACTTATAAGTATCTGAAATTACCTTATTTACTTGTTCGTATATTTACTGTCTGTCTCCTCCCTGGCACCACTCTACCCCAGTATACATATATAACTCAAAGTAATAAATTCCCTCTACCCCAGTATACATATATAACTCAAAGTAATAAATTCCTTAAGGGCAGAGACTCTATTTTGCTCACTTTTGCAACTGCCTGTAAGTGTGCTGGCACATAGTATGTGTCCAACAGTATGTGCACTAACTTCAGTACTGGAAAAATAAAGCTTCTATAACCAGATATTTTTAAAGACAGGAAACAGGAACACTGACTTACACTGATTTACTAAGTAAATAAAAATTATGTTATGACAGTAAGTGTTACAGGCAGATTACTGATGATAACCTGACTCAAAAAATATTAATTTACCAAGTTGGCACTAAATTATACCCTTTTCTATTTTTACTGCTGTTTCATATGAATTTATTTTGTTTCTCCAAAATTATTATAAGCTCTTCATAAGTTATGTTTCTTTTTTTTTTTTGGATCCCTATCATATCCAGCTTGATCCTATGTAATCGACAGGGCCTCGAGAAATAACTGAGAAATAAAAATAAAATACTTTTGAATTTTTTCAAGAAGGTACTTTTGTTGAATTATCTAAGATGTTTTTGGAAACATACCATTAAATAATATTTACCAGAATCTTGTTAGTTAGCCAAAGTTGTCCAAATATCACTGATCTCAGGAAAGAGCATCCTTTTTTTTTTTTTTTTAAAAACAAGAGGGACAATGAATAGTACCAAAATTAGCACCAAGTAAATGCCAAGGTTTATTATACAAAGACCTGAGTTCAGCTTCACTAGAAGAGCCATTTGTTCACTTGTAATCTCCTGCACTGTGTAGAGGTTCATTTGTGGCAAAAATGCTGACTCGGAGTGAGCTCAACAAATGAAGAATCTGTAATGTTCCACCACAGCCGAGCATTTTGAAAGAGTTAATTGCAATAGATCCTGGAATGTCTCCATTATTTGAAACCCAGTGAGATGATCAAAAATGCTTCAGCACAGAAAGGACTCATACTTGCTGGTATAAAGTTGGATATTAAACATTAATCTTCAATGTTAAATACATATATGTGTATGTATATGTAAATATACATACACCATATATCTCCTGTTATAAGATGGGAAATTTAGACAAAAAACTTATTTATCAATGATATTTTAATTACAATAACCACTTCTTCTCAGTCCATACTCTTGTTTATTTAAAATATTTGTTTTTATTAAAAAGTATGCAAAACATGCCAAGTAAAAATACTATGTATTTCATGTTAGAACTGAGAATTTTTAAATGTAGATTATTTTCTTATACATATTTTTCAAACTCTCTCATAACCTCTAACATTGTACATATTCTACTCTGAAAATAGATTTAGAAGATGGGATAATAGTCTTAGTTCTTCGTGTTTTCCAGACAACATCCCTGATGAAGCTTATTTTATATCAAAATAGAGTTTACCTTCCAGCATTCAACTTTCTATTGTAACTAGACTATATTTTCTTCTGGAATATTATACGTGTAGTGTTCTTTAAGAAAAAAAAAAAGCACTATAAAAGCTCTTAAAGGTCCCTTTTCAATATTATCTAATAGTTTATCAATAAAATATATGTCAAGTGCATTCATTTGTGTTATCTGCACTCTTTGGATTAAATCTCCGAACTGCAGCTAGATTTTAGAAATCTTAATCTTCCCTAGCACCTTTCTCTCTAGCAGGAAATGAGTTTGAGACCCTGCCATTGGCCCAGTGGAGACAAGTTTTCTGTAGTAATCCATTCTTCGATTATAGAAACTGATTTTAATCTTTTGAAATGATAAAATTGGATCCCATATTTTTCACAAATAAGCATTAGTGAGCCTCGGAAGTTAACCCAAAGTTGCGTTATACCAGCAGGTTTGGACTGATGCAAAAAGAAGTATTAAAGATAGGTCTAAATATCAGGAGCTGGCTAGGATAGAGATGCAGAGTTAGGAGTCATATTCCTAGAATTGAAAGGAGCAGTGATACTAAGGGAGAATGTAGAGAAAAAAGAAAAGGTCAAGAGCGAAGCATTACAAATTAGCAGCCACAACAAAAAGATAGGATGATTACGAAAAGTCCTTGAGAAAGCAATAATAAACACTGTTTCCAAAACTTAGGGAAGTCAAGGGCAGACAATTTAAAAAGGCACTCATCCATATTATCAAATCCTGCATTAAATGGTTAAAAGGATTCTTTTTTTTTTAATTAATTTCGAACTTACAGAAAATTGCAGTAGTACATTACAAAGAATTGTTTTTCCTGAACTATTTGAGAACAAGTACCAACATGATGCCGCATCACCACTGAATAATTACTATAAACAAAAGCATTCTCCTACATAATCACAATCAGGAAGTAAATACTGGTAACATTAAACCAAACTTATTGCCATCGAGTTGATTCCAACTCATAGCAATCCTATACGACAGAGTAGAACTGCCCCACAGAGTTTCTAAGGAGCACCTGGCAGATTTGAACTGCCGCCTTTAGGATAGCAGCTGTAGCACTTAACCACTACACCACCAGGGTTTCCCTGGTAACATTACCACCATCTAACCCTCAAATACTATTCACGTTTTACCAGTTGTTCACGTGATGTTCTTTCTAATAAAAGGATCCAGTTCAAAATCTCATATTGCATTTAATTGTCATGTCTCTTTGGCCCCCTTCAATCTGGAATATTTCCTTAATCTTTCCTTGACTTTCATTTTCTTCTTACTTTTGAAGTAATGCATTGTTACAAGTCATGGTTTTTACCCAGTGCCCCTCCATTTGGTTTTGTGTGGTGTTTCCTCATGAACAGATTCAAATTAAACATCTTTGGCAGGAATATCATAGAAGTGATGTTGGCTCCTTTGAATTGCACCCAACCAGGGGCACTGATTTCTAGTCGACCCATTACTGATGAGGCTCACTTTGATCACTTGATTAAGATGCTATCTTCCAGGTTCTTCCAATGCAATTTTGCTCTTCTTTCCTTTCTATTTAAAAAGTATTTTGTAGAAGGATTTCTTGAAATTATGTAAATACTTGTTAAATTGTCAATTTGTTCATGTATTTATTCATATCAGTATGGGCTCATGGTTCACTATTTTATTCAATATGTTTTAATCTGTTACTAAAATTAGTTATCTTGCTGCCCATATTGTCCCAGATTTGCCCAGTGGGAGCCCCTTCAAGCTGGCTTCTATGTCTTTCTGATGTGTCCCCATCACTGTTTGAGCACTTCCTTACTTTCTGGCACAAGATGTCCCAAGTTCATTCTTTAATTGCCCTCCCCAAGACCTGAAACCTACAATTTCTCAAAAAGGTCCTCAAACTCTCTTTCAGGGTGATGCTTGAAAAAGGCACTCAACCAGGTATCTTAAATCCATTAAAACATCATGGTCTCTCCAGTGTCAGCTGGAGTAGCTAAAGTAAATGGAAGAAATGATGACATAGAAGAGCTGAACAGAAGATTTCAAAGGACAGCTTGAGAACACAAAGTATTATAATGAAATGTCAGTGTCAGGTAGGCCCTCACAACTCAACTTTGTAAGTACCTCCCTACTATCTCATCTTAGATTATCCCTGAGTGCTACTTCATATTTCCCCTGCAACCACCTCCCACCCCCCTCCACTCTCATTAGATTAGTGCACTTTTTTTTTTAACCGCAAAAACAAATGAGGACAGGCAGAGCCAAGATGGTGAAATAGATGCTTCCTGCGAGCCCCCTTTACAACAAAGACCCCCAAAAAACAAGTGAAACAAGTATATTTGTGACAAGCTGGGAGCCCTGGGCTTCAAAGGCAAGCTTAGAAAATGAACTGAGGGGCAGGGGGAGGAAGAGACTGTTCAGAAGTCGAGAGGAGTTACTGGACCTGAATCATGAGGAGTCCTCAGGTACCATTCCCAGAGCGGCAGCAGCGGGTTGGTATTAGTGTTTCACCGCAGTTTCCTCAGGGAGAAGCAGCCAGCCACACAGCCTACTCACACCTCTGGAACCTGAGAAGAATGGCGCTCTTGGCAAAAGCTAAGTACCTGCGTATATTTTACAACGCCTCCCCCCTCCCCCCCCCCCCGCAAGCCAGCTTCAGCAGCTGAATTCTCTGGGCCTGAGATAGGCCCTGTTGAGCACCTAGAGCCATCCTCCTGGCCTTGGGGAAGGAAAAAGTTTGCAATTGGGGGAAACGATAACTTCCTACCTCCGCTAACTGGGGTAGCTCAAGACAGAAGTGGCTCCTGTCCAGGCATAAATGGTCTGTGGACTTTCAGCACCTTTCCCTTCTGTATGGACCTGTGTGGGCCTATTTCGGGAGAATAGGCCCCTGTTGGTAAACTCCAACCATTTCAGCTGTGTGGTGGAGAGGTGGGTGTTTGACGTTTGACACTGCTTTGCGTATTAAACAAGGTCCTCACCTACCCACATCAGGGACCTAAGGACTGGTAGCTCCACTCAGGTCACCCAGCCACCCACGACAGTGGTCCAAAGATAACTGGTACCTCCCGGTCCTTACAACCAAAAACTTTGGGTGCCCATGGTCTGTCTGCAGAACCTACCCACCTGCACACTCTAGGGAACAGGGATGTGCATTCCTCAGAGGCACTCGGGGGTCAGTTCTCAGCCCCCTGCCTTGTTCAGAGTGTGACCCCCTGCTTCAATCGGATACCAGTATATAAGCCAATCACCCCTGCCCCTCTAAGACTGTAGGACAGAACCTGTACCACACACTTGATGATCACCTACCTGGAAACCTGAGGTGAATTCATACAAGAAAACTGAATGGACTCCTAGACTGATATACCTGATAACAGCTAGCCAGCTGGGGACAGGACGTCAGAGCTCCCGAGGTGAAAATAATCACACTAGCTCACTCAAGCAACCCATAGAGGTATACCAAAACAAAACAAAGCAAGAAGCTACGATATAGTAAGCAAGCATAAACTAATACAATAACTTATAGATGGCTTGGAGACAACAGTCAACATCAAGTCACATAAAGAAACAGATCATGATCACCTCAACAGGCTCTCAAAACAAAGAATCCAGGGATCTTCTAAATGAAAGTGCATTCCTGGAATTACCAGGTGCAGAATACAAAAGTTTAATATTCAGAACCCTTCAAGACATCAGGAAGGAAATGAGGCAATACGCAGAACAAGCCAACAAACACACAGTTAAAGCAATTGAAGAAATTAGAAAGATTATTCGGGAACAAAATGAAAAGTTTAATAAGCTGGAAAAATTCATAGAGAGGAATCAGAAATTCAGGAGATTAAGAATAAAATTACAAAAGTCGACAACTCAATAGAAAGTCAGAAGAGCAGAAATGAGCCAGTAGAAGCTAGAATTTCTGAACTCGGAGATAAATCACCTGGCACTAATATATTTGAAGAAAAATCAGATAAAAGAATTTAAAAAAATGAAGAAAGCTTAAGAATCATGTGGGGCTCTATCAAGAGAAATAAACTATGAGTAACTGGAAAAAAAATTTTTTTTTAACTGGAGTACCAGAACAGGGAGGGATAACAGAAAATGGAGAGAATTGTTGGCAGAAAATGTCCCTGATATTGTGAAAGATGAGAAGATGTCTATCCAAGATGTTCACTGAACTCCACATAAGGTAGATTTTTAAAGAAACTCACTGAGAGATGTTATAATCAAACTTGCCAAAACCAAAGATAAAGAGAGAATTATGAGAGCAGCGAGGATAAAAGAAAAGTCACCTACAAAGGAGAGCCAATAAGAATAAACTCAGACTACTCAGCAGAAACCATGCAGGCAAGAAGGCAACGGGATGACATATTTAAAAAATGGAAGTAAAAAAACTGCCTGGAAAGAATCATATATCCAGCAAAACTGTATCTCAAATATGAAGGTGAAATTAAGACATCTCCAGATAAACACAAGCTGAGGGAATTTGTAAAACCAAACCAAAACTACAAGAAATACTAAGGGGAGTTCGTTGCTTAGAAAATCAATAATATCAGGTATCAACCCAAGACTAGAACACTGGGCAGAGCAACCAGAAGTCAACCCAGACAGGGAAATCCAAGAAAACAAAGCAAAATTATTTAAAAAAAAGCTCAAAACAGGGTTACAGCAATGTTATTATATAAAAGAAGACAACATTAAAATAATAAAGAGGGACTAAAAAATATAATCATACACCTTCCACATGGAGAGGAAGAAATGGCGATATAAAGAAATAAAAGAAAGGTTTAAATTTAGAAAAATGCAGTAAATAATAAGGTAACTACAAAGGAAACAAACTATCCTACACATCAAAATAAAATACAAGAAAAAAATAGAGATTCCGCAGAAATAAAATCAACAACGACAAATATGAGGGAAGGACAATATATAAAGATAATCTACGCAGCACATAAAATTAAGTGGGAAAAAGAAACTGTTAACAACACACAACAAAAGACATCAAAATGATAGCACTAAATTCATACCTATCCAGAATTACCCTAAATGTAAATGGACTAAATGCACCAAAATAAACAGAGTGGCAGAATGGATTAAAAAACAAGATCCGTCTATATGCTGCCTACAAGACACACACCTTGGACTTAGAGACATAAACTAAAACTCAAAGGATGAAAAAAAAAAATGAAGCAAACAACAATCAAAAAAGAACAGGAGTGGCAATAGTAATTTCTGAAAAAATAGACTTGAAAGTTCAATCCATCATAAAGGATAAGGAAGGACACTATGTAATGATTAAAGGGACAACACACCAAGATGATATAACCATATTAAATATTTATGCACCCAATGACAGGGCTGCAAGATACATAGAACAAACTCTATCAGCATTGAAAGGTGAGATAGACAGCTCCAGAATAATTGTAGGAGACTTCAACACACCACTTTCGGTGAAGGACAGGACATCCAGAAAGAAGCTCAGTAAAGACACGGGAGATCTAAATACCACAGTCAACCAACTTGACCTCAAAGACATGTACAGAACACTCCACCCAACAGCAACCAATACTTTCTTTTCTAGTGCACATGGATCATTCCCTAGAATAGACCACATATTAGGTAATAAAGAAAGCCTTAGCAGAATCCAAAACATTGAAATATTACAAAGCATATTCTCTGACCATAAGGCCATAAAAGTAGAAATCAATAACATGAAAAGCAGGGAAAAGAAATCAAACACTAGGAAACTGAACAATACCCTGCTCAAAAAAGATTGGATTATATAAGACATTAAGGATGGAATAAAGAAATTCATAGAATCCAATGAGAATGAAAACACTTCCTATCAGAACCCTTGGGACACAGCAAAAGCAGTGCTCAGAGGCCAATTTCTATCAATAAATGCACACATCCAAAAAGAAGAAAGGGCCAAACTCAGAGAATTATCCCTACAACTGGAACAAATAGAAAGAAAGCAACAAAAGAAACCCACAGGCACCAGAAGAAAACAAATAATAAAAATTAGAGCTGATCTAAATGAAATATAAAACAGAAAAACAATTGAAAGAATTATTAAGACCAAAACCTGGTTTTCTGAAAAAATCAACAAAATGGATAAACCACTGGTCAAACTGACAAAAGAAAAACAGGAGAGGAAACAAATAACCTGAAAAAGAAATGACAGGGGCGATATTAGAACAGACCCAATTGAAATTAAAAGAATCATATCACATTACTATGAAAACTGTACTCAAATTTGAAAACCTAGAAGAAATGGATGAATTCCTAGAAAACACTACCTACCTAAACTAATACAAACAGAGGTAGAACAACTAAATGGACCCATAATGAAAGAAGAGATTGAAAAGGTAATAAAAAAACTCCCAACAAAAAAAAAAGGCCCTGGTCTGGACAACTTCATTGCAGAGTTCTACCAAACTTTCAGAGAAGAGTTAACACCACTACTGCTAAAGGTTTTTCATAGCATGGAAAAGGACGGAATATAACCTAACTCATTCTATGAAGCCACCATATCCCTGATACCAAAACCAGGTAAAGACACCACAAGAAAAGAAAATCATAGACCTGTATCACTCATGGACATAGACACAAAAATCCTCAACAAAATTCTAACCAATAGAATTCAACAACATATCAAAAAAATTATTCAACATGACCCAGTGGGATTCATACCAGGTATGCAGGGATGGTTCAACATTAGAAAAACAATTAATGTAATCCACCACATAAATAAAACAAAAGACAAGAATCACATGATCTTATCAATTGATGCAGAAAAAGCATTTGACAAAGTTCAACACCCATTCATGATAAAAATTCTCGGCAAAATAGAAAGAGAAGGAAAATTCCTCAGCATAGTAAAGGGCATTTATACAAAGCCTACAGCCAACATCACTCTAAATGGAGAGAGCCTGAAAGCATTCCCCTTCATATTGGGAACCAGACAAGGACGCACTTTATCACCACTCTTATTCAACATTGTGTTGGAGGTCCTAGCCAGAGAAATTAGGCTAGATAAAGAAATAAACGGCATCCAGATTGGCAAGGAAGAAGTAAAAGTATCCCTATTGGCAGATGACATGATCTTATACACAGAAAACCCTAAGGAATCCTCAAGAAAACTACTGGAACTAATAGAAGAGTTCAGCAGACTATCAGGATACAAGATAAACATACAAAACTCACCCGGATTCCTCTACACCAACAAAAAGAACAACGAAGAAGAATCACCAAATCAATGCCACTTGCAGTAGCCCCCAAGAAGATAAAATACTTAGGAATAAATTTTACCAGAGATATAAAAGACATACAAAGAAAACTACAAAACACTTCTGCAAGAAACCAAAAGAGACCTACATAAGTGGAAAAGCATACCTTACTCATGGATAGGAACACTTAACATTATAAAAATGTCTATTCTACCAAAAGCGATCTATACATTTAATGCAATTCTGATCCAAATCCCAACGATATTCTTTAATGAGATGGAGAAACAAATCATCAACTTCATATGGAAGTGAAAGAGGCCCCAGATAAATAAGGCATTGCTGAAAAAGAACAAAGTGTGAGGCCTTACCCTACCTGATTTTAGAGCCTATTATACCACCACAGTAGTCAAAACAGCCTGGTACTGGTACAACAACAGATACATGGACCAATGGAACAGAATTGAGAATCCAGACATAAATCTATCCACATAGGAAGAGATGATATTTGACAAAGTCCCCACAACAGTTAAATGGGGAAAAGACAGTCTTTTTAACAAATGGTGCTGGCATAACTGGATATCCATCTGCAAAAAAATGAAACAAAACCCATACCTCACACCCTGCACAAAAACTAACTCAAAATGGATCAAAGACCTAAATAGAAAATCTAAAATGATAAAGATCATGGAAGAAAAAATAGGGACAATGTCAGGAGCCCTAATGCATGGCATAAACAGTATACAAAACATTATTAAGAATGCAGAAGTACAACTAAATAACTGGGAGCTTCTACAAATCAAACACCTATGCTCATCCAAAGACTTCACCAAAAGAGTAAAAAGACCACCTACAGACTGGGAAAAAGTTTTTAGCTATGACATTTCTGATCAGCACCTGATCTCTAAAATCTACATGATACTGCAAAAACTCAACTACAAAAAGACAACCCAATTAAAAAATGGGCAGACGATATGAATAGACATTTCACTAAAGAAGGCATTCAGGCTGCTGACAGATACATGAGGAAATGCTCTCGATCATTAGCCATTGCAAATCAAAACTACAATGAGATTCCATCTCACTCCAACAAGGCTGGCATTCATCCAAAAAACACAAAATAATCAATGTTGCAGAGGCTGTGGAGAGACTGGAACACTTATAGACTGCTGGTGGGAACGTAAAATGGTACAACCACTTTGGAAATCGATTTGGCGCTTCCTTAAAAAGCCAGAAATAGAACTATCATACGATCCAGCAATCCCACTCCTTGGAATATATCCTAGAGAAATAAGAGCCTTTACATGAACAGATATATGCACACCCATGTTTATTGCAGCACTATTTACAATAGCAAAAAGATGGATGCAGCCAAGGCTCCCATCAATGGATGAATGGATAAATAAATGATGGTATATTCACACAATGGAATACTACACATTGATAAAGAACAGTGAGGAATCTGTGAAACATTTCATAACATGGAGGAACCTGGAAGGAATTATGCTGAATGAAATTAGTCAGTTGCAAAAGGTCAAATATTGTATAAGACCACTATTATAAGAACTTGAGAAATAGTTTAAACTGAGATGAAAACATTCTTTTGTGGTTACGAGAAGCGGGGAGGAGGGAGCATGGGAGAGAGGTATTCACTAATTAAGTAGTAGATAAGAGCTACTTTAGGTGAATGGAAAGACAATACACAATACAGGGGAGGTCAGCACAACTGGACTAAACCAAAAGCAAAGAAGTTTCCTGAATAAACTGAATGCTTCGAAGGCCAGCGTAGCAGCGCCAGGGGTTTGGGGAACATGGTTTCAGGGAACATCTAAGTTAATTGGCATAATAAAATCTATTAAGAGAACGTTCTGCATCCCACTTTGAAGAGTGGCGTCTGTGGTTTTAAAGACTAGGAAGCAGCCATCTAAGATGCATCAATTGGTCTCATCCCACCTGGAACAAAGGAGAATGAACACCAAGGACACAAGGCAATTACGAGCCCAAGAGACAGAAAGGGCCACGTGAACCAGAGACTACATCATCCTGAGACCAGAAGAACTAGATGGTGCTCGGCTACAACCGATGACTGCCCTAACAGGGAACACAACAGAGAACCCCTTAGGGAGCAGGAGAGCAGTGGGATGCAGACCCACTCATAAAAAGACCAGACTTAATGGTCTGACTGAGACTAGAAGGACCCTGGTGGTCATGGCCCCCAGACCCTCTGTTGGCCCAGGACAGGAACCATTCCCAAAGCCAACTCTTCAGACATGGATTGGACTGGACAATGGGTTGGAGAGGGATGCTGGTGAGGAGTGAGCTACTTGGATCAGGTGGACACTTGAGACTGTGTTGGCATCTCCTGCCTGGAGGGGAGGTGAGAGGGTAAAGGGGGTTAGAAGCTGGCGAAATGGACATGAAAAGAGAGAGTGGAGGAAGAGTGCAGTCTGTCTCATTAGGAGGAGAGTAATTGGGAGTATGTAGCCAGGTGTATTTTTTTTAGCCAGGTGTATATAAGTTTTTGTGTGATAGACTGACTTGATTTGTAAACTTTCACTTAAAGCACAATAGAAATTATAAAAAAAAAAAAAGAAATGGGAACTATTCACACCTAAAACCCAGTGCCTTCGAGTCGATTCACATCTAGCTACCCACTTACAAACTTCCTTCCATCTCTACCCTCTCTTTTCGTCTTACTTACAGTATCAGTGAATAAAATGTCAGTGCTTCTCTCCTTTAGTCCAGTTTATCCTGACTCTAACACTCTCTAGCCACTCTAGTTTTCTTCAGTCTCCTTTGTTTTGGCTCACCTCTTAAATAGTGTTTTCCAGATTCAAATGCTTACCTCTCCTCTTTATTCACTCTGATGCACAGTAAAGGCTTAGGGCCTCCTAGCTTTGCTGCCATCCTTGGGCTCATTTTCAAGGTCCACTCTCCTTCAACTTCTGGTGAGCTTCTGATCCTTTGACTTTACCTCCTGCTTTTGGTCCCACCCTTGCTCTTAGAATTAACTCAGCTTGAGAAATGTGTAGTTTTTAATTCTGAGTGACTTCAAAGGATTTGCTTAGGCATCTCTTCAATTTCTCCAGCTCCTCTTCACTGTTAGGCTACCTCCTAATTACTCATCAAAGTTCTAGTGCTATCTTCTCTTGGAAATATTTCCTGACTCATCTCAAATTGAGTTTGGAATACCTATGTAATCCATAGAACCTTGCTGTTTTTCTCTATTATGGCACTTATCACCTATCATTTAATTTTTTACTTTCTTATAACCTGTTCTACTATATTATGAGCTCTTGAATTCAGTAATTATTTCTAATAGAGAGAAAAGAAGGAAACAGGAAACAATGGAGGTAAGGAGAAAAGAAGATAGTTCAGATGTGACTGTCACAAAAAATCTGAAATGGAGGATATTCAGGAGCTACGGGATATAGTTTTGGGGTCTTCTGAAAATAGCAGGGCCCAAGCAAAGGATAGAAGAAACAAAATTTAGGTGCAAAATCGCATGGAAAGGGTGCTATTACGGATTTAACTTTAGATATGTTAAAGTCCTAATCCCTGGTGCCTGTGACCTCATTTGGAAATAGGATCTTTCAAGAGGTTGTCAGTTAACATGAGGTCATATTGGAGTAGGGTGGGTCCTAATCCAATGCAAGTGGTAAGTTTATATGAGAGGAGGAAAGACACAGAAGAAAGTCAGCCAGGTGAAGATGGAAGCAGATACTGGAGTGATGTATCTAGAAGCCAAAGAACACCAAAGCTCCTCAGCTATCACTGAAAGCCAGGAGAGAGGCTCAGGAGGAATCAAGATGGCTGACACACTGATTTTGGACTTCTAATCTCCAGAACTGTAAGAGAATAAATTTCTGTTGTTTTAAGCCACTCGGTTTGTGATACTTTATTATAGCAGTCCCAGGAAATAAATACAGGTTGCAAGAATCATAGCCAATACCCTGTTCTAGGACTTGGAGCATCTGAGGACCTAGCAATCATCAACTTCAGATCTTAATGTTAATGCTGGGGCAACAGATTATAGATTTTAACGACAGCAAAGAACATAAGAAACAATGAGAGAACCGACAGTTTCAAATGTATTAAATATGAGGGAGAATCACAGTTCAAAAGATCACACCAGATTTGGAAGAAAGGTAACTAAGGCTGTTGAGATGCTTCGGACTAAAGTCTGGTATTGCTTAGAAATTAAAAAAAAAAAGAAAAAGAAAAAGAGTGTATGAGAAGGGAGGGATCCAGTGGAAGATGCAGGGATCAGTGGCAGGTGATATCCTTATGACTGAATACCAATTCTGACAACTATAGAAGTAAACTTTTTTTTTTTTTTTTAATCCAGAACAGAGAGAAGGGTAGATTTTCCATTGCCTCTGGTCACCTACTTCCAAGAAAGTTTTCTTTATTACCATATAACATCCTAATATTGCTAACACATGTGATTTTTTTCTTTGTATCAGGTAACCATTTCATTTTCCTCTGCAATGGTAATCTCATGAATTTGTTTTATTTATTGCAGATATTATTTAAAGTTCTATTCCTTCTCAGGAGTAGAAAAATAGTGTGGTGGGCAGAATTCTATGATGGCTTCCAAGGTCTCCCAGCCCCTTACTGGACACACCCTGCACAATCCACAGGACTCTGCAGATGACAGGTTTTACTTCTGTGACTGGATTATGCTATATGGCATAGCTGACTTTAAGATAGGAAGATTATCTGAGTGGACCTGAGCACTTTAAAAGCTGAGGATTATCTCCAGCTGGTCATAGAAGGAAAAGCCAGAGGTTCAAAGCATGAGAAAGACTGAATGCACCGTTACGGTCTTAAAGATGAAGGAACCAAGTAGCAAGGAATGTGAGTGACCATTAGAAGCTGAGATCTGCCCCAGGCTGACACCACAAAATACTGAATTCTGCCAACACGAATGAGTTTGGAAGTAGATTTTTCTACAGAGCCTCAAGAACTGCAGACAAGAACTCAATCTGTCTAACACCTTGATTTCAGCCTCATAATACCCTGAGCAAAGAACTGCGAGCTAATAAATGTATGTTATTTTAAGCTGCTAAGTTTATGTTAATTTATTATGCAGCAATAGAACATTATTACAGATAGTAAGTATATAAAGAGCAAATTCAGATACTCATTCCATCATTTAGCATATATTTATATTTAGTTTACTATAGACACGACAAAGTGCTAGAAACCAGTGAAAATATAAGAGAAATATCCATTCCACTTTTGAATTACTGCTAAAAACAACCCTTCTATTTTCTGAGATGAAAAATGTTGATTATTATTAATGTTACATTATCGGTTTTTATACAACTAGCAATTATTTTTAAGAGTGTTTCATCGAGTATGATAAATGGACTACTTTCCCTTTTTTCAATCCTTTGGTACAAACTGACACCCATTGTGCAGTGGGCAGAATATTATTGAATAAAAACTTTTAAGAAAATAATATGCTCTTCTACCACAGGCCATGTCAACTGGTCTGAATTGGTAGCTCCTTTTAGAATCGACTCGACAGCAATGCGTTTGGTTTTTATATAGATAGAATTAGGGTTTTTCTTTTTTTAATATAGATATGGAGCCCTGGTGGTGCCAGTGGTTAAGCATTTGACTGCTAACCAAAAAGGTCAGCAGTTCGAATCTACTAGCCACTCTTTGGAAACCCTGTGGGGCAGGTCTACTCTGTCTTATAGGGTCACTATGATTTGGAATCAACTCGACCACAATGGGTTTGGTTTCTTTGGTTTAAATAGATGGAGTCCCTGGGTGGTGCAAATGGTTAAGGTGCTCAGCAGGTTTCCTTCCTGACATTATAAATAACAGCAGTGAAGTAAAGGAAAAAAGTAAATTTTTTTCTCACTATTAAGTGAAAATACAATACATTCTATCAAACATTTACTAGAAATGCAAAGAAAAACATTCCCTCAGTTACTTGATGTCTATGGAATGAGAGTCATATCTAGGGCCAACATAAACTAACTATGTAATGGGATCCAAGAGCAGAAATAGAGACACTCAGTGATGGAACTGTACCAGAGTAATGCAATTGCTTTTTATGCAAGAAATCAAGGCACCGAGGACAAGAAACAGTAATGAAAAATGTGATACAGTAGAACTCAAATACATCTAAACATGTAAGACTTCACTCAGACCATTCAGATTTCCCCCTTGTTTACATGGGACTTATCCACTCTGGTTCATGATCCCCTGTCCAAAATCTTTATAGAATCTCTATCATTAATGTACCACCAATTTCATTAATCATGTTGTTGCTGCCATAAACAGGCAAAAATTTATTCTAATACTTTCATTCTCATTTCTCTGATAAACAGCATTCTTGGATAGCAAGGGCTTCTTAGTTGAAGTTCTGTTTTCAGGTTCCTTTCAAATAGCTAAGGAGCTCTGGTAGTGCAGTGGTTAAAGTGCCTGGCTGCTAACCGAAAGGTCAGCGATTTGAAACCGCTAGCTGCTCTTTAGGAGAAAGACGTGGCAGTCAGCTTCCATAAAGATTCACAGCCTGGAACCCTATGGGGTTGCTGTGAGTCGGAACCGGCTCAATGGTAGTGGGTTGGTTTTGGTTTCAAATACCTGATGAAGTAAATCCCAGAGCCTTAACTCCGGGCCTTTATCCACAAATCCTTCTTTTTACTGAACTTTGTTTTGGAAGTTTTGTTTTGTCTAAATTCAAAACTAATTGACCAAACCATTCAACCAATTAGTCTCATTTCTTTTTCTAATGTCGTAGAAAACTGATAGAGATTCACATGCATGCATATGTTCAGAATTGCAGGCACAGGCCTGTCTTAACCTAAATGGAAAAACTGCTATTTATATGCATTGTCCTTGGGAAGTTTTTTGTTTTTTTTTTCCTTTTCACGGAAAAGAAAATTTCATCGATAAAAAAATGTAAGCCATATGGACAGACTTGGTACAGTGCCAAATACTGTTCAAGCAAATTCCTTTGAAGCTAAGCCACCTTTCCAAAGGATTTTCCAGGGGAGGTGGCCACTGCTGGGACCTAAGAAACTGGCCCCTCCCCAATAACCATAACTCCTAAATCACTGCACAAATTCAAATTTATACTATCCCTGGAAATTTGTCACTAGATTTCTTTAAGCCTTTCACAAGTGAGACATGTGTTTTCAAAAAACTAAGCTGTGTTATTATCATATCAATAAGACTTTGGGGAAATTAAAGGATGAACATAAAAAACGTTAACTTGATTCACAAAAGAGTTCTCAGATTACTTCCTTTGAGGAATCTGCCTGAATTTCAGATCTATCTGGGTTAGATGTTCCTTCTGTAAGATCCCATAGCATCCTATAGTAAGAAAGTTCCTATCATGGCATTTATCACACAGTATAGGTAGTCCCCAACTTACAGTGGGGTTCCATTTCAACAACTCCATCATAACTTTTTTTTTTTAAGTTTTCACTAGTATTGCCTTTTATTATCAGTATCTTTATAAACCCAATCTTTGTCTTTGGGGATTGGAGATATTACATATAAACTTACTGATATATTTTAACATGGTATGCAGTACATATTACTAACGGTAAGATGTACCAAACAGAGAGTCATAAGTGAGGTTCATCATAACTTGAATACGGGGGACTACCTGTATTATAAGTGCTTGCTTAATTGGATGTCTCCTCCATTAGACTATATGCTTCATGAGACAAACTTATGTCTGTTTTACTCATTGTATTATCACCATTACCTAACACGGTGTTTGGCACATAGAAGCTGAGGCAGATTAAGATAGCCACAAATTCTTTGACACTCCTCCCATAGAGAAGTGGGGTCTATGTCCCCTCCCCTTGACTCTGGATAACCTTGGTAATCCTTCTGGGTAATAGAACATGGCAGAAGTAACACTGTGCCAGTTTCCAGCCAATTTTTAAGAAGCTAGCTTCCACTTCCTATCTCTTAGAACGCTAGCGCTCGGAACCCCAAGACTGTCATGCTGTGAGAAAGCCCAAGCTAGTCCCATGGAGAGGCTGATGGACAGAAAGAGATGCCAGCCATCCCACAGCTGTTTTGGCCATCCCAGCCAGACACCTGATAGATGAGTGAAGTCTTGGACATCTAGCCCAGTTAAGCCATCAGACAACTCCAGATCCAGCCACTCTCTGACTGGAACTTTATAAGAATCCCTAAGCAAGAACTGCCTAACTCAGCCCAGCCAATCCACAGAACTATGAGTGAGAATACAACAACACTGAATTTGGAATAGTTTGTTATGCAATAGCACTCGATTAATAATAGATGAGTGAATTAAAGGATGAATGAATACATCCATGTGGATTTTAAGAAAACATTTAAAAGGTTTCTTAAAACTTTTCAAATAGTCTTCTAAGTGTGGCATGGTTTGAGAAGACCTTCTAAGTGGTACAAAAGCATGAGTAGTTTTAAGGTAATGAATTTTCAGATCTTTAACTTTCATATCTCTTCCCTAAAATTGATCTTGTCTAAGGCCTGACCTGGTTCTCCAAAGGTGAATCTGTTCACATAGATTCTCCATTCCCTATCTCCTTTTCCACTAGACCTTCTTCTGTTTTACAAAAGAAAGGCACCTTATTATCCATCCTGAAGTCTACTTTAATGCACTGCTCCAAGGTGCAAAAATCTTTTGAGATTTTACTCGAAATAGGGAGGCTTGCCTTGCACCATCTTCCACATATTCCTGATACAAGTGAACTGTGGCATTAAAATCAAGGTATTTTGGTTCTAAATTCAAATACAATGTACAGTGGATCAGTGGGGAGGTGGCATTACTCTTGCGGGAGAGACTTAGAAAAGGCAAAAGAATCATACATTGAAAATGGTTTCTTTCCCTTCATACATTTAAAGGAAAGCATATATTTCCAGCTTTTCTTAATAATTAGAACATGTCAACTGCAAGAAAGAAATCTTCAAACAGCAGAAAGCAGTGTTACTGACTGTTTGAAATATAAGTGACTGTCTTCCAAAATTACTACATATTTCTAGATATACTGAATAAAATGCGCAGATAAAAAATTCATTAAAAAGAAGAATATCATTCAACTAGTTATTAGATAATATTTTGTCAAATTTATTAAAAAAATTATTATAGTTAATCTTCATACTATTTTATCTTATGTTTCATATAATAGTTTTAATATATCTATATTTTAAATGTGCTGGAAATCACATCTTCGCCACTATTCAAATTTTGATAAAAATTTTTAGATATTAAGTTAAAAAGAACAAAGGGTACATAGTTTTCAAAATCCTCTTGAGGGGTTTGCAAGTACTGTATTTTTGTGCAAATAACGAGCACCTTCTATGTTTGTTTGCCAACCATGCCTTCCCCCTTCAAGGCATTTTCATAACTGCCACTATGCCAATATATTTTTAAATGTTGCTGTAAAAAAATTACCATAGCACACTTACAAAAATATCTTGCAGAAGAAGGGTGTGGTTGGCAAACAAATGTAGGTGTGCATTATTTGCAAAAAAACAGTAAAATAGCGTAAGGGCCACCATCTACGGTAATAAAGAAACACCTTAGTGTCACTAATGTTGAAAAATGTGCCATCTTATTTCCCCATATGATGTAAAAGTTCAATGTTAAATAACTTTCATTCCTGTTGTAATATGAGCCTGAACATAATTGGCCACAGAACTGAGCAAAAAAAAATTTGTTTTGCAATTTTTTTATTGTACTTTAGATGAAGGTTTACAGAGAAAATTAGTTTCCCGTTAAACAATTAATACTCACATTGTTTTGTGACATTGGTTGCCAACCCACAACACGTCAACACTCTTCCCTTCTTGACCTTGGGTTCCCCATTACCTGCTTTCCTGTCCCCTCCTGCCTTCTGGTCCTTGCCTCTGAGCTGGTGTGCCCATTTAGTATCATTTTGTTTTATGGGAATGTCTAATTTTTGGCTGGAGGGTGAACCTCAGAGATAGCTTCAGTAGTGAGTTCAAAGGGTGTCTGAGGGTCATACTCACGGGGTGTCTCCAGTCTCTGTCAGACCAGTAAGTCCCGGTCTTTTTCTGTGAGTTTGAATTTTATTCTACGTTTTTCTCCCTCTCTGTCCAGGATCCTCTATTGTGATCCCTGTCAGAGCAGTCAGTGGTGGTAGCCAGACACCATCTAGTTGTGCTGGACTCAGTCTGCTAGAGGCTGCAGTAGTTGTGGTCCATTAGTCCTTTGGACTAATCTTTCCCTGGGACTTTGGTTTTTTTCATTCTCCCTTGCTGAGCAAAATTCTTAAACAAATC
Organism: Elephas maximus indicus; assembly: GCF_024166365.1. Taxonomy (NCBI): domain Eukaryota; kingdom Metazoa; phylum Chordata; class Mammalia; order Proboscidea; family Elephantidae; genus Elephas; species Elephas maximus. Next base: position 147,081,975 of record NC_064819.1, read on the forward strand.
AGTTGACCGATATACTATCATGAACTGAATTGTGTCCCCCCAAAATATCTTTCAACTTGGCTAGGTCATGATTCCCACTATTGTATGATTGTCTACCATTTTGTCATCTGATATGATTTCCCTATGTGTTGTAAATCCTGTCACTATGATGTTAATGAGATGGATTAGTGGTAGTTATATTGATGAGATCTACAAGATTAGATAGTGTCTTAAGCCAAACTGTTCTGAGATATAAACACAGAAGCGAGCAGAGAGACATGGGGGCCTCATGCCACCAAGAACGCAGTGCTGGGAGCAGAGCACATCATTTGGACCCGGAGTTCCTGCATGGAGAAGCTCCTAAACCCGGGGAAGATTGATGACAAGGACATTCCTCCAGAGCCAACAGAGAAAGAAAGCCTTCCCCTGCAGGCGATGCTCTGAATTTGGACTTTTAGCCTACTAGACTGTGAGGGAATAAATTTCCCTTTGTTGAAGCTGTCCACTTGTGGTATTTCTGTTATAGCTGCACTAGATAACTAAGACACATACCAAGAATCCGTCTTCTTCAATAAAGGATTAGCAATAATGTTTTAGAATCCAAGAAATACAGTTTTCATTGTATTTAAGAGGAACCATATTAACTTTTAAAGTTTTTTTTTTTTTTTTAACTGTGTTCCTATTAAATTAAGGGCTCATGTTTCCATAACATTGTTATTAGCTGAAGAATTCTCCCAATGATGTTGTTATACACTGGCCCATTTACAATATGAAGTAAGAGAAAAAAAATTGTTTCTGTCAAGAATGTTCAGAAAAGGGATGACAATCAGTTGCATTAATGAAAGTACCACAGTTAGTCTTTCAAGCATGTAATTGCAAACTGAAGAGTATAGTATTAGAAATATATAAATTTACTCTAATATTTGATAGCATACTAGCAATCAAAAGAATTTAATATTTTAAGCTCCTCGAATATATAACTAATAAATTAGCTTAAAAGGGAGAGGCACTAGGTTGGTGAAGAATTACTTGAAAGAAAATAAGTGCAGACTTTGAGATCTCAGCCTTCAGATTCGCTGAAGATCTTGCTAATTAATTATATCACATGTTCATAACTGGGTAAAGGGATTCATGCTTAGAAAGGATTAAAAAACCAAGACCAAAATGATGGTTTAAGTTTCTGGGGCTTTATTGTTTTGTTTGTTTTTTCCTTGTTAAACCAAAATAGAAGCATAACTGATAAAGGTTTGAGGCATCAACCGATACACTTCATAAATTCAGTAAAACCATGAATTCACTCAAACCATAGGAAAATTATAGGAACCACAGAGATCAAGAAGACAAGAAATATTTACTCTGAGCTGCAAGAAGCTGCCTCTCCCTGGAAAGGGAAGGTGTGAGACTCTGATAATGTGAAGCTGGGCTATTTTTTAAGGGACATGGGCTTTCTACTTTGCCTGTAGGGAATTCAAGGGCCAATGATTGTCTAAAGTATGGATTTGAAGGACTCGCCATTAAACAGAATACACTGGAGGAAAAGAAAGAAAACCAGCTTAAAAAGAAAAAAAAATTAATAACTACCACAGTTGACCCTAAAATTTAGCCAAAGCCAAATAGTGAAAACTGAGTTAGCTCTTAAGGCTAATGAAAGGAAGTATGCCACCGCATGGGGGAACCATAAAAAGGCATTTCTTTAATTGTAAGAGACATTTATCAAATGGGTCTTTATATTAGGCATTACTTGCAAAAGCAGATTTTATAAAATATGTAGAATAGGCATTTCTCTCTTATACGGAGCCCTGGTGAAAAAGAATTTTATGAATGCCTCCAAACCAAGTTGAACAAATAAAAAATAATCTCCACTTTGTTGTACAATATGGTGAATGTAATGTCACTGAATTATATATGTAAAAAAAAGTTTAAATGACTAAAAGGACAACAATTACTCTAAAGCAAAGATGAGAAGTTAAGGGAGCAGGGAAACTAGAGCACTGACAATGAAACAACCAGAGTACAATTAAAGAGAATGCTGGCACATCGTGAAAATGCAACTAATGTCACTGAAAAATCTGTGCAGGAATTATCAGATGGGAACCTAATTTGTTGTGTACACTTTTGCTGAAAACATAATAAAAAATTATTCTAAAAAAATAGCTGAAATGTTTTGTTACATGTATTTCACCACAACAAAAATTAAAAAAAAAAACAAAAAACTTCACTGAGGATAGTCTTCTGTACTGTTAAAAAAAAAAAAATCGGAGGCAGGGTCAAGATGGCAGAATAGACGGACACTTCCAGTGAGCCCTCTTACAACAAAGACCTGAAAAAACAAGTGAAACAAGTATATTTATGACAAGCTAGGAACCCTGAACATCAAAGGCAAGGTTAGAAAATGAACTGACAGGCAGGGGGAAGAAGAGACGATTCAGAAGCAGAGGAGGGTTATAGGACCTGAATTGCTGGGAGCCCTCAGGCACCATTCCCAGGAGTGGTGGAGGGCTGATACTACCATTCAACCACAGTTTCCTCAGGAAGAAGCAGCCAAACACACAGACTACTCACACATCTGGAACCAGAGAAGAACGGCACTCTTGGCAAAAGCTAAGTACTTGCCTATATTTTACCGTGCCCCCGCCCCCAATCCAGCTTCAGCAGCTATTGATTTCCCTGGGACTGAGGTAGTCCCTGTTGAGTGCCTAAAGCTATCCTCCAGGCCCTGGCAATGGAATAAATTCACAATTGGGGGAAAAGATACTTTGCCAGCTCCACTGACTAGGGGACCTCAGTACAGAAGCGGCTCCTGTCCAGGCATAAATGGTCCGTGGACTTTGAGTAACTGCCCCCCTTTGCATGGGACTTTGTGGGCCTATTTTAGGAGAACAGTCCCTTGCTGGGAGACTACAACTGTTTCAGCCATGCAGTGGAGAGGTGGGTGTTTGATATATGACCCTGCTTTGCCTATTAAGCAGGATCCTCACCTACCACATCAGGGCCCTAGGATGGGTGGCTCCAATCAGGTTACTCAACCACCCACGACAGGGGTCCAAGGATAACTGGTACCTCCCAGTCCTTACAAGCAAAAACATTGGGTGCCCATGGTCAGTCTGCACAACCCACCCATCTGTACACTCTAGGGAACAGGGATACTCTTTCCTCAGAGACACTTGGGGAATGATTCTCAGCTCCCTACCTTGTTCAGAGCATGACACCCTGCTGCAACCAGATACCGGTACCTACACCAATCACTCCTAACCCTCTAAGACTGTAAGACAGAGCCTGTACCACACATTTGATGATCACCTACCTGGACATGTGAGTTGAATCCATACAAGAAAAGTGAATAGACTACTAGGCTGATATACCTGATAACAGCTCTAGCCATCTGGGGACAGGATGTCACAGCTCCGAAAGCAAAAATAATAAAGCTAGCTCACTCAAGCAACCCACTCAAGCAACCCATTTGGGCATTTCAAAACAAAACAAACCAAGAAGCTACAATAGAGTAAGCAAACATAAAATAAACTAGTACAATAACTTATAGATGACTCAGACACAACAGTAAATATGAAGTCATATAAAGAAACAGAGCATGATCACCTCAACAAGCTGTCAAAGCAAAGAATCAAAGGATCTTCTAGAAGAAAGTGCCTTCCTAGAATCACTGGAGGCAGAATACAAAAGATTAATATACAGAGCTCTTCAAAACATTAGGAAGGATATCACGCAATATGCAGAGCAAGCCAAGGAACACACAGATAAGGCAGTAGAAGAAATTAAAAATGTTACTAAGGAACATAATGAAAAATTTAATAAGCTGGAAAGATCCATAGGCAGCAATCAGAAATTCAGATGATTAACAATAAAATTACAGAACTAGACAACTCAACAGAAAGTCAGAAGAGCAGAACTGAGCAAATGGAAGGCATAATTGGTGAACTTCAAGATAAAGCATTTGGCACCAATACATTTGAAGAAAAATGAGATAAAAGAATTAAAAAAAATGAAGAAACCTTGAGAATCATGTGGGACTCTATCAAGAGAAATAACCTACGAGTGATTGGAGTACCAGAACAGGGAGGGATAACACAAAATACACAGACAGTTGTTGAACACTGGATGGCAGAAAACTTCCTTGATATTGTGAAAGATGAGAAGATATCTGCTGAAGATGCTCATCAAACTCCACATATAGTATATTTTGAAAGAAAGTCACCAAGACACATTATAATCAAACATGCCAAAACCGAAGATAAAGACAGAATTTTAAGAGCAGCTAGGATAAATGGAAAGTAACCTAAAAAGGAGAGTCAATAAGTAAAAGCTCAGACTACTCGGTAGAAACCATGCAGGCAAGAAGGCAATGGGATGACTTATATTAAAAATTGAAGGAAAAAAATTGCCTGCCAAGAATCATATATCCAGCAAAACAGTCTCTCAAATATGAAGATGAAATTACGACATTTCCAGATAAACAGAAGTTTAGGGAATTCATAAAAACCAAACCAAAACTACATGAAATACTAAAGGGAGTTCTTTGCTTAGAAAATCAATAATATCAGGTATCAACCCAAGACTAGGACACTGGGCAGAGCAATCAGGTATCAAACCAGACAGGGAAATTACAAAAATAAATCAAGATAAAAAAATGCTCAAAACAGGGAAACAGTGATGTTATTATCTAAAAGAAGACAACATCAAAACCATAAAGAGGGAGTAAGAAATGTAGTCATAGATCTTTCCTATGGAGAGGAAGACAAGGCAATAAGAAGAAATACCAGTTAGGTTTAAATTGAGAAAAATAGGGGTAAATAAAATAATAATAATAAGGTAACCACAAAGGAGACAAACTATCCTACATATCAAAATAAAATACAAGAAAAAAATAGAGACTCAGCAGAAACAAAATCAACAACAACAAATATGAGGAAAATAAAATATGTAAAGATAATCTTTTTTTTTTTTAATCTACACGGCACAAAAAATTAAGTGGGAAAAAAACCATCAACAATACACAAAAAAAAGACATCAAAATGACAGCACTAAATTCATACCTATCCAAAATTACGCTAAATGTAATTGGACTAAATGCACCAATAAACAGACAGAGAGTGGCAGAATGGGTTAAAAAAATTGATCCGTCGAAAGCTGCCTACAATAGACACACCTTAGACTTAGAGACACAAACTAAAACTCAAAGGATGGGAAAAACTTTAATAAACAAAAATCAAAAAAGAGCAGGAGTGGCAATAGTAATTTCTGACAAAATAGACTTGAAAGTTCAATCCATCATGTAGGACAAGGAAGGACACTATATAATGATTAAACGGACAGTATACCAGGAGGATATAACCATATTAAATATTTATGTAACCAATGACAGGGCTGCAAGATACATAAAACAAACTCTATCAGCATTGAAAGAAAGGTGAGATAGACAGCTCCACCATACTAGTAGGAGACTTCAACACACCACTTTCGATGAAGGACAGGACATCCAGGAAGAAGCTCAATAAAGACACGGAAGATCTAAATGCTACAATCAACCAACCTGACCTCAGAGACATACACAGAACACTCCATCCAACAGCAACCAAGTATACTTTCTTTTTTAGTGCACACGGAACATTGTCTAGAATAGACCACATATTAGGTCATAAAGCAAGCCTTTGCAGAATCCAAAACAATGAAATATTACAAAGCATCTTCTCTGATCAGAAGGCCATAAAAAGTAGAAATCAATAACAGAAAAAGCAGGGAAAAGAAATCAAACACTTGGAAACTGAATAATACCCTGCTCAAAAAAGACTGGATTATAGAAGACATTAAGACGGAATAAAGAAATACATAGAATCCAATGAGAATGAAAACACTTCCTATTAGAACCTTTGGGACACAGCAAAAGCAGTGCTCAGAGGTCAATTTCTATGAATAAATGCACACATCCAAAAAGAAGAAAGGGCCAAAATCAAAGAATTATCCCTACAACTTGAACAAATACAGAGCAACAAAAGAAACCCAAAGGCACCAGAAGAAAACAAATCATAAAAATTGGAGCAAAACTAAATGAAATAGAAAACAGAAAAACAACTGAAAGAATTAATAAGACCAAACGCTGGTTATTTGAAGAAAAAAAAAATCAACAAAATGGATAAACCACTGGACAAACTGACAAAAGAAAAACAGGAGAGGAAGCAAATAATCTGAATAAGAAATGACATGGGCGATATTACAACAGACACAACTGAAATTAAAAGAATCGTATGAGATTACTATGAAAAACTGTACCCTAACAAATATGAAAACCTAGAAGAAATGGATGAATTTCTAGAAACACACTACCTACCTAAACTAACGCAAACAGAGGTAGAACTAAATAGACCCATAACGAAAGAAGAGATTCAAAAGGTAATTAAAAAACTCCCAACAAAAAAGCCCTGGCCTGGACGGCTTAACTTCAGAGTTCTACCAAACTTTCAGAGAAGCGTTAACACCACTACTACTAAAGGTATTTCAGAGCACAGAAGAGGACGAAATACTCCCAAACTCATTCTATGAAGCCACCATATCCCTCATACCAAAACCAGGTAAAGACAACACAAAAAATGAAAATTACAGACCGATATCCCTCATGAACTTAGATGCAAAAATCCTCAACAAAATTCTAGCCAAAAGAATTCAACAACATATCAAAAAAATAATTCACCATGACCCAGTGGGATTCATACCAGGTATGCAGGGATGGTTCAATATTAGAAAAGGAAATAATGTGATCCATCATACAAAAAAAACAAAAGACAAGAATCACATTTTATCAATTGATGCAGAAAAGGCATTTGACAAAGTTCAATACCCATTCATGATAAAAACCCTCAGCAAAACAGGAATAGAAGGAAATTTCCTTTTTTTATAAAGGGCATTTATTTATTTTTTATACAAAGCCAATAGCCAACATCAACCTAAATGGAGAGAGCCTGAAAGCATTCCCCTTCAGATCGGGAACCAGACAAGGATGCTCTTTATCACCACTCTTATTCAACATTGTGCTGGAAGTCCTAGCCAGAGCAATTACGCTAGAGAAGGAAAGAAAGGGCAACCAGATTGGCAAGGTGGACGTAAAAGCATCTCTATTTGAAGATGACATGATCTTATACACAGAAAACCCTAAGGAATCCTCAAAAAAATTACTGAAACTAAAAGTAGAGTTCAGCAGAATATCAGGATACAAGATAAACATACAAAAATCATGTGGATTCCTCTACAGCAACAAAAAGAATATCGAAGTGGAAACCACCAAACCAATACCTTTTACAGTAGGCCCCCAAGAAGATAAAATACTTAGGAATAAATCTTACCAGAGATTTAAAAGACTTATACAAAGAAAACTACAGAACACTTCTGCAAGAAACCAAAAGAGACTTACTTAACTGGAAAAACATACCTTGCTCACGGATAGGAAGACTTAACATAGTAAAAACGTCTATTCTACCAAAAGTGATCTAAAGATACAATGAATTCCGATCCAAATTCCAATGACATTTTTTAATGAGATGGAGAAACAAATCACTAACTTCATATGGAAGAGAAAGAGGCCCCAAGCAAAGCATTATTGAAAAAGAACAAAGTTGGAGGCCTCAGTCTACCTGATTTTAGAACCTACTATATCGCCACAGTAGTCAAAACAGCCTGGTACTGGTGCAACAACAGATACTTTGACCAATGGAACAGAATTGAGAATCCAGACACAAATCCATCCACATATGAGTAGCCGATATTTGACAAAGGCCCCAAATCAGTAAAACGGGGGAAAAGAGAGTCTTTTTAACAAATGGTGCTTGCATAACTGGATATCCATCTGTAAAAAAATAAACCAGACACATACCTCACACCATGCACAAAAACTAACTCAAAACGGATCAAAGACCTAAATAGAACATCTAAAACGATAAAGATCATGGAAGAAAAAATAGGGACGTTAGGAGCCCTAATACATGGCATAAACAGTATACAAAACATTACTAACAATGCAGAAGAGAAACTAGATAACTGGGAGCTCCTAAAAACCAAACACCTATGCTCATCTAAAGACTTCACCAAAGGAGTAAAAAGACCACCTACAGACTGGGAAGAAGTTTTCAGCTACAACCAGTGCCTGTTCTCTAAAATCTACATGATTCTGCTAAAACTCAACCACGAAAAGACAAACAACCCAATTAAAAAACGTGCAAACGATATGAACAGGCACTTCACTAAAGAAGACATTCAGGCGGCTAACAGATACATGAGGAAATGCTCTCAATCATTAGCCATTAGAGAAATGCAAATCAAAACTATGACGAGATTCCATCTCATTCCAACAAGGCTGGCATTCATCCAAAAACCACAAAATAATCAATGTTGCAGAGGCTGTGGAGAGACTGGAACACTTATAGACTGCTGGTGGGAATGTAAAATGGTACAACCACTTTGGAAATCTATCTGGCGTTATCTTAAACAGTTAGAAATAGAACTACCATACAAACAAAAAAAACCCAGTGCTGTTGAGTCGGTTCATACGACCCAGCAATCCCACTCCTCGGAATATATCCTAGAGAAATAAGAGCTTTTACATGAACAGATGTATGCACACCCATGTTCACTGCAGCACTGTTCACAATAGCAAAAAGATGGAAGCAACCGAGGTGCCCATCAACGGATGAATGGATAAATTACGGTATATTCACACAATGGAAAACTACTCATAGATAAAGAACAGTGAGGAATCTGTGAAACATTTCTTAACATGGAGGAACCTGGAAGGCATTATGCTGAGTGAAATTAGTAAATTGCAAAAGGACAAATATTGTGTAAGACCACTATTATAAGAACTTGAGAGACAGTTTAAACTGAGAAGAACACATTCTTTTGTGGCTATGAGAAGGGGGAGGGACAGAGGGTGGGAGAGGGGTATTTACTAATTAGATAGTAGATAAGAACTACTTTAGGTAAATGGAAAGACAACACTCAATACAGGGGAGGTCAGCACAACTGGACTAAACCAAAAGCAAAGAAGTTTCCTGAATAAACTGAATGCTTCGAAGGTCAGCATAGCAGGGAGGGGCACGGGTTTGGGGATCATGGTTTCAGGGGACATCTACGTCAATGGGCATAATAAAATCTACTAGGAAAACATTCTGCATCCCACTTTGAAGTGTGGCATCTGGGGTCTTAAATGCTAGCAAGTGGCCATCTAAGATGCATCAATGAGTCTGAACCCACCTGGATCAAAGGAGAATGAAGAACACCAAGGACACAAGGTAATTACGAGCCCAAGAGACAGAAAAGGCCCCATAAACCAGGGACTACATCAGCCTGAGACCAGAAGTACTAGATGGTGCCTGGCTATAACCAATGACTGCTCTGACAGGGAATACAACAGAGAACCCCTGAGGGAGTTGGAGAGCAGTGGGATGCAGACCCTAAATTCTCATAAAAAGACCAGACTTAATGGTCTGACTGAGACTAGAAGGACCTCTGTGCTCATGGCCCCCAGGTCTTTTGTTAGTCCAGGACAGGAATCATTCCCAAAGCCAATTGCTCAGACAGGGATTGGACTGGACAATGGGATAGAAAAAGATGCTGGTGAAAAATGAACATCTTGGATCACGTAGACACTTGGACTATGTTGGCATCTCCTATCTGGAGGGGAGATGAGAGAGTAGAGGGGGTGAGAAGCTGGTGGAATGGACACAAAAAGAGAGAGTGGAGGGAAGGAGCAGGCTGTCTTATTGGGGAGAGCAATTAGGAGTATATAGCAAGGTGTATATAAATGTTTGTATGAGAGACTGACTTGATTTGTAAACTTTCACTTAAAGCACAATAAAATTTTTTTTAAAAATCACATTGTGAGGTGTATTCTCTACTCAAATAATCATTCTTGTCTAATGAATGAGGGGGAAACCCTGGTGGTGTAGTGGTTAAGAGTTACGGCCTATGGCTTTTAACCAAAAGGTTGGCAGTTTGAATCCACCACGTGCTCTTTGGAAACCCTGTGAGGCAGTTGTACTCTGTGCTGTAGGGTCGCTATGTGTCACATAATGTGCTTAGCTGCTAACTGTAAGGATGGAGATTTAAGTCCACCCAGAGGTGCCACAGAAGAAAGGCCTGATGCTCTACTGCCAAAAATCAGCCATTAAGAATGCTACAGTACACAGTTCTACTCTGACACACATGTGGCTGCCATGAATCAGAATCGACTACAAGGCGAGAGTTTTGAATGGGGAGGGGGACTTTGAGTGGAGGGACGTATCTACAAATTCAAGGTGGCAGTCAGCAGGCACTTGTAGAATAGAAAAATTCATATAAAAGGCTAATTATTTTTATTAAACTGAACTATCTTAATATATAAATGAGATTTCCAGCAACTTATTCATGTTTTCCAACCACAAGGAATCCTTCCCACCACAGTACTGGTGGTATTACCTGGATAAAGACTGCAGAATACTATCCTCTGGGTTGTTTTCTTCCTCCCTCCCTCCCTCCCTCCCGCCTGCCCTTCCTTCCTCCCTGCCTCCTTTTTTTTTTTTTTTTAAGAGCATTGCATCTCATTGCAAATAAAAGCAAAAAAGAAAGCTGTGTTATATGCCATTTTGCATTGCTCATGTTAATGAGTTACAGACCTTAATATGCATACTGCTCAAATTAATTCCTTATTTACGTCACTAATAGAATGAATTTTGTTAGTACAACTTTTGATATTATTTGGTGCACTTTGGGCTTTATTTTGTTACATGAGAAATAATAAAGAGTAATAAAGAAAAAAACCATACTGCCATTACCAAGACTTCAACAGTCACTTGATAGGAATGTTTTTAAGCACAGAATAATAAACTAGAAGGTAAATTTGATATAGAAATACTCTTTGCAAAAAGAAGTCTGCAACATCAGCTTCTCATTTATGTTATTGAAAAAACTAGTAAGCTCATCTTCTCACATGAAAAAGAAAACATCCCAATATCAAATGGATTTTTTTCTAGATGAGGGATTCCTTGTAACCTGAGCAACTTTACATAGTTTAAATTTCTGTTTAGACTTAACACTTTCCATCTGTCTTCAGAAATATTTATTTCCTTGGAGATATCAAATATGATATGCTGGTCATGAGGTAGAATAACATATTAATTCCTTTTTTACTCCATGAATTCTTATAAAAACAAATTTCTAGACTTTTTTTAATAAGTCTTAATTTGACAGTGTCTTAGAAATATCTTCATTAATGATGTTTAAAATATATAATTTACATTTGCATATAATCTACAAAAATATTTTAATACTAAAAATATTAGTTGATGTTATGATATCTATTCTTTCCCAGTCTTATATTTTAAGAGTACAGTATATTTTATAACATCATAACTAATCATGTTCTAATTATAATTACTGTAATCATAGTATCAAACTAGGTTTCAATATTTAGAAAAATAACTTTTGCTTGATAAGAATTTGATATTTCAGAACTTCAGGTACATCTAAACTTTGGGTAAATCAGTTTTTAATTTCTGCTCTATGCCTCCTGTCAAAAGACTCACCCAGATAGGTTTAAGAGGGATGATCTTGTTTATGCAGTACAACAATACTCATTTTACAGACAAGGAACCTAAAGATCTGGGAATTTATGTTACAGACCCATGATCACACAGTTAATAAAAAGCAATACAGGGATTCAAATCAAGTCTCTTCAGGTCCAAAGCACATACGAGGCTGGCAAGTTGGACGTGCTGTTGTTAGGTGCCGTTGAGTTGATTCTGACTCATAGTGACCCTACAGGACAGAGCGGAACTGCCCCATAGGGTTCCCAAGGAGTGGCTGGTGGATTTGAACTGCCAATCTTTTGGTTAGCAGAGGAACTCTGAACCACTATGCCACCAGGGCTATGAACAGTGTTCATTCATGCTCTCTTGTCCGTTTATTCACTGGACAAAGACTGCTCTAGCTCTACTAGGCTCTGGGGTAGAGGCGAATAATACAGAGTTGCTGCCCTCAAGGAAAAAAACAGTGAATTCAGATAGAAAAGACATAACAATGTGATATAGACTGTGAAAGTGCCCAGAGGGTTTGGGGAGTACTCATCCTGGGGGCGGTGAGCCAGGAAAGAGAACAGTAGGCTGTAACAACGAAGACAGAGACATAGGCAAAGGGAGCAGATTTAAAAAATCCATGGAGGAAATGAGCCAGCTATTCAATGATTTTAATCAGAAAGGTGAGTACGTCTTTCTGAAAAATCACTCTCTCAGTGATAGTTCTCAACAATGAATATGCAATAGTAGTCCAGGAAAGAAATGAGAAGGGCCAATCCAAAAAAAATGGCAGTGGGGATTGAGTGAAAAGGAAGATTCAATGATAATTATGATGTAACATTGACTAGGCTCGAAAAGGGAAGGAAGGGGGAAAATCCTATTGAATACTTCCCAGGTGTCTGGTTTAGGGGATTGAGCAGATGGTGTTGTCGCTTAAAAAAGTTAGAAAACCTGCCTGACTGGGATGTTAGGCTGGGACTATGTAGGTGGAGATATCCAAGAGGAGCTACCTAGTAGTTGAAAATATGAGTAATAAGATCAGGAAGAGATCGGGGCTAGAGATACTGATTTGGAATTTCTTTGGTTACAAACGAATAAGGGAAAAAAGAAAAAAAAAGAAAAGAGCACCCAGAATAAAATCTGAGACAGCACCAACATTTTAGTGGTTGGAGTGGATCACTGCAACTTATTTGTGCTGATTAAGAAGGAAATAAATTATATTGAAGAGAGGAAATGTACTAGCTTTAGTCATGGGAAAAAATGTTAAGCCAAAGAATTCATAGGGGACATGGAGAGAAATACATAAGATAAGAAGGATAAAGCTGCAGAGTGTTTACATTCTTGCAACCACAAGAGAGAGATGAGTCAAGAACACAGCTGGAGTTAAATTTCTATGGAGCAAAAGGTCTAGCTGAGACTGAAATGCACAGGCACAGTTACAGAGCTCCACCCCCACAATAATAATAATTTAATTAAAAAAAATAGGTGCACAGAAATCAAATAAAAAGTACTTAGTAGTGGAGTAAAACATGGATCTTCCTTGGAGGGAAGAAGAGGTTGGTTCAGGAGGGATTTATGCAATAGACAAAGTACTTCGGTTACAAATAAAAGGCACTGTACTGGGCCTGCAAGGCTGAGAAATTTATGTACATCTGATTTTCTTTATCCTCTCCTTCTGTATCTATATTCAGTGTAAATAGAGGTGTTTGGTTATCCACATCTCCTCATCGACTGACAGCTATCACCACAGGACTAAGAGACTGTGGAGTTATTCCTACATGAATTGGTTACTGCTATTGGCAACTGTGTTAGCTTACAGCTTTGCTTGATTTCCTCGTTCTGTACCCTGAGGATGAAGTCCACTCAAAGTGTTAAGACTGATGGAAGGGGAGCCAACACTGCAACAGTCTTCTTATTGGTTTTCCCACCCTTATTCTAGCACGTCATTTCCAATCTACTGTCCGCAAAACCACCAGAGAAATTTTTTAAAACTTTAATTGGAGCTATCATTCTCTTGATTTAAGTACTTCAATGGCTTCCCAAATGGATTAAAAATAACAATGGAATTCTACCATGGCCACAAAGCCCTGTATGTCATTCCTGCCTATCTCAAGCCTCATCTCCTGCCACCCTCTTCACTCCTAGGGCTTTTGAACATGCTATTTATCTCCACAGCCTGAAATGATTTTTTTTTTTATTTTTGGTTTCATAAGCTGACTCCTCATCCTTCAAGTATCTGCTTAAATACTATCTCCTGAGAGATACATCCCTGACTATACTGTGAAAGAAAGTCCCCTTGTTACTGTTTATCGCTGTGTCCTGTTTATTTATTTTATTAACTATGTAAGTTGTACTCACATATTTATTTATTTGTTTAGTAACATCATCTTTAAGTTTCACAAAGACAGGACAAATGTCTTTTATTTACCAATACTCAATGATTAACAAAGCACTGGCATGCAGTAGGCACCCAAGAAATTTTTATTAAGCAAAAAGAAGAAGAGAGGAACTAATGAACATAGGGAGTCAGCAAGAAGATTTTGAAGAAATGGTAGAGTTGGGAAGGAAACAAAGTAAGGGTCCCCTGGAAGAAATAAGTGGTCAACAATATTATTTGACAATTTCTAAAACCAAGTTTGAATGTCAAGCTAGTGTCATAATTTAATTTGTGTTAGAAACTCTTAAAAGTGAAAACGCATTAGAACATATTTCCATGAAATATCTATTATGACTAAACTCTTCTGGAAAGCAATATATAATATTCTTCACATTTAAACACTCCAGTATTTGGGAGAATAATCTTAATGAACAAATTTAAGATACCATTTTAGCTTTTAAAAATCAGAACACATATTAATCAATGAGGAAAGGGTCAAGAAGCTACTTGTTAGAGTGGGACTTCTTTGAACAACTCAGACCAAAGTAGAAAATATAAGATAACTCAACACTCATCTAGGAGGACCGAAAAAAACAAAAACCCACTGCTATCCAGTTGATTCCAACTCACAGTGACCCTACAGGGCAGAGTAGAACTGCCCCATAGAGTTTCCAAGGCTGTAATCTTTATGGAAGCAGAAACTGCCACATCTTTCTCCCACAGAGCTGCTGGTGGGTTTTTGAACCACTCATCTTTCGGTTAGCAGCCAAGCGCTTAACCATTGTGTCACCAGGGCTCTTCTAGGAGGACTAAAAAAAAAAACGAAAACCAAACTCATTGCCATTGAGTAGATTCCAACTCATAGCGACCCTATAGGACAGAGTAGAACTGCTCCATAGGGTTTCCAAGGAGCGCCTGTTGGATTTGAACTGCCGAAGTTTTGGTTAGCAGCCATAGCTCTTAATCACTACACCACCGGGGTTTCCCTAGGAGGACTAGGTAGAAAACACAAATTTATGTCCCAACTTAGATACTACCTCAGTGATTCTGAGTAGATTAAAATGAGTTAAAAAAAAAAATCAACAATTACCAAAACCTTATAGACTCCATCTCTACATACCACAACTCAACTACTGTTTCCAAATAAATGAGAACTGAAAAATAATCCAATATTTTGAAGGCACATAAAATAATTATTAGGTCATATTTTAAACACAGATTATTTTGTCAAGAATACTGGTAAAAATAAACCTTTGAATTTTCAGAAGTATACCTGGAACACATGTGGGAAAGGAAAATAAAAGCAAACTCTAACCTTTCTCCTTCTCTATCTAGTGATGAGGGAGGCGGACGGCTTTGTTTCAGAGGAAATTATTCCTAATAATTTCTCCATTAGCTAAACTGCAACTAAGTTAGGGAAAACATGTGAAAATAAACAAAAGTTTAGATGCATATACAGAAAAACAAATACTCTGAAAAACACATATAAAAACTAAAGGGGAACTCTTATACACTGCTGGTGGGAATGTAAAATGGTACAACCACTTTGGAAATCTATCTGGTGTTACCTTAAACTGTTAGAAATAGAACTACCATACAATCCAGAAATCCCACTCCTCGGAATATACCCTAGAGAAATAAGAGCCTTCACATGAACAGATATATGCACACCCATGTTTATTGCAGCTCTGTTTACAATAGCAAAAAGCTGGAAGCAACCAAGGTGTCCATCAACCGATGAATGGTTAAATAAATTGTGGTATATTCACACAATGGAATACTACGCATCAATAAAGAACAGTGACGAATCTGTGAAACATTTCATAACATGGAGGAACCTGGAAGGCATTATGCTGAGTGAAATTAGTCAGAGGCAAAAGGACAAATACTGTATAAGACCACTATTATAAGATCTTGAGAAATAGTATAAACTGAGAAGAACACATACTTTTGTGGTTACGAGGGGGAGAGGGAGGGAGGGTGGGAGAGGGTTTTTTACTGATTCATTAGTAGATAAGAACTGCTTTAGGTGAAGGGAAGGACAATACTCAATACATGGAAGGTCAGCTCAACTGGACTGGACCAAAAGCAAAGAAGTTACTGGGATAAAATGAATGCTTCAAAGGTCAGCGGAGCAAGAGGGGGGTTTGGGGACCATGGTTTAAGGGGACTTCTAAGTCAATTGGCAAAATAATTCCATTATGAAAACATTCTGCATCCCACTTTGAAATGTGGCTTCTGGGGTCTTAAATGCTAACACGTGGCCATCCAAGATGCATCAATTGGTCTCAACCCACCTGGAGCAAAGGAGAATGAAGAACACCAAGGTCACACGATAACTAAGAGCCCAAGAGACAGAAAGGGCCACATGAACCAGAGACCTACATCATCCTGAGACCAGAAGAACTAGTTGGTGCCTGGCCACAACCGATGACTGCCCTGACAGGGAGCACAACAGAGAACCCCTGAGGGAGCAGAAGATCAGTGGGATGCAGACCCCAAATTCTCATAAAAAGACCAGACTTAATGGTCTGACTGAGACTGGAGGAATCCCGGCGGTCATGGTCCCCAAACCTTCTGTTGGCCCAGGACAGGAACCATTCCCGAAGACAACTCATCAGACATGAAAGGGACTGGACAATGGGTAGGAAAGAGATGCTCATGAAGAGCGAGCTATTTATATCAGGTGGACACTTGAGACTGTGTTGGCATCTCCTGTCGGGAGGGGGGATGGGAGGATAGAGTGAGTTGGAAGCTGGCAAACTTGTCACAAAAGGAGAGACTGGAAGGGCTGACTCATTAGGGGGAGAGCAAGTGGGAGTATGGAGTAAGGTGTATATAAACTTATATGTGACACTCTGACTTGATTTGTAAACATTCACTTGAAGCTCAAAAGAAGTTAATAAAAAAAAAAAAACCAAAGAAATTAAATCAGAAGGATGTAATTATTTCAAATGAGAGAATTAGACTTCTTATCCACTCAGATTAGAGAAATGTTGAAACTAAAACATTTTATCCAAGATACAACTATGTAAATTGACATGTGTCTGTGTGTGTGCTTGGGGGATGGAGTGGAAATTTTGATAAGATGGGTCATCACATCACTTTAAGCCTGTTTAAAATAATTCTTTTTTAAAGACCTATTATTTTTTAATAATTCTTAAAACTGTCATAAAAGCTGTAACTAAAAAGCTCTCTGAATTAGAAAGCGGTGTTACCTGAAATGATGTGCGAGTTAGTTGTATTTTAGGAGCTATCTCAAACCCCTGGATTGATTAGTTATTTCAGTTCATAGTAACCTTATAATTCAACTGGCTTATGATAACACCTAATGCAGAAATCTTATCTATAACATTTATGACCAACGATTTTCCAAACCACTCAAATATTTCCAATGATGGGAAATAAGTCTATTCCAATGTCAGATAGTTAAATTATCACAAAGCTTTCTTTACTTTGAAGTTAAATGTGTATCCCTGTGATAATTTCCGTCCATCGATTTTAGTTCTGCATTCTGAGGCTATACCATGCAAGTATACTCTTTCTCCTACATGAAAATCTTTCAAATAATTGAAGACTAAACTATATTCTTTTTAAGTATTTTCTTTTAGGCTAAACATTCCCATTTTCTCTGACTCTTTCCTATATAACAAGTTTTCCATAACTGTCACTGCTATGGTTACCCTTCTCTGAATACACAATATTCCAGATGTGATCTGGGTAAGTGATGCAAAGTACTGTAAAAACTATTGCCTCTCCTTTAAAAAAAAAAATTCTATATTTTTAGTAATGAAGACTGTGATCTATAATCCTCTTTAACAAGACAGACTCTTCTTGAAGATGGAAAAAAAATGCTAAAATTAATGAATTTTCATAAATACTACCTGAGACAAAACCTGGCAATTTTTCTTAATTCTCCGTATGCTATGTGTATACTTGAATCAAAACACCTGGGTATACCACACAGCTTGCAGCAAAGTTATTTTTGGATCCTAAACTTAAATTTCCATTCAAGTTTTCCACATTTAAAGTCTCCAGATGAATATGGAGACTTGAGGAACTGTTACTTTATACTTCTTCTGGCCTTTTAAGAGATAAGTTTCACTGCCTTGCTAAAAAAGATTTATATGTCTATGTATAAATTTAGAGAGTCCTTAGATTTTGATGTGAAGAATTGATATTTGGATTTTGTCTACATTTTTTCCATTCTCCAAATTTTTCCTACTTAAGGCAATGCTTAGAAAACAAGATAGCTTGGAATTTTAAGCTAATTCTAAGAATACCCTGACTTTCCAGTACTTAAGATACAGGGTACTCTACCTCATTCCTATTTAGCATGAGTCACACATATGTCTTCATTAATGTAACATTTATTCTGCTCAGAAAAAAAGTTACTTCTAATTAATTAATTGTTCAAGAAGTCATCATCTATATCTCCATAATAAATTAAACTTTTTTGCAAATAATTATCTCTATCTGGAAAATATCAATTGAAGTAATAGCCGAGAGACCAGAACTAGTTCAGACTTGTCTCATATCTTTGAAAAGGAATTCCACTGTGCGGTTCTTTTCTATATCTTAAAATAAGGTTGATGCAAATATTAAGCCTACTTCAAGGAAATGAGATAAATGAAACAAAGGATATTTGAGTACAAATCAAAATCAAAGGCTTACTGCTGGAAGTAAATGGTGAAAAGTGTATTAATACTTAACATTAAAATGACCACTTTTCTTAAAACATTATAAGATTAGTTGTTCTCTCAACATCAACTACTTAATATTTAGAGAATTTCTAGATATGTAGAAAATTACAATGCAGAAAAAAATAAAAATCACAAACTAAACCAGGGCTATGAGCCAAGAATATTTCCTGGTCCTCAAAAGTCTCTTAAATATTTTTAAAAATCCTGAAGTAGTTTACATATTTGCCAAAATCAAATCAGTGATGCACTGTATAAAGACGACTAGTTTAAAGGAGTATGAGTTTTTCAAAGTTGTGTTATCTATATTTAATCAAAATTTTACTTTCTCACAGCCTGATTTCTCAGAGTGAGCCTAATTTCTTTCAGATCTATTATTTAAGGAAATTTGTCTGTTGAAATAACATGCTTAAACAGTAGGAAAAATCGTGAACATTATGACTCAGAACTGACTAGACAGCATATAACAACAATCAACACTTTACATTTTTCTATATGAGCAGAAGAATAGAGTGATATTAAGTTTCTATTTCTATAAGACAGCAAACAACACATATTAACAAAGCATGAACCAGGTGCTAAGACTAAATAGCATGGAAAGTATAAGAATAATTTATAAAATATAATCCCTTCTCTCTACAAGCTAACAATCTAATTGAGACTAAATCAACAGTAAAATACCAACAAAACAGATAAAGAATGCTTTGACAGAACATTAGAAATATCAAAAGTAGGAATACGATTCATTGCCAAATGCATGGTAAAATAATATGTAGCTAATAAGAACTCAAAGGAAAAGGTGATGATTCTTGGGAAATGCAGTGTAAAATATAGTAGGTGGAAATATTTCCCAAAATATTATGTAAATCTGCTTTAGTTGTCCTCTACATATATCTGCATTATCAATTCGTACAAAGCTTTTCCTTAAAAAAAAATTAAAAAGTTTCACAGAACACCACTAATTTATATAACACAGGAAGCTCAGCATTCTGCAAAACTACAAAAGAATTGGGTTAGCTTCCAAAAGAATTGAGTTAGCTTCCAAAACTCAGACTTCAATGTGCAAATTAACTACAATTATGTGTAGTTGACACAAGCAAACTCCACTACCGACTAAAATGCTGCGCGCACTTGGGAATAAGAAACTCCAAGCAAGCCCAACAACATTCTTAAAAATAATTATCCATGACATCTTGAAAAACCCACGCAAAGTTTCTATGCCAAAGAGAAAAGACATTACACGCAAAACCAATAAATAGCTATTCCAGCATCATACTTTGGGAAAAAACATTTAAAAGTAGATTTACTCATATAAACATATATTTTAGATACCCTGGTTAAGTGGTTAAGAGTTGGGCTGCTAACCAAAAGGTCATCAGTTCAAATCTACCAACTGCTCCTTGGAAACTCTATAGGGGCAGTTTTACTCTGCCCTACAGGGTCGCTATTAGTCGGAATCGACTTGATGGCAACCGGTTTTGGTTAGTCAGGCTTTAATGCAGTATTCAAAATGAAAAATAAGCATCCAGTCATAGAAAAGAATATACCCTTAAGACATACTCCCACTCCTCGCTTATCAGACACAGTTAGGTTCCAAAGATCAGGTTGTTATTCAAAAATCAACATTATGCAAAAAAGTATTTTTTTTCTGTTTTCAGGCCATCTGTTTGTTCTTTTTTTCTATTTAGAATTTATGATCATAGAAATCATAACAGCTAAGATTTACTGATGTGCTCATCATTGTGACAAGTCCAGTTAGGGATTATTCATCTATGTAGAAGGAGGCCTGGAGGAGACAAAGCTGGATAAAGCTGAGCTGTGTGACTAGAGGACCCATGGCTTAACCACTACACCTTCCTCCTGTGCTAGGTAAGAGCTTCCCTTGTGGAACTGCCTCCAGAGGTTCACTCCCACCCCTGCAAGCCCTGCATTGACAATCCTGGAGCCTGCTCTGCCCTCCGGGCCTGGAGAGTCACCAAGACTCGGGGTTTCCTATGACAGTGCTGGGAGCCTGGCCTTGCACATGGCCCCACCAAGGGGGAGGCTTCAGGCCCAGTTTGGCTCACTTTCGGATGTCATTAAACTTGCAGGCCATTTCTTCCAAACACCCTCTCTGACACCTCTTTCTGTCCTCCCTTCCCACCCCACAGCAATTTTGAGCTGCAGAGCCTCAGGCCACATGGGAACTGGGAACCCAGAACAGGCACCCACTGGTTTGGAACTGTCTGCACTTCCACCCAGAGGCCATGGTCACAGAGGAGGCTGCCAGGGCAGCAGCTAGATGTGGTGCCCCCACCAGTAGGAGGAAGCGGAGGGCGCTGGGCAGCGGAGCCCAGCTTCCTGGCGGCTACCCGGAGGCCCCCCCAACCAGGGAGAAGAGGCTGTGCAGCCACTGACGCCATGCCCACCACCCTGTTAATGCACAAAAAAATTGGACAGTAGCTTCTTTTACTTTTGTTATAAATGCAAGATGTCAAATAATGGGATAGTTGATAAGGGAGGAGTAGGTATAAATTAAAAAGAATGAGATCAAAAGACATAGTTGTTTGCAACTTCATTAAGCTCAGTACTTAAAGTACAATTACCCTTAACTTTAACTTAATATGTTGCTAATTGCTACCACCAAATCTATACAAAGTAAATATAATAAGAGGTATAACTCTCCTGTTCACCTTCTGAATGCCTAGAATACCTCCATTGCAGGAAAAGTTTAATAGACATTTGTCAGTTTTGGTTTTCAAACAAACAAAAAAATATTCTATATGCTGCTGCCTGAAAGATCCATCATTAATCAAAGACTTTCACAATTTCTTTTCTGATTAAATACAACACCTAAATCAATTTCACATAACACATTTTTCAAACAAGTTCCTTGTCTTATGGGAGAAGTCATGAGTATTATTCTACTAAGGAACTCAAAATATACGTATTAAAAAGCATGACAGAACACTGGCATAAAGAGACCATACTGAAATGGTTTTAGAAACTTCTTCTGTTAGTAAAGCATTCCTTTACTTAAATTTCAAATATTGCTGAAAATCTGAAAGTAGTATACAATAATACTGCCACCTTTACTAAAGATTTGCAAGCATTTTTCCACAAATGCTCTCCTCCCCCACCCCCACCTTCTCCTCCCCAGCTATCCATCTTTCTATTTATCTATTAACTTACTAATTTTGGGGAATGCCCCTTTAATCAAATACGTTAATACTTCTAAACCCACTGCCGTTGATATAGAAAAAAAATAACAAAGTCAGATAAAGAGAGATTATAAATATCCTAATATAAATTCAGTTCAGGTTTTGCCACAAAATGGGTTCAGGTAAAGTCAGGTTTTGCCCCAAATGAGATTACAACTATTCCTCACTTACTATCTCGTTATTGGACATTTTGCATTTACGACAATAGTAAAAAATCTACCATCCTATTATTTTACGTATTAAGGAGGCAGTGGGCATGGCGGCAGAACTGCGGAGCATCCCCTCCCTCGAGGAGGGTTTCTAGGTGGCCTCCATGAAGCTGCATCACCCTGCCCCAGCCCTCCACTCCCTCCTACTATCAGGGGCGCCACGTCCAGCGGCTGCACAGGGTGGCCCCTTTATAGCCACAGCCTCAGAACGGAAGTTCAGGCAGCACCCAGCCAGCGGGCGTCTCTTCTGGGCTCCCAGTTCCCACGTGGCTTGAGGCCCTGTAGCTCAAAATTGCTGTGAGGTGGGAAAGGAGGAAAGAAGGAGGCATTGGAGAGGGTGTTTGGAAGAACTGCCTGCAAGTTTAATGACATCCCAAAGTGAACCAAACTGGGCCTGAAGCCTCCCCCTCGGTGGTGCTGGTGTGCAGCCAGGCTCCCAGCACCCTGGCAGGAAACCCCTGGCCTCGGTGACTCACCAGGCCCAGAGGGTAGAGCAGGCTCTGGGATCATGAAGGCAGGGCTTGCAGGGGTGGGAGT
Organism: Elephas maximus indicus; assembly: GCF_024166365.1. NCBI lineage: Eukaryota > Metazoa > Chordata > Mammalia > Proboscidea > Elephantidae > Elephas > Elephas maximus. The sequence goes on from NC_064819.1 coordinate 147,104,529, forward strand.
GAAGCCCTGGAGGCGGCTCCACAAGACAAGCTCTGACCCAGTGCAGGAGGAAGGTGGTTAAGCCATGGCCCTGCAGTTTTACCCAGCTTTGTCTCCTTCAAGCTGCCTTCTCCACAGAGGAATAATCCATAACAGGATTCCTTACAGTGATGAGCACATCAGTAAATCTTAGCTGTTATTATTTCTGTGATCATATTTTCTAAATAAAAAAATTGGACAAATGGATGGTCTGGAAAAAAAAAAATCAAATGGTCTGAAAACAGAAAAAAAAAAAAAATCCTCCATTTTCACGTAAAGCTGATTTTTGCATAATGACCTGGTCTTTGGAAACTATCCATGTCGTAAGTAAGGAGTGGATGTATAAAAATATTTCGGTTTTTAAGGTTTTGAATTTAAAATTTGTAGACAAAGGATGATGAGATGGAGTATTATTCCTAATTTACAGAGGCAGAATTGAAGCACAGAGAGGTTAAATAACTTATTGCAGCTTACAAGTAAGAGGCAAAACCTAATAAAACCTATTCCAGAGCCCATACTTTTAACTACTACTCTAGGCAGCCTCCAGTCCAACGGGAAATCTTCATGACGTTCTTTGTGCAGAATCTGACCTCTTCTCCCTAATTCCACTGCTACCCTCCTGTCTGAGCTACAGCATCTCTCACTGGGTTTGCTGCAATAGCCTCCTAATCAGGCCCCCTGATTCTTTTGCTTGTTTACAGTCTATTCTCAACACAACCACCAGAGTGTGCTTTTTAAAAAAGTATTAGTCAGATCATGCTGTGCTACCATTTAAAACCATGAAGAACTTTCCACTTAACAGTAAAAGCCAGAGTTCTTTAAAATAGTCTGTAAGAAACTATAGGATCTGCACTGTTCCATTCGCCTTACCTTTGTCACCTCATCTACTTTTCCCCTCTCTCATTCCACTGCAGCCACACCGGTCTTCCTGTCCCTTGAACATGCCAGACAGACACATTCCCACTGAGGGCCTTGGCACTGTCTATTTCTGCTGCCTAGCACATGTTTTCCCTCCTGTCTACATGGCTCCCTTCCTGACTCCTTCCCTATCATCTTCTCCAAATCAATTGGCACTCCTGATCCCCCTTTTTCCTGATTGACTCTTTCTCCATTACACTTACTACCTTCAAACATCCTAGACAATTTACCTGTTTTGTTTTCATGTCTATCTCTTCTACTCTGAGACTCATATGTACACTAGCGTATAATGACCTGGTCTTTGGAACCTAACCATGTTGATAAGTGAGAAGTGGGTGTATAAAAATATTTTGGTTTCTAAGCTTTTGAATTTAAAGTCTGTGGACAAAGGATGATGGGATATATATAATAGTAGGTGCTTAAAAATAATTTTTGCTATTGAACTTTCTATATCAACTTCAAGCCAGATATTTTGGTTAAACTAAGTTCTTCTACATTTCTTAAAGTTATTCTCGTATTTCTCAATCTCTCTCAGAAATGCTAGAATTTCTATAAATATGCTGAAATTATATTTAAAATAGACATGTTTTATGCAATATGTCTTTATTAAGTTTCCTTGTTTATGTAAGAATATATTTTATACACATGGACAGATATTTATGATGTCCTAACCAGAGAAAATAGTAAGGTAAGAAACAGTTTTATATAGTATTATCCCATCTTCTATAAGAAAAATGGTATGTGTTTGTGTTTATCAGAGTTTTTGTTATGATGGGATTAGGTATTTTAAAAATGTTTCTTACTCTACATATTTGTATTTTCTCATTTTTCAATAATGAATATGCATTGTTTGTGTAATTAAACCATAATATTCTTACATAAATTGAACAATTATTTTTCACAATACAATTACTAGCTAAATTCCAACTCTTCTATAAAGAAAAAATAAACTATATAGTCACAGTTAAACAGCCATTATATAAATGCAGCAAAGATATGTAATATTAATGTTCTTTAACAGGCTATCTGCAGGTATTTATCCAATTCTTTTCTTTATTCAAATGGATGATGTGGCACAAGTCCGGTAAATAATTACCACTCCATCAATACATCTAAGCGCAATCCACATTTTCAATCTAACTTTCAGATATGATCTCTGAAATAGTCCTTTCAAAGAAAGTACTTTCAATAGGCCTTTATATCTGTAATACAAAGTTATAGTACAAACTTTTTTTGTTTTTAAATTCAGAGCTATAAGTAGCGCCAACATTTCGACGTTAGTTTTTGTTGTTGCCGTTATTAAAAGTACTAGTATTTATTTGTTGATTTCAATTGCTTTGTTTCAAAAAGTGTTTTAAAAAAACGTAGTGAATAAAATAAAGCTATGGGTTTAGAAAAAAATTATTCTATCTTCTATGTGCTTTTTTAAAGGTGACTACTTCACTGAAGGAAATTTTTAAAAAGAGCTACCTTAATCTAATGCCAACTCTGAATTTAGAAAATAGTACACTCCCCATTTTCAGTAAAATTTAAAATTTTTTAACTTTTAAAATATATACATTATAATGGTAATAGCATCTCAACCACAAGTTTAATTATGTTCAATTACTTTTTTCTTTCCAAGCAAATAACAAGTTCATTGTCCACAAAGGGAAAGCCAAATTGGTTTAGAAATAAATAAACTCCCATGATCCTAAATCTCAGAGAAAATACTCTATTTTTTAAAAGTGTTTTATATATATTTATCCTTAATATTCTTTTATATAAAGTTTGAATTATTTTGGTTTTTCCAAATTTGAATTTCATTTGACAATTTTTTTTCAATTACTGTAAAAATCTTACTAAAAAAAAAGTTTTATTTAAAATAAAAGTTTACATACCTTGGCTTCCGAAATACTAAACTATATTGTTGGCAAGCCAGACCTACAGTTGGAGTATAAACAATTGGCATGAATTTCTCAATGTCAGACGTAAGCACTCTATAAAAGAGCTTTTCGTTTCGGTCTTGAAGATCCATTAAGAGAAGATACCTGTGGAAATTGACACAATTAGACCTATATTGCAACAAAGTCATGAAACAGCTGCTTTAAAATCTGATTAAACATTTTTTAACCAAGTAGAATGTATTTTTTAGGTTATATAGAAAACAGCTGATAAAAAAAAAAAGCTTTAGGGATGTTCTTAAACACCTCAAAGAATGAAGAATCATAAATTTGAGTGTCCCTCAAAAGTTAAAATTATTGCTGAAATAGCACAGATTGAATACTTGAAAGACTTTCTCCATGTAATTTTCCCTATGTATATAATTTTCTCTGACACAAAAAGGGAAAAAGCCTCCCCTATTCTCTCTTTCTTAGAGCATTTACTTTAGAAATCTTGCAATTGAAATTTTTTTTTTTTTTGCCTCAATAAGTTCTTACCAGTTTTACAACCTAGGAATATTTCCACAAGGACTTGGTAGCCATCTCCTTAAAAGCAATCAGTAAGGAAGAAATTCCCCTGTCTCTCAGTTTCTGTGGGAAGTTAAGAGTCTAACTTCTACAGGCTCCAAATTATAAAACCTTATGCCTAACTGTCATAAAGATATTAGTTTATATTTCCTTTGGATAAAGGCAATTAACAAGCACTGGTGGCTATCCTAGTAACGAAGTGAATTTAAGATAAATAATATGCGATAAATGGCCCTTTCAAGTCCTTTTATTTGAAAACTAGTTATCATTTACCTTGAGAACATGCATGAAATGGGTTGTATATACTTGGTGAGATTTTGCAGTGCAATTGACTACTTTCGTGTGTGGCCTTTGAGCCATGGTCTTGTAACCCTCACCCAGGTGACTGGACAGGACTGTGTTAGGGTAATTGTGGCCTACAAAGGGGATTGGTCAGTTTTGCCTTAAAAGAAAGCCAATTCCTGGGCAAAGAGGAACACACCACCAAGGAAGGACAGAATAACAGGGAAGACCCAGTAACAGAGACCCAGTAGCAGTAGATAGTGAGGTGGGCTTCCTGGCCTAGGGAGAGAGAACGCTGAATGCCTTTGGGCAGAGACTGAGAGCCAGGGAAAGGTGTGCCTGCGAGCTTGGAAGAGGCTATCCTGATGGAAGAACTATATCCTGAGTGTTCCTAAGCCTGAATTGTAACTGTTACTTCCCTAATAAATCCCATAATTGTGAGTATGGTCTGTGAGTTCTACGAAATTATCGAACCCAGCAGAGAAGTAGAGTGCTGTGGGACAGTCAGTTGGTGTCAGAGCTGGTAAAGACGGTAGAGAGAGAAGGCGTGTCTGACCACCATTTCACAGGAATCAGCCTTGGGCTGTTTGGTTCTTTTTTGGGCTGTTTGGGGTTGGAGGAAGTCATATACCTCCCCCACACCATTTTTACAGATTTCTTTCTGTCTTTGCAATCTTTTTAGCAGGTTACCTATGATGCATCACATTCTGGTTTAATGCTTACGCAATAATAACTGTTTTCATTCTACTCTGTTTTTCTGGAGAGGTTTACTGGATTAGGAGCAGATTTTTTTTTTTTTTTTTAACTCTATTTCACCAACAATGACCAAGGAAAAAGAAAGCAGGAAAATGAGTAAGGGAATGTAGCACTGGTACCAAGAATAGCTGTAAGGTAGAAAAGTTTTATTCAAGCGACTCATCTTACTAACTATATCCAATGGTCTTTTTCTTTCTAGTGACATTTGTGGCTCAGAGGTATCTTCCTAAGCATACACCTCAATCCCTACTTCACACCATCCACAAAAATTAACTCAGAATTGATTACAGATCTAGATGTAAGAGATAAAGTAATAAACTTTCAGGAAGAAAAAAGAAAACATAGGGTAAAACATTTGTGATTTGGGGTTAGACAATGATTACCTAGGCCACAGAAATTACAAACCATAAAAGAAAAAATTGACAAATTGCACTTCATCAAAATTCAAAACTTTTCTCTTTGAATGACACTGTTAAGAAAAAGATGAGGCAAGCCACAGACTGAGAATAATGCGGAGCATATACACAGACTATATAAAGAACTCTTACAGTTCAATTAGACAAAAACCCTCCCACAAATTAGCAAAAGGCTTAAACACCTTGCAAAAGATATACATGTGGACAGTAAGCACTCAAAAAGATAGTCAACATCACCAGTCACCAAGGAAATGAAAACAAAAACCGTAATGAGGTACTACTACACATTCAGTAGAACAGGGTAACAATTTTAGAAGACTGAAAAATCAAATGTTGGTGATTATATAGAGCACCATGAACTCCCATAAATGGCTAAGTAGGGACCAAATTATACAATCGCTTTAAAAAATTGGACATTTACGGTGGCAGGGCCAAGATGGCGGAATAGACAGATGCTTCTGGTGAGCCCTCTTACAACAAAGACATGAAAAAACAAGTGAAATTATTATATTTATGACAAATTAGGAGCCCTGAACATCAAAGGCAAAGTTAGAAAATGGACTGAGTGGCAGGGGGAGGGTGAGGTGGTTCAGAAGTGGAGAGGAATTATGGGACTTAAATCACCAGGAACCCTCAGGCACCATTTCCAGGAGAGGCTGCAGTGGGCTGGTGGTAGCATTTGGCTGCAGGTTCCTCAGGGAGAAGCAGCCAGGCACACAGCCTGCTCACACCTCCGGAACCAGAGAAGAACAGCGCTCTTGGCAAAAGCTAAGTACTTGTGTATATTTTACCATGCCCCCCACCCCAAAGCTGGCTTCAGTGTCTGTTGATTTCTCTGGCCCTGAGATAGGCCCTGTTGTACAGCTAGAGGCATCCTCCCGGTCATGGAGAAGGAATAAATTCTCAATTCGGGGAAAAGACACTTTGCCAGCTCCACTAACCTGGGGAGCTCAGGATAGAAGCGAACTCCTGTCTAGGCATAAATGGTCCATGGACTTTGAGTACCTTTCCACCCTGCATGGACCTGTGTGGGCCTATTTCAGGAGAATAGGCCCTTATTGGCAGACTACAACTGTTTCAGCAGGGCAGTAGACAGGTGGGTGTTTGATATTTGATATTGCTTTGCCTATTAAACAGGGTCCTCACTTACCCACATCAGGGGCCTAAGAAGTGATGGCTCCATGCAGGTCACCAAGCCACTCGCGACAGGGGTCCAAGGATAACTGGTAACCCCTAATCCTTACAACCAAAAACACTGGGTGCCCATGGTCTGTCTGCAGAACCCACCCACCTGTGTGCTCTAGGGAACAGGAACATGCTTTCCTCAAAGACACATGGGGGTGATTCTCAGACCGTTGCCTTGTTCAGAGCGTGACACCCTGCTGCAACTGCACGCCAGTACCTACACCAACCACCCCTGCCCCTCTAAGACTGTAGGACAGAGCCTGAACCACACACTTGATGATCAGCTACCTGGACACCTGAGCTGAATTCATACAAGAAAAGTAAATGGACTCCTAGACTGATATACCTGATAACAGCTCTAGCCATCTGGGGACAGGACGTCACAACTCCAAAGGTGAAAATAATCAAGCTAGCTCACTCAAGCAACCAATTTGGGAATATCAAAACAAAACAAAGCAAGAAGCTACAATACAGTAAGCAAACATGAAATAAACTAATATGATAAATTACAGCAGGCTCAGAGACAACAGTCAATATCAAGTCACATAAAGAAACAGACCATGATTGCCTCAACAAGCTCTCAAAACAAAGAATCAAGGGATCTTCCAGATGAAAGTGTATTCCTGGAATTACCAGAGGTATTAATATACAGAACTCCTCAAGACATCAGGAAGGAAATCAGGCAATATACAGAACAATCAAAGGGACACACAGACAAAGCAGTTGAAGAAATTAAAGAGATTATTCAGGAACATAATGAAAATTTTAAGTAGCTGGAAAAATCCACAGACAGGCAGCAATCAGAAATTCAGAAGATTAACAATAAAATTACAAAAGTAGACAACTCAATAGAAAGTCAGATGAGAGAACTGAGCAAGTGGAAAGCAGAATTTCTGAACTTGAAGATAAAGCACTTGGCACCAATACATTTGAAGAAAAATGAGATAAAAGAGTTTTTAAAAAATGAAGAAACCTTAAGAATCATGTGGGACTCTATCAAGAGAAATAACCTACAAGTGATTGGAGTACCAGAACAGGGAGAAATAACAGAAAATACAGAAAGAACTGTTGAAAATTTGTTGGCAAAAAACTTCCCTAATATAGTGAAAGATAAGAAGGTATCTATACAAGATGCTCATCGAACTCCACATGAGGTAGATTTTAAAAGAAAGTCACCAAGACATATTATAATCAAACTTGCCAAAACAAAGGTAAAGAGGGAATTTTAAGAGCAGCTGAGGATAATCGAAAAGTCACCTACAAAAGAGAGTCAATAAGAATAAGCTCAGACTACTCAGCAGAAACCATGCAAGCAAGAAAGCAATGGGATGACTTATATAAAGCACTGAAGTAAAAAACTTGCCAGCCAAGAATCATATATCCAGAAAAACAGTCTCTCAAATATGAAGGTGAAATTAGGACATTTCCAGATAAACAGAAGTCTAGGGAACTTGTAAAAACCAAACCAAAACTACAAGAAATACTAAAGGGAGTTCTTTGCTTAGAAAATCAATAATATCAGGTATCAACCCAGGACTAGAACACTGGGCAGAGCAATCAGAAGTCAACCCAGACAGGGAAGTCACAAAAATAAATCAAGATAAAAAAATGCTCAAAACACAGAAACAGCAGTGTTATTATGTAAAAGAAGACAACATTAAAACAATAAACAAGGACGAAGAAATGTAGTAAAAGACTCTCCATATGGAGGGGAAGACAAGGCAATACAAAAAAATAAAAGTAAGGTTTAAATTTAGAAAAATAGGGGTAAATAATAAGGTAACCACAAAGGAGACAAACTATCCTACACATCAAAAAAAAAAATACAGGAAAAAAGTAGAGACTCAGAAGAAACAAAATTAACAACAATGAATATGAGAAAAGGACAATATATAAAGATAATCTACTCAGCACATAAAATTAAGTGGGAAAAAAACTGTCAACAATAGACAAAAAAAGACATAAAAATGATAGCACTAAATTCCTACCTATCTGTAGCTATGCTGAATGTAAATGGACTAAATGCACCAGTAAAGAGACAGAGAGTGGCAGAATGGATTAAAAAAACACCATCTGTCTATATGCTGCCTCCAAGAGACACACCTTAGACTTAGAGACAAAAACAAACTAAAACTCAAAGAATGGAAAAAAATATATCAAGCAAACAACAATCAAAAAAGAGCAGGAGTGGCAATAGTAATTTCTGACAAAATAGACTTTAAAGGTAAATCCATCATAAAGGATGAAGAGGAACACTACGTAATGATTAAAGGGACGATATACCAAGAAAAAAAAATTTTTTTTTTCTATACCAAGAAGATATAACCATATTAAATATTTATGCACCCAATGACAGGGCTGCAAGATACATAAAACAAACTCTACCAGCACTGAAAATAAGATAGACAGCTCCACAATAATAATAGCAGACTTCAATACACTGCTTTCAGTGAAGGACAGAACATTCAGAAAGGAGCCCAATAAAGACACCAAAACCAAAAGCCAAACCCACTGCCATTGAGTTGATTCCGACTTGTAGCGACCCTACAGGACAGAGTAGAACTGCCCCATATAGTTTCCAAGGAGCGCCTGGTGGATTCGAACTGCCGACCTCTTGGGTAGCAGCCGCAGCACTTAACTACTATGCCACCAGGGTTTCCAAGAAAGACACAGAAGATCTAAATGCCACAATCAACCAACTTGACCTCAGAGACATATACAGAACACTCCACCCAACAGCAACCAAGTATACTTTCTTTTCTAGTGCACATGGAACATTCTCTAGAATAGACCAAGTATTAGGTCATAAAGCAAGCCTTAGCAGAATCCAAAACATTGAAATATTACAAAGCATCTTCTCTGACCATAAGGCCATAAAAGTAGAAATCAATAACAGAAAAAGCAGGGAAAAGAAATCAAGCACTTGGAAACTGAACAATACCCTGCTCAAAAAAGACTGGATTCTAGAAGACATTAAGGATGAAATAAAGAAATTCAGAGAATCCAATGAGAATGAAAACACGGCCCATCAGAACCTTTGGGACACAGCAAAAGCAGTGCTCAGAGGTCAATTTATATCAATAAATGCACACATACAAAAAGAAGAAAGGGCCAAACTCAAAGAATTATCCCTACAACTTGAACAAATAGAAAGAGAGCAACAAAAGAAACCCGCAGGAGCCAGAAGAAAACAAACAATAAAAATTAGAACAGAACTAAATGAAATAGAAAACAGAAAAACAATTGAAAGAATTAACAAGACCAAAAGCTGGTTCTTTGAAAAAAACCAATAAAATTGATAAACCATTGGCCAAACTGACAAAAGAAAAACAGGAGAGGAAGCAAATAACCTGAATAAGAGATGAGATGGGAGATATTAAAACAGACCCAACTGAAATTAAAAGAATCATATCAGATTATTATGAAAAACTGTATTCTAACAAATTTGAAAACCTAGAAGAAATGGATGAATTCCTAGAAACACACTACCTACCTAAACTAACACAAGCAGAGATAGAACAAATAAATAGACGCATAATGAAAGAAGAGATGGAAAAAGTAATCAAAAAGCTCCCAACAAATAAAACCCTGGCCCGAACGGCTTCACATCAGAGTTGTACCAAACTTTCAGAGAAGAGTTAACACCGCTACTACTAAAGGTATTTCAGAGCATAGAAAATGACGGAATACTCCCAAACTCATTCTATGAAGCCAGCATATCCCTGATACCTAAACCAGGAAAAAAAAAAACACAGAAAAGACCCCCAAAAAAGAAAATTACGGACCTATATCCCTCTTTTTTGGTTATTCCTCATGAACTTAGATGCAAAAATTCTCAACAAAATTCTAGCCAATAGAATTCAACAACATATCAAAAAAAACAATTCACCATGACCAAGTGGGATTCATACCAGGTATGCAGGGATGGTTCAACATTAGAAAAACAATTGATGTAATCCATCATATAAATAAAACAAAAGATAAGAATGACATGATTTTATCAATTGATGTAGAAAAGGCATTTGACAAAGTTCAACACCCATTCATGATAAAAACTCTCAGCAAAATAAAAAGAGAAGGAAAATTCCTCAACATAATAAAGGCCATTTATACAAAGCCAGTAGCCAACATCATCCTAAATGGAGAGAGCCTGAAAGCATTCCCCTTGAGAACGGGAACCAGAAAAGGATGCCCTTTATCACCACTCTTATTCAACATTGTGCTGGAGGTCCTAGCCAGAGCAATTAGGCTAGATAAAGAAATAAAGGGCAACCAGATTGGCAAGAAAGAAGTAAAAGCATCTCTATTGGCAGATGACATGATCTTATACACAGAAAACCCTAAGGATCCTCAAGAAAACTACTAAAACTAATAGAAGAGTTCAGCAGAGTATCGGGGTACAAGATAAACATACAAAAATCACTTGGATTCCTCTACACAACAAGAATATCGAAGAGGAAATCACCAAATCAATACCATTTACAGTAGCCCCCAAGAAGTTAAAATACTTAGGAATAAATATTAGCAGAGATGTAAAACACTTATACAAAGAAAACTACAAAACACTCCTGCAAGAAACCAAAAGAGACCTACATAAGTGGAAAAACATACTTGCTCATGGATATGAAGGCTTAACATTACAAAAATGTCTACTCTACCAAAAGCCATCCATAGATTTAATGCAATTCCCATCCAAATGCCAATGATATTTTTTAATGAGATGGAGAAACAAATCACCTAATTCATACAGTAGGGAAAGAGGCCCCAAGTAAGGAGAGCATTACTGAAAAAGAAGAACAAAGTGGGAGGCCTCACTCCTATGTGATTTTAGAATCTATTATAATATTATAATACCACTACAGTAGTCAAAACAGCCTGGTACTGGTTCAACAACAGATACATAGACCAATGGAACAGGACTGAGAATCCAGACATAAATCCATCCACATATGAGCAGTTGATATTTGACAAAGATCCCAAAGCAGTTAAATGGGGAAAACAGTCTTTTTAACAAACGGTGCTGGTATACCTGGATATCCATCTGCAAAAAAATGAAACAAGACACATACCTCACTCCATGCACAAAAACTAACTCAAAATGGATCAAAGACCTAAACAGAAAATCTAAAATGATAAAGATCACGGAAGAAAAAATAGGGACAATGCTAGGAGCCCTAATACATGGCATAAAGAGTATACAAAACATTATTAAGAATGCAGAAGAGAAACTAGATAACTGGGAGCTCCTAAAAATCAAACACCTATGCTTATCCAAAAAAAAAAAAAAAAAAAATTTTTTTTTTTTTTTTTAAAGAGTAAAAAGACCACCTACAGACTGGGAAATGTTTTTAGCTATGACACTTCCAATCAGCACCTGACCTCTAAAATCTACATGATACTGCAGAAACTCAACTAAAAAAGACAAATAACCCAATTAAAAAATGGGTAAAAGGTACAAACAGGCGCTTCACCAAAGAAGACATTCAGGTAGCTAACAGATACATGAGGAAATACTCATGATCATTAGCCATTAGAGAAATGCAAATCAAAACTACGATGAGTTTCCATCTCACTCCAACACGGCTGGCATTCATCCAAAAAACACGAAATAATCAACGTTGGAGAGGTTGTGGAGAGACTGGAACACTTATACACTGCTGGTGGGAATGTAAAACGGTACAACCATTTTGGAAATTGATTTGGCGCTTCCTTAAAAAGCTAGAAATAGAACTACCATAGGACCCAGCAATCCCACTCCTCAGAATATATCCTAGAGAAATAAGAGCCTTTACACGAACAGATATATGCACACCCATGTTTATTGCAGCACTGTTTTGTAATAGCAAAAAGATGGAAGCAGCCAAGGTGTCCATCAATGGATGAATGGATAAATAAATTATGGTATATTCACATGATGGAATACTATGCATCAATAAAGAACAGTGATGAATCTGTGAAACATTTCATAACATGAAGGAACCTGGAGAGCATTATGCTGAGTGAAATTAGTCAGTTGCAAAAGGACAAATATTGTATAAGACCATTATTGTTAAGAACTTGAGAAATAGTTTAAACTGAGATGAAAACATTCTTTTGTGGTTTGGAGAGGGGGGAAGGAGGGATGTGGGAGAAGGGCATTCTCAAAAAGTAGATAACAAATATTTTATGTGACGGGAAAGACAACACACAGTATAGGAGAGATCACCACAACTGGACTAAATCAAAAGCAGTTTCTTGAATAAACTGAACGCTTTGAAGGCCAGTGTACTGGGGTGGGGGTTTGGGGACCATGGTTTTGGGGGACATCAAGTCAATTGGCATAATAAAATCTATTAAGAAAACATTCTGCATCCCACTTTGGAGAGTGGCATCTGGGGTCTTAAACGCTAGCAAGCAGCCATCTAAGATGCATCAATTGGTTTCAACCCACCTGGAGCAAAGGAGAATGAACAACACCAAAGACACAAAGTAATTATGAACCCAAGAGACAGAAAGGGCCACATAAAGCAGAGACTACATCAGCCTGAGACCAGAAGAACTAGATGGTGCCCAGCTACAACCAACGAGTGCCCTGATAGGGGACACAACAGATAACCCCTGAGGAAGCAGGACAGCAGTGGGATGCAGACCCCAAATTCACGTAAAAAGACCAGACTTAATGGTCTGGCTAAGACTAAAAGGACCCCAGAGGTCATGGTCCCCAGGCTTTCTGTTAGCCTAAGACAGTAACCATTCCCAAAGCCAACTCTTCAGACAGGGTTTGGACTGGACAATGGAATAGAAAATGATAGTGGTGAAGAATGAGCTGCTTGGATTAAGTAGACACATGAGACTGTGTTGGCATCTCCTGCCTGGAGAGAAGATGAGAGGGCAGAGAGGGTTAGAAGTTGGCGGAATGGACACGAAAAGAGCGCGCGGAAGGAAGGAGCAGGCTGTCTCATTAGGGGGAGAGCAATTAGGAGTATATAGCAAGGTGTACATAAATTTTTGTAAGAGAGACCACCTTGATTTGTAAACTTTTACTTAAAGCATGATTTAAAAAACAAAACAAAAAACTGGTCATTTCTTATAAAGGTAAACGCATTTGCTATTTGAACTGGCAATTCCACTCTGAGTTATTTACCCAAGTATTCCTATTAATTTGGCCCTGCTCTTACACACCCTTCTTAAAAGATCACAGAAGCAGAGATCCAAACTATGGCATGGCAAATACAGGGCAGATGGTCCCCACTACCTTTCATGGAGACCACTGGGGTCTTAAAAGGCTATTTTAAATAGGCAGCCACTAATAAATGCAAGAAAAATAAGTCCATGCAGAAGACACTCTTAAAATAGTGATCAGCGAATTTCTATAGAAATTCTTGATCAGAAGGGGGGCGGTGGTTGTGAAGGAGCCTCAAAAGGAGCCTCAAAAATCTAGGTACTTGGCATAAGAAGAAGCTTCTGCCAGACTCAGTTTTTGTTGTTTACTGTTTATTCTGAGCTGACCCTAAAATATCAGCTAGCCAGTATATTTCCAGAAGCCTGTGGGCTCCCCTCCCCTCCCTTCCTCTCAGAGCATGCTCCCAGAAAGAACACTTACTCAGGCTGGCCCCAAAACATCCATAGATTAGCAAGAAGGTAACTGACTCACTCTTTCTGATTAACACAACAATGCTGAAGGCATCTTATGATTGTCTGATATCTGTTAAAGCATGATTTTATAAATGTCAAACAACCAGAATTTTTTCCTTGTAAGTTCCTGAATTTTCTGTACTTAAATTCTGGAAAATTCCTTTCACTATAGTACTTTGGTCAGTCTCACTAAATGCTGCCCGATCCGGATCACTTTATTCCTTCAACAAAATTTCTGCTTTAATTTTAACAAAATCCAGCTTGCTCTTTGACAATATATTTTAATATATTATCTAAAACTTATTTATTAATTATTTCATCACTTTGTAGGTTATGATAATTACAATTTATTGAGTATTACTTGGCCCTGAGCTAGCTACCTTTTAATGCTCAAAACAATATTTTCAAATACCTATTACTCTCCAACCCACAGATGGGAAAAAAAAAAAAACCCGAAGCTTAGAGAGGTTAAATACCTTAAAAAGAAAGGGTACAGTCAAAAGTAGAGAGTGAGGCAGATACAGTGGTCATGGCAATGGTTGCACTTGTTCCCTCAAGTATCCAGTGCTAGAGATATAGAACCAGAATTCCAACCTAAAAAACCTATTGCCACTGAGTCGATTCTGACTCATAGCATTCCTATAGCACAGAGTGGAACTCCCCTATATGGTTACCAAGACTATAAATCTTTACCGAAGCAGACTGCCACATCTTTCTCCAGCAGAATAGCTGGTGGATACGAACCTCCAACCTTTCGGTTAGCACCTGAGTGCTTAACCATTGCACTAGCAAGGTTCCTTAAAATTCAACCTGTTGTTGTTTTTGTTAGGTGCTGTGGAATCGGTTCCAACCCACTGTGACCCTAAGTACAACAGAACGAAACACTGGCTGGTCTTACACCATGCCCACAATTGTCGTTATGCTTGAGCCCATTGTTGCAGCCACTGTGTCAATCCATCTCATCCAGGGTCTTCCTCTTTTTTGTTGACCCTGTATTTCACCAACCACGATGTCCTTCTCCAGGGACTGACCTCTCCTGACAACATGTCCAAAGTACGTAAGACATATTCTCGCCATACTTGCCTCTAAGGAGCATTCTGGTTGTACTTCTTCGAAGACAGATTTGTTCCTCCTTTTGGCACTCCATGGTATATTCAATATTCTTTGCCAACACCACAATTCAAAGGTGTCAATTCTTCTTTGGTCTTCTTTATTCATTGTCCAGCTTTCACATGCGTATGAGGCAACCGAAAATACCATGGCTTGGGTCAGGCCCACCTTAGTCTTCAAGGTGACATCTTTGTTTTTCAACACTTTAAAGAGGTTTCTTGCAACAGATTTGTCCAATGCAATGCGTCTTTTGATTTCTTGACTGCTGCTTCCATGAGTATGATTATGGAGCCAAGTAAAATGAAATCCTTGAGAACCTCAGTCTTTTCTCCATTTATCACGATGTTGCCTACTGGTCCAGTTGTAAGGATATTTGTTTTCTTTATGTTGAGGTGCAATCCATACTGAAGGCTATGGTCTCTGATTTCATCAGTTAAGTGCTTCAAATCCTCCTCACCTTCGGCAAGCAAGGTCGTGTCATCTGCATAACGCAGACTGTTAATGAATCTTCCACCAATCCTGATGCCCCATTCTTTTTCATATAGTGCAGCTTTTTGGATTATTTGCTCAGCATACAGACTGAATAGCTATGGTGAAAGGATACAACCTGGATGCACACTTTTTCTGACTTTAAACCACACAGTATCCCCTTATTCTGTCCAAACAACTGCTTCTTGATCTATGTACAGGTTCCTTATGAGCACGATTAAGTGTTCTGGAATTCCCATGCTTCACAATGTTGTCCATAATGTGTTATGACCCACACAGTTGAATGCCTTTGCATAGTCAATAAAACACAGGTAAACATCTTTTTGGTATTCTCTGCTTTTAGCCAAGGTCCATCTAATATCAGCAATGATATCCCTGGTTCCACATCCTCTTCTGAATTGGGCCTGAATTTCTGGCAGCTCCCTGCCAATACACTGTTGGAGCCGCTTTTGAATGATCTTCGGCAAAATTTTACTTCCATGTGATATTATGCTATGGCTGCTACCCAAAGGGTTGGCAGTTTGAATCCACCAGGTGCTCCTTGGAAACTCTATGGGGCAGTTCTACTCTGTCCTATAGGGTCGCTATGAGTCAGAATCGACTCGACGGTGCTGGGTTTAGGAAACCCTGTTGGCATACTGGTTAAGTGCTATGGCTGCTAACCAAGAGGCCTGCAGTTCAAATCTGCCAGGCGCTCCTTGGAAACTCTATGGGGCAGTTCTACTCTGTCCTATAGGGTTGCTATGAGTTGGAATTGACGGCAGTGGGTTTGTTTTTTTGGTTTTGGTGACATTAATGATATTGTTCGTTAATTTCTGCATTCGGTTGGATCACCTTTCTTGGAAATAGGCATAAATATGGATCTCTTCCAGTTGGCTGGCCAAGTAGCTGTCTTCCAAGTTTCCTGGCATAGATGAATGAGCATTTCCATCACTGCATCCATTTGTTGAAACATCTCAATTGATATTCCATCAATTCCTGGAGACTTGTTTTTCACCAAGCCTTCAGTGCAACTTGGACTTCTTCCTTCGGTATCATTGGTTCTTGATCATATGCTACCTAGGGCTATCTAACTCTAAAGCGTGGAGTTTACATAAAACTTACCCAAAGAATTTGGTTCTTTGTCCTTGGTTCCTGATAGGTAACTCTAAACCCTTGACATTTCCTGAGTAACTGAGGTGCCTCTGTTTTATCTATAAATCTCCAGATCACACCTGAGAGTTTATGGTAATGAGATGACTCAAGACTGGCTAGTCCAGGTCTTTCTAGCTGACCTCAGTGGAAGAGGTGAAGAGGAGGGAATGATTCAATCAGTCATGCCTATGAAAAGAGGACTCAGTAAAGGCTCTGGATACAGTGAAGGACATCTGCTCTTGTGAAGAAGACACTCGCTCTTTGGGACATGGTAGCTCAGCACTGGAAACCCTCCCAGACCTAGCCCTGTTCGTCTCTTCTTTGGGCTAATCCTGATTTGTATAATTTATCATAAAGCTTGCAATGATAGGTATAGTGCTTTCCGTGAGTTCTGTGAGTCCTTCTAGGAAATTCCTGAACACAAGGAGCCAGCAGGTCAGCAGGGAGGGGACTGGGAACTCCCGAGCTTACAGTTGGTATTCTGAGGGAGTAGAGGGAACCCCTAAATTTGTAGCCAGCAGGTCAAAAGTGAGAGGAGCCCTGGGGACTCCCAAGCTTATGGCTGGCATCTGAGGTCCTGGGGAGACTTGGCCATCTGGAGGACCATGTCATTTAACTTGTGAGGCCTGATCTAGCTCCAGGTGGTCAGGGTTAAGGAAAGAAGCACTGCATGTGCAGATGGTACCAGGACAGAAGTGGAACAGAATTAATAGATTGATACAGAACTGAATTGAATTGGACTTATCCTTAGACAAAAGTAAGGAAAATGTTACCTTCATCCTTATACAAACATGAAAAATTAACTGTAAAGAAAGTGACCAAGCTAGGAATTTGAAAGTGTTGTTTCATCTACAAAATACTGAAAGTATGACTAAAAACATTTTAACCTGTTTGCTTGGTCTATGATGAAATTTCCTAATAATTTACCTTTATATCAAGGATTTTATCACGAGACAAGCAGTCTTTCTGAGGATACACTTTTGAAAAGAAAATTTTATTTCACTCAAATGTTCCTAGAGAGAGAATAAACATTAAATATCACTGTATTTACAGGCTAATTCTTCTTAAAGTCGACTACTCTTTCCAAATCATTATATACAATATTTTAACTTTCTCATCCAATAAAAAATAAACTAGACAATTGTTTAAGAGAAACATAAAAGTCACTCTTAGGAATGTGTTACCTGTCAAAGTCAGAGTTCAGACGCTCAAAGTTTTTAATTACTCGAAGGACCTGGATATCCTGACTAATGAAGCGAGGTGGCAACAATCCATGAATGTTCAATTGCTGTCTCTCTTCCAGGGTAAAAGCTAAGTCCTATGGGGAAAATACAGACAATAACTTTAGGGAAAAAATACAAAAAAGCATATATATACATAAATAAAATCAAACTAAGATAGGTGGAATTAGAAATGAGAAGATCTGGCATTAATCTAAACACAGCCATGTGACTTGAGTAAATCATTTAATGTCTCCATACCTGAGTTTCCACATCTTTAATATTTTCAGAGTTGTCTTACTCAGATATTGTTAGGATGAAATCAGAGAGTGGATAGGAGGAAACTATTTAAAGACACACAAATGACTAAAGATATAATCACCATTAATAATGTCATTAAATATAAAAATACACAGTGGTTATTATAAAGATTTTTAAGTTATAAACATGTGTAGGTCACCTATGACCTGCTGTGCTTCCACCTATAAAACAGATTGGGAAATGTCTTATATACGTACGTGCTATACCTGTTCTAACACTCTTCTCCTGGTTTATCTTCTACTATTCTTGCATACTCTTAGCCACACAACACTTCTCAACTATTGCCTGAACACAGCACACCCTTTTATTCCTCCATGACACCATGGTAAAGAATGTCTTTTTTCTCTGCTTCTCTCTGGCCTCCAAATCTCACCTCAAATGCTGCCTCCTCTCTAAAGCCTTTCCAGATTTATCTACTACATTCATTAAAACACCATTATTTAAACACCAGTGTTCATTGCAGCACTATTCACAATAGCCAAAAGATGGGCACAATAGCCAAAAGGTAGAAGCAATCTAAATGCCCATCAACAGATGAATGAATAAACAAAATGTGCTACATACATACAGCTACATACATACAACAGAATATTACTCAGCCATAAAGAGAAATGAAGTCCTGATACATGCTGTATCATGGATTAATCTTTTTTTTTTTTTTAGGATGATGGGTTTATTCTATATCTTTATTGTTGGGTAGTCACACAGCTACATGTTGTTGATAGTTGCCTTTCAGTTGGCTCTGACTCATGGCAACCCCATTAATAACAGAATAAAATGGTACCCAGTCCTGTGCCATCTTCATGATCATTGCTATGTTTGAGCTCAGTTGGAGAGTTTCCTGTTCTGATCCTGAGGGTTTTCATTGGCTACTTTTTGGAAGTAGATCACCAGGCCTTTCTTCCTAGTCTGTCTTAGTCTGGAAGTTCCACTGAAACTTGTCCACCATGGGTGACCCTGCTAGTATTTGAAACACCGGTGGCATAATTAACATGGATGAATCTTGAAAACATGCTGAGTGAAATGTCAATCACAAAAGGAGATATATTGTATTAACCCTTTTTATATGAAATATCTACAATAGGCAAATGAATAGAGGGCAAAGTTTATTAGTGGTTACCAGGGGTGGAAGAGAAGAGGAAAGAGGGAGTCATTATTTAGGAAGCATTAAGTATCTGTTTATGGTGATAGAAAACTTGGCCATGGATATTGGTGATGATTGTACAACATGATTAATGTAATTGGTGTCACTGAATTGCAAATTAAAAAAATGTTGAATTGGTAAATGTTGTGCTATACATATTGTTTATAACAATTTTAAAAAAAGAACACTATTGTCATTCCTATGATGTCTGTTTACATGAACACTG
The DNA here is from genome assembly GCF_024166365.1 of Elephas maximus indicus. Taxonomy (NCBI): domain Eukaryota; kingdom Metazoa; phylum Chordata; class Mammalia; order Proboscidea; family Elephantidae; genus Elephas; species Elephas maximus. Next base: position 147,123,812 of record NC_064819.1, read on the forward strand.
ACTGCATAAAACAATGTAATAATATTTGTGGGGCTCAAAAGCAAACAAGATAGGACAGATGGTTTGATATAAAAAACCCCAGAACAACATAAGAGTTTCTGGGACATAATAGGTGGGGAAGTAACAGCAGAGAAGCCAAAGTTGTCACTAATGGAAGAGGATGGCCTGGAAGATTGGAATGAGGAGCTCCCCTAGAGAGGACTACCCATGAAGATACTGAAGCTTGAGAGGCCATTATTTTGGTCCCTTTGACTAGACTGTGATTTACTGTATTTTTTGGTCTAGCAAAAGTGCACCAACATGCTTGGTTCACTCACTGTGATCCTTGCTGATGTTTCTAAACAACCTAATGGGTATGAACCTGCTCACTAACTTTTCATTGGGTAGTTTACAGCCATCTTCCTCCATCTCTGTAGATTTCTTGCAATGGTTGAAGAGTGACTTTTGTGTTCTTGTGAAACTTATTAGTATCAGAAAAGGACAATTTGGCTCACCCCAGAGGGAAAAAACAGACCCTGATTAGTTAGGAATGAACATATCCAATCCTAGGAAGTGGATGAGGGACTTCCACAGGTGAACAACACTTTCTTCTAATTTTTGATATAATTTTTAAACTCAGGACACTAATGAAAAGATATATTTAATTAACTTACTAGGTCAGGAGGTCAAAATGAAGACAAATGATTTGCCTCCTTAATAACCCCTAGTACAACCTCTGGAGCCCTGGTGGCATAGTGGTTAAGAGCTTGGCTGCTAACCAAAAGGTCTGCAGTTTGAATCCACCAGCTGCTCCTTGGAAACTCTGTGGGGTAGTTCTACCCTGTCCTATAGGGTAACTATGAGTCAGAATCGACTCGAGGGCAATAGGTTGGTTTTTTTGGTGGTGGAGCCTCCAGGTTGTCAGCAAGAGCTAGCTGGGACTGATGGCTCCATAACCCCAGTGTGAGGAGCTATGCACAACCTTAACCTCGCATAAGGTCTCCAAGTGCTATCAGCATAGCTAGCATCGAGCTGCAGATGTTTTTCTCCACTAGTAAGTAAGGCCCTTTTTTAGTTTTAGTAAGTAAGGCCACTCTCAGGACTTCGAAAGCCCCCATTGTTATATGCTCAACTGGGGAATTCTATGAAGTTCCAGTATTTGTGGACAGCATCAGGATGGTCCCCTTCTGGAAGGATAACTCACAGTGTGTCTAACTGTGTCTGGCCCAATCACCTTCTTATGGATACATGAGGAGACCAATGTACCCTATCAGTCCTGTACCAGGTGACACTTGTGATGCTGCCTGAGCCCTCTGCCTGCATTTACTTTTCAATTTGTGGTTTATGTCCCCATACCAGGACATGTTTTGTTCCCATACCAGAACATGTTATATCCCCACATTAGAACCCAGAACATGTTCCATGAGACCATGGAATTTTGTCTGTTTTCTTCACTACTTTATCCCTATTGCTTAAAACAGTGCCTGATATTATTTTAAAAAAAGATATTATTAGAGCTCAAAAATTTGTTTAATAAATGATATAGAAAATAATCTTAAATATTCAATTTTAGAGACATTAAAATTTTAAAAACCAATATAATTGCTGCTTAGGAAACTGATTAGCATATTTATTCTGGTAAAATTACTATACCCAAAAAATTACTATAAAAACTTAAATATTGTGCAACAGAAATAAATATATGTATGAAAATATAGTCTGTAAGATGAAAGGGATACTTCAGTTGTTAAAGATACACCTAGAAAGACTGATAATTTAAAACAAAATGCCATGAAATAGGTCTTCGGAATGCAATATAATTTATACACAGTGTCTTAGTTATCTAGTGCGACTGTAACAGAAATACCACAAGAGGGTAGCTTTAACAAACAGAAATTTATTTTCTCACAGTTTAGGAGGCTATCAGTCAGAATCAACTCGACAGCCATGGGTTTGGTTTTTGAATTTAGGAGGCTAGAAGTCTGAATTCAGGGTGCCAGCTCTCCGGGAAGGCTTTCTCTCTCTGCTGATTCTGGAGGAAGGTCCTTGTCTCTGAGCTTCTGCTCCTGGGCGATCTTTACGTGACTTGGAATCTCTCTTCCCTTATCTCTGCCTGTTAGTTTGTGTTTAATCTTTTTTATATCCCAAAAGGGATTGACACAGGATACACCCTACACTAATCCTGTCTCATTAACATAACAAAGACAACCCATTCCCAAATGGAATTATAACCCCAGGCATAAACCAAAAAACCAAACCCATTGCAGTCAAGTCCATTCCAACTCATAGTGACTCTAAGGTTAGGATTTACAACACTTATTTTGAGGGGATATAATTGGGTCCATAACGCATATTAATATATTTGAAAAAGACAACAAAATGCAATAGACTTTTCTAACAAAAATGAAGAGTGAGATGGAAAGAGTTAAGCTAAAGTTTCAAAAATATGTGGGTATATATGAAGATGCAGTAAACTTGTGAATGTTGTGTCTTGAAATTCTGTCTACAAAAATAATAATCAAAATATCAACATACTGAGAATAAGACTTGTCAGAAGTACTAACATACGCTCCTTTGCTTGTTCGATAATAAAAATCATTTACTGCTATTGTTAGTCTTTTTACATAAATTTTCCAAAGTCTGGTTTAAAACTCAATTCTAATAGGTCTCCAATAACTTATGCCATGTAAATGATAATGGCACCTAGAAATCTTTTAATGTTCTTTGATATTTAGAAACGACACACACCCATACACTGTTGGCCGAATTTTCCAAGACATAATAAAGTGCCAATTCAACTCTTAAAAAAAAAAAAAAACCAGGACTTAGAAATCTGGAAACTGGACCAAGTTTAGGTCTTACTATTGGGTTCATATTCTATTACAACCTTTTATGAGTTAAAAACAAATGAACAAATTAAAAAACTGAATTAACAAACTTTAAAATCTTAAAACCTCTATATAATTTAAAATATACATAGTATAATTTCATTTAAACCACTGTTTTTGAGACTAATGGCACTCATGTGACTTCCAGCAATTAACAGAGCCCCAAAAAGTACTCAAAGAAACAATAAGTGGAATTTTGAACCATTTTATAATCCTGGTTCTACACTTTAATTTTTCATATTAACAGAGGCATATTTACAAAGATATATTCTGTAGAAATTTATAAATAGGTCAGTTGTGCCTAAAACTTGACAGTGAAATGCTAGTTTAACACGATACATTCTCCTTATTAAAAGCAATGTAACACATATCTATTTCAAAGAATTTTTACCTTAAAATGGTTATCCTGCAGGGCCTATCGAACAAAGGACAAAGTATCTAAAATACACATGCAGACTCTAACTTTCATTTGACTTCTAGAGGCTTTAATGAAGCTGAAAAGATTAGATTTCTATACATGTATTAGGTTTCCAGACAACCTGTAATTCTAATTCCCTAGAAATGACCTCATACAGTCTAGGTTCAACCTTGGTTTTTCTCCTTTTCTATCTTCCTTTTACTTTCCCTACTCCTTTTGGACTGGATCCCCAGACAGCAGAATGGTATGTTGTTTCACTGCTGAGGGCAGCAAACAGGACAACTATTCTTCTGGACTCTACTAATTAATCTGTGTATATCTTCTTGAGAAAACCAAGACTATCAAGCAGAAGTGAAACAAAATTCCTGGCATAACAAGATACTTATATTAGAAACTATGTTTGCAGGGGACAAACATAACAGACAAAGAAGCTTTGTCCTGAGTAATGTATCAGGAATTATTACCACAAAAATAGCATAAAATAGTTTCTGTATCCTGCACTAACAATCTTTAATGTTTCCAACGAATTTTAGTAGCTTCCCTTATTTTTCACCTGGATACTGACTATAAATAAACCAAGCTGAATGGTAAAAAGGAAAATATTACCCGAATCACAAAAATCTTATAAGAAATCTATACATGTATAGTAATTCATTATATTAACAGAACTTAATAATTTAAATTAAGCAAATTTTAATTTTAAAAATTAAAATTTGGATACATGGTCAGAGTAGAGAAAAGATGTTTGTATGTTCTGTTCAGCTGGTGTATCCTGTGTCTAGAGTAATTCTTGGGACTTTGTAGGCAATCAAGAAAATGTGTTGGATAAGTAAACAATGATTTGCTATAACTATACAACTGCTATTGTATGTTTCAGAGAAGACAAAGTAGGAGAGTAAGAAAGGTTACAAAAAAGTAAAGAAGTGGAAAACAATAATCACAAAAAGTTTGAAACAATGCAAAAGTCCTTCAACTGATGAATGGATAAAACAATTGAGGTACATCTGTACAATAAAATAGTACTCAACAGTAAAAAGAACAAACTACTGATACATGAAACAGATGATTCTCAGAAACAGTATGCTAAGAAAAGTAGTAAGACACGAAAGGCTACATACTGTATGACTACATTAATATGACATTCTGAAAACGGCAAAATTTTATAGAGAGAAAAAGGTCAGTGGTCGCCAGGGTCTGGGTAGAGAGAAAGGCTGACCCACAAAGAGGCAGCACAAGAGAATTTTTTAATGTGACAGACTGTTCTTGATTGTGGTGCTGGTTACACGATATTATGCATATGTCCAAACTAATAGAACAGTACACCATAAAGAGTGAATTTCACTGTACTGAACTTCACCAGGCTCTATAAAGAGTCAATTCAGCAGTTGTCATCCTACTTGAAAGAATAGAGTTGAACTGGCTAAACATTTGCTTAGCAAATTATTGACATATTTCACATCCCAAACTTTTAAATATCCTTTTTTTCTAATTTGATTTTCTTGGAATTCTTTACCAAAATCCTTTACCTTTTCAAAATTTAAAATGATTTCAACTGAATTACATAACAGGTTTGATAACTATGGCTTTGCATACTATACAGCACAACTGCTCTAAAGAGTATTTCTTCATATCAAAAAGGTTTTAGAATTAACTTTAACAATAATTTTTTAGAGAAATTTTTATGTAAAAAGTATAGGAGAGGGCTTCATATTTTTATCATATAATTCTGAAGAGAAGATATAAAAAAATGTTTTAAATGTTTAAATATTTTCAAATTTATTAACACAGCTTATGTGTATATATTACATCTATAGAAAGATAAATAATACTAATTTGTCCTGGAAACATCATACTGAAGGGTTCTTTCTCCCAGCTCTTCCAGAGTGCCAAAAATTCTTCATTGGAATGTAATATTTTAAAATCCTCATTGACAGCATAAGCAATAATTTTTAGAATTCCCCTGGTGATATACAACCTTATTTAAAAAAAAAAAAAAATCAGGTGACATAGAATTTCAAGATAGACACATCCAAAAAATAATAAGATAGAACAGAATTATCTTGAATGCATTCAGCTATGCATAATGCCAAATTCTCTACCAATAACCTCTTTTAAGAGGCAGAAAAATCAACTATTTAAAACCAATAATATATTAGCTACAGTTTCTTTAAGATATATTATCTGGTTTCATTAGAAAGCAATTAATTTTTACTCATATTTGATATAAATTAATTTTAAACCAGTATAACTAATGATTATAAAAATATATCTAAAATACGCTTTGGGGTAAGACTTGACCCTAAATACCCTAAAATTTACCACAAAATATAAAAACTTTACAACATCCAAAAATTATTTTATCCATGTGTAATAGGATATAAGCAATAAAAACAATATTCTTAGTTTAAGTGAAATGTTTGCTCAATTTAAAAGGGAAAGAACACTGCTCAATTTAAAAAGGAAAGAAAGAACACCTCCAGCTAAAAGAGCAAATGAATTTTTAAAATATCAGATAGAAGTTTAATTAAGTAGTTTAAGTATTCTTCACTGAAAGGTCAGAGTACTGATCTTTATAGATTTCTTTAAGGCTTAGAAGTTGTTCATCATCGATGTCAACACGACATTTTCCAAATATATCTCTTGAAATCATTTATACAAGTTTCAAAATTCTTTCAGCAAGATGGAATACTATAGTCTCCAAAGAAGTTTTAAGGCAAATTTCATCAAGTCACCAAACCATTAAAGTACCTTTTAAATAAACAGACTGGTAATTCTTAGTAAACAATTGAAACTATCCATATACACAAATGAGGAGAAAGTCAAATCTAAGAACTTAGATTGAAATGTGTATGAATAATCCAAACCAAATGGGTAATATCAGTTTCTAGTACAGTCCCTAGTTATTACATGGAGGCTTACACTATTTCAGGATGTCTTATATATGTGACCCTAGTGGCACAGTGATTAAGAGCTCAGCTGCTAACCAAAAGCTCAGCAGTTTGAATCCACCAGCCGTTCCTTGGAAACCCTATGGGGCAGTTCTACCCTGGCCTGTAGGGTCACTATGAGTCTGAATTGACTCAACACCAAAGCGTTTTTTTTTTTTTTTTAAATATATATGTGACCCAGACAAAGTCTTCTAAAAATGCCTGTGTATAGTGTTTATAGTGTATACAGTGATAATTCATATAGTGAACCAGAAAAATCAGAATTACAAGATCATTTTCATTGTGCCTTCATTTGATTTCTTCATGACTCTTTGAGGTAATGGCAGAATCTACAGAATATAAAAAACTAGAGAGCAGTTCTAGCTAAATTGAATTACTAATTAAATTACACATGAATTTGTAAATGTCCCTTTCTTCCTATGTCCCTTGCCTATTCCTGAATAATGATTTCCTTCAAGAAGACTTTTCTGCCCTCTCTCTAGACTAATGAGATGTCCTCCAATGTGCTCTCAACAGCATCATGAGCTTCTTATCATGGAGTTTCCCATACTTTTTTTAAGTTCATATTTTACCCAGAGGCCTGGATGCTCCAGGACAGACACTATGCCATTCATATTTGTATGCTAACTCCTACTACAATGTCAGGAAGAGCAGGGCTTCAATAAATTTTAAACAAACATATAGGTGAACAAATTTATGAATCTGAAACAACTTTTCAGTTCTATGGACATGGGAAAGTGTTTTGAATAACTGATTCACTCAATTCAGATTTCAAACTAAGATTATTTATACTCCATATACAAAGAATGCTCATGATTTGAAATCTCCCAAATAAGCATTGAGCTTTCCACAAATACATTAAAAATTTATTTCATTAAACTAATCCACTATTACCAAGTTTTTAAAACGACTTTCAACCAAGCATCCAAAATCAACCTTAATATGCTCAAAAGCCCCCATGTGTCTGTCAGTTTGTCGTACTGTGGGGGCTTGTGTGTTGCTGTGATGCTGGAAGCTATGCCACCGGTATTCAGATACCAGCAGGGTCACCCATGGAGGACAGGTTTCAGCTGAGCTTCCAGACTAAGACAGACTAGGAAGAAGGACCTGGCAGTCTACTTCTGAAAAGCATTAGCCAGTGAAAACCTTATGAATGGCAGCAGAACATTGTCTGATAATAGTGCTGGAAGATGAACCCCAGGTTGGAAGGCACTCAAAAGATGACTGGGGAAGAGCTGCCTCCTCAAAGTAGAGTCGACCTTTATGACATGACTGGAGTAAAGCTTTCAGGACCTTGATTTGCTGATGTAGCACGACTCAAAATGAGAAGAAACAGCTGCAAACATCCATTAATAATCAGAACCTAGAATGTATGAAGTATGAATCTAGGAAAATTGGAAATCATCAAAAATGAAATGGAACACATAAACATTGATATTCTAGGCATTAGTGAGCTGAAATGGACTGGTATTGGCCATTTTGAATCAGACAATCACATATTCTACTATGTTGGGAATGACAACTTGAAAAGGAATGGTGTTGCACTCATCATCAAAAAGAGCATTTCAAGATCTGTCCTGAAGTACACAGCTGTCAGTGATAGGATAATATCCATACGCCTACAAGGAAGACCAGTTAATACGACTATTATTCAAGTTTACACACCAACCACTAGGGCCAAAGATGAAGAAATAGAAGATTTTTATCAGCTGCTACAGTCTGAAATTGATCGAACATGCAATCAAGACCCATTGATAATTACTGGCGATTGGAATGCGAAAGTTGGAAACAAATAAGAAGGACCAGTAGTTGGAAAATATGGCCTTGGTGATAGAAACAATGCCGGGGATCGAATGACAGAATTTTGAAAGACTGACTTCTTCAATCCCAGTGCCTTCTTTCACCAACATAAACGGCGACTATAAAAAAAAAAAAAATTTTTTTTTTTTTTAATACACATGGACCTCACCAGATGGAACACACAGAAATCAAATTGACTATATCTGTGGAAAGAGACGATGGAAAAGCTCAATATCATCAGTTAGAACAAGGCCAGGGGCCAACTGTGGAACAGACCATGAATTGCTCATATGCAAGTACAAGCTGAAACTGAAGAAAATCAGAGCAAGTCCAAGAAAGCCAAAATATGACCTTGAGTATATCCTACCTGAATTTAGAGACCATCTCAAGAATAGATTTGACACATTGAACACTAATGACCGAAGACCAGACAAGTTGTGGAATGACATCAAGGACATCATCCATGAAGAAAGCAAGAGGTCACTGAAAAGACATGAAAGAAAGACCAAGATGGATGTCAGGGGAGACTCTGAAACTTGCTCTTGAGCGTCGAGCAGCTAAAGCAAAAGGAAGAATTGATGAAGTAAAAGAACTGAACAGAAGATTTCAAAGGGCATCTCAAGAAGACAAAGTATTATAATGACATGTGCAAAGAGCTGGAGATGGAAAACCAAAAGGGAGGAACACACTCAGCATTTCTCAAGCGGAAAGAACTGAAGAAAAAATTCAAGCCTCAAGTTGCAATAGTGAAGGGTACCATGGGGAAAATATTAAATGATGCAGGAAGCATCAAAAGAAGATGTAAAGAATACACAGTCATTATACCAAAAAGAATTAGTCGATATTCAACCATTTCAAGAGGTGACATATGATCAGGAACCGACGGTGCTGAAGGAAGAAGTCCAGACTGCTCTGAAGGCATTGGCGAAAAACAAGGCTCCAGGAATTGATGGAATACCAATTGAGATGTTTCAACAAACGGATGCAGCACTGGAGGTGCTCATTTGTCTATGCCAAGAAAAATGGAAGACAGCTTCCTGGCCAACTGACTGAAAGAGATCCATATTTAAGCCTATTCCCAATAAAAGTGATCCAACTGAATGTGGAAATTATGGAACAATATCATTAATATCACACGCAAGCAAAGTTTTGCTGAAGAGCATTTAAAAATGGCTGCAGCAGTATACCAACAGGGAACTACCAGAAATTCAGGCTGGTTTCAGAAGAGGACGTGGAACCAGGGATATCATTGCTGAGGTCAGATGGATCCTAGCTGAAAGCAGAGAATACCAGAAGGATGTTTACCTGTGTTTTATTGACTATCCAAAGGCATTCAACTGTGTGGATCATAACAAACTATGGATAACACTGGGAAGAATGGGAATTCCAGAACACTTAATTGTGCTCATGAGGAACTTTTACATAGATCAAGAGGCAGTTGTTCGGACAGAACAAGGGGATACTGATTGGTTTAAAGTCAGGAAAGGTGTGTGTCAGGGTTGTATTCTTTCACCATACCTATTTAATCTGTATATTGAACAAATAATATGAGAAGCTGGACTATATGAAGAAGAACGGGGCATCAGGATTGGAGGAAGACTCATTAACAACCTGCGTTATACAGATGACACAACCTTGCTTGCTGAAAGTGAAGAGGACTTGAAGCACTTACTAATGAAGATCAAAGACCACAGTCCTCAGTATGGATCACACCTCAACATAAAGAAAACAAAAATCCTCACAACTGGACCAATGAGCAACATCATGATAAACAGAGAAAAGATTGAAGTTGTCAAAGATTTCATTTTACTTGGATCCACAATCAACAGCCATGGAAGGAGCAGTCAAGAAATCAGAAGACGCATTCCATTGGGTAAATCTCCTGCAAAGGACCTCTTCAAAGTGTTGAAGAGCAAAGATGTCACCCTGAAGACTAAGGTGCACCTGACCCAAGCCATGCTATTTTCAATCACGTCATATGCATGTGAAAGCTGGACAATGAATAAGGAAGACCGAGGAAGAATTGGCACCTTTGAATTTTGGTGTTGGCGAAGAATATTGAATATACCGTGGACTGCCAAAAGAACGAACAAATCTGTCTTGGAAGAAGTATGGCCAGAATGCTCCTTAGAGGCAAGGATGGCGAGACTGCGTCTTACATACTTTGGACATGTTGTCAGGAGGGATCAGTCCCTGGAGAAGGACATCATGCTTGGCAGAGTACAGGGTCAGCAGAAAAGAGGAAGACCCTCAACAAGGTGGATTGACACAGTGGCTGCCAACAATGAGCTCAAGCATAAGAATGATTGTAAGGATGGCGCAGGACCGGGCAGTGTTTCGTTCTGTTGTGCATAGGGTCGCTATGAGTTGGAACCAACTTTACGGCACCTAACAACAACAACGTGCTCAAAAGGCATACCTACATGTCAAGATAAGTGCTACAGGCTGTGGGGAATTTTGAAAGCGTCTTCATGTAAAGCAGGGTTTCTCAACCTTGGCATTATTGACATATTGGGCCAGAAAATTCTTTACTGTAGATGGCTGTCCTGTGCATTATACGGTGATTGGAAATATTCCTGGCCTTCACCCCCTAAATGCCAAATGTCCCCCAGTTGTGACAACAATAAATGTCTCCAGATATTGGAAAATGCCCCCTGGAGTGTGTTGTGTAACAACCCAGCGGCACCTGAAGCCAAGGTCAGCCACATATGCAAAAGACCAATGAAAGACTCCAGAACTAGCAATCATGACATACGGTTTACTGGGAAGCTTACTTACAGGACCATGGCCCAGGGCATTGGCTGGACAAGTTTAGTGCTCCACAACCACCTAGCATGGGACACAAGCTCATATACCATTCCAGCTGGGACCAAGGCTCATTTTTTTTCTCCCATATCCTTGGGCAGTCAGCGTTCCCAAGGACTTCACGTCCACGTGCACATGTTTTTCTTCTTGTTGCTAAGGCGTTCCTTGGCCTTGGCCATTGGCCCAGTCATGCCACTCCCAGCCTTGTACCTTAGCCCGAGTCCATCCCAAGTTCATTCCCAGCATGCCTCAGGGAAGAGCAAAACTAACTCCATTAGGAGGGGATGCATATAGCTGAAAAGCATTACCCTACGATGGAATAAGGGAAGGGGGCAATCATTCCAATTTAGAACCACTGATCTAAGGGAACAGCTTCTAGTAAGATGAAGTAAAACTTGTATAGCTCTGCAGAGGTTAGAAAGAAATGCACAATTGGGATTTTGTCAGAGACTTGAAAAAAAGACTGAGAATCTAAAATCAAAATTCATATTACAAACACTGCGACCTTTCAGTTTGCAGCAAGCACTTTAACCACTGTGCCACCAGGGCTCCTTGACTGTAGGTTACTCATCTTTAAAATATGATTATTTATGCATGAAAGTCCTTATTTTCTATAAAGGTTTTTTTTTTTTTTATATTATATTATAGATTACAATACTTCATACACTTGAAATGTACATGCACACTTCACCAGCTAACATGAATGAATGGCTACATATAAGGATAGAGCATACCATTTGGATTTAAGTTTAAGTTTGAATAGACATTATTTAACACTGATTTTGAGCAAGTACTTAAGATGTTTGGGGTTAAATGGAGCCTCTCCTCGATTTCTGTATCTGCTAAATAGGAGTAATTAAACATTCACTTATTAAATATATGTCAGGCATATGTCAGGTGTGCTTCATTGGGTTATTGGGAACATAAAATGAGACCAGGTGTTGTAGCACCCTGTGTAAATTATAAAATGTTATATAAATGCTTTTGCTACCAGTAATAAGTTTTAAAATGAAATCATGTATCTTCAAGCGCTAAGTAAATACTGGCTTTTTCCATTCTTCACATCCCAGTATTGTCACGAAGTTCATGAGTTTAAGAATCAATTTTAAGAGATCCAGCTCAATACCTTTTGTGAAGAACCAAGGTTCTTAACCTGAAGCCTATGGCCGCAATCACAGATGCTCAAGGCATCGGTGAATATAATTCAGGAGCCAAACTTGGACACCTGTATTTCACCAACTCTATGATATTTAGTATTTCCTTTCACTATAAATGAAAGCAATAAACAAAAGAAAAATTAATACTCCCTGTGACTTCATCAGGAATAGAAATAAAAATTTTATATCACATTGTAATTACTACATATATCTTAAAATATCATTTAGGTTCATCATTATTTTGAAATTATAGTACTTATTAGACCCACAAAAGGTTTTTTTTATAACATGAACAGGCATGCATACCAGGATTGTTGACAACCTTCATACTGATCTCTTTAAAAAATAAAACTTTAAATTACCCGTATTTAAATATAGTCTTGATATTTAATTCTTTAATAAAGAGGTACATATATTACAATATCAATTTTATTCTTAATATTTTGATATCTATATTTCATTATAATTTGTTTCCTTTCTGACAGTATGTGTTCTATTTGCTTTGAGAAGGTATCTGTAGACTTCACCAAATTTCCAAAGGAGTCTTCAGCACAATATATGTTAATTGTTGCAGAGAACTGTGTTTCGGTTTCATTAGGTCTGTATACCCCACACATCAACATGATATTCCCAGAAACACCACAAGATGACTTTCTGGCTTTAGGTTTACAACTGAGATCTTCAGGTATTGTTTGTCTCTTCTTACAGTTACCTTATGGGAGGTCATGAAGCTCATTATTATTTTTCAACAAATATTTACTGAGTGAATGTTTACAATGCACCAGGCACAATACCAAAGAAATAGTGACATATCAATTATGGTCCATAACCTCATGAAGTTAGCAACCTAGAGAGTTTAATGAGGTGTTATACTAAAGCTACATACATAACTACAAAATAACAATTGTGATAACACGATATAAGGGGATAAAGATTAATGGGTAAAACAAGGGGAAAGAAAAGGGAAAACTAAAGAACTAACTTAAGAGGTTAAAAGGGAAGGAAGGGTTCACTGAACAATTGATGTTAAAATGAAATCTGAAGAACAAGTAGGAGAGGAGAAGTTGAACAAGTGAAAAGCTGGGTTAGGGGGGTGCAAGGAACAACATGAGAACAAATCCTGGTACAGAAAACGGGTTGGCCCCTTGGAGAAAGCATAGCTAGGGAAACTGCATCAACTGTGGGAAGAATGATGAAAGATGACACTGAAAAGACAGGCAGGAACCAGGGCAGGCAAGTCCTTTTTAAAACCAAAAAAAAAAAAAAAACCTGTTCCACTGAGTTGATTCTGACTCATGGTGATCTTACACAACAGAGTATAACTGCCCCATAGGGTTTCCAAGGAGCAGCTGGTGGATTTGGTTAGGAGCTGTGGCACTTAACCACTGTGCCACCAGGGCTCCAAGTCCTTGTTAGCTAGGTAAAAAAAACTTCAAGCTTCATCCTAAGAGTAATGGGAGGCCCCAGCTTCTTTCCTGATTAGTTATTTCATTTCTTGAAAATGCTGCAAGTCAGTAACAGCACTCAACCCACAATATTTAGTACCTACCGTATTACGGAATCCCCATAAAGCTAACTCAGTAAATGCTTCAGAACCAGTTTCAGAGTGCCAGGCAGATTGATAGAGGGTTCAATCTAGAATCATGATTCTCAGACTTTTTTTCAAGTCTCCAGTATACTCTCAACTATAACATTTTTCTGTGTAACACCACCAATTATCCACCACACTAAGGGCACATCAGATTCATATCATTTATCAACACCATTTTAACTTGAAAATATTAACTTTAGAAGATACACTTCATACAATATCTCTAGAAAAGCATACACTAGGAGCACTGGTCACTGGAAACACTGGTTGCCTCCAGGAAGGGGAATTGGCTAACTACAGCATGAAAGTAGGAGAGAGACATACTTTTTACCTTTTTCTATCTTTCTATTTTTATACAGTAAACCTTTAGGCCTTATTTAAAAAAACACTAAGAACCATTTATTTCAATCTCCAAGAATAATATAATCCTATTTATTATTCGCATTTGGTAAATCTCTATACTTTTGTTTCTGGAAGTTCCTGGCTGTGGCAGAGAATGCTGATCGCCTACTGTAACATCTCTTCTCCCCCCTCCTCTGCAGTAAATAAACTCTTAATATTATTTGGGGTGGCAATGCACCAAATAAAAGACTTTTCCTGACTCCCTTGAAGTTTAGGTGTGACAATATGACTGAGTTCTGAACAATGACATATATGTGGAAGTGTTGTGTGGGATGTGGGGAAGTCTCCTTAAACAGAACTGACTCCACTGGAAAGTGGGCCTTCTTGTATTTCTCTGGTTTCTTCCAGTGGCCCTCTTGGAATATCTGCATGACAGATGTAGACCTATAGTCAGCAAGGACCATGAAATGATCTTGAATATGGTAGAGCAGCAAGATAGGAGACTGTGTTCCTGATGATTCTGTGAACCCAACAAACATCCTGTGCTGTCTACCTCTGAGTTTCTTCATATGACAGAGAAATAAACTACATCTTAATTAAGTCACTGTTATTTGGCCTTTTTCTGTCATATGCAGCAAAACTTAATCCTAAATGTATACTAGCTGCCTATTAAAGGAAAGAAATTCTTCCACATATAACCAACATGGTGCCATAATAAAAGAGGTTACTATCCATTCATCCCATAAAGTGAGATGTGACCTATGGAGAAGTTGTAGCAACATCTGCAAGGTAGAGATGAGCTATAAGAATTAAACTTAAGAGAATTACCTCTCATTCATTCAACAAGTTTGTATAGAATACTTAGTATATACCAAGTCCTATGAGCAACTTTGTTGAAGGATAAAGCTACAATGCAAACAAGCATAACACTCCTAATGCTGCCACCAAAAGGAGTCCTGGTAGCGTGGTGGTTAAGCATTCAGTTGCTAACTGGAAGGTTAGCGGATTGAACCCACCAGCCATTCCACAGGAGAGACATGTGGCATTCTGCTCTGTAAAGATTACAGCTTTGGAAACCCTGCTCTGTTCTTTGTTCTATGAGACAGTTCTACCCTGTCTTATAGGGTCACCATGAGTTGAAATCAACTGGATGGCAATAGGTACCTCCACCAAGGAATTTTGAACCTTGAAAACTCTATAATATTCTTCCCTTCACAACATGAAGTGGGGCAGAAGTGAGGTATATAGATATCAAAAGAGGCAAATCGTCTTTCTAAATCCTGAGAATACAGAAATATTTTAAGCTATATGCAGAGCTCTCATCTTACATAAACCATTTCCACAGAATAACCTTTATTATTAATGTTGATTTGACTAGAAAATATGTACCCAGCAAAATGGAAAAAAAAAATGTGAATATACATTTGAGAGCCAATTCCCTTTTTTTTTTTCCTGAAACTTAAAATCAAGTTAGACTGAGTTTCCATCACATTTGAACCTTAAAACAAAAAGCAATCACAGCATTCTGGTTCTGAGCAAGATGGTATAAAAACACTATCATCCTGTCTCTCCCACTGAATCCAACTATGAACCATGTACAGAATGCACGGAACAGTTACCTGAGGACTCTGAAATGTAAATATTAGCAGGAGAACTAAGGAAGAAGACCAGAATCCAAAGTATCATCAAATCAGCAGTGAGTTTCCTGATTTTTTTTCTTCAGCATGGCCTGACTCTTTTCCTCTGGAGTCAACCAGCATTGACTCAAAGGCAGCACAAATGCCAAGTCTAACTGGGTGCAGACAATAAGAGTATCAAAAGAAGCCTTCTCTTTCTGACCCAAGGGGCAGGAAAAGGGGCACTTAAAGGTCACAGAGAGAAGGGGAAATCCACAATTTTTTCCTGGTATTCTCCAGTCCCAACCTCCAGGCAGGCTCAAAGAGGCAGTAGTAGAAATGACTACCACCAAAAAAAGTTGCCCTTGAGTCAATTCCGACTCATAGTGACCCTGTAGGATAGAGTTGGAACTGCTTCATAGGGTTTCCAAGGAGCAGCTGGTGGATTTGGACTGCCTAACTTTTGGTTAGCAGCCAAGCTCTTCTTCACTGTGCCACTATGGCTATTACAGCTGCCTAAACCTTGGAGAGAGGGGAGTCATTCTTTCTAGCCAGAGAAGTCATGGTCCTAAGATTGTGGGTCAACTGCTTATTGCTTTTTTCCCTTTTCCTGCTGCTTGGTCCCAGATGCGAATATAACCCCAAGAAGTAAGAAGCTGAATGGGGAAACTAAAGGCCTGACATAAAGGCCAAAGGACAGGGGGTTGGGGAGCTCAGGGAGACAGATAGTGTCAAAAAGAAGGAAGCTCAAGTAAATGATCCCATAAAGTTGTATATAAACTCCTGGGCTAATCTCTGAACTATGTATGCATGGATCTGACCCAAAACAATGGCTTTGAGAACTAAACTATGAGATACACTACTATGCAGGCCTCACACTGGCCACTAAGTGTTGCTCATGAGGTACAGAGGCACTATAAAATAAGCTTTGAAAACTGAATCGATGTTGGAACCATAGGCCCTAGAAGGAGAGGCAGAACTTGTAAGGTGAACCTAACCAGGTTGGTTGACTACTAAAACCAAAACCAACAGCATTCCCCTTAGAATTTAAGGACTTAACTAAGACCCAGAATTTCATAATATGCAAAATGATACACTAAAAAATTACTCAGCATATAAAGAAAGTGAAATTTTGATTAGCAAGGGAAAAGACAATCAACAGATGCCAATCCCAAGATGGCACAAGAAAAACAGAATTATAAAAGCAGTTGTTATAACAATGCTCCAAAAACATGAGGGCAAAATCCTTTGAAATGAACATAAAGATGGAAAGTCTTAGCCAAGAAACAAAAGTTACAAAGAAAAATCAAATAGAAATTTTAGAACTGAAAAATGAAATAACTAAGATAAAATATTCATTGAAAGGGCTCAAGAGCAAAATGGAGATGACAAAACAGTTAGTGAACTTTAAAAGAAATAAATCAATTGGAAAAGCAAAGAGAAAAAAGTTTGAAAAAAAAGAAAGAGCCTCAAGGATCTGTGGCGCTATACCAAAAGGTCTAACATTTGTCTCATCAGAGTCCTAGAAGAGGGGAAAGAAAAAATTTTGAAGAAATTATGGCTGAAAAATTACTAAATTTTGAAAAAGATATACCCTTATAGATTCAAGATTCTCAGTACACCACCCCAAAAAAAACCAAACCAGTATACCCCAAAGAGTATAAAATCAAAGAAACACAAATCTAAAACGTTACATTCAAACTGCTGAAAACGAAGAAAAAACCTTTAAAGCAACTAGAGAAAAACAATGCATTACATACACCAAAACCAAATGCACTGCTGTAGGATGGACTCCAACTCATAGTGACCCTGTAGGACAGAGTAGAACTGCCCCATAAGGTTTCCAAGGTTGTAAATCTTTACGGGAGCAGACTGCCACATCTTTCTCCCATGGGGTGGCTGATGGGTTCAAACTACTAATCTTTCAGTTAGCAGCTGAGTGTTTAACCACTATGCCATCAGGACTCCCTACATTACATACAGGAGAATAGCAACTTGAATGACTGCAGAATTTCTTACCAGAAAAATGGAAGCCAGGAGGAAGAAGTTCAGCATTTTTAAAAAAAACTGAAAGAAAAAAACTATCAATTTAGAATTCTATAATCAGAGAAAATATCCTTCAGAAATGAAGATGGAATAAAGATTTTCTCAGATGAAGGTAAACTAATTCGGTTCCAGCAAACCTGTTCTATAAGAAAGGCTAAAGGAATTCTTTAGATAGAAGGGCAATGATAAAAATCTGGGAATATAGGTTATTGTTCTCCTCTGAAGTTCTTTAAATTATTTATGACAGTTCAAAAAAAAAGCAAATATTATAACTATTTGCTGTAATACATGTATATGGATCCAATACATACAGCAACTGTAACATAAAAGAAAGAATAGAACCTATACACTGGTAAGGTTTCTACATGCCAACTGAAGTGGTAAAATGTTCATTCTAAGTAGACTATGAAAAGTTAAGTATGTATATAAAAATCACTAGAGTATGTACTAAAAAAAACTATACAAAGAGATATTGTCAAAAACTAAAAAGACAAGTTAAAATAGGATCATAAAAATATTCAAATAATACAAAAGAAAGCAGGAAAGGAGAATGTGAGGAACAAAAAAATTTAAAAAAAAACTAATAATAAAATGATGGAAAGAAATCCAAACATATCAATAATTACATAAAATGTGAATGACCTAAACACACAAATTAAAAGACAGATATTGGTAGACAACAACAATGCCTACAAGCAAATGTGACAGAGTAGATTGTTAGTGTTTCTCACCAACATGTTCCTATCAAGGTCCAGGAAATGTCAACTGTAATATCTAATTCTGCATGTCTCAGTCATCTAGTGCTGCTATAACAGAAATACCACAAGTGGATGACTTTAACAAAGAGAAATTTATTCTCTTATAGTCTAGTAGGTCACAAGTCCAAATTCCAGGTGTCAGCTCCAGGGGACGGCTTTCTCTCTGTCGGCTCTGGAGAAGGATTCCTTGTCATCAACCTTCCCTTGGTTTGGGAGCATCTCAGTGCAGGAACGTTAGGACCAAGGGACCTGCCCTGCTCCCAGCGCTGTTTTCTTGGTGGTATGAGGTCCCCAACTCTCTGTTTGCTTCCCTTTCATCCCCTGAGAGATGAAAGGTGGTGCAGTCCACACCCCAGAGGAACTAACTCCCTTTACATTGGATCAGGGATGTGACCTGGTAAGGGTGTTTACAATCCCACCTTAATCCTCTTTAACATAAAATTACAATCACAAAATGGAGGACAACCACAGAATACTGGGAACCATGGCCTAACCAAGTTAATACACACATTTTGGGGTGGACATAATTCAATCCATGAGACTGAATATCAGTATTTTCAGCTCTTGCTTTTGACTTGATGTTCTTCGTAACTTTTCAATCAGTAACGTCTCTGTTACATATATTAAGCTTTATTGTTAAGCTTAATTCTCACAGGATTATAATACATTTTCACATTTTCCCTATTTCTGAATGATTTCATGATTCAGAAAAACATAAATTTCCCGAGAAATAAAAGGAAGGAATTACTATATGGAAATAATTTTTTGTCCCTTTTGTGCGTGCAGCACAGTGATAAATTAATGTTTTTATTTTTTTTATGTATTTATCTATTTCTCCTTACATGATGTACAGTGTCTCTTTAATGAAGGTCACTGCTGTGTTATTTGTTGCATCGATATTTATAAATCTTATAACTTCATTTAGAATTACAGCTTTCAGCATTACAAAAAGTCCCACTTTGTTTCATTTAATGCTTTTGATGTGAATTCTGTGTTGTCTGATGTCAAGACTATAAGCCCCTGGTTTTCTTACTATTTGCATTTTCCCATACCTTTATTTTTAGCCTTTCTGTAACACTTTGTGCTGGATGTGTTGCTTATATACAGTATAGTTTGCTTTTCCTTTGTAAGACAGTCTGAAAATATTTTTATTCTATGAGATATGCTCTTTTACATTTATTGATATGACCAACATGTTTGGCCTCAATCCTGTCATATTTCCTTTATGTAAAAATTAAATATAAGCAAGATCTTAAATTCAGTAAAAATTTTAGAGGCTCACAAAAGGATTCTCATTACCCAAGTTTCAATTTCCCCTTGGTTCTGAGCATATAAGTAAGGACTTCGGGTTTTTGCTGACTAACCAGACCTGTCACTATTCGCAAAAACATTCTCAGTTTCAAGGTGGTTGATTTAAAAGATATTTCATTTGGACACGTCGATGAAAGAAGAAAGGAGGCTGGGCCAGTACAGTCAAGGCCCTCTAGAGCCCCACATGTATATTAAGAGGCAGAAAACTATAATGATCTTCCCAGGTATGTAAATGCACTACTTAAATCAGTCTTGGAGCAGAATTTTTTAATGTACAGATTGCAATTCATTAGTGAATCACAACCAACATTTTTGAAAAATAAAAAAATAATAGAATTTGAAAAAAACCAATTGCTGTCAAGTTGATTCCGACTCATAGTGACCCTATAGGACAGAGCAGAACTGCCCCATAGAGTTTCCAAGAAGCAGCTGGTGGATTCAAACTGCTGTATCTTTTGGTTAGCAGCTGAGCTCTTAAACACTGTGCCACTAGGGTGTACTAAACACAGCAAGGGGAAGTATTGAATTATGAAATTTTGCTTCAATTATATATATAAGTATACATATGTATTTATATGTGTACTCTATCATAATCAAAAAATTTTGAAAATACCTTAGAGGACTCTCAAAACGACTGGAATGCATTTTAATATATTCTAAGTTTAAGGGCATTAGGCTTAATATTACGATGGAGTCTCGGAACTCCTTCAGTCTCTGGCTCCCCATGTCTTAGAGGGATAGCTTAGAATTTAACTACATACAACGTGACTATGATCATGCAAGTTTTGCTGATACTCTTACTTAACTATTATCTGATCATTAAAAAATAATCCTAGTGTTCTTAGGTCTGCTGTTGTTGTTAGGTACTACCAAGTCGGTTCCAACTCACAGCGACCCTACATACAACTGAACTAAAGGTTGTCTGGTCCTGCCCTATCCTCACAATTGTTGCTATGTTTGACCCCATTGTTGCAGCCACTGTGTCAATCCATCTCCTTGAGGGACTTCCTCTTTTTCCCTGACCCTCTGCTTTATCAAGCCTGATGTCCTTCTCCAGGGACTGGTTCCTCCTGAAAACATGCCCAAAGTATGTGAGATGAAGTCTCTCCATTCTTGCTTATAAGGAGCATCTTGGCTATACTTCTTCAAAGACACATTTGTCTAAGACACAGTCCATGATATATTCAATATTCTTCACCCATACCACAACTCAAGGCATCAATTTTTCTTTGGTCTTCCTTACTCATTGTCTAGCTTTTGGATGCATATGAGGAAACCGAAATTCCACGGCTTGGGTCAGGCACATCTTGGTTCCCAAAATGATATCTTTGCTTTGTAACACTTTAAAGAGATCTTTTGCTGCAGATTTGCCCAGTGCCATACACTATTTGATTTCTTGACTGCTGCTTCCATGGGCATTGATTATGGATACAAGTAAAATGAAATCCTTGACAACTTCAATATTTTCTCATTTATCATGATGTTGCTTACTGATCCAATTGTGAGGATTTTTTTTTTTTTTTTCTTTATGTTCAGGTTTAATCCATACTGAAGGCTGTAGTCTTTGGTCTTCAACAGTAAGTGCTTCAAGTCCTCTTCATTTTTAGCAAGCAAGATTGTGTCATCTGCATATTGCAGGTTGTCAATGAGTCTTCCTCTAATCCTGATTCCCTGTTCTTCTTCATATAGTCCAGCTTCTCGGATGATTTGTTTTTAAGTCTAGAGTTTGTATATCAGCATAGCAGCCCTCTTCAATCACCTCATATGCATGCGAAAGTTGGATAATGAAAAACGAAGACAAAAGAAGAACTGACGTGTTTGAACCATGGTGTTAGCAAAGAATACTGAATATACTGTGGACTGCCAAGAGAATAAACAATTATTCTTAGAGAAAATAAAACCAGAATTTTCCTTAGAAGTAAGGATGGCAAGACTTCAACTCACTTACTTGGCACACATTATCAGAAAACACCAATCACTAGAAATGGACATCCTGTTTGACAAGGCAGAGGGCCAACGAAAATGAGCGAAAACCTCATGGATTGACACAATAGCCACAACATACTCAAACATACCAACGACCATGAAGATGGCACAGGACCAGCAACATTTCCGTTCTGTTATAAATAAGGTTGCCATGAGTTGGATCGGACTCCACAGCAAATAACAACAACATACAGCAGCTCTAATAGTTACCTTACCAAGTTTTTAGAGAAAATTATTCATTACACTACTTGACTTTCCAAACTACCAGGCTGAACTTCAGAAACTTAGTCACATTGTCTTCTTCCTTTCCTTTCAATACAAAGGCCACAAGTATCTGAAAACAGTTTTAGTCCATAGCTGACCTAGATTTATCTCCAGGGCCTGAGGGAAAATACTGACGTTTGCAATCCTAGAAATTTATTAAAGACAACAAGAATCTTTTGTTTTAAGGTGCATTATATTATATACACTAGGGTAAAAATAGGTAAAATTAATATATAGACCATAAATATTTTAAATATCCTTTTAGGAACACAAACAACCACACTTTTAAATTTAGCTCTATATCTAAGAAAATTTCTTAACGATTTAGGTTAGAAAATTCCTAAGTTATTTCTACTAACTTGTAACATATTTGATGATTAATTCTGGATCCATATACTGTCAACAAAGTTTGCTGAATTGAGTCAATAACATAAAATAAATAATAAAGTATGAATAGGCCAAGTCATGCAATCTTGAGACTATAGAACAGTATTTGGTTATAGTGATTTTGAAAAACCATTGGAAAACAGTACAAACATTTTGCTTTGTCAGAGTAAATTGATTATTTCCAAAGTATAAAAAAAAAAAGCTAGTTTCACATCACCAGGACTTTTAAATTTAATGTCTTTATAATTCACTTCCTCTTACCCTAATAATTCTAACCACCCAAAGCATAACTCTTATCTTTCTCTAACAATCCATGTTCTTTAACACCACCAGCCCTTTGCATGATTTGTGCAAAGTAATGAGAAGCATAAAGCTTTCCCTTTTCTTTTTCTCCACAATGACATTCATTAATCTATATCTGGCATTCTGTGAAAGCACACAGAAGATTGAAAAGATCATGTGATGTCAAGCTCAATCACCCATATGAATAAGAGTACAATGTAAATCTGTCTCCCCCAGAGAAGATGTAGTCTTCTTTCTTACTATAAAATTCATAAATAAACACAATCATGCCATCAAGATCCAAGAGAGAAGGGGGCAAGTACATTTAAAAAAAAAAAGAAGCACTTTAAAATTGCTCCAGCTATGAGTTCAGACCCTCTTTTCTATAAAAGTACTATCATAATAATAATTAGTAGTAATTATAAAAACCTATGTTTTCCATATAACTTGGAAAAAGTTTTACGTGTACTATTTCAAATAATCCTTTTATTATGTCAGTGAAGAGGCCAAATAGAAATATTACAACTGAAACGTAAGTGCTCTGACAGCAGGAACTTGGTCATATAGCCTTATTCACTGATTTATTCCCTGCACCCAGGATACTGCCTAGCATGGAGTGGGTTGTGAAAAAATATTTTTAAATAAAAAGATAAATGAATGAAATTATCACCCTATTTTACAAGTACAGAAAGAGGGACACCCAAAAGCTCACAATTGCTAAGTGGCAGAATTGGGACTTGGGGTCATTTCTTCTGGGCACAAAGTCTTAGAATGCTCATTCCATTATACCACATTTCCCACACCTGCCAGAAAGTCAGAGGGAAATCAGAGCACAAAAATGAATGAAAACCTCAAACCTACCCGTATCTTCAATATTCCCTGTACTGTACTCCATATCATCATTCCAAGAGTCCTCAAATTAAATTCATCTTTCTACTTCTTAGAACACATTTATTCTGTTTTACCTACAAAAATGTAGTAGTTGTATAGGCCACTACGTTGTTGAAATGTTGGTATGCTATACTACTACTGTTGTTTTAATTGCAGCAAGTAACAGACAGGTATTGAGGCTTATGGCTGTACATCTGCATTACAATGACTCCCATATCAGTGGGATTCCATGTTAAATAATAAACCAGTTTCTCATATTGCTGAGGCAACTTCAGAGAACTGTGGTAGGTGAAACATCCTGAATGATTCATTCTGGTATAGTTTACCCTGGAGAAAAACAGGAGGTTTAAGGTACTTTTCCTTCATGGCTTAGGTAAGGGTAGTTCTTAGTCATGGGACTTGTTTTTATCTCTGCAACACATACAGCTATATCTTGACATGCTAGGACATCAGCTATAACAGTACTTCCCTAGAAGCTCATTTTTTTAGGTTTAAAAGTTAATAATGCTGACCAAAATTAACTTTGATAAAAACAGCATCACTAATTTAAGCTGAATCAAATTGCCCATAAGACTGATGAGTAGCGTCTTGGAGATTTATTTGTGGGTCATTTTATTATTTAATCTTAAAGATACGGAAACCATGTAAGTACAAATTAATTACGACAGAAATATCAATTAGTGGTCTCTGGTACTGCATTGAGAAATACAGTAAACAACAAATGGGAAATTAAAAAATAAAAAGTGGTAATTATTTTTATTATGTGTGTATAATTTTAATTTTGAAGAGCAATTTATGAAATATTAGTATTAGTCACATGAAAATTCCTCAGAAAAAGTTTGAAACACAAATCATCTAAATCAGAGGTACCCTTGAAAATATTAAATAAGCACATAAAATATAACACATGCAAAAATAAGCCAAAAAACCAGACCAGTTGCCATCGAGTTGATTGTGACTTATGGTGACCCCATGTGTTGCAGAGTAGAACTGAGCTCCACAGGGTTTTCAACAGATGATTTTTCAGAAGCAGATCACAAGGACTTTCCTCCATAGCACCTCTTGGTGGACTCAGAGCCACCAACCTTTCTGTCAGTATCCAATTGCTTAACTGTTTATGTGACCCAGGAACCCTAAATATTAAACATTAAATTAGATAAGCATGGACTTCCAACCAACATGGTACCATAGACAGAAGCACCATGCCCTCCACAGCAAAGACCCAATAATTAAGTAAAACAGAGACAAACATCATCCTGGAACCCGGAGTATCAAATAAAGAGATAAGGAATTCAGCCAAGCATCAAATAGAATAAGAAACTGACAGAAAACAGACAGCAAGGAGAAATATTTGCGGAGGTCCCCTATCATTAACGCAGCACAGATTCATCATCTTGGACTCCTGTTGGAGACTGGCAGACAGGAAGCATGGGAAAGCAGCTTCATAGAGCTCCCAGCAGGAGACAGACCACCCAGTAACCAGTGAGACACACTTCCCCACCTCCCTATCTTCTCCCCACTGCTCTACCTCCATGCTTCCTGGCTGGCAGTGGTGGCTCAGCCAGCTGGGAAGTGCAGCGTCCATGCAGCTTGGATTCACCCCGCCCACATTGGAGATCGGTAGACAGGGAGTATGGGAAACCAGCTTCACGAAGTTCCCAGCAGGAGACAGAGCACCCAGTAACCAGCAATATACACTTTCCTAACCCCTACCCTTCTTTCCCTACCCCACTGGCCTCCTCTGCTTCATGCTGGCTGCAGTCTCTTGACCGGGAGGCAACTGCTTCGGCCCCAGGCCACTTGGATTCACCCCACCCAATGGCCAGTTCCCTGAGGGCCATTTATCTGTTGTTGATGTTGCTTTTTTGTTTCTTTTGGTTTCTTCTGTGCCTCCTAGTACCTTCTCCTCCTCTCTTGAACACCTGGCTCCGTGTGCCATCTTTGCTTCTTCTTGAAAGGCTGTGAACTCGACTGGGGAACCACTCCTCTGGCTCGTCACACCACGCTGGTGGGAACCCTGAGGCTTTTTTTTTTCTTTGTTTTGTTTTGTACTTCTTTGTTTTGTTTGTTTTCTTTTTATTTTCATGGCTTGGGAGTCCCTTCTAGCCGGGCAGCACTGCATGACTTAGGGGCCACTTCCTCAGTCTGCACAGCCATGTCAGTGGGATCCCTGGGGGTGTTTCTTTTTTCTTTCATTTTTTTTCTCTCCTTTTTCCTTTCTCAGTTCTCATCTCTCTATACTTACCTTCTTTTCTTGTCTCCTGTATACCTGGAGCAGTGTGACATCTACACGTCCTCTAGCCAGGCTATGGTGCACAGCTTGAGAGCCACTTCCCCAGTCTTCACAGCTGCACTGGTGGAACTTCTGGAGGCGTTTCTTTCTTTTTTTTTCCCCCCCCAAATTTTTATCTAGTTATTTTTTTTCCTTTTTCTTTTTTTCCAATTCTCGTTTTCTCATCTCTCCACTACAATGGTCAGATCATTTAGCACTCTTTTTCTCTTTGTTTTTGGCTCCTGTTTCTCTCTCCTTTCTCTCCTCTTTGCCATACCTATATTACCTCCACACAATCTCCACCCTCCTTCCTGCCTACCTGCACCATGCACTGAACATCACACCCCTGAGCTGCACAGGCATAGCCTACTGGAACCTGACCAGCACTGACTTCCGGACTGTCCTGTTGGCCCTAGTACATGCCAGAAACAACCCATGCCAGCCCTTCCCACTCAGCTGGACCGGCCCTGCTGTACCATAGCTGAGCGACTGGCCCTGCCATTGGAGGTGAAAAATATCATGACCACAGATGAGTAAACAACAAAGAACACATAGCCCAACTGCACAGATATAACTAAATAGAACAAAAAAGCCAGACAAAACAAACAGATCTACAATCAATAAATGAAGAAAATAACTATTGAATATCTCAAAGACAGCAGATATCAAAACATACCAAAAAAAAAAAAAGGACAGGATGGTTCCAGTAGGCATTCAAGATAAAACACCAGGTGACATTTCATTAGAAGTAAAGCCACTAGAACTACCTGACAGGGAATTCAAATCTCTAATATTCAGAGCTATCTAAGACTTGAAGCAAAAAGCAGACAAAAATGAGGAAAAAACTGACAAATTCATGGAAAAGGCAGACAAATTCATAAAAAAATATAGACAAAAAATGGAAGGATTAAGGAAAATAATACAGGAACAAAATTCCAAAATAAATTCACAAGCAGAAATCATACCAAAAAAAAAAATTAGAAATCCAAAAGATAAACAGCAAGATTTCAGAAATGGACAGTGTCATAGAAGGGCTGAGGAGCAAGTTTGAAATGATGGAAGACAGGATCAGTGAAATTAAAGACAAACACTTGGAAACAACTTTGAGGAAAAATTAGAAAAAAAAGAACAAAGAAAAGTGAAGAAACCCTGAGAATTATGTGGGATACAATCAAAAGCAAAAACTTGACAGTGATCAGAGTTCCAGATGAGGGGGAGAAAACAGAAAACACAGAGAAGATCATTGAAGAATTGCTGACAGAAAACTTTCCTAATATCATGAAAGATGAAAAGCTGATCAACCAAGAAGCTCAACGAACCCGATACAGGATAGAACCCAAAAGAAAATCACCAAGGCATATCATAATCACACTCACTAAAGCCAAAGAAAAGAAAAAAAATCCTGAGAGCAGCTAGAGAAAAACAAAAATTCACCTACAGAGGAGAAACAATAGGACTCAACTCTGATTATTTGGCAGAAACCATGCAGGCAGGAAGGCAATGGGATGACATACATAAAACCTTGAAAGAAAAAAAATTGCCAACCAATCAAATATGATGGTGAAATTTGGGCATTTTCAGATAAACAGAAATTAAGGGAATACGTAAAAACCAAACCAAACTTACAAGAATTATTAAAGGGAGTCCTTTGGTCTGAGAACTAACAACATCAGACCACAGCCTGAATCTAGGATGCAAGATTGTAAGATCCAGATACCAACCCAGAAAATGAACTCTCTAAGACTATCCAAAACCAAAAGAATTACAACAGGGAACAGAGAAATTAATCTGTAAATGACAACAATGTCAGAAGAATAAAAGAAGGAATAAGCAGTGTAGGTATAGAACTTTCTAACAGAGAGGAAGGCAAGACAATACCAAGTAATATAGACTGGTTCAAACCTAGGAAGATAAGGGTAAATTTCAAGGTAACCACAAAGAGAGTTAACAAATCTACTCATCAAAACACAGAAGAAAATCATAAAGTCTCAATAAAAAAAAAAATCTACGAAAACAAAAGAAATCCACAAACGAAAGGAATTCAGCACAGGATAAGTAAGGCACTAGTTAAGAAGAATAAAGTAGGGGACTCACACTTCATGAACTCAGAATCTACTATACAGCTATGGTAGTCAAAATAGCCTGGTACTGGTACAACGACAGATACATTGCCCAACGGAACAGAATTGGGAACCCAGATGTAAATCCAACCACCTATGGTCACCTGATCTTTGACATGGGCCCAAAGTTCATCAAATGGGGAAAAGACAGTCTTTTTAACACATGGTGCTAGCAAAAAAATGAAACAGGACCCATACCTCACACCATATACAAAAACTAATTCAAAATGGATCAAAGACCTAAATATAAAGCCAAAAGCTAAGAAGTTCATAGAAGAAAAAAACAAGAAAGGTGTTTCTTTGAAAGGATCAATAAAATTGACAAACCACTGGCCAAATTGACAAAAGAAAAACAGGAGAAGACAGAAATAACCCTAATAAGAAATGAAATGGGGGATATTACAACAGACCTAAGTGAAATAAAAGGATTATGAGAGTTCTATGAAAAAATATACTCCAACAAATTTGAAAACCTAGAGGAAATGGACAAATTTCTAGAGACACACTACCTACCTAAACTAACACAAAATGATGTTGAAAATCTGAACAGACCCATAACAAAAGAAGAGATTGAAAAGGTAATAAAAAAAAAAAAAAAAACAACCTCCCAGCCAAAAAAAATCCCTGGCCCAGATGGCTTCACTAGAGAATTCTATCAAACATTCAGAGAAGAGCTTACGCCAGTATTTTTCAAACTATTCCAAAACATAGAAAAGGAAGAGATACTTTCGAGTTCATTCTATGAAGCCAGCATAACGCTGATACTAAAACCAACCAAAGACACCACAAAAAAAGAAAATTACAGACCAATATCTCTAATGAATATAGATCCAAAAATTCCCAACAAAATTCTAGCCAAGAGAATTCAGCATCTTATAAAAAATACACTACAACCAAGTAAGATTCATACCAGGTATGCAAGGATGGTTCAGCATTACAAAATCAGTCAACGTAATCTACCACGTAAATAAAAGAATCACATGATCATCTCAATGTACGCAGAAAAGGCATTTGACAAAGTCCAACACCTATTCCTGATAAAAACTCTCAATAAAATAGGTTATAGAAGGGAAATTTCTCAGCATAATAAAGGTCATCTATATAAAAAAAATTTTTTTTTTTTTTATATAAAACCAACAGCCAACATCATTCTTAATAGAAGAGAGAGGCTGAAAACATTCCCCTCAAGAACAAGAACAAGACAAAGGTGCCCTTTATCACCACTCGTGTTTAACATTGTGCTGGAAGTCCTGGCTGGAGCAACAAGGCAAGAAAAAGAAATAAAGGGCATCCAAATTGGTAATGATGAAGTTAAACTGTCCCTATTTGTGGATGATATGATGCTGTACATAGAAAGCCCAAAAGACTCCACGAGAAACTACTGGAACTAACAGAAAGATTCAGCAGAATATCAGGATACAAGAAAAACATACAAAAATCAGTTGGATTCCTATACACCAATAAAGAGAACCATGAAAAGGAAACCACAAAAACAAGACCATTTATAATAGCCCCTAAAAAAATAAAATATTTAGGAATAAATCTAAGCAGGGATGTAAAGGACCTATACACAGAAAACTACAAAACACTACTGCAAAAAACCAAAAGAGATCTACATAAATGGAAAAGCATACCATGCCCATAGATAGGTAGACTCAACATTGGGAAAATGACAATTCTATCCAAAGCAATTTACAAATGCAATGCAACCTCGATCTAGATACCAACAACATTCTTTAAATAGATGGAAAAACTTAACATTAACTTTATATGGAAAGGGAAGAAACCCCAGATAAGTAAAGCACTATTGAAGAAGAAGTATAAAGTATTAAGAAGACTCGTGCTACCTGACCTCAGAACCTACTATACAGCTATAGTAGTCAAAACAGCCTGGTACTGGTACAATAACAGATACATTGACCAATGGAACAGAATTGAGAACCCAGATGTAAATCCATCTACCTATGGTCACCTGATCTTCGACAAGGTCCCAAAGTCCATCAAATGGGGGAAAAGACAGTCTTTTTAACACAGGTGCTGGCAAAACTGGATGTTCATCTGCAAAAAAATGAAATAGGACCCATACCTCACACCATATACAAAAACTAATTCAAAATGGATCAAAGACCTAAAAGCCAAAAACTCTCAAGTTCATAGAAGAAAAAACATGCTCAATGTTAGAGGCCCTAATACACGGCCTTAGCAGGATACAAACCACTACCAACAACACACAAACTCTAGAGGACAACCTAGATAACTGGGATCTTCTAAAAATTAAACACTTACGCTCATCAAAAGACTTCACCAAAAGAGTAAAAAGATGAATCTGTGAAGCTTCTCATAACATGGGTGAATCTGGAGGGCATTATGCTGAATGAAATAAGTCAACCAACAAAGGATAAATATTGTATGAGACCACTAATGTAAAAACTCATGAAAAAGTTCATACACAAAAAGAAACATTTTTGATGGCTATGAGGGAGGGTTGTTAAGTAATGGTAATAGGACTAAGATAATTAGAAAAGGCTTCCCTAGGTAGATTATTATTAAATCAGCTAATGACATTTTAATTTTAAGAATTCTACAAAAGCAAAAAGGAAAAATATTAAGAGATTCAACAAATATATTTTACAAAGAAGATTAAGTTGGGGGACTAATGAGAGAAATTTGGAGAAGAAAGTAAACCTAACTGACAGATTGGTTCAATATAATGGGATGAAAATATCCTATAAGTACCTGGGTAATAGAAGGGTAATAGGAAGAAAATGCTAATCATGGAGCTATTTCCCTCATACCTTTACGAAGGACAGATTACAATATTGAAAATAAAACCAGCAAAACTGTTGTTAGCTACCCGAAGAGTAAAGTGATGAAGATCTCTGTTAGTGTAGTTGAAGAAGACTTCATGTGGGCCAGATGATGGGATCGGCTGTTGTGAAAAAAAAAAAAAAAAAAAAATCCCAGTGCCGACGAGTCGGCTGTTACGGGAAGGTAATATTTACTAGATCCCTTTGATGTTGTCATTGTGTGCCCTCAAGTCAGTTACTACTCATAGAGACTCTATAGGACAGACTAAGAGCCGCCCCATAGGGTTTCCAAGACTGTAATTAATCTTTACGGGAGCAGTCTGCCAGGTCTTTTCTTCTGAAGAGCAGCTGGTGGGTTCCAACCACTGACCTTTTGGTTAGTGCCACCAGGGCTCCTAGATCTCTTAGAAGCCAAGGTTATTATAAAATCAATAAAAATCCCCAGGCTACTAGAAAGCTTTAATGCCCAGAAGTCTCAACTGTACTGCAGATCAAGGTAAAAGGTTCCATAGGTATGATTTCAATAGTACATATAAGGATGTTCTATTATTTCCATGGGGCACCACACAACTGTCTTAGAATTGCATGAGTAAAGCTTATCCAATTAAATGCACCAAAGTTGGTGAACTAGTTTTTGAATTAAATTTGATATTATGCAGATAATATAGGTCAATTATAAATTCAAAAATGTGCTCTTAACAAACATTAATGCTGTACCTTTCTACCTTTGATGGAAGATCTCTGTGATACTATTATTCTTTGAAGTGGGTATTAATCCATACAGGTGAACAGCAGTTGAAAGGATTTTAATATAAATTCTTGAAGCAGACATAGTGAAGACATGATGACTCTTGCCTATTCCACCCACACACTCTTACAGACACTTGCCCCTGACTTGAGGAAATTCAAACAGGTTATACAACTGATGTGGTCCGTCTCAAGTGGTGGTCCATAATTTGGTCATAAGTTGCAGCAGGCAAGTAACACACAAAAGTCACAAATTGTTTTGTCACATTGAATTTTACCTTTGTTCTATTGAAAACAGGCCCCAACCTGCAGAATAATAAAAAGCAAGAAAACAATCAGCCTAGCAATTACATTTATTTAAGAAAAAAAAATAAGTGGGAACTATTTTAAATTTCATAATACTTTTTCACTATCAATAGATTTGTAAAACGTTGCATATCACCGCAAAACTCTAAAAGACCTTGCGCTAGCTATAACTTACTAAATAAAAGAAATCACAAGTCTTCTAGCCACTAATAATGATCAACAAATCACCAATAACATGACCAGGGGCAGAAAGCTGAGGTGCAGTTCTTCATGAAAAGGGGTGTCTATGAAAAAGAAGGTCAAAATGAGTAAACAGACTTCTGTGGTGCTGACTGATGGCATTTTCCATTTACTGAACAAATTGGAAATGTCAAAAGCACACACATACACACCCACAAAGAACAATCCAGAGACAAACATGACCATAATGTTTAACAGTGGAATTGCTTAGTATCTAGATAAGCAAAATGATAAATTCTGAGATATTTTTCATTTCAGGGAAATCTTTTAAGTGTTTACACCACTAACTACACATTACCAGAGAAGAAAGATGAAATGTTACCAAGATCTGAAAAAAGGTTCTTTGAACACAGTGCACACCGAACACCCTTTTCAGTAAAAATGAGAAGTCTAAAAAAATATTTTTTTTGTAACTTTCAGAATGCCAGATTTTAAAGAAATTGCAATAGCTTTACCAACAATTCAGTGTCTAGGATAAGGCTTTTCTACCAGGCCATGCAAAATGTCCCAGGCAGAAGCCACCCACGAGGCATTCCCAGACTGTTAACCGAGTCACTCCAGAAACCAAGTGCCCTGACTTCTAGATTGTTAATGTGATCTGAGGCACTCAGAACACATTTCTTTCTGTCCAGGCCAGACCAGTAGGGCGCTTCTCTCCACAGCAGTCTCCAATAATTGTCACAACGAGTGGAACCAGTAAGTGGGTGGAACACCGATGCTGACCTGGCAGCCTACCTGCCCTCTTCACGTAAATACACAATTCATGCGCTGCGATACTTTCGTTGTCTTGGTGGTTGTTTTTTGGAAACAAGCGGCCAGAAAGTATTCTAAATAAGTTACATCTTTACCTCTATTCCCAAAATAGGATGCCAAGGTACAGAGACACCCAGCATCACACTCGCATCACACTCCCATCACACTACTGGTTACACACCCGATTGGGCGCCTCCCTCCATTCTGCCCTTACCAACGCACGAAGTTCCCCGAAGGCCTCCGCCGCCCGGGCAGCCCACCCGACACCGTCCTGGGGAGCGGGTGCAGGGACGAGGGCATGCATGCTCAGGGGACCCGTGTGAAGGGCCTGACACTGACTGCGAAGGGCTTTTTCAGGCTGCCAGGTGGGAATGCAGACTCACCTTGTTGAGGTGGGGGTTTCGTGTCACCGGGTAGCCGCGCTGGTGGGTGTGGCGGCGGCGGGGGCCTTCGGGTTCCATGGCTGACAGGCGGTTCGGCGGCGGGGCTGGGCCGGTGCGGGCGGCAAGCGCGTGGCAGACGGCTGATGCTGCTGGAGCGCCCAAGCTGACTGCGGCGGCGGCAGCGGCCGCGCAGGGAAAGGCCCTGCGGCCGGGGGCGGGCGTCGGTGGCGAGAGGGGGTGGACGCGACGGGAGGAGTCCGCGCCAAGCTGGTGTCCCCAGCAGGCAGCCTGCGAGAAGCGCTGACTCATGGCAGGAGATCAGCCGAGCTGGCGCGTGCAGTGGAGGAAGAGCGAGGCCCTGGCGGCGCCACCAGCGCCTGAGGGGAGGCGTCAGCAGAAGCCCAGCACCCCGGGGACCGGCCCGAACCCGGGTGGCTGGAGTCAATGCCCTCCACGCACAGGGCCCGTGCTCACCATCGTGTTTATAGTCACTGCAGTTGTTATAGCACATCTCTGTATGGGACTGGTCTGAACGTTGAGCACTGAATGATGTCCTTCCCCAGAGACACAAGAGGAAAATAAGGCCAGGTTTTCCTGCCCACCGGGCGGGAGCCATCACCCTTGGGAACCGTGGTAGCTGAGAGGAGAGGCTGTGAGAACTGAGAGGTTCAGGAAGAGAGGAAGTTCCTCACGGGGCTAGAGGATGGGAGGACTCCCGAAGTGAACCCAGGGGTAGTTTACGAAAAGACCTCTATTGACTGAGGAAAATCAGATTCATCTCTTCCTTCCCGATATTCTCTTCAAAAATCTTTTGGATGCTGACCATGCCTGGGGGCTGAAGCTGGGGGGAACTAACCTTGACCCAGAAAGCCCAGGCCGAGTGGAACTGGGAGAAAGGCAAAGGGAAGAGAACGCAGGCCGAGCAACACCGAGTGGGTTTCTGAAGGTTATCCACGGGAATTTGATTTTAATGCCATTAAAAAAAAAAAAAAAATCAAGATGTTAAAGTGCAGAAACCCAATGAGCAACCCTATTTATCTTGTATATAATTTTCCTAACAGTTCTGGAAGCCAGGATGTTCTAGAAGCACTGCTCTCTCTGACTTAATGCTGGGCATTCTCAGTCTTTTATGGCTTGACGTTCTCCGTTGGCGAAACGAAAGGATCAGAGTATATAGTCTCCTCCTAGCTCTGAAATTCTGTATTTTATTACTGGTATTGAAGGTTCAAGAAGAACTGGAGACCAGTCAGATCATAGTAAGCCAAAAGGAGTTTCCGACCAAAAAAAAAAAACAAGAAAAACTGAAGTTTTCTGTGCCCCAGTTTCCTTTTCAGTTAAATAGGATCTTGTTTCTGCTCTCCTACTCATCTCTAAAAGCCAAAAACCCAATGCCCTCTTGTTGATTCCAACTCATAGTGACCCTATAGGACAGAGTAGAATTGCCCCACAGGGTTTCCAAGGAGAGCCTGGTGGATTCAAACTGCCAGCATTTTGATTAGCAGCCAAACTCTTAACCACTGGCCACCAGGGTTTCCAGTCATCTCTAATGATAATACAAAATACAGTAGTTAGGATTATATATTTCATATTTCATAAATTAAAACATATTCAATCACAGTGTTTTCCTTATTTCTAATTATGTTACTTTACCTTAACAGGAAGGTTTGGTTATGCTTATATCTAGAGTGTGTTTGGCCTAGCCTTTGATTTATCTAGAATCAGTTGTTTTCACAGGTAACATTTTATTGACAGCACAAAGTTCTTTGATAACTTTTCTTGCATTTAAATAACACCTTTCATTGTGAATTCCATAATCCATAAATAATTAACCAGACAACATCAGAGGAAAAGATAACTTTATAGAACTTACTCTCTGAGAAGGTATATTTTACAAAACTCATTCTCATGAATTAACTGAGGCACGTTATAATTAGAGTGGTTTATCTGAGACAAAAAACTGTTTATTAACAGCAGGCCAGAGAGCTAAACACAAGATGCTTAAGAAGAAACAAAAACGTTAGTACACAGAACTTTATTATAATGCAGCTCTTATTACACATATTTAGATACATTGCTTGTCTATTCCTGTTTCTAGGATATAATATCATAGATAGGAAAGCTGATATAAATACAGGTAGTAGTCCAAAAAGAGTGTGTGGCCTGTTTCCCCAAGCCAGCATTATGAAGGATTACAATATCCTGCCAGTGCAGGTAAAGTTCATCGCATCTTACTTGTCTTCATTTACTTCTCTTATGGAGAGAGCTCCAGTTGTCTTAAATGACAACAGGATGAGGCCTAGTAGAAGGAACAGTTTTGTAAATTCATGTGCAGTTCCAAGAGTATTGGGAAGAACCTATTTTTCCACATCCAGAACGTCAACATTTTCAGTCCTTTTTAGACTTTTGTAAGGTTAGGTGTAGGTCCGTGGGCAGTGCAAATGGTTTGTGCTCGACTACTAACCTAAAGGTTGGCTGTTCTAGCCAAAAACCTGTAGGAAAACAAACACCTAGAAAATAATCCTTTTGCTTTAATTTTCCTTATGAGAAACTACAGTTGTGAAGTCACCCTCCTCACAAGTGGCAAATGTTAACAGTGGGTGTGATTCACAGATTAAGGGACTAGAATTTGTGGGTTTCTGTTACACAGGTGAGAATACTATCAAAGTCAATTTTTTTTTTGCCCAAGTTAAAAATAGATTTAGTACACAATGAGTACTTATGACACATATCAAGATAAGATTGTAGTAGACGTTCTGATGTAATGTCATGAGTTGGGTTTTTAAGTACAGAAATTCAGGAAATTTCTAATAGCACATATGACAGCAATACAGATGTTTTACTTTTGTGAGAGAAAAAATCTAATAAAAAAAGATGTAGCTATTTATGGTGGTTTGCAATATTAAGTAAATGATTCTGTATTTTTCACACCAAAAGCTCATAAACCAAACAAATCAACCCGTTGTCCATCAGGTCGATTCCAACTCATCGTGACCCTATAGGACAGAGTAGAACTGCCTCATAGGGCTTCCAAGGAGCAGCTGGTGGATCTCAACTGCTAACCTTTCGGTTAGCAGCCAAGCTCCTAACCATTATGCAACCAGGGTTCCCAAAAAGCTCATAGTAGTTTGTACAATAAGCTCAGATTTGTTTTAGTTGAAAATCTCAACATGCCTTGTTCTTGGTGGGTCTTAAATGAAAAAACTTCAGCCTTTTAGGGTTCTAATTTGAGAATTCCAGCGTTCACTATATTAGGATAAAGTTTCCCAGTGTTGGAGACGCTTAAAGTTCAGAATCAAATATAGGCAGCTGAATCCTTGGGATGGCCAGCCCCCAAGATAATGCCAGCCAAGGAGAGGGCTGATTTTTTGCCTATGTACTGCAGCGAGGACACAGCTTGCATGAGGGAGAGGTTTTACGTCTGGCTCCTAGGAATCCCTGATTAGCCAAGCCAGAAGCTATTGGCGTTTGAACACTATTGTAACAGATGAAATGTGTACATGAGTCATTTTATTAGAATGTTTTTAAGAGATATATCTTTATTTTATGCTTTTCTTTCAGCAAAAGTTAATGCAAAAGCCCCATTCTCCAGAGAACTCTTCAGAATATCTAGGAGCATAGTTATAAAATCACGAATCTAGACCAGTTGTTTTTGCCCCATATTAGAATCACCTGGAGAACTTTAAAAAAATACTCTAGACTAGGTCATACCCCCAAGTTGTTGGTCTAGTTAGTCTGGGTTATAGCCTTAGCATCAGGATTTTTTTTTCTCAAAGCTCCCCAAATGATATTAATTTGCAGCCAAGCTTGAAAACTCCTGGTCTACATTAGCAGTTCTCAAACTTTTAATTGTTATCAGAATCACTTGGAGGGCTTATTAAAATCCAGGTTGCTAGGTCCCACCTTCAGAGTTCCTTTTTTTTAATTTAACTTCGGAAGAAGGTTTACAGAACAAACTAGTTTCTCATCGAACAGTACACACATTGCTGTATGACACTGGTTAACAATCCCACAACATGTCAACACTCTCCCTTCTCAGCCCTGGGTTCCCTATTACGGGCCATCTTGTCCCCTCCTACCTTCGAGTCCCTGCCCCAGGGTTGGTGTGCTCTTTAGTCTTGTTTTGTTCCATGGGACTGTTCAGTCTTTGGCTGAAGGGTAAACCTCAGCAGTGGCCTCATTACTGAGCTGAAAGGGTGTCTGCGGGCCATACTCTCAGGGTTTCTCCAGTCTCTGTCAGGCCAACAAGTCTGGTCTTTCTTTTTGAGTTGGAATTTGGTTCTACATTTTTCTTCAGCTTTGTCTGGGACCTTCTATTGTGATCCCTGTCAGAGCAGTCAGTGGTGGTAGCCGGGCACCATGTAGCTGTACTGGACCCAGTCTGGTGGAGGCCGTGGTAGATGTGGTCTATTAGTCCTTTGGACTAATCTTTACCTTATGCTTTAGTTTTTTCTTTCTTCCTTGCTCTCTAAGGGGTGAGACCAGTGGCTAAGATGGCCGCTTACAGGCTTTTAAGACCCCAAACGCTACTCACCAAAGTAGAATGTAGAACATATTCTTTATAAACTCTGTACACCAATTCAGCTAGAGGTTCCCTGAGACCATGGTCCCCACAGCCCCCAGCCCAGTAATTCAGACCCTGAGGTCCACGTGTCTATGGAGCTATCATGCCACCCTCAGAGTTTCTGATTCAGTAGGTCTGGGGTGGGTGGGACTGGAGAATTTGCTTTTCTAGCAAGTTCCCAGGTGCTGCTGATGTTGCTGACCCAATGAGTACATTTCAAGAACCCATGGTCTAGATCAGCATTATCCAATTGAAATATAATGTGAGCCACATACGTAATTTAAAATTTTCCAGTAGCCACATGAAAAGAACGTAAAAAGAAACAGGTGCAAATTGTTTTAATCATATATTTTATTTAACCAAGTATAACCAAAATACTATCTTAACATATAATCAATATAAGATTATTCATGAAATCATTTTACTTTTCTTTTTTTCATACTAAGTCTTGAAATCTAGTGTGTATTTTACATTTACAGCACATCTCAATTTGGATGCAAAATTTTTATCAGAAATTCTTGATCTGTACTTAGATTTTATAGAATTTACAGTTGGAAAAGCAGATTAACATACCTAGTTGTTGCAAACATCCTTGAACGTTTTTCAATAACTAAATTGAGTGTCAGTTTTTTCATTTAAATTAAAATTAATCAAAATCAAATAAATTTCTGTGACTCATTCATACTGGCCACATTTCAAGTGCTAAAAGCCACACATGGCCAGTGGTTACCATATTAGAGAGCACATAGCTTGTCTAGTGCATTCAGATTTTTAATTAAATGTTTACGTGATTGAAGAAGGTCAAGTGTACCCACTGCCATTGAGTTGATTTCAACTCACAGCGACCCTATAGGACAGAGTAGAACTGCCCCATAGAGTTTCCAAGGCTGTAATCTTTACTGAAGCAGACTGCCACATCTCACAGAGCTACAGGTAGGTTGGAACCATCAACCTTTTGGTTAGCAGCCGAGCAGTTAACCACTGTACCACCTGGTCTCCTTAAATATACTGGCATTTTTATAATACACGTAGAGGTTTTTTATTCACATAGGGGTTGCTACATTACTTTCAGAATAACTCAAATTACACTACTGTACACTACCTTATTCAGCTTTCACTTTACGCTCTTATGACAAGGTAAATATTTTTTGAAATTGCTTATTTTTGCTTAAATTTTATGTATTTAAAATTGCGGATATTTTACGTTTACGTGCTTAGAAGTACAATTGAATCCATGGAAGTTTTTTTGTTGTTGTTTTTTTTTTTCCTCCAGATTTCCATCATATATCATTTACCTCCCTAGGTCAGGGGAATCTATGAATTACATGCTAAAGCTTACCACTCCATTGTCCATTGCATCTATACCAATCCAAACCTCATCTCTAGGTTGAGGAGTGGTAGAGCTATGCAAGAAGCAAGAAAATTTGGAAAAATTTATAGGGTATTTCAATTATCTATTAGCGTGTAACATATAGTCCTAAAATTTGGTGGCTTAAGAAAATAACAATAATTTCATTATCTCTCAGGGTTTCTGTGGGTTAGGAATTTGGGAGTCTTGACTGGTTAGTTCTGGTTCAGGATCTCTCAATGCAGTTATAGTTAAAAGGTGGCCGGAGCTAGAAAATGGGTAGGGAGAACAGCTGGAGGCAGGCCAGATCAACCCCTCTCTGTTTTTCTCTCTCTCCATCTCCATGTAGTCCCAGGACTTCTCCAAGTAGTCTCTCAGCATGGGCTGGTTTGAATTCCTCACAACATGGCAGGCTCAGGGCAATCAAGCTGCTTACATGGAGCCTGAAGTCTTCCAGAGCAAGTATTCCAGGGATCAGGGTAGAAGGTGCATCTCCTTTGATGACCTTGCCTTAAAAAAAAAGCCAAACCCATTTGCCTTGAGTCAATTCCAACTCATGGCACCCTTAGAAATCATATATCGTCACTTCTCCCATACTGTCTTGATCCAAACAGTCACAAGAGCCTATCTCAATGGGAGACGGGCAAAAGTCACATTGTAGGAAGAGAAAGTTTGATGGCAGATATATTCCAGCCATCAGAAAACACATTCTACCACATAGGAGTATGAAGTCTATTTAACTGTTTGTTCCCATTTCTTTATTTATATCACTAGTTCATCTGAAATTCACAGTGGTGGGTGAACTTGTCATAGATGAATTATCAGTACAATATAAAATGTGGATAAGTAAACAAGTTGAGAAAAATTTATTCCAAAAAAGCAATTTCTAGGATATATCATAATTTAGATTAGGCCCTAACCTTTACTAGATCTTCAGTGTATCAGACATTAGAGTTGCCAATGATGATAATGAGCACAAAGAGATTTCTAAGCACCTTCTAAATTATTTTCAATGTCGCTTATTTAATGAGGTATATTTTCTTCTAATACCTGCAAAACCTGAAATTTATAGAAAAATACACATTAGCTCTCAGCCAGAATATAAAATTAGCCACAATACCCCATTCTAAAATATCTTAACTATCTTAAATAGTTAAAAAAACTAACTTAGGTTAGTTTCATGGAATGTTAACAAGGATCAGTGGAAGAATTACATAC
The DNA here is from genome assembly GCF_024166365.1 of Elephas maximus indicus. Taxonomy (NCBI): domain Eukaryota; kingdom Metazoa; phylum Chordata; class Mammalia; order Proboscidea; family Elephantidae; genus Elephas; species Elephas maximus. The sequence continues at coordinate 147,164,036 of NC_064819.1, forward strand.
TAGAAGCAAAAGTCATTTTGGCACATAGGAACCACGTAGTGATTTAGATGTCAAAAAAATATCATATTAATAGTAACATTAAATAGAGAACGGATAGAAAATTTTTTTAAATTTGGAAAAATAGGTTCCAAACCTGTTGATGGTCTGTTTGATTTTGTAGTTCTATAATGTTTGACGTTTGTGTAATGAGTATGTACTACTTTTGTAATGGGGGGAAGATTCTAAAATATTTGCAACATACCCAGGAGCGAATGTAATTAAAGCAATATAAAAATTTAAGAATCACAGCTTTTTTCCTCTTGTTCCAAAGGTCATTTGAGATGATGGTTTGGCATTACCCCTCAACTTGCTGCTGTATGGATACCTTAAAATCTCTGACTGCTTGCCGGTAGATACCAAAGCCAACTACAGAACACAACTCTGAGACTGGGAGGGTAAGTTTCATAATACCTTACTCTGCCATACAGCTGTGCAGGTCCACCCTGCTCTTCTTACTTTGAAAAACCTGGACTAAAACAAAAAAGTATATCAATGATCTAACAATAAAAAATTAAAGTTAAAAAAAAGACCTTGTAGAAACATTAACCTTTTTTCATAACAGTACATATCGAATTTGTCATTTAATCCAGACTCATGTAAAGAACAGGTTATCATGTGACTTAGTTAATAAATAATTGATTTTCAAATATAACATGTTAGTAGTAATTGTCTAAATGGCAGTATGTGCCTTTTTACTTCTCAGTATCAGTCTACATATTTTGAAAAATTTGATGTTATAGTTAAAGTACATATAAAATATGATTTGTTTTCAAGTGAGGTTTTTCAGACAAAAAAGATAATGGTTCAAAAAACTGCTTAAATTTCTCCTTTGAATGAATAACTAATTACTGCTTTAAAATTGCCATTAGTTTCTAACACTATATTATTTGCCTTCTCATCTCAAACATATAAAAATAATGAATTAATAAATCTCACACACCCAAAAGAGTTAACTTCATTTAGTTGCTATATTTAATTTGGCTAATCTTACGAGGCAGTCTATTATTTGTTTTGGGATCAGTTCACACCACATAGATTTTGTTAACTTGAAGCCCATGGACTATATCTGGCAGTTAAGTGTCCGGTAACCTGCCAGAAATACAACTAAGCCAGCATTAGACACCAAGCATCAATCTGTAATGTCGCTAGAAACTTGGCATTTCAAAACCAGTTCTAAGTTGAAGCTCCTAATTTAGTGGCAGAGCTCCAGACCCTCTGGTTTATGGAGAGGGAGTATATGTGCGTGAAAGCTTGTACTCAGGAGAGTTATACAAGAGATTCATTCATCATAAATGAAGAGACCTGTTAGAAAGCACGTAGGCCAGAATGGAAATCTGGAGTATTACTGTAAATTTTGCTGGAGTGGAAAACCATTCTCCTGAAGACATGGTCCAATTTCTCAAGGAGAATTGGGAAACCTTTGGGCAGGAGAAAATATCGTATAGATTTTGTAGAAAAATTATTAAGTTACTTTGGGGTTTTAAAAAGAATCAAGCTTTGGGTACTTATTTTCCCCACAATCCGTTTAACTGATCAAGACTTTTCCAAATGAGAGCATAATTTATGTTCATACAGGAACCTTTATATGTGAATATTTATTTCTAGGCTGTTGATATTCAGATATGGAGCTAGGTGTTCTTTGCTAGAACTATATGCAAAAAAAGTTGAAGTAAGTATATATTTGATTCCATGCCTTGCCCTCCCTCTGCCTCACTGCCCCACCCCCATAGCCAGTTTATCCTCTGTAGCTAATGGAACAGAAAGAGGATCCTCAGAGCACTTTCCCCTCCTTACTCCTTGGAGGCTGCTCTGTCATGCAGTTAAATTGGGCTGTGAAAACAGAAGCCTGAGATCATTATGCCCACACCATGGCCTAATGTGGTGGAGAATAAGGGTCATGCAGAAATTAAGTTTGACCACGTAAGCACAAAAAGACAATGAATAATGCCCCCACATTCTTCTCATCCCTAATTTCCCTTTCTTCAAACTTTACTAAGTCACTCGATACAGTGGGGAAAAAGGAGGAATGGAAAAAAACGTGCAGATCGGAAAAGGGGATGAAGCTTCCACAAAACAGCAAAGTTAGAGCAAAACTATAGAAAACACTCTGTTAAAAGGGAGTATCCTTATCAAAATGCCTTTGAGGTCTTGGAGTTAAGTTCAGAAATAGCCCTAAGTTTGCCAGAGAATAAGTACTTGAGAGTTTTACAGATCAAGCCCCAGAGGCTGACTTATACTTTGGCTTGTTTTCCCTGTCTACAAGGAAACATATTACATAACTGTAGGAAATATGTTACTTAATACAAATATTAAATACCTGGGACTTTGTTATAGTGTATAGTTTTTCTTGCAGTTCTTCTTATGCTTCACGAAGCTAAATTTTTTTTTTTAATCATAGTATTTTCCATCAACCTATATATTTTCTTCATAAGTAGATTTTCACATAGAAATTAGATCAGCACCTAGAGAAAGTAAAAGGACATAAAAACAAAGGCATATAAATGTCAAGCGTTGTAGTGGTTTCTGAACAATTAAAGAGCAGCAGAGAAAAAGAGACACAAAATAGTATTTAAATTACCGCATCTAAAATTCCCACTTTTTCAGACATGCTATTCACAATCCTCTAACTCAAGGGAGCAAATGTATTCTAATTTTTCCAGAATTGGCTTTTTTTAAACCTACATCAAAATCAGTGAAAACAGATCCATGCTGTCTTTTATCAAAAAGATAGGAAATAACAAGTGTTTGCAAGGATGTGGAAAAATGGCAACCCTCATCTATTGCTGGTGGGAATGTAAAATGGTGTAGTCACTGTGGAAACTGGTTTGTCAGTTCCTCAAAAAGTTAAACATAGACTATTCATATGACCCAGCAATTTTACTCCTAGATATATTCCCAAAAGAACTGGAAGCAGATACTTATACACCAATATTTATGTAACACAATTCGCAATAGCTAAAAGTGCAAACAACCCAAATGTCCATCAACAGATGAATGGATAAACAAAATGGTATGTACATAAAAGGGAATATAAGATTAGATATGATATAAGAAATGTCTTTATCAAGACCATATCCATCCTTTTGAAGGAAAACCTATTGAAACAGATTGCCATGTTTTCTTTTATCAGCCTGTCCTAGGCTGGGTCCTCTAGAGAAGCAAAACCACTAAAACGTATAAATATGTAGAGAGAGAGATTTATATCAAGGAAACAACTAATGCAATTGTAGAGGTTGGAACATTCCAAGTCCTTGGATCAGGATAGAGGACTTTCCCAATTCATGGAGCCACAGAAGCTGGTGAACCAAGATCAGCAGGTTGGAGACCAGGACTTCTGCTCACAGGCTGTGAAGGTTGAGGAATCCCCAAGGTCGGCAGGCAAGACTGCAGGGTTTCTCCTGATTCACATTAGCTGCAGGGGCTAATGAATCCAAGATCAGCATGTCGGGGAGCAGGACTCTTGCTCACAGGCTGCGAAGATCGACAAATCAGACAAATCCCAAAATGGACAGGTAAGCTGGCAGCTCAAGTCCCAAGAACCGGAGGTCAGACAAGAAACAGCTGCTGGATCCAGAACAAGCCAACAACCTGCGCAAGGTGAGCAGAAAGGAAGTAGGTGGCAGGAAGTGGAGAGATGAGGGCTGAGGGGGTGGTGAGCTGCCACAGGCCCTACCCCCACCAGTACCACTCAGTAGATTTCATCATGACGGTGATCACATATCAAATTTCAACAGGGAAGTGATCACAACATTATACAACTGCCAAAACACTGAGAATCATGGCCCAGCCAAGTTTACACACAATCTTAACCATCACACTCCACCCCTTGTCAACTTGGCATCTGTACACATCTCACCAAACCATACATAATCTCTGAATAAACACAACTACAAAGTCATACTTGCACCTAACATGATACAACTAACACACGTACAACCGAAAACGCACTAGCCCTGTTTACATCTTATAAGTGAAGAAAACAAAAATATCTGATGCGCACATACAAATCAGAAATACTCATAACAATTAGAGTCCTCGTTTCTGCAACTGGTCATATGGCTGTAACTGGTGTTTAGAACTTCCTTCTTCCACCACCCATTCCGTTTTCCCTTTGCCCTCAGCAAGCACCTCAGCTGGTCATGGTTCTTTGCCTGGTGAGGTGACCCTAACCTTCATTCCTGAAGGGTCTGAGCCATTAGTAGCCATGTCAGAATTGGGTTGTTGTAGTTTTCCATTGACTTTAATCACAGGACATGGTAGTACTAAGAGACACCCTGAGGGATCTCCTGCATTCCAGGCATACTCTTCTTTACCTCCATTATGTAATACCAATTCGATTTCATCTTGGCAATCTTGGTCAATTGCATCAGCCAGTATGGTAACTCCTTTCTTTGCCTGTTGATCCAGAGGCATTAGGAGCCCAAAGTGGCCAGGTGGCATTCTTAGCTTCCAGTTCAATGGAATCAGTGATGTGTCTCCAGGTGGGAGCATTTCTCCCTTTGGAACTAAGACCTCTAGGCCTGCAGAGCATAAGGTTTTGGTGACAGAAAGCAAAAATCTTCCAAGTGGGTTACTAGGGGTAATAGTGAGTGGTGCCACTCCCATTTCCACCCCTTGATTCCTAGACCCATGAATCCTGGCTATGGGAGAAACAGCACCATATTTTGGATACTGGTTTAGAGCATATACAGCATCCTGGAGAACATTGCCCCAACCCTGCAAGGTATTGCCACCTATCTGGTGCTGTAATTGTGTCTTTAGGAGTCCATTCCATTCTTCTATCAAGCCAGCTGCTTCAGGATAATGGGAAATATGGCAAGACCAGTGAATTCCATGAGCATAGGCCCACTGCTGCACTTCATTTGCTGTGAAGTGAGTCCTTTGATCTGAGGCAATGCTGTGTGGGATACCATCATGGTGGATAAGGCATTCTGTAAGTCCACGGATGGTAGTTTTGGTGGAAGCATGGTGTGCAGGGAAGACAAATCCATATCCAGAGTAAGTGTCTATTCCAGTAAGGACAAAACGCTGCCCTTTCCATGATGAAAGTAGTCCAATGTAATCAACTTGTCACTAGGTTGCTGGCTGATCACCACAAGGGATGGTGCCATGTTAGGGACTCAGTGTTGGTCTCTGCTGCTGACAGATTTGGCACTCAGCAGTGGCTGTAGCCAAGTCAGCTGAGGGAGTGGGGTGCTGCTCTGACAGATACCTAAAATGTGGAAGTGGTTTTGAAACTGCAAACGGATAGACAACCTGCAGCAGCAGAGATGTGGCAGCAGTAGAGAACCAGCAGCAGCAGAACCAGGAGACCAGTGCGAGATAGCACAGGAGCTAACCTACAGAGGAAGAGAGCTGAGTGCTGTGCGCAGGAGGCTGTCTGGTGGAGTGGGGTGCTTCCGGGCACTTACCAGTGGAGCTAGGCTTGCTGACCTATGGAGCGAAAGAACCAAGTGCCTATGCGCAGGAGGCTTCCTGGCAGAGTGGGGTGCCCCTAGCCACTTATCAGTGGAGCTACGGAGCTTTGGAACACTTGCCCCAGCAAGGCAGACGCAGATGTGAGGCCTGAGGAGCCAAGGGGCCAAGAAACCGGGAAACAGAAGCTGAAGAGACAAGAACACAAGAAGCCAAGCTGCCTCAATCTCAAAAGGTATGGCCATGACCTCAGGGGTTTCAAAGGATGGAGCCCTGGCCTCTGGTGTTTCTAAGGGCAGACTCGCCACTCAGATGGACTAGGAGAATGGTGTGCCTAAAGCTAAGGAAGCAGAGTTGCTGTCCCAGTGGGCCTGGAAGATGGTGTTGAAGCCCAGGTCTGAGGGGCCTCCATTCAAAATCTGGACAGTATGGCCAATACTTAAAGTCTAGAAGGCAGGGCCATTGTGTAAATTGTCCCAGAGAACAGAGAATTGTTTTCAAAGCCTCAAGGACTAATGTAATGTGTTCTGCTGACTTGCTTGGTGCCTGTTATCCCTTCTTTTTCTCCAATTTCTCCCATTTGTAATGGAAATGTCTAGCGTGTGCCTCTTCTGCCACTGTATCTTTGGAAGCAAATAACTTGTATTCTAGATTTCACAGATGAAGAGGAATATTTGGATTTTGGACTTGGAGTTAAGACTTTTGCTATAAAATGGTGGGGAGAATATGTTTTGCACGTTGCAAGGATGTGATTTGGGGGGTCCAAAGGGTGGAATGTCATGGATTGAATTATGTCCCCCAAAAAATATGTGTTTCAATTTGGCTGGGCCATGATTCCCTCTATCGTGACTTTCCTACACTTTGTAAATCCTGCCTCCATGATGTTAATGTTAGTGAGGCAGGACTCAGTCTACAAGATTGGATTGTGTCTTGAGGCAATCTCTTGAGATATAAAAGAAAGAAGAGGGCAGAGAGACAGGGGGACCTTATACCACCAAGAAAGCAGTGCCAGGAGCAGAGTGTCCTTTGGACCTGGGGTCTCTGTGCCTGAGAAGCTGCTTGACCAGGGGAAGGCTGATGAAAAAAACCTTCCTCCAGAGCCAACACTGAGAGAGATATCCTTTCCCTGGAGCTGACATCCTGAATTTAGACTTTTGGCCTACTTTACTGTGAGGAAATAATATCTCTTTGTTAAAGCCATTCACTTGTGGCATTTCTGTTATAGCAGCACTAGATAAATAACACAAACCAAAGCATGATTCTTTATCTGAGGCCTCTTGTCTCCTCCTGAACCTATGCAAGAGCCCCAACCCTTATCGCCCACCTCAGCTCTTGACCTGGAATCACCAACAGTGACTTGGGAAATGGAGGGGACTGTATTATTAAGGTGATGACCCTTCCTTTTGTCTGCTTCACTAGGATGTTTTAGGAAAAAAGACACTGATTAAGTTTTAAGCTGAGTTTTAAAAAAAAAAATCAGTTTTGAGTATCCATTCTCCAGGGAAATAAAATGATTAAATTTTAAATTGAACTGAACTTCCCAAGGTCAATGTGTTCTATGTGTATATTGTGTCAAGATAATTATGTCATGTAACCATTTCTCTCTGAATAAAGATTAATCACTGCCCATACCCAGCAAAAAAAAAAATTTTAATTCTAAATTTTTCTCAGAGATGAATGCTTTCTCACACTGACAACTGTGTTCTTGGTCTTCTGAGAATTCACTTTATGCCAAGTTTCGAAGTTTTAATTCTAAATCCTTTTATTTAATTTTTAAAGCATATACTACAGTTAAAAAGAACATTTTTTTATGCTTGACTGACTTAAATAATCATTATTTTAATGAATCCTCGGGAAAATTACTTTTAAACTAAGAAGTAATAGCAGAAATTCCACCAATCTCATTTTTTGAAAATATAAATAAATGGAATCAAAGGCCTGCATCATTGCTACCATGATATTTTGTTATACCTATTATACTTTCCTATTGCCCAGATGAAGCCCTGGTGGCATAGTGGTTAAGAGCTTGTCTGCTAACCAGATGGTAGTTTGAATCCTTGGAAACCTTAGGGGGCAGTTCTGCTCTGTCCTATAGGGTCACTATGAGTTGAAATCAACTTGACTGTAACGGGTTGGTTTTCATTGCCCGGGTAGGATAGAGTTGGATTTAAATTAACAGGCCTAATAGTTCTGTATCAGCCTGGATAGAAGACTCTAATAGAGTGACCCAGGGCTCTTTCATTATCTTTATTCATTGACAGATCCACTCTTTAGATGAAGCTGTAGATACTATACTTTTCAAAAAAGTAATATGTATTATCTTACAACTCCCCCCCGCCCCGCCCCATTATAAAATTGAACCAAACCAATTGCCATCAGGTCAATTCTGACTCATGGTGACCCTATATGTTTCAGAGTAGAACTGCGCTCTGCAGGGTCTTTCAATGGCTATGAGCTTTCAGAAGTAGATCCACCAGGCTTTTCTTTTAAGGCACCTGTGGGTGGATTTAAACCACCAACCTTTTAGTCAGTAGCCCAGTACTTAACCATTTGCATCACCCAGGGACTCCCAAATTATAAAAATAGTTCATACTTAATACAGAAAATTTAGAAAACACAAGGGGGGGATGGTCATCCATAGTAGTGTACTTTTCTTAAAGTTGTATTTAATTAAATTATACTTCTTAAATAATTTACGATGGCTCTGCATTTTTCTAGTATTTGCTGTTTGTCCATTTCATAGGCCTAGCAACACATTGAAGTCCCTGGCCAACACAAATTGTTAAGCTCTCCACTACTAGCTGAAAGCTTGGCAGTTCAAACTCACCTGGAGGCACCTCAAAAGACATGCTTGGCAATCTGCTTCCAAAAGGTCACAGCCTTGAAAACCTTATGGAGCAGTTCTACTCTGCACACGTGGAGTCACCATGAGTTAGAATCGACTTGACAGTAACAACAGCAAGCAACATATTAATTATATTTATGAATGACATGGAGATTAAAAGAACAGCTAATATAGTAGAGGAGAGAACTGAGATTCAGAAACAAGAATTTGGTTGAAAATAACAAGATAAACTGTAGCAAAAGTAAATGTAAAACCCTAGTACAGAAAAAAAATTGTTCATGGCAGGAAAGACACAGTGTGTCCAAATGGAAGTTCCTATGGAATAGCGTGGGTACTTCTACCACCCATCCAGTTCTAGTTGGTGACAACTGAGTCAGTATTAGTGTATATCCAATACAGAAAAAAGATAATGCAAGGGTATGTCCATGAGTGAAAAAGAATCCACGTGAAGAAAAGGGATGCTCTCACTATACTCCACATGGTTTGGTCTACATCTGGAGTATTATGTTCAGTCTGAGGGCTCATTTAAAGGGGACATTGATATCTGGAGTTTCTCAGGCTTATAATCATTGTATAAATTCTAGAAATCAAATTACATGAGAAATAGTTGAAGAGACTAGTGACATTCAGCTGGAAGAAGAAAAAACTAAGGGAAGACGTGTTAGTTACCTTTAGCAATTTGAAAGGTTTTTTTTTTTTTTTCTGGGCTGCTCCAGAGAAGCATAACTAGGATCAAGGGGTAGAAGAATTGTCATTCAGATTTCAGCTTCTGACCATCCTCAGCAAGATCTCGCCTACAGTAGCCATCTGGTAAGTAGTACATAACCCCCCCTTTTTTTTTCTGCATAACAGGTATTGTTATTTATTCAATTGATTTTTTTTTCCTGTAAATGTGCTCATTTATTTATTGTCTGCTAGTCTGTTCCTTCTCACTAGAATGTGATTTCCCTGAGAGTAAGGTCAGGGAAATTACAGTAGTTATATACTCAATATCTTGAGCAGTATTCATATAAATATTTATTAAACGAATTTGTTTATAGTGAAGTAGATTTGGGTTCAACAGGGGAAAGAATTTTTTTGTCCATGGGGAGAGGGGAAGACAGGACTATCAATAAGTGAGCAAATTATACTTCAACTAATTTTACCATAATACAGTTGGTCACCAGCTATTTTTTGAGCACTTACATGCCAGGGAAACCCTGGTGGTATAGTGGTTAAGTGCTATGGATGCTAACCAAAAGGTTGGTGGTTTGAATCCACCAGGCACTCCTTGGAAACCCTATGGGGTAGTTCTACTCTGTTCTGTAGGGTCACTATGAGTCGAAATTGACTTGACAGACAGCAAGGGGGGTTATATGCCAGACACAGAAAAGGAAGACAATTCTCAGAAAAGGTAAGTAGTTTACACTAGCTGATGTTGCTAGAACTGGAATTGTAATCCAGCCTATTTCTAAAGCCAGTGAGCTTTTTACTATACCATAAATGGAAGAGGGTTTTTATGGAAATTTATTTCCCATGACTGGTGGGCTTTAAGCCAAGGCTACGTGATTCCATCGGGGGTGCTAAGTTATGCTAAATAATGGATTCTTAAATTGAGTGGGATGCTGGACAAAATTCAACTCTAAGATTCTATGATTCTGTGATAGAAGCAGCCCATTCATCATAGGAACAGATTCTGTGACAGAATTTCTTTATTTTAGATATATCAAAGAGAAAGGAAATCTTTTCTGAAAGCGTTGCTTGGAACCAAAGTATGGGAATTTGTACAATTGTTGGGACATTATCACTTTATCTTAGCTCATGGTGTGGAAAGTGAACATGAAATAAATCTATGTTTCAAATGCAATAGCTCCTACAGTCCACAAGTAAAAAACAAAAACCCAAACTTTGAAACTATGAAATGGAAAGTTTTCAATGAAGTAAGTGAATTGTACAGTGTTCAGGGTGAATGTCTAGGCAAAGCTTACATAATGGACTCTGGAAGGAGTCAAATAATGAAAAAAGAAGCAGGTTTTGGCAATGTCCCAGGAACATTCTTAGGAAGAATTAGTATACCTATAACAGTATTAGAGTTCTTAAGATTATGCTGATACAAATTGCTTCAAAATAAAAATACATTTGAGCTGCCTATTATCTTACATACAGAATATATTCAGAATCATATTTGTTTGAAAAAAAAGAAGCATGTGCCAAAGTTTTTTAAAGGAGTGTATGTAAACCAGATATTGGTGAACAATTCATTAATCAGAAATATTTACCTCAAGTATTTGAAAAAAGTTATTTGGATTTGTGAACCACAAGAACAAAAAATCCGCAAAGAAGTTATTTTGTGATATGGAGGTAGAACAGTAAACCTTGGCTTCTAGAAGATAAGAAACTTTGTTAAGAGAGTATTTCTAAAATCTTAAACACTTCCCAATTTCTGCTGATTCTTTTTGGCTTAGTTTCTTAACACTTTTAAATAGGGATATTCCTTTTTAATATTTTAAAAATGCTGTGATGAGTTTAGTAGTCATTTGTATGAAATTAATATGCTTCTTAATTGATGTAGAAATAAAGAATGAAAGCAAGTTATAATGTAGAGTATAAATATTAGTATGTTGTGTCACTTATCACAACATGAAAGTGACTTGTAATATCTGAAGCAATCATGAAATGACTGAAAGTAAGAAAAGCAAGTGAATTCAGGCCAAGGTAGATGGAAAATAAAAAATGTATTTACAAAATTGAATTAAAAGAGACTTTTCTCATACATGCATCTGGCACATAAAAGCGGCCCAGCAAATGTTATTTTACTTCCTTATGACTTATTATACATTCAACTTTTGGCAAAATGAAACATAGTTGTACAGTCATGTCTCATTTTGCACTATAGACATGCTCCTTAAAAGTGTAAACTAAATATCTTAAGTGGATTATTAAAATTTGCTTAAATGGTCTTCGTTAACAAATAATAACCTTCTCGTTTATATATTACGTGAGCCTGAATAGTTTTAATCCAGTTTTGCTTAAACAAAGTAAGCCTTCCCCACTATGGAGTGACGGATCTTACTTGCATAAGGTTCAGAACAAAAAAGGCAGTATATGACACTTCCCTAGGCAGATGAATGATTAAATAAACTGCTAAATTTCATTTACCCTAAGGGTCAGCATGATAGAACCCAAACAAGCCCAGCTGTCTCATTATTCTGCTTTTGGTTGAATAAAACACCTCAAACTCTAGAATCAGAAAGAGTAAGTATAGTTCACTCAAGATAATGATTGCTACATATAAACACACTGGTCAAGTTATAAAAATTTTATGAATTATTAGGGCAAGTTTATTGCTATATGTCTTAGTCATCTAGTGCTGCTATAACAGAAATACCAAGAGTGGATGGCTTTAACAAAGAGTTTATTTCTTCACAGTAAAGTAGGTTTAAAAGTCCAAATTCAAGGTGTCAACTCCAGGGGAATGCTTTCCCTCTCTGTCGGCCTTTGCATCAGTGTTCCTCCAGACTAGGAGCTTCTCCGTGGAGGGAACCCAGCTTTGCTCCCAGCACAGCTTTCTTGGTGGTATGAGTCCCTCACTCTCTGCTTGCTTCCCTTTCCTTTTATCTCTTGTAAGATTAAAGGTGGTGCAAGCCACACTCCAGGGAAACTCCCTTTACATTCGATCTGGGATGTGACCTTCTAAGGGTATTACAATCCCACCCTAATCCTCTTTAACATAAAATTATAATCACAAAATGAGGGACTACCACACAATACTGGGAATTATGGCCCACCCAAATTGATACACACATTTTTGGGGGAACAAAATTCAATCCATGACACTATATAATACTCAAGAGAAAATTGGGATGGAACTATTGGAAACAAATGGAAAAACATGAAAGTGATCCATAGTGCAGAAAAAGACAAGTCAGACATAGGAGACAACATAGTATCTAAAAGAAACTATGGTAGTTGTATGCTCATGGCTTAATAATGTGGGACACCTAATGACTGGCTACAGCAATTTCATTTCAAACCAAGGCTAATTGTAGTATGCCAGGATCCTCATGCAGGTGTGTTCAAACAACCAACCTTTCATCTAGTAGACGAGCACTTAACTATTTATGCCACCCAGGGACTCCATGCCCCCTGAAAAGAAAACTTACATTTGTTAGGTACCTATTCTGCTAGGCCCTTGCACATACATCATTTTACTTAATTCTTACCACCATCCTGCAAAGTGAGTGTGTCTCTAAACTTCATAGATAATTCCTCTTTGAATAATGACCCAAGTTAAAGACATTATATTTGGTTGTAGCAATCTTTCTGTAGGTAAAATTGTGGCGAGATAGGTTTGGAGGCTGGGTTCAGTATGACAACTATAGGTCACGTACCAAAAAAACCAAACCCATTGCCATGGAGTGAATTCCAACTCATAGCGACCCTGTAGGACAGAGTAGAAAGAGCTACTCCATAAGGTTTCCAAGGAACAGTTGGTAAATTTGAACTGCTGACCTTTTGGTTAGCAGCCAAACGCTTAACCACTGGACCACCAGGGCCCCACTAGTCACATATGGCTATTTAAATTTAATATCAATTAAAATTAAATAAAATTTAAAATTCAGTTCCAGAGTCATATTAGCCACGTTTCAGGTGCTCAGTAGTCACATGTTGCTGGTGGATACCACATTGGTAACCAGTGCAGAGTATAGAACATTTCCATTACTGCAAAAAGTTCCATTGGACAGTGCTGATTGGAGATTTGCAACAATTAGAACAGATGGCTTTTTCATTGGAGAAAACACAAGTGCAGTTTGACATACAACTGAAAAAATTAAGGAAAATTATTTTAATAGGCTTTCATATATTTGCCCCTATTGCTCAAAACTTATTAAACAGTCATTTATCACGTGACCAGTTTTCATGAAATGAAAATGGCAACTTAAAATAGTGTCTTAGTTTATACTGAAAAATAGTTTTGAAGTTTTCTTAAGGTAAACCACCTGCTGAATGGTCTACATAGGTAATCATATAGTTATGTGGGCAAAATGAAATGGTTTAATTGCAAAGGTAAAACCAACTCTAGGATTTAAGGGTTATAAGAGTTGTAATAATATAATAATAGTAGCATTGCAATTACATGTAGCTCTATTTTTTCTTTTTTCTACCTAACATTGCTTCAGTGCCTGTTTACCCAGTTTAACTGCAGTACCGTGAAAACATGACAGAAAAGCAAAGCCTTTTTTTTTAAATCTAGGAGCATTTTCTTCTGAAACACGTGCTTCTTCTAGCTGAACATTAAAGAAAACCCCAGCTAGTCTTGGAATGGTGGAGCTGGGTTCACTGGTGGGTCCTTCCAATGATCTATTTCCATTAGGACTCTCAGGCCTACCTGAGGCCACCTGTAGACTAAATCTACACTCCCAGGTCTTGCCTTAGAATTTATATTCTCTGCCAAATTTCAGGGAATTACTCACCAGGCCATTTGGTTTCTTACCATCTTGCCAAGCTTAAATCGCTATTTATAAAAAATTCTTTTTGCTCAGAGGGTAAGACTGATTGTAGAGCGGGCACTCATTAATGTGATTTTCATTCCTTTCCTAGTTGCACCCCAGGTAATTAATTTCCGTTATCACCTGAGCACCAAAGAGGGTCAAGAAATGTTGACTGATAGCAAGGGGTTTGGTTTTGGTTTTAGCCACCTCTTATTCTTGGCTCAACTACCTTTTTGTTTTGTTTTTGCCAGATTTTAGAAAGAAGTGACTTTTATGGTGTGGGGGCAGGGGAAGCAGGAGAAATTGCAGACTTTCTTCAAAATTAAAAATACCTGATAATGTATAGATGCTTTTATCTCTTTTCGTAGCATCTATAATAATAAAATTGTGGTTCTTTTTAACTTTAAGAAAGCTTTCATATTAATTCCTTTAATCTTCCCAACAGTCCTATCAGGTAGGTGTTAATATTCTCCACATTTTGCAAAAACAAAGCAAAAGAAAGAAACCAAGAAGGTTAGAGACCTTAGTAGTGGCAATAGCGGCTTATAGAAGAGTTGTCTCTCTCTATAAGCCTTGGTGGCAGAGTGTTTAAGCGCTCAGCTGCTAACCAGAAGGTCAGTGGTTTGAACCCACCAGCAGTGCTGAGGAAGAAAGATGTGGCAGTCTCCTCTCATAAAGATTATAGCCTTGGGAAACCCGTGGGAGCAATTCTACCCTGTCCTTTAGGGTTGCTGTGAATTGGAATCGAGTCAACGGCAATGGGTTTTTTGGTTTGTTCTCGCTCATTGTTCCCATTGCTCCCTGCCTTTGTCTCATGACAATCTGGGTTTGGGCTCCTACTACTTGACTAAAAATACTCCCACCAAGTTTTCCCACAACCTCTTTTTTGCTAAACCCAAAGGGAACCTTTCAGTTCTTACCTACTGAGAGGTATCATCAGCACTTGATTTTGTGGGCCACACCCTCCCTAGGTTTCTAGGACACCACACTCCTTTGGTTATTCTCTTGCTTAACTGGTTGTTCTCATAAGGGCTTAATTTCCTCAGAACTTCCCAACAGGTAGGAAGCAAAGGTATTGATTTGTCTTTGCTAGGTAGTGCCTGAGGGTACAGAACCTCCTAGTTGATTGCCATCTTTTAGGTAGAGAATTACCTTACATAATTTGGCCTTTGTTCTTGGTTCCTGAGAGATAACTCTTGGAATTCCTGAGCAATTGGGGTGCCTTTTTATTACTCTGGTGGTAATGGTTAAGAGCTATGACTGCTAAGACTGCTAACTAAAAGGTTGGTAGTTTGAATGCACCAGGCACTCCTTGGACACTCTATGAAGCAATTCTACTCTGTCCTATAGGATCACTGTGAGTCGGAATCAACTCACCGGCAGCAGATTTTTTTTTTTTTTTTTTTTAATCCAGAGAAGCACTGGCGGCACAGTGATTAAGAGCTTGGCTGCTAACCAAAAGGTTGGTGGTTCAAACCCATCAGCCACTCCAGGGGAGAAAGATGTGACAGTCTGCTCCTGTAAAAATTCACAGCCTTGGAAACCCTATGGGGCAGTTCTACTTTGTCCTGTGGGGTCACTCTGAGTCAGAATTGACTGGATGGCGGTGGGTTTTGGTTTTTATTATCTAAGACCTCAAGATAACAACTGAGGGTTTTTGTAAAAGAGTAGGGGCTTGTCCAGGCCATAAAGACCACAGGGTGGCCTGATATCAACTGACCTCAGGAAGTAGGAGGGAAGAGCATGATTCAATCAATAGTGACCTGATATGAACTGACCTCTGGAAGTAGGAGGGAAGAGCATGATTCAATCAATAGTGCCTACGCAATGAGGCCCCAATCATGACTAGGTTAAGAAACTAGTAAAGGCTCTGGGCATGGAAGCTCCGTGGACTTCCTAGCTGGTGAAAGACATTGAGCTTACTGTTGGGAACTCACACAGACCTTGCCCTATGTGTCTCTTCATTTGTATCCTTTTTTTGCCATAATGAAACCTTAATCATAAGTATAATGCTTTCTGTGAGGTCTGTGAGTCGTTCCGGTGAATTATTGAATCTGAGGTGGTAGTGGGAGCCAGCAGGTCAGAAGTAGGGAAAAGGGACTTGGAACCCCTGAGCGTAGAGTTGGTATCCTGAGGAGGAAAAGGGAAACTCCAAATTTGTAGCCAGCAGGTCAAAAGCAAGGGTATCATGTAGGCTCCCAAACTTGCAGCTGGCTTCTGAATTTTTAGGTCTACTTGGCAGTCTACTTGGAAACTCTATGGGGCAGTTCTACTCTGTCCTATAGGGTCGCTATGAGTCGGAATTGACGGGTTTACTTGGCGGTCTAGAGGATTGTATCCTTGTGAGACCTGACCTAGCTCCTAGGGTCAGAAAAAGGAGTGCATCATGGACAGCTGGTGTCAATAATGAACAGAGAAGTAGCATGTTTTATCAAAAGTAAGTGGACTCTCCCTCTGCTTAGATATCTTACCTTGAAACATCCTTTAGGCTCTAAGAAAAAGCCAAATCTTTCAACTAATGTTCGCTGAGTACCTACTATATACTAGGCACTATCCTAGGCACTGAGGATACATTGGGTAAAGAAGAATAGATCTCTGTTTTTATGAGATACACATTCTAATAACAGGAGATAGACCATAAACGAGTAAATAAGGTAATTCCAAATAGCGAAAATCACTATAGAATAATTCAAACAGGGTGATGCCAATAGAAGGTGATGAGGTGGAAGGAATCTATGGTAGAGGTGGAGGTCAGGAAGCCTCTCTGAGCAGGCATTTGAGGTAACACCCGAATGATGCTGTGATCATGCAAAGGTCTAGGGAGGAACATTCTGGGCAGAGGGCACATGTACAAATGCCTTGATATGAAGAAAATGTTAATGAGTTTACAGAACAGAAAGGAGTAACTAACACATAATGAGTGAGCAGGGAATGGACTGAGATGGTGCTGGAAAAGAAGAGTCACCTCATACATGACCCATATAGGCAGTGGTGAAAAGTTTGGATTTTATTTTCGTTGGAAACTCATTGAAGGATTTTAAGCAGGGGAGTGAGAAAAACAGATTTATAGATTTTTTTTAAGTCACTTTGTGAAAAAGGAATTTATAGGGGATAAGAGTGGATGCAGGAGAACAGTTTTGTGGGTATCGAAAAAGTATGGAGAAAATATGATAGTAGCTTGGATTAAGGTGGTGGAGAGATGGAGAGACATGAACAGATTCATGATATATTTGAAAGGGGGCACTAACTTGTTGAATGAATTAGACATAGGGAAAGAAGGAATCAAAAAAAACACCTAAACTTATGGCTTGAGAGAAAATAGGTTCAGGAGGGTAGATAAGAGGTAAGTGCATGAGGGGATATCAATCAGTGTTATGGGTTGAATTGTGTCCCCTCAAAATATGCATTACACTGGAGCTACAGAAATTTGGAACACTTGCCTCAGCAGGGCAGACGTGGTGGGTGAGGCCTGAGGGACAAGGGCAGACGTGGTGGGTGAGGCCTGAGGGACAGAGAGGTGACAGAACCAGGAAGCTGAATCTGAAGAGACAAGGAACATGGGAAGCAGAGCTGCCTCACTCTCAAAGTGTGGAGCCATGGCCTCTGGAGTTTCTAAGGGTGGAGCCGCCACTCAGATAGACTAGGAAAATGGTGTGCCCAAAGCCAAGGGAGCAGAGTTACCATTCCAGTGGGCCTAGAAGGCAGAGCTGAAGCCCAGGGCCAAGGGGCCTCCAGACAGTACTTGGAGAATGTGGCCAACACCCAGAGTCTGGAGGCAGGGCCATTGCCTAAATGGTCTCAGAGAACATAGGATGATTTTTAAGCCTTGAAAACTAATGTAATGTGTTCTGCTGACTTGCTTGGTGCCTGTTATCCTGTCTTTTCCTCCAATTTCTCCCATTTGTAACGGAAATGTCTAGCTGTGCCTGCCTGTTCCACCATTATACTTTGGAAGCAGATAACTTGTATTCTAGATTTCACAGATGAAGAGAAATTTTTGGATTTGGGACTTGAAGTTGATTTAAGACTTTTGCCATGATATGATGGGGGTGGATGTGCTTTACATGTGGCAAGGATACGAATATTTGGGTGCCAAAGGGTAGAATGTTATGAATTCAATTGTCCCCCCAAAATGTGTGTCAACTTGGCTAGGCCATAATGCCCAGTATTGTATGATTGCCCGCTGTTTTGTCATCTGACATGATTTTCCTATTGTAAATCCTACCTCTATGATGTTAATGAGGCAGGATTAGAGGTGGTTATGTTGATGAGGCAGGACTCAATCTACAAGATTAGGCTGAGATATAAAAGAGAAGTGAGCAGAGAGATGGTGGCGGGGGGAGGACCTCATACCACCAAGAAAGCAACATCAGGAGCAGAGCATGTCCTTTGGACCCAGGGTCCCTGCAAGGAGAATTTCCTTGACCATGGAAGATTGATGACAAGGACCTTCCTCCAGAGCTGACAGAGAAAGAAAGCCTTCCCCTGGAGCTGACGCCTTGAATTAGCACTTCTAGCCTACTAAACTGTGAGAGAATAAACTTCTGTTTGTTGAAGCCATCTACCTGTGGTATTTCTGCTATAGCAGCACTAGATAACTAAGACAATCAGGCACTGAATATATGAATCTAGAGCTCCAGGGAAGGGTTCAAGCTCAAAGCATATGTTTAGGAATCATCAACATATAGACAGTAAGCCTATAACCTTTAGGATTTGAGGAATAACAAAACCAGGAACATAAACCAAATGGAAAGATAAGGCGAATACAGTTGTCCTGTGTTATTTATTAGATTTATTAGATTCAATGATAGCTATTATTATGCATAGCATATGTGCATTTTATATGCTGTATGCTAAATGTACCCTTAGGCACACTCATAAGTACCTGGGGGAAGGGAGCCGAAACCCTGCTATTACATTTTATAGTGTTGTAATCCTCAAAAGTATATGTCAATTTCTCAAGTCAACAATATTCCACATGCTACTAATAAAATCCATACAGTTCCTGTCTGCTGTAAAGTCAGAGAGCAGAAGTATCAGTCTTTATCTCCTGGTACATTCCTACCAGTACAAAACTGTGGTGTATGCAATGACTCTTTACTGTCACTCACTTCTGGGTGCAGGAGGGTGGAGCAGAAAAGCTCCAAACATAATTGCTCCCATGGCCCATCTGAGCCTAAGGCACATTGAGTCATTTATGATTACTGCGTAATTGCAGGAAGTCTTTCATGGCACATCCCCAAAAGGCATCAGGCTGGACCTGTAGCAACCAGCAGGGAGTTTGGCCATGGTTTGCTTATACCTAATCTCAATTTCTTAAATACTTGTATAAATTACCCTTTTATGCTTATTCTGCAGCAGATCAAACACCTCTGAAAATCTATCAACCTTATTCAGATATTGGAAGTGTCCATTTGAAAAGGTATCTGTCTATTGTTTTTGTACTTAGCCATGGTTTAGCCACACCCATAGGTTCTATTACAGTCTTAACATTACCACAGTTTTATAAACATTACATTGCACCCAAAGCAGATTAGAAGGAAAAACTATATTACTCATTCACAGGGTAGTTAGATTAATTGATTGTTTCATTCAAGCTTTAGTGTTCTATTTAGTTAAAATGAATGCTATAGGTTACTGTATAATAAAGTGTGCAAATATCCCAGTAAGTGGTCTTCTAACCAAAAAACCAAGCCCAATGCCATCAAGTCGATTCTGACTCAGCATCCCTACAGGACAGAGTACAACTGTCCCATAGGGTTTCCAAGGAGCAGCTGGTGGATTTGAACTGCCAACTTTTTGGTTAGCAGCTGAGCTCTTAATCACTGTTAAGACCACTCCAGTGGTCTTCTAGTCTTGCCTAAATTCCTCTGGTAATCAAGAATTTTCTACTCACTGACACATTCTATTCTAATGTAGCATGGTGGTTTAAAGTTGATATATCTCCAGTACATGCAGCAGTGACTAGCACATACAAACCCTTTGCCATCAAGTTGATTTTGACTCATAGTGACCCTGTAGGACAGAGTAGAACTGCCCCCTACGGTTTCCAAGGAGCAGCTGGTGGATTCAAACTGCTGACCTTTTGGTTAGCAGCCAAGCTCTTAGCTACTGTGCCATCAGAGTTCTGCCTGGAACATAGTAGCACTAAAAATATTAATGCATAAGCTTTGGATCAGGCAATTCTATTTCAGATCATAGCTCTACCTCTTTATAGCTGTGGTATTGGGCACCTTAACTTTATATGTCTCACTTTCATTACCTATAAAATATGGTTAAAGTATTTATATCATAGGGCTAGCATAAAGATGAAATGTAAAAGTCTTAGAACAATGTTTGGCAATACTAAGCACCAATAAATGGTAGTAAGGCACAACAATATTGCCACATATGGTAGGTTCTCCCCTCACACCTTTCACCCCATCATGCTCACATATATGGACCACTAGAAATGCAGTCTAAATCTTCCATTGCCTCAAAGGGGTGACTTCAAGTAAAACAAAACATCAAAAATATCAAATTTTTGCAAGAAGGATCTGGAAGAATAAGTGAACGAATTTCCCCTACTTTGCCTCCTCTCACCCTCTGAATAGATAAAGGTCCTCTGAGCAGTGTGAAGGGAGAGGGGGAGTTAAAGAAGAAAGAGTGTTAGACTTTGCTAAGTGTTCCTCTGCCCCTGGCCCACTTCCCCCGCCCCCCGCCCTCCCCAGGAGCTGTCATATATGGTTTGCAGTGTGCATGCAAAAAAGTACCCATCCAAGAAGGAATCCAGCCTGTGCCTCTCTAAATAAACCCTGTGCCTTGGTACTGGGCTGGGTCCACCCAGGGAAAGGGGTGCCTTTCTTAACCGCAAAAGCACCAAGCCATCCTAGATAGAACTACATAGGCTCAGATGTAGAGGCTTCAAATAATTCATAAGAAGGTGGTGAAAGCCCTGGACAGATAATTTTGGCTCAGAACATAGTGGACACTGTCCTGCTGCCTTCTGACAGCCTTGGTAGCCAACAGGTTCCATAGAGTGTTTCCCAGGCCACCATACTCTGGGAAATGTGAAGCAGAGAAATTGTGGGAAAAAATTGTTAACTGTCTGAGGCAGTTCCAGAGTCTTCTCTTACTCTAGCAGGCTCAGGGAGCAGCCGGATGTCTTCTCATATGGCTGAGAATTGTCCACGTATGACTCTGAGAGCACGAGGACCTTGAGGGGTCTTTATGCTAGGATATAGGGGTGTGGTGTGGAAACCTCAGCAGATGACAGTGTAGAGGGCAGATCATGCCTGAGCACTAGACAGGCTTGTTCACTGAAGAGGATGCCAGCATATCACAAGAATATAAACTCTTAGAAGGGCAAAGATTTTGTCAACATTGTTCTTGATGGATCCCTGACAAGTAGGTACTCAATAAATATTTATTGAAGGAAGGAAGGGACAAAGAAAGGAATAGGACAGGTCAAGACCAATCATTAGGTGCTTCCTTCCCACTGATACCACAGTATATTAGTTATCTATTGCTATGTAACATTATCACAAACTTTACCACTTACGACAACATACATTTATCATCTCACAGTTCGTATAGGTCAGGAATCCAAGCAAGGCTTATCCGTACGCCTGTTTAAGGTCTCATAAGGCTTCAATCAAGGTGCTGACAGGGGTTATGTGGTCTCATCTGAAGCCCACCTGGGGAAGGATCTGCTTCCAAGCTCACTCGGATTGTTGGCAGAATTAATTTCTCTGTAGCTGTAGAAGCAAGGGCCTCGTTTTCTTGCAGGCTGTTGGTTGGAGGCTGCCCTCAGCTCATAAATGCCACCCTCAGCTCAAAGAGACCACCACAGCTCACAGAGACCACCCAAAGTTCCTTGTAATGTGGGGTTCCTCAGTATAGTTACTTGCTTCCTCAAAACCAAAAAGGAAGAAAGAGACTCTAGCAATATAGGTACTATAGTTTTATGTAACATAATCACATGTATATAATCACTTGTGTGTAATCATGTTCATCTCATTACCTGGCACAGTTCCTAACCACAGAAGGCATGAATACCAGGGAGCAGAGATCATGGGGGTCACTTGAGAGTCTGGAAGAATGGGGAGGGGAGCTATCTTGGATTCACTGAGTTTAGCCTGAAATGATATTTTTTTTCTGCAATTGACTTAAATTGGGGACTAGAGGTACAATCCAATAGACAGAGAAAATACAGTTACTTTATTGCATACCTTAGTATGTGACTTAGAAATTCATACTTGATACAGGAACAATGATTATCTTTATATGAACCAAAGTATTTCTCTACGCTAGTTTCTATCTAGTAGTCATATTTCTACCCATTGGTGCCACAGAGACATAATTTGTCTTTTGCCCAATAACTCTTCAAATTTATTAAAATGGAAATCCTGTCTCAAATTTTCTCTAAGGTAGTATCCCTAGGTTCATTAATCATAAAATGATTCTAGCCCTTCTACCATAGTTACTGCTATGTACATGCTCAAATATGTCTGTTTTCCTTAAAGACCAATGCACCGAACTAGATTTTACATTTGATTAGAAATCTTATATAAAATTCTTTAAATTCTGCTAAATAGGATTAATCTTTTTTTGACAGTAAAGTGATAAAGAACTTTTGAAACAATGGCAATAACTTCCTTGAAAAAAGATATACCATAGCAACAATCCTGAGCATATAGTAGGAACTCAAGTTTTTGTCATTTAAATGAATTTCTATTCCCTTTTTTCTGAACTTGGTCATTTTTTTTTTTTAATTACTTTTTATTGTGCTTTAAGTGAAAGTTTACAGATCAGGTAAGTCTCTCACACAAAAATTTACATACATCTTGCTATACACTCCTAATTGCTCTCCTTCTAATGAGACAGCACAGTTCTTCCCTCCACTCTCTCTCTTGTCCATTTGGGTAGCTTCTGGCCCCCTCTGCCCTCTCATCTCCCCTCCAGACAGGAGATACCAACATAGTCTCATGTGTCTACTTGATCCAAGAAGCTCATTCTTCCCAGTGTCATTTTCCATCCCATATTCCAGTCCAATCCCTGTCTGAAGAGTTGGCTTTGGGAATGGTTCCTGTCTTGGGCTAACAGAAGGTCTGGGAACCACGGCCTCTGGGGTCCTTCTAGTTCCAGTCTGACCATTAAGTCTGGTCTTTTTACGAGAATTTGGGGTCTACATCCCACTGCTCTCCTGCTCCCTCAGTGGTTCTCTGTTGTGTTCCCTGTCAGGACAGTCATCAGTTGTGGCTGGGCACCATCTAGTTCTTCTGGTCTCAGGCTGATGTAGTCTCTGGTTTATGTGGTCCTTTCTGTCTCTTAGGCTATGATTACCTTGTGTTTGGTGTTCTTCATTCTTCCTTGCTCCAGGTAGTTTGAGACCAATTGATCCATCTTAGATGGCTTGCTAGCGTTTAAGTGAATTTGGCCATTTTTTAGACTCTTCATAAACGCTAAGAACATTTATTGTGATTATTATAAAATAATTTTATTTTTCATTAATAAAAGATGTTTTTTGATAGTGTCTCCTTGTAAAAATGAATCAATTAATTAAAACGTAAATAATGTATCATTAAAGTGAATTACATAAATCTTATTCATGTCTTTGCAGAAGGTTACGGAGTGGCCTTAAAGTGTTCTGAGCAAAAGGCAGATGGCATAAACATCAGCAAAGTGCAAATGGAAAATCAGTCTATTCAGGATGTAAAACAGGCTTTTAAATTTCCCACTTCCATGTTGCCCTACACAAGCAATGACTTTTGGCTTCTGGTGGATGTCAAAGATGACTGCATGTCAGGCAACATAATTCTAGCATTACGTTGTTTGACTAAGTGCATAGACAACTACCACCACTGTAACCATCTTTACAGATTTCCCAATTTGCTTGAGTAGCTTTCACGCTGACTTCACACTGGACATTAGGATCCTGCAGTGGTTTCCGAAGAGAGCCCATGCAACATGGCCTAATAGGCAAAGCCTGGGGAAGAGATCAATATGTACAGGGTTCATCCCTGCTACTGCAGCAGATTTCTGAGCAACCAAAAAGTGAACACATGACAGGTGTATATCAGCAAGATTTAGTAGCTTAAAACATCCCTGTTTGGTAACTTAAAACAGTTTTATAAGGGTTTATGAAGTTTTTTCATACTATGGTGGCCCGTGTGTTGATGTGATACTGGGAACTATGCCACCAGTATTTCAAATACCAAAAAGATTACCTATGTTGAAAAGTTTTCAGTGGAATTGCCAGACTAAGACAGACTAGGAAGAAGGATCTGGCGGTCTACTTCTGAAAAAAAAAAAAAAAAAAGCAAATGAAAACCTTACGAATAGCAGCAGAACATTGTCTGGCATAGTACTGGAAGATGAGGCCCTCAGGTTGGAAGGCACTCAAAATATGACTGAGGAAGAGCTGCCTCCTTAGAGTCAACCTTAATGACATGGATGAAATAAAACTTTTGAGACCCTCATTTGCTGAGGTGGCATGACTCAAAATGAGAAGAAACAGTTGAAAACATCCGTTAATAAACAGAACATAGAATGTAGAAAGTATGAATTTAGGAAAATTCTAAGTCCTCAAAAATGAAATGGATCACATAAACATCAATATCCTAGGCATTAGTGAAATGGACTGATATTGGCCATTTTGAATCAGGCAATTGTATGGTCTACTATGCCAGGAATGACAAATTAAAGAGAATGGCATCACATTCATTGTCAAAAAGAACACTTTAAGATCTATCTTGAAGTACAATGCTGTCAGTAACAGGATAATATCCATATCCATATGCCTACAAAGAAGACCAGTTAGTCCCCTTAGTACAACAATTATTCAAACTCGCACACCAGCCATTAATGCCAAAGATGAAGAAACTGAAGATTTTTACAAACTTCTGCAGTCTAAAATTGATCAAATATGCAATCAAGATGCATTGATAATTACTGGTGATTGGAATGCAGAAGTTGGAAACAAAGAAGATGGATTGGTAGTTAGAAAATATGGCTTTGGAGATGGAGAGGTTTTGGGTGTATTATATAAGGCTCCTCAGAAGGTCCAGGTGGAATCAAACACCTGTCACTTGGAGCGGTGGCCAACTGATAATGGATCCTGGTTTTGCTCTTTTTATCCTCTGACTCCCCCATTCTACCCTGCTGCTTCATGGAATTCCATTCCAAAATAAGCTACAGTCACACAAGCCTTTGTTACTGGCTCTGCTTTCAGGGGAATCCAGGCTAAGACAGACTTTATGGAGTTACAGAGTATCTTGCACCTGATAAAGTGCCTACCTACCCACACGATGTACATTCTGGCCGCTTTCCTTGCCAGGAAAAGGAACAGGAATCACAAAATATAATGCAAAATCTGGAGATGATTTTCTATGAGTAGTAATTTAATTTCTTCATATGTCATTTTTTTATCACTACAGGAGATGGACCTATCTTAAAATCTTCCCAGCAACTACTTCCAAGTGGCAAAAATGGAAAAAAAATTGACAACAATGACTGCAGGAACTTCATGTCTCCATATGCTATTTGTGACACATTACTTCTATCATTTGGCTGGTGAATATTCACCACTCCTATGAGGAAGCTGATTCATAAAGGACATTCTTGCTGAAGCAGAGTGGGTGTCAACTTCCTGGTAAGTTAAACAGATGTATTTGAGTGGCACATAGTCCTTCTTAATGGTAAAAATAGAAGAGAAAAGACAACATGGAACGAGGGGGAGGATCCCTGAGCTGAGAGTCAGGAAACATGGACTCTGGTCAGTTCTGTCATCGAGACAAGTAACAGCCCATAGGCCCTCCCAGACCCAACCTGCTTCAGCCACCAACTCATTTGACAAGCAGGCACCTTGGTATCAGTTGGGCTTCCAGGAGCTGTATCTATCTGGATGGGGCCTAAAGGCATGAGGCTATAAGAGCATCTTACGTAAAGTTGGGCTCTGGAATCTAACAAGGCTACTATGCAAAGAGGCAAAAACAGAGTCCACTACCAGGTCACTTGGCAAATGGAGCAGATTGAGTCAGAATCCCCAGGACAAAACCGAGATGCCCATATATAGAACAGGCACCCTTTTGTAGTATCCTACAGTCACAACTGTGGGTGAGAAATGAACTGTTAAATGCACCAAGACGACCTCTCAGTTAACATCCTAGCCTCTTGTTAGTCAAAGTGGGATTCATGAAATGACAGCATCTGCACCACCTACAAGCTGGCTAGAAATATGGAATCTTAGGATCTATCTCAGACCTGCTTAATCATAGTCTACATTTTTAAGAAGATTCCTGGTTGATTCTCACGCACATGAAAGTTTGAGAAGCACTGCCCTAGTGCATATTTGTAACAAATTTTAAGCCTTCAGTATTCAGTGTCCTTAGTCAGTCATTTGCATTAGCAATTTCCCCAGGGACTTTCAACAGGTGGGGATACAACTCCCTCAGGCACATTGGGAAATGTGTGGGGACATTTTGATTGTCATGACTGTGGAGGTTTCTGGCATTTGGTGGGCAGGTGCCAGTAAATATCTGGCAACATATGGGATAGTCTTGCAGAGCAAAGAATTCTCCCACCCAAATGCTCTTGGTGAGAAAAATGTTGGCATTTTCTGCATCTGTAAAATAAGCTGTTGGGCTAGATGTATTCGAATGTCTCTCCACCTCTAAGAATCTTTTATTCTACCACTGTCTACCAACTGATCATTCAGAAAGTTCTTATAATGTCTTTCCCTCCCTCTAATTATGGCTGCTGTCAGCCGAAGTCATTTTCATTTAAACAACCCAATGGAACCAGTCACAGAGATTAACTTAATGAATGTAAATTCATATCACTCCCTATTAAATATAACTTGCTCATTCTGGTTAGAATTCAAAGAGCTGGCCCTTTTAGTCAATTTGTCATTGTAATACACACAATAGTCTGTAAATACTTGTAGTTAGCAAAATCTTTTACTAGATAGCAGTTAAATGTAATCATTGCCTTGTCAGATTTTAGCTGAAGTGGCTCTCTTCCCACTCTTACAACCTCTGTCCTGTTTGGATCTTGCTAAAGATCTTGCTGGGATGGCATGGGAGTGGGAACCAGGGCTTCTAACCACTTTGGTCCTGTTCAAACCCCTGCTGAGAAACTGCATTTCTCAAAAGTTCCCAGGCGATGTTAATGCTGCTGGTTAGGGACCAATTCTGAGAACCACCAGTAGAGCAAACCCAAAAAACCAAACTTTATTGCTGTCAGTTGATTCTGACTCATAGCAACCCTATAGGGCAGAGTAGAACTTCCCCATATGTTTTCAAGGGGCAGCTGATGGATTCAAACTGTCCACCTTTTGATTAGCAGCAGTAGCTCTTAATCACTGCACGACCATGGCTCTACTAGTACAGCAGTGGTTCTCAAAATTTATTATACAAAAGAATTACCTGGGGATCTTGTTAAACTTAGATTCAGATTCATATATCTGGAGTGGAACATTGGAGGAGCTATAATTCTACATCAGCTGTTAAACATTGTCTCTGAAGAGAGAGTTAAGAGGCAGCAAATACATGAAGGGTTATAAGCAGGTAATGTGTGGGCCTGGTGGGGCAGATTAAATAAGGCTGGAACTGGTAGAACCATAGGAGAATCTGTAAAGAATTGGGCTCCTCTTGGGCATGGTGTGCCTATTCGAATAAAATCATGAATAAATTGCTGTTTAATTGTACTGCTGTCAGGAAAAAGGAAGGAAGACTTCTGTGGGAAAACATGAACATCTTGGATGAAAGGTGGTGTCATCAAGTATGAATCATTTTGAAATGTAAAGTGTTTCTGGTATTTATCATTATGCCCCAACTGATACACATGACAGTTGCAAAGGTTAAGGGATTAAGTCAAAGAAAACGTCCTATCAATCACCACAACTAAGAAAAAATAATATCAGGATTATTTGTCCCGGGATTCTGTGTGTGAAAGTATCTGTCAGTGCACTCACCACATCATCTTCTGGCTTCAAATATTAATGGCATGGTTTTGCAACTATAACAACAACCAAAAAAACATGGAAAGGGGCACTACAGATGCTGATACTAATGAGACATAACCAATCACCTCATGGGATTAGTTCTCTTGGTTTGGTGGCTTCGGGTCATGGTCTTGTGGGAAAATCCAGTCAATTGGCATAATAAAGTTCTTAAAATTTATGTTCTACCTCCCAGTATGGTGAGTAGTGTCTGGAATCGTAAAATCTTAGGAGCAGCTATCTAAGATACGACTCTTGGTCTTTATTCATCTGGAACAAAAAGAAAGAAGGAAACTCTAGAATGAGAGAAGAAACTGGACTACAGGACAAATTGCCTGCATGAGCTACTACCTCTTCCACCTTGAGATCAGATCTGGACAGTACCCTGCTACAACTACTGAATGTTCCGATCAGGAACACAATAGATGAGTCCTTTCAAAAAGAGAGAAAAACGTGGAAAAGAACTTCAAATTCTTAAAGAATCCAGACTTACTGGACCCGTTGAAGGCTGGAGGAGTTCTCATGAGCCCTGAGTTGCTCTTCGAACCTTGAATTGAAACTATCCCCTGAATTAACCTTTAAACTAAGTAACAGTTTAGCCCAAAGAGATTGTCACCCTTGAACCCTTCATTTCTTTATATATATATAACCAAAGGGGCAATACCTATTTTAAAGCATAGATGAGAAATTTGGGGGCAGGGAGATTCAGTAAATGGAAGTAAAGCAACTAGAACAGAAATAACAAGAATGTTGACTCAATGTGAAGTATGTAACCAACGTCACTGATCATTATGTCTAGAAACTGTGGAATGGGAGTGGATTTTACTGTGAATATTTTCACCAAAAATAAAATTGAATTAAAACATTAATGGCATGGGATAAAAAGCAGTCATTTGATAGTTGGTATTTGCATATGCCTCCTCAATTTAAACACATTGGTGGCTGGCTACTGGGCTAAGCAAATAGGTCAGTGTTGAGGACTGAAGTTCTATCTAAGGCTTAGACTCTAAGGCAATTGATTTTTGTATTAATTATGGCCCCAATATAGCCCTGGTCAGCAGTGTAAGAGATGCCTTCTTCGAAGTATTGGGAAAAGGAGTTGATTGATAAAAAAGGCAGTTGAAAATAATAAAAAACATGCTTTAAAATTTTATTTTAACGTAGGACATGTAAATGCCCATGAATTATCAAAATCTGTTCTTTGAATTTGCTGATTTGTGGAATTCCATGGCTATGTTTTTGCGTAAACAATATCTATAATGGATTTGCTGTGATATCTAGTTTCTGTTTTCTTTAAGTGGAGTGAAAACTCAAAGACACTTAGGAAACAAACTTGACTCAGAATCCTAGATTTTTGCTTGCTGTTTTCTAATCTTTTATAGCTGTTTGCCAACATCTATTTGGACAATTTTTTAAAACTCTGTGTCTTCCCAAAGTATTCAATTTAATTTTCATAGAAACAAGAACACTGTCTCTTTTCATATTCATATTTATTAGTTTGCACTGTATTAATTTAAGTTACAGAATTACAATAACAAGTTCAGCTGGCATGAACAAGTTTGGGAATCAACACAACTGACTCTTGACAAGAGGAGATAATAGTGTGAGGAAATACTAGCAAGTAGTCTTCTAGCCACAAGAATTTTTCAGGCCTTAGGTGTGTATCCCTTTTACAAAGAGAATGGAGAGTATGAGTTAACCTGGAAAACCAGAGGTATTTAAACACCATCTACTATGCTTTTGGTTCTGAGGGACACTTACCAGAAGTTCATATGCTACCTGTTACTATTGAGTCAATTCTGACTCATAGCAACCCTATAGGACAGAGTAGAACTGCCCCATAGAGTTTCCAAGGAGTGCCTGGTGATTTCCAACTGCCAAACTTTTGGTTAGCAGCTGTATTTCTTAACCACTACACCACTAGGGTTTCCAGAAGTTTAGCTGGGTCAACATAAGCTCATTACCATTTTTGGAAAAATTACTTAAAATTCAGGGCTTAAGCTAATGGATCCTAATAAACAGCGTATTTCAATTTTATTTCAGGCAAATATTGAAATGTCTTTCCTAGGTCTTTGTCTAGTAACAAACTATATAATTACTTACATTAGTTTCTGGGCTTCTTACTAAAAAATAAATCACATATGGTCTCTTACAGGTTAGAAAGATTTTCCTTCTGTAGTCACCAAGCGTTTCATAGTATTACTATAAGTATACTTTGAAATGAGGAAAGACAAATCAGGGGCAAGACAAGAATGACTGCTATCACTTTTTTTCTACTGCATTCTTTTCCTTTCTGTTGGAAGCCTTATCAGGTATAGAAAGGCATGAGAAAAATAAGGAGATATGAATATTAGAAAGAGACCTTAATTAGGGCTCTCATTATTTTCAAAATTATATCCTTTTCTATATAAATATATCCAAGGGAACCAACAGATAAATGATTATGTAAGCCAACTGCATCCCTATAAACCAGCAACAGTCAAAATATAATTTTTAAGGATACTTATATTAACAACAAAACATACAAAGGATCTAGAAACAAATCTTTAAAAAGTTTGTAAAACTTTACAGAGAAATTATAAAGCTTTCTGAAAGATATTAAAGAAATAAGTACATGTTCATATGTGGGAAATCTCAATAACATAAAGGCATCAGTTCTCTCCAAATCCAAAATCCAAATAAGCATTTTTTTTTAATGAACATTAATGAATTAACTGTAAAAATCCACATGGAAGAGCAAAGGGCCAAGAATTGTCAAAATAACTTTGAAGAAGATAGAGGGACCTTCTCTATAGGATACAGTGTACCTTTATCCTAAAGCTATAGTAATTAGAACAGTGTGGGTTAAGAAAAGTAGAACTAGCACAAAGATAACACAAATAGACCAATGAGAGGCCCAGAGACAGATCACTTATATATGGAAGTGTGTTATATAACAGAGGAGGCATCACAAGTCACTGGGGAGAGGATGCCGAAATACACAGTTGTTGTCCATCCTGAGAAAAAGTATATCAATCTCTACTTCATATCATTCCCAAGAATAAACTTCAGGTGAATAAGAGATGTAACTATGAACAGAAAAACTTTTAAACTTTTAGAAGAAAATATAGGAGAATATAAGCTAGAATAAATTAAAATTTTACAGCTAATTTTTACGTCAAAAGACACCATAAACAAAACAAAGACTAACTCCAAACTAAAGGGAGTTATTTGCAATGCCTCCACTTGGTAAGAGACTAGTACCTAGAACATGTAAAAGCAGTCCTACAGATCAATTAAAAAAAACAAAACAAAACACAAATGCGGGGGAAGGAATCAAGGGGCAGGGCAAAAGATTGTTTCACAGAAAAAGACACTAGAATGACCAATAAATATAGGAAAAGATGTTCAATGTTATTGGTAATTAAGAAATGCACATTAAAAAAATGAGATTCCATATCATACCTATTAATTGGCAAAAATTAAAAAGTTTTCTAATACCAGTATTGGAAAGAAAGTTAAGAAACAAGAATTTCTTCCACAACTAGATGGTGTATAAACTAGTAGAGCCACTTTGGAGAATGGTTGAAGTATTTAGTGAGACTGAAAATATGCATACCCTGGGACCAACAATTCTACTCCTGATCATATATACTCTGAGAAATTCTCTACTGTACCTGGAGCCATGTACAAGAATGTTCTCTGCAGCATTGTTTGAGACAGCTAAGAATTTGAACTAACCTAAATACTCATTATCAGAGGATACATGAATTATGATGCAATCACAAAATGGAATATCACACAGTAAAAATGATCTAACCAGAGTTTTATCTCCCAATGAGATTATAATAAAGAGGGTGAGTCTATTATTGTTTGACCACTGACAGCTTTTAGAAGCTCACCCCTCTTCTCTGTTTGCCCTACATCTGGGCAACCTAGATAAGAAAGAATGTCGGCCTGCCACTCATCCAATGCAAATCCTTCCTAGTCCTACTCTCTTAGACACTTTAAGGGTCTAACCCACTCTCTTGGCTTAGATCTTTCTTCACCCCTGACCAAACCTTACCCCTTCTCCTTGGGGAATCCTTTTTCCCTTTACTGTGTGAGTAATAAAGTTTGTTTCATATTTATTTGTACCTATGTGTCATTACTCCAGGAGTCCTTAAAAATTCCTGGGTGGCAGTGTCAGTTAATTGGGGAAAAGATAGTCTTTTTAACAAATGGTGCTGGCTTAACTGGATATCCATTTGCAAAAAAATGAAACAGGACCCATACCTCACACCATGCACAAAAACTAACTCCAAGTGGATCAAAGACCTAAACATAAAGACTAAAACAATAAAGATCATGGAAGAAAAAATAGGGACAATGTAAGGAGCCCTAATACAAGGCATAAACAGAATACAAAACATTACCAAAAATGACGAAGAGAAACCAGATAACTGGGAGCTCCTAAAAATCAAACACCTATACTCATCTAAAAACTTCACCCAAAGAATAGAAACACCACCTACAGACTGGGAAAAAAATTTCAGCTATGACATCTCCGACCAGCACCTGACCTCTAAAATCTATATGATTCTGTTAAAACTCAACCACAAAAAGACAAACAACCCAATCAAAAAGTGGGCAGAGGATATGAACATGCACTTCACTAAAGAAGATATTCAGGCAACTAACAGATACATGAGAAAATGCTCCCGATCATTAGCCATTAGAGAAATGCAAATTAAAACTATGATGAGATTCCATCTCACTCCAACAAGGCTGGCATTAATCCAAAAAACACAAAATAATAAATGTTGGAGAGGCTGCGGAGAGATTGGAACTCGTATACACTGCTGGTGGGAATGTAAAATGGTACAACCACTTTGGAAATCTATCTGGCGTTTTCTTAAAAAGTAAGAAATAGAACTACCATACAACCCAGAAATCCCACTCCTCGGACTATACCCTAGAGAAATAAGAGCCTTCACACGAACAGATATATGCACACCCATGTTTATTGCAGCACTGTTTACAATAGCAAAAAGCTGGAAGCAACCAAGGTGTCCATCAACCGATGAATGGTTAAATAAATTGTGGTATATTCACACAATGGAATACTATGCATCGATAAAGAACAGTGATGAATCTGTGAAACATTTCATAACATGGAGGAACCTGGAAGGCATTACGCTGAGTGAAATTAGTCAGGTGCAAAAGGACAAATATTGTATAAGACCACTATTATAAGATCTTGAAAAGTAGTATAAACTGAGAAGAACACATTCTTTTGTGGTTATGAGGGGGGAGGGAGGGAGGGTGGGAGAGGGTTATTTACTGATTAGTTAGTAGATAAGAACTACTTTAGGTGAAGGGAAGGACAATACTTAATATATGGAAGGTCAGCTCAACTGAACTGGACCAAAAGCAAAGAAGTTTCTGGGATAAACTGAATGCTTCAAAGGTCAGCGGAGCAAGGGTGGGGATTTGGGGACTATGGCTTAAGGGGACTTCTAAGTCAATTGGCAAAATAAATTCTATTATGAAAACATCCTGCATCCCACTTTGAAGTGTGGCGTCTGGGGTCTTAAATGCTAACAAGCGGCCATCCAAGATGCATCAATTGGTCTCAAGCCACCTGGATCAAAGGAGAATGAAGAACACCAAGGTCACACAGTAACTAAGAGCCCAAGAGACAGAAAGGGCCACATGAACCAGAGACCTACATCATCCTGAGACCAGAAGAACTAGTTGGTGCCCAGCCACAATCGATGACTGCCCTGACAGGGAGCACAACAGAGAACCCCTGAGGGAGCAGGAGAACAGTGGGATGCAGACCCCAAATTCTCATAAAAAGACCAGACTTAATGGTCTGACTGAGACTAGAGGAATTCCGGCAGTCATGGTCCCCAAGCCTTCTGTTGGCCCAGGACAGGAACCATTCCCGAAGACAACTCATCAGACATGGAAGGGACTGGACAATGGGTAGGAGAGAGATGCTGATCAAGAGTGAGCTACTTGTATCAGGTGGCCACTTGAGATTGTGTTGGCATCTCCTGTCTGGAGGGGAGATGGGAGGGTAGAGAGGGTTAGAAACTGGCCAAATGGTCAGGAAAGGAGAGACTGGAAGGAGGGAGAGGGCTGACTCATTAGGGGGAGAGTAAAAGGTAGTATGTGGTAAGGTGTATATAAGCTTATATGTGACAGACTGACTTGATTTGTAAACTTTCACTTAAAGCACAATAAAAATTATTAAAAAAAAAAATCAGTTGAAAGGGTTGAAAATCAAAGGGTCAGGAGAACACTGATTGATTCAGGAAGCATTTTCCTGATTGGTGAAAAACCAACTCGGTTATGCTCACCTACTCCTGGTATAGAAGCTTATGCTATAGTACTCCATAGTTACTCTGTTATAAAACAGTATTATTCTATAGTATGTAGTGCCTGATATAAATAAAATGACAAAGGGGGAAAAAAAAATCTTGCGTGGGAGCCTGCCCAGTATCCAGCCAGGGATACTAGGTGCCCAAATAAAATAATGGTTATTCTCAAAAACAACATCAAGTGGAAAAAACAAACAAGCAAGGAAATAAACAAAAAAACCAGGCTGCCAAAAATTGCAAACAGCATGATACCATTTATGGAAAGTTTAAAAAACATGTAAAACAATATAATAATATTATATATTATTTATGGATAAACGTATAAGAAAATATAAAAACTTGGGAATGAGAAACATTTAATACAGAAAAGTGGTTACGTCTGGTGAAGAAATGGGGGAAAATATACAGGAATTTCATGTGGGTCAGTAATATTTTATTTCTTAAACTAGGTAATGGGTACAAGACAGTTTATGTTAACATTATCTATACTTTTTCTTAGATCGGAAATATTTCAGAGTTTTTTAAAACAAAGATAAAAGTGAAAAAATTTAGAAACCAACTGCATGTACCTTGTGGTGAGCACTATTTGAGAAAATGTATCAATAAAATATTCTAATAAAATGAACTCGAGGTTTGTAAGCAAGCTGATTTTCTCTGAGAGGAGTGGCTTATGATTTGTAGGCAACAAACCTGTAAGAAGGAGGTGAAGAATAAGAAGAATAAAACAGACAATGGATTCATTTTCTACTGTTGTGTAACAAATTCCACAAAGTTCGCAGCTTAAGACAACACCCACTTATTTATTACCTCGTAGTTTTTTGGGCCAGAAGTCCAGTCATCCCCAGCTGTGTTCTCTGCTCAGGATCTCAAAGGCTGAAAGCAGGGTGTCAATGAGACTGAATTGTCATCTGGAGGCTATGGGAAAGCTTATTCAGGTTGTTAGAAAAATTCAGTTCCTGTATAGGACTGAGGTCCCTGTTTCTTTGCTGGCTGTCAGCCAGGGACTGCTCTCAGCTTCTAGCAGCCACCTACATTCCTTGCTACGTGACCATCTATCTCCTTGTTCAAAGTCAGCAATGAAGATTTACTCCCCCTCCTTTGAATCCCTCTCATGTTTAGAATTTCTCTGACTTCCTTTATCTCTGACCTCTAGACCCAGATTTAAAGGATTCATGTGATTAGATCAGGACCACCAAGAGAATCTCCCCATCTTAAAGGTCAACTGATTTGGTCAACCTTAGCCACATCCCCTTACAGTGACACCTAGATTAGTATTTGATTGGATAACTGGGAGAAGGTATGTGCACCAGGGTCCATAAATTTTGAGGGACTTCTTAGAATTCTGCCTACCACAGAACAGAATTGGGCAGAATGGAGACTATAAAGTCAATAACGGGGGAATTATTAAGGAGTGGGCCATATATGTCCTAGATGTTTACTGTTAAAGACTGGCTAACATATTCCATAAACATCAATATCCTAGGTATTAGTGAGCTGAAATGCACTGGTCTTGGCCATTTTGAATCAGACAATCATACCATTTACTACACCAAGAATGACAACTTGAAGAGGAATGGCATTGCATTGATTGTCAAAAAGAACATTTCATGATCTATCCTGAATTACAATGCTGTCAGCAATGGGATACTATCCATACACCTACAAGGAAGACCAGTTAATATGGCTATTATTCAAATTTATGTACCAACCATAAAGGCCAAAGATGAAGAAACTAAAGATTTTCACCAACTTCCGCAGTCTGAAATTGATAGAACATGCAATCAGGATTCATTGATAATTACCGCTGATTGGAATGTGAAAATTGGAAGCAAAGAAGAAGGATTAGCAGTTGGAAAGTATGGCCTTGGTAATAGAAACAATCCGGAGATCACATGATAGAATTATGCAAGACCAATGACTTGTTCATTGCAAATACCTTTTTTTTTAACAACATAAATGGCGAATATACACATGGACCTCGCCAGATGGAATACACAGGAACCAAATCAACTACATCTGTGGAAAGAGATGATGGAAAAGCTCAATATCATCAGTCAGAACAAGGCCAAGGGCCAAATGCGGAACAGACCATCAATTGCTCATATGCAAGTTCAAGTTGAAGCTGAAGAAAATTTGAACAGGTACACGAGAGCCAAAGTATAACATTGAGTATATCACACCTGAATTTAGAGACCATCTCAAGAATAGACTTGATGCGTTGAACACTAATGACGGAAGACCAGATGAGTTGTGGAATGACATTAAGGACATCGTACTTGAAGAAAGCAAGAGGTCATTAAAAAGACAGGAAAGAAAGAAAAGACCAAAATGGATGTCAGAGGACACTCTGAAACTTGCTCTTGAAAGCTGAGTAGCTAAAGTAAAAGGAAGAAATGATGAAGTAAAAGAGATGAACAGAAGATTTCAAAGGGTAGCTCAAGAAGATAAAGTAAAGTATTATGATGACATGTGCAATGACCTGGAGTTAGAAAATCAAAAGGGAAGAAGACACCCTGCATTTCTCAAGCTGAAAGAACTGAAGAAAATAATTAAGCCTTAAGTTGCAACATTGAAGGATTCTACCAGGAAAATACTAAATGACACAGGAAGCATCAAAAGAAGATGGGAAGAATACAGAGTCACTATATCAAAAAGAATTGGTCGATGTTCAAGCATTTCAGGAGGTAGCATATGATCAGGAACTGATGGCACTGAAGGAAGAGGTCCAAGCTGTACTGAAGGTACTGGAAAAAAACAAGGGCCCAGCAACTGACGGAACAGCAATTGAAGTGTTTCAACAAACGGATGCAGCACTGGGAATGCTCACTCGTCTATGACAAGAAATTTGGCCAACCAACTGGAAGAAATCCATATTTACGCCTATTCCAAAGAAAGGTGATCCAACCGAATGCAAAAATCATCCAACAATATTATTAATATAACACATAACTAAAATTTTGCTAAAGATCATTCAAAAGCAGCCAGAGTAGTACATCAACAGGGAACTTCCAGAAATTCAAGCTGGATTCAGAAGAGGACGAGGAAGGGGGGATATCATTGCTGATGTCAGATGGATCCTGGCTGAAAGCAGAGACTACCAAAAAACATGTTGACCTGTGTTTTATTGACTATGCAAAGGCATTCAACTGTGTGGATCATAAATTATCTATAACATTGCGAAGAATGCAAATTCCAAAATTGTGCTCATGAGAAACCTGTACATAGATCAAGAGACAGGTGTTCAAACAGAACAAGGGGATACTGTGTGGTTTAAAATCAGGAAGATGTGCATCAGAGTTGTATCCTTTCACCATACTCATTCAATCTGTATGCTGAACAAATAATCTGAGGACTGGAGGAAGACTCATTAACAACCTGCGTTATGCAGAAGATACAACCTTGCTTGCTGAAAACAAAGAGGAATTGAAGCACTTACTGATGAAGATCAGTATGGATTACATTCCAACATAAAGAAAACAAAAATCCTCACAACTGGACCAATGAGCAACATCATGATAAACAGAGAAAAGATTGAAGTTGTCGAGGATTTCATTTTACTTGGATGAACAATCAACACCCATGGAAGCAGCAGTCAAGAAATCAAAAGATGCGTTGCATTGGACAAATCTACTGCAAAAGACCTCTTTAAAGTGTTGAAAAGCAAAGATGTTACCTTGAAGACTAAGGTGCGCCTGACCGAAGCCATAGTGTTTTCAATTGCCTCATATGCATGCAAAACTGGACAATGAATAAGGAAGACCAAAGAAGAATTGACGCCTTTGAACTGTGGTGTTGGTGAAGAATATTGAATATGCCACAGACTGCCAAAAGAATGAACAAATCTTTCTTGGAAGAAATACAGCCAGAAAACTCCTCGGAAGCAAGGATTGCGAGACTTCGTCTCACATACTTTGGACATGTTAACAGGAGGGATCACTCCTTGGAGAAGGACATCATGCTTGGCAAAATAGCATGTCAGCAAGTAAGAGAAAGACCCTCAAGGAGATGGGTTGACACAGTGGCTGCCAACAATGGACTCAAGCATAACAACGATTATGAGGATGGTGCAGGACCGGGCAGTGTTTCGTTCTGTTGTACATAGGGTTGCTGTGAGTCGGAACCGACTTCATGGCATCTAACAGCAAAAACAGCATACTGTAGCTCATGGAATTCCACATTCTTGGAAACTAAGGGAAGAGAACAAAGATCATGAAAATCTTTATGACCTTGGAAAACTGAAGCTCAATAATTACTAATCTAGGCACTGCTGAAGGTACCATATGAAGGTCAATAGAAAACTATTTTGCTATTCGAACCAGTTTTCCAATTAAATGACATTGTAAATTATGGGTAAATATAAATATATCTAAACATAAACACAAGCATTTAAAAAACCCAGACTATTTATGAAGTTGAAAAAGATAGTGACAAGTTAAATTTGGGGGAATTGCATTTCATTTGCTATACGCATATAGGCAGTTTTCATTCTTCTGTACATCTCGACACGGCAGCTAGCCCTATTTATACACACAGTAAAGGGATTAATAAACAGTTGTTAATTATTTAATAAGTAATGAGGTAGTTGGCATTTAAAATTCTCCTTGGGATGAGTTTATCTTTTCTTTCTCCAGAATTATCTGTCACTACTTATCTACTCATACTTTATATTCCAACAATACAAAATTGCTCCTTTTCCTGCATGCGATGGTTAATTTCATGTGTCATTTTGTCTAGGCTATGGTGCCCAGCTGTTTGATCAAACACTAGACTAAATTCTGTTATGACGTTTTTACATGTGATTAAGGCATTTAGTGAAGCAGATTACCCTCTACAATGTGGGTGGGCCTCATCCAATCAGTTGAAGGCCTAAAGAGCAAAAAAGGAGCTTTCCCTAAGGTGTATTCTGCCTCTAGACTATAACTGGACATCTTGTTAGAACTCCTCCAATCTTCTCTTCCCATCACCTGACCTACCGATTTTGGACACAAGGCTGCATGAATCTCTTCCCTGGTACCTGACCTACGGATTTTGGAACATAAAACTGACAGAATCTTCAGCCTGTTGTCTGATCTACAGATTCTGGACTTGCCAGCCTCCACAATGCCTGAGCCAATTCCTTAAAATAAATCAATTTCTTTCTTTTTCTCTCTGTGTAGTATATGGGTCTGTTTCCCTAGGGAAGCCTAATTAAGATACCCCAAACTGATTACTGCACCCGTGACATGTATCTATAATACTGTCCACTTCATCAGTGCCTGTCAAATTTCTACCTATCCTTTAGGGCCCAACTCAAATGCCCTCTCTTTCATGAATCCTTCTTTGATTTAACCCAGCCCCAACTGGAAGTAATCTTTTTCTACCTGAACTCTGTTAGTGTTTTGTTCACATTTAAGGTGCACATTACTTGCTACCTTCTATTACGGTTATTTGTATGCATATTGCAGTCCTTCCTACGTGACTGGACTGGATCTTCCTTTTTTTTAGGGCATCTATGGTACCTGGGGAGCCCTGGTGGTGCAGTGGTTAAGAACTTGGCTGCTAACCAAAAGGCTGCCAGTTCAAATCCACCAGTAGCTTCTTGGAAACCCTATGCGGCAGTTCTACTCTGTCCTGTAGGGTCTCTTTGAATCGGAATCAACTCAGTGGCAGTGGGTTTTGTTTTTATGTTGCCTAGAAGGGAGCTCTGGTGGTGCAGTGGTTAAGTACTTGGCTACTAACCAAAAGGTGAGCAGTTCAAATCCACCAGCTGCTCTGTGAGAGAAAGATGTGGTAGCCTGCTTCCATTAAGATTACAGCCTTGGAAACCCTATGGGGCAGTTCTACTCTGTCCTATAGGGCCGCTATGAGTCAGAATCAACTTGAAAGCAACAGGTTTGGTTTTTTTGTATGGTGCCTGGCAGAACATCTAGCGTTATAAATGCTTTAAAATGATGAATTGATCAACTGAATGACTACATCTTTTTGTCGCTATCACAGTGCCAAAAGCAAAGTAAAAATAAATAAACTGTTACTATTGCTAAGGTTTACAAAGGGAAGACATTAGCCACATCAAAGAGACCTTAGTTACAATTACATTTCACACAATTGTTTCTCAAAATTCCCCAAAGTTCAGTTTGACCTCTTCACGAAGCAAATCCTTGATTAAGCATGACCTCCACACATGCACAGACTTGCATCATACCTGCATTCCTGGAAGCTTCAGTCACATCAGCCTCTGAGGTAGTATTCCACTAGGGACTCTAGCCCAAACCTCTTTTAAAACATCCCTCTGCAGCTTTCTAAACAACGTTCAACCACATTACTAGAGAGAGGGGAAGGCATTTCCTTAAGAAATCAGGCAAAAAAAAAAAAAAAAAATGTAGACATGAAACCGATACAGCCTATGTTTCTTCTGTGTTAGAACCGGTTGACTTGAAATCTTCCTATGTACGGTTTTGATGAATTTGTAGTGGTAAGATCTGATGGGAATACATACTGAATTTAATTCAGACTTAATTCATATTACTACCTCTTGAGAGGTCCTTTGCAGCAGATTTGCAGTACCTTAAGTTAAATTCTAGCTTCCAAGTTAAACAGTTTGATGACCATTTATTTTGATTGGCCAGTATGTTGTCTTAACCAATTACTTTAATAACTAAAAAATGAAATGTGCTCTTAAAATTAATCATTTATTTAGGAATTAATAACAATGTTCACATGGTACGCTTGCATGTAGACACGTGCATACATACACACTTGTACACTTACACACATGTGACCATTCACATATAACTTTTAATAGGAGACCAGACAGTTTCACATAAAGGAAAATAAACAACGCAAAAGTATAATGGTAAGAATTCTGTGAATTTTGGTGTTTAAAATGCTTTTGAGTTAGTTATTTATTCTCTATATCATCAAAATAACCTAAAGCTAATAAAAAATAGAATTGGTAAAATGGAATAATAAGAAGAAAACTTTGGAGTAGTGAAAACGCATTTTCTTTAGTATTTTAATATAGGGAGAATGTATTTTCTCATTTGTTTTAGTATACCTGTATAAGTTGTGATTAATCTCTAGTCCTTGGAAAATGGTACAGGCTCTGTTCAAAATATAGCTGAGCAGCCTCTTCCACTCTTAAACATAACAAACACCTTAATACCTTACAACATGTTTTCCCCTATTCAAAATAGGTGATTGAGAGCTTGACATGACTAATGCCATAATGATGCTCTAAGTAATCTCTAAACATTTTTTAATTGCACCGGTTGCTTCCAAAGGGGTGCGGAGCTATCTCAGCTCCTGTGGCCTTGGTCTCTCTTCGTTCTCTTGAGAAATGCCCTTCAGCCTGCAAACTGACAGGAAGGCTTTTTTTCTTGCTCCCTATCTCAGCCACAGTGGACTTGGCAAAACAGCTCTATTAGCCGAGAGATTCTTATGAGAGTTTTTCAGCCTGATTAGAGTCCAGATGCCTGACATGTTTATCTTTAGTTTAGTTTAATAAAGAGTTTTTGTAGTTGTTTTGTGATGTATAAGACCATCTGTGGACTAGTGCTCAAAACATTAGGTAACCCTGATCTTTCCCATATAAAACCCTCCCATCAACCCTTTAGGGCAGACAGAATTTGGGAGAAATTTAATCCCCTCTGTCTCTTGAATACTGGTGTTTGATAAAGCCTTCTTACTGCTTACCTCCTCCTGTCTCAGTATTGGCTTTGAGGCAGATGGCTCGAACCCGCAATTTGTGGTAACAGCTTGATTAACCCAAAAGAAGCCAGTAAAGGAAGAGCAAAGAAACAAAGAATTTGTGGGGCAAATAGAAAACAAACACTGAGATTGTAGACTTAAAACCATATCAGCAATTACAGTGAGTATGAAAAGATTAAATACTCTAACTAAAAGTCAGATATTGCTAGACTGAATTAAAATGACCCAACAATGTTCTTATAAGGTACACACTTCAAACGTAAGGACACAGAACGGTTAAAAGTAAAAGGATAGAAATGTAAATAACATATACCACGTAAGCACTAACCATAAGAAAGCCAGTGTGGCTATATTTATATCAGACACGGTACACTTTAAGGCAAACACGTAAAAAGGGGTGTCTCATGATAAAAAGGTCAATTCAATATGAAGACATAATCTTAATGTGTATGTGCCTGATAGCATATGTTCAAAATGTGAACTAAAAGGTGATAGGAATAATAGACAATTAATAGACAAATCTACAGTTAAAATTGGAGGTTTTTAAAACACTTCTTTCTGTAATTCATAGATAAAAAAAAATAGATCAGGCAAACAAAAATTCAGTAACAGTACAGAAGATATGAGCAATAATCTAAACCAATCTGATCTAATTGAATATTTAGAGAACATTTATAGAATATTATACCTAACAACTATTAAAAAAAAAACATACTTTTTAAATGCATGTAGAACGTTCACCAAAATAGACTATATTCTGGATTATAAAGCAAATCCCAACAAACTTCGAAGGACCAAAGTCACACAGAATACATTTTCTGACCACAGCAGCATTAAATCGGAACTCAGTAATAAAAGATAACTAGAGACTTTGCAAAGGTGTGGAAGTTAAACAACATACTTCTGAATTATCCATCAGTCAAAGAAGAAAACACAAGTAAAATTAGAAACTATTTTGAACTGAATAAAACAAAAATACAAATGAACAAAATTTCTTGGATACAGCTAAAGTAACATTGTTGTTGTTAGGTGTCTTCAAGTCCGTTCCGACTCATAGTGACCCTATGTACCACAGAACAAAACACTGTGTGGTCCTGC